>NC_040899.1:17719613-18319613 GCF_900634795.4 Betta splendens | reverse complement strand
CCACACTCCTCAAGTTATACATGACAGCATCAGGGGTGGCTTGCAGGTGTGGCTTGTGTTTTCTCAGCAGTAGGGGCATGACGTAGCGATGTATGCCCTCCACCTCTACACGGACAGTGCTTGTCTCAAGCAGGTCAATAGCTTGTTTATCTTCCCTGGAGCGAGTTACCATCTTGTGGTCTTTCACTGGAATAACATCTGCCTGCCAGAGCTTCTCCACATGTCTAGATAGTTCATTTACCTGAGGGGAGAGAGTGGTGGTGAACAGGCACTGCCTTGGCTGGGAAAGTGGGTAGAAAAGGCTGGAAGGGCCCTGCAATGTCCAGCCTACTTTGGTGCGCATTGCTGCAGGACCTCCTGGAGGACCAAGGCGTACCGGCTCAATTGGAGGTCTGGACTGGACTGGACTGCAGCGGAATGCTTCTACTTCTTCTTAAGGGACTCAACCTGATAAGTGTGTTCTGCCAGATCAATGCGTGCTGCTGTGAATGCAATATTCACCTGATACTTTAGCCTTGGCTTTGCTATAGGTGAAATGGTGAAAGACATACAGGAACCGCAAAGAGTTTGCACATCTTACCTTATGGTGAATAAAGGGGAGTGTCTCATTAGTGCCTTGTATTGACAGCTCACAGGCAGCAGTAGGCAGCATCATGGTCCTTTCCGATCCATCATCCAGGAAGCATAAGTATCTAGAGTTCTGTAGTTATAGTGAAGGATGACTGGGACAACCTTTAACAGGACACGGCCACTGTCTGTTAGTCGATCGAGATAGAGGACACCAGTAGGACTCTCACCCTCTCTCTGTGGGACACTGGCCAGTAGGTGCCCCTTTGGAGTCTTGTTGTTCACCTCATGGAGGACTTAGAGGTGGCGGCCATGACACAGCTTGCAGGGTTTCTTCAAGTTACACTGAGCTGCTTGGTGGGAACGACAGTGCCAGCACCCTTTGTTAGTCCTTATCCATTCAGTCAGCTGGTCTTTGTTGAGCTTGGTGATGTCTGGGCACTGACTCAGGTGATGAGCTCGATTGTCACAAAATGCAAAGTTTGCCTGCTGCTTCGCCTTGGTCGGGGACGTACCCTGGAATTTAGGTGCACTCTCCGCTCCGTGAAGGACTGAGGTGGAACGCCTGCTAGGTCTTGCTTCAGACCTCTCCCTCATCCCCCTAATAGGCAGAAGGCCATCGAAATCTTGACACCAGGACTCATACTTCAGCCAGTTGGCTAGATCCTCTAAGGTGTGGATCTTAGAAGGATGATTGTACATGCACCTACTAAACTCATCTCGCTGTTCTGGAGGGAGTTTAGTCAACAGCCGAGCCACAGAGGAACCACAGTGCAGTTTAACTTCTCCATCTTGGCCTAAAGTCTTTAACATGCCCACTAGTGACTGTACCTGAAGGGCAAACATATCAAATGCAGCTACATCTCTTCCCCAGATGTCAGGTGAGTCCATCACTGTGGCAATTCGCTTTAGGGCAAGCTGATGTGGCTGGCCAACCTTCTAATTCAAAGCAGTAATGGTGTCTGTGAACGGTGTGGAGGAATGGTGGAATGCATCAGCTATCAGTCTGGCTTCTTCAAGGTGTAGGTGACTTGGTGTAGGACTTGGTATCTGAATGACTCAGTACTGGGTTTCTAAGGCAATTCTGAGGCGAGCAAACTCCCCTGGAACGTGTGAGGTTTGGAATGCTTGGGCGGGGGCCTCTATATGTGCTCTCAGGTACAGTATAATGACTGGCGGCGATGATCTCTGATCTGCTGGAGCTCGCCATGGTAGATAGTGAGAGAATGGAGGAATGGGGGGTTTTACCTCTGGATTAGGCTGCCTTAGAGTGGACTGAGCTGGCATCTCATACGGTGTAGATGATGTCTGCAGGGGGTGGGGAGCAAACACTGACTTGTGCTTAAGTTCAGCTGGGTGTTTAGCTTGTTTAGCAATCCTCCTTTTCCAGACAGGGGTCTGACTCATACCTCTCTTTGGAGACCTCTGGCGGTGGAGGTAGGGGTAGGCTCCCAGCACGGTTGATCAGACGTATCATGTCCTCACCAAGAGCCTGCAGGTGTGCTAATCCTGCTACCATCTGCTGTTGAGATTGTTGAAGCAGAAATCTTTCACGCTGGATGTCCTCTAACTCAGCTCTCAGTGTTGTGACATTATCTACATGGTGTTGTGAGCTGTTACCTGTGGGGTCATAGTCTTGCATCCACTTGTCGACTCTATAGGAGCGATGATGAGGAGAGTAACTAGCATCAACCGCTGGTGGGATCATTTCACTTAGCCCCTGGCTGGTGATTTTGAGTCTGGGAAGATCAACTTCATAATCGTCATAATATTGAGGTGGACGCCCCTGCATCGAGGTCTTGCATCCAGATGTGTGAATTTCTCCCTATCTTCCATCATCACTAGGATAGAAACAGTGCAGATCCGGATTGAAGGACCATTATGTGGGTGAGATATCTTGGTATAACGCTGTAAGGCGCAGGCCCGCAATTCCCACTGCTACTATCTAGAACACCACCTCAAGGCCTGTAGCTTGGTGCGATGTGGTCTCTATAAATAATAAACAGTACAAAGGTGTAAACAAATATATACATATACCGACACAACATTATAGGAGCCCAAAACTAACCAGATTAAAACAGGATAATAAACGTAAGAGTTATACAAACACAGGTGCACAAGTAAACGTATAGCAAAGGACGTTAGCTACTAGCAACAGCTTGTTAACGGCTAACTAAACAGTACATAAACTTGACGTATAACAAGTGGTCTGTGAGGGTAACAACTCGCACTTACTATGCGCACACACGCACACCCTCGATACTGTAAGACTGTTTATTAACTAGTCGGCGTCAGCCAGCGAAGTCCTCTCTCTGCTTCCATGCTTTTCCCGCGACTCGAGACCCCTTCACGGAACGTGGGAATTCCCGGTGTCAGCCGCACCGTCTCAGAATCTTTTGTACAGGCAGACATTGCTTTACTACAGGAAACTCATTTTCCCAAAACTATAGATTACACTCTGGCATTAGCCGGTTACAATTCTAAACAAAGAGGGGTCGCCATCCTGATAAATAAAAAGATTAACTTTATTCATAATGAAACCACTGTAGATCCAGAAGGAAGATATATAATCATTAATATGTTGATAGGAAACAATGAATATTGCACAGCTAACGTGTATGGTCCTAATGTCGACGACCCCTCTTTCTTTTACAGCTTCTTCAGATCACTCTGGTTCCAAACTTATAGTAGATGGGGACTTTAATTTAGTATTTAACCCAGAGTTGGACAGGCTAAGCAAAGCTGTGAGCAACAGGAACTGGCAATCAGTACAGACCTTAAAACAGTTCATGGATGATTTCCGTCTTTCTGACACATGGCGTTCTTTTCATTCTACATCCAGGGAATATACCTTTTTCTCGCCAGTTCACTGCTCTCACTCCCATATAGATTATATTTTAGAAAAAACACTGTCTTACAAGATGTCTCTAACACCAATATTCACTCTATCACAATCAATGTTGATCTGACAGTGAGCCTTCTGATCTCTTAATGGGAAGCTGATCTCGACATCACCACTAGGGCCGGGGGTGGACTCTTTCTTAGGGCCTCGTGGCCTCGCCCACTGGCCCTGGTGGAGAGATCACCACCCAGTTTTAACTTCTCGGGTGCCTTTTCCGCTGCCCCCTGCTTCTCGGGAGGAGCTGTGGTCCCTGCCTGGGGCCACATGGGCAGCAGGCTGGAGACCTACCCTCCCCACGAATGAGATCAAGCAAATGGTGTGGGTGCGAGAATGTATAGGTTCTCGATTGACTAGTTTGTTGTGAGAGAGTTTGTGGCAGTGTGTGTTGATGTACGTGCGTGTGTGTGCGCGTCTGTGTGAGTGTGTATGCATGTGGTGCAGTTGGAGTGTGGAGGATCTCGTTTTCCACACGGGGAATGTGGATCCGCTGCCTGGGTGGTCTCTATTCTGCTGACCCCCACCAATTGTTGGCCTTGTGCTGCGGGCCCGATGTGGTGCCAGGGGATATGGTTTGGCCGATGGGGTAGGCCCCGCTCTGCTCGTGTACGGGTGGTGGGCTGGGGGTGGGGGTGGGCGCGGGGGCATCTCCTAGTAAGCTCCCTATGGACCATGGGTCCTCGGGCTCCCTTCTCTCAGGCCGGCCCTTCGACTGGGGGGAGTGTTTGCCCCGGTTCTCATGGAGCTATTATTAAGTAGTATGAAATATTTGTAACAATGCATATGCGTATGTATATGATATATGTATATGTTTGTATGAGTATGTGCACATGCCTATTAACTATTACACTATTATTGGTATTAGTATTAATCTCAAAGGTAAACCACAGTGCACCAGTTGTTTAGTTACGAATGTGTTAGCCTAACGTACATCCCTGCTTATTTATTTTGCACCGATTGTTTGCTTAACTGATTTGCTTGGTTTCAGCAGCTGGTTACCCCCCCCCCCCCCCCCCCCCCCCCTCCCCTTCCTGCACACACACCCCAAAGCAGAAACTTAACCTGCCCATCAACACAGCTGTTGGGGCAATGCGAGGGTGGTGGTAGTGCCAAGTGAATTAGCTACACCACCTAGTCTCAGAAAGGGCTGAGTTTGATTAACCTCACAGGTTTGCACCAATTATGTTGAGGATATGCAAGGAGCACAAATTATAATATTTGGATTTATAGCTCTTGAGTGGAGATACCAATTCTATTTATAATTTAGATTCACAAATTTTGGTTATTAGCTTAAATATATATAACTATATGACAAAGTCTATAGTTTGGTAAGTGAAACACTTAACTAATATTGATTGAATAATTATTAATTGAAATTAATAATTACTTAATTTACGGGGCACCGACCTGTTTCCAGGGACCAATAACCAATTTGGAATAGCCAATACAGTCTCAAAGGAATTTAACTGGTGCAGGGAGCATGAATAGTCATGCAGTTCACTAATGTGATCACCCATCAATCTCTTAATCCCTCTTAAGCATCTAGGGGAGCAGATTTGTGAGGAGTGTGCTACAAGGGTCAGAGAGCTGAAACTGTTTGTGGATAAAACCAATATCCCCCAATATCCCCACTATTAGAAAACGACTGAAAGGAAATAGCACCCTAACCACCAGAAACAGAAATAACCCAGAAAAAAGCTTAGCTTCGTATCTTAGCTGCTAGCATTCCCTCAGCAAGCCCCAAGCAGCCAGGTCATGACTGGGTGATGGCTTGTAAAAAATGTAGCTTTAGGCAGGTGCCCACGGTTCACCACCAACCTCTTCCCTGCTGAGAAACCCACTCTGATCATTGGTGCCTCCATAATCCGAAATGTGAAGTTCAGCGGTCATAGTTGTTGAGGGGCCCTGGGGCCAGAGCAGACGACGTTGAGTCTTATTTTAAGGTCCTGTATAAGGATAAGCGTAAGTACGCTAAGATTGCAATATACACAGGAGCTGATGACGCCTGATTACGCCAATTGGAGGTCACTAAATCTAAAATTGAGTCGGTGTGTTCGTTTGCCAAAACAATGTCACTGCTCCACCGCTGGTTGTCTAGGTGGAGGAAAACCTGGGCTAATTAGAAGAGACAGTGTCTATCCCACGTTGGATGGAGCCTCTCTACTCTCTAGTATCATGGACATGTTGCTTAGCCTCCCTATGCTATGACAACTCAGAGTGGAGCCCAGGACGCAGAGCAGGACAGACCTCTCTGCATGTTCTCTACAGCCATCACCCCAATTTAGGCTTAGTTATCGCATGGAGACTGTGTCTGCTCCCCGAACCACTAAACTATACAAGTCACAAACAAGTCATAGAGGAGTGACTTACCAGCATTGAATAAACATCAAAACAGTTCCTCTTAAACAAAGTAACAGTAAGTTATTTAAATGTGATTTATTAAATATCATTTATTAATGATTGATGATGATTTATTAAATAGCTAAATCCCTGTTATTTAATGACTTCATAAGTGACCATCACATAAAGCTGTTCTGTCTCACTGAAACCTGGCTGCAGCAAGATGAATGTTAGTTTAAATGAGCAGTATCCAATGAGTCACATCAACTATTATGTTCCTAGAAGTACAAGTCGAGGTGGAAGAGTAGCAGCAATTTATAACTCAGATTTACTAATTACTCCTAAACCTAAACATAGTTGTAACTATGAGACTATAGAGAGCCTCACTCTGAGCCTTTCTCACCAAGACTCTTAACCTCAGAAGTCAGTTGTGTT
Source organism: Betta splendens (assembly GCF_900634795.4). NCBI lineage: Eukaryota > Metazoa > Chordata > Actinopteri > Anabantiformes > Osphronemidae > Betta > Betta splendens. The sequence goes on along the minus strand of NC_040899.1, from coordinate 18,313,372 downwards.
TCGTATTGTTTACTGTCCTCCTGCTCCATATTCAGAGTTCGTAACTAAATTCCCTGAATTCTAATCTTACTTGTTTCTTAGCACAGATAAAATACATTGTAGTGGGAGACTTTAACATGTATATGTTGACAGTAACTGTCTTGGCACTGCTTTTAACTCATTAATAGACACTATTGATTTTACTCAGCCTGTAATGTATGAACCCACTAATAATTTTAATCCTACCCTTGTTCTGACACATGGGGTTGAAATTTATCATTCAATAGTTCTTCACCAAAACACTCTGTTATCTGACCATTTCTACTTTAACTTTTGAATCTACCATAATTGACCTTGCAGCAGCTGGATAGAATTATTACTATAGCAGATGTTTATCTGACGATGCTGTTGCCAGATTCAAGCAGATGATTCCATCATCTTTTGCCTCATCATCATGTACCTACACAGAGACCAGTCACGTTAATCCTCATGAACAGGTTGATTGCCTTGTAGATGACGCTGCAGCTTCTCAGCGTACAATTTTAGACACAGTGGGTCTTCTGAAGAAGAAGGCAGTGAATAAGAGGAGGTTAGCTCCATGGTATACCTCAGAGCTTTGCAGCCTAAAGCACAGGACCCAACAACTAGAAAGGCAATAGACGCAATAGACATAGATTGCTGGTGGATTTAATTTAAACGCTGAGCTCCTCTATTTCTTTCTTTCTATCTCTTCCCATCATTGTTCCATGTTTAACTAACCATGTCTATTTTTCTCCAGCAGTTGTGCTTCTCCCCTGCTCTTGCTCTCTCTCATCCGACTCGGAGCTATGTGTCTGTGATAGGCGGATTTAACCAAACTGCCTGTGCTCTGTTGTTGCTATGCTTTTCTTTCTCTCTTTTCCCTCACCCAAACTGGTCAAGACAGATGGCCGCCCACATTCAGCCTGGTTCTACTAGGGTTTTTTTCCTCATTAGAAAGGGCGTTTTTACCCTCTACTGCTGCTGTCAATTTATAACTATTTAAAATTAAAGGCTTGCTGTATGTAGGATTTGTTATTATGTTACTTATGTAAGGTTGTAAACCTGACTTTGTAATGTGCTTTGAGGTAACTTTGTTATGATTTGGCTCTAATTTAAAGGAGTTATATCATACTTTTCATTCTAAAAAATATTAGACTTTAATGTCTCAGTAAGGTCTCTGTAAATTTTCATCCCATAAAACCCTGTAGATCGTCCACACTGCCCCTGTCAATGTGTGGTTTTCACTCTCCATCAGCAAACGCTGTGTTTTCTGGGCGTGTCGCAAGCGAAGCTGCTCACCACACCACTGTGCGGAAGCGCATACCTTTTTTGTTGTTGTTTTTTTTTTTAATTGGCTCCATGGATATGAGCCACCGCACGGTTAGGATCCAATAGGTGGCAGTAGTGCGACATTGAGAATGCAATCCACCGCAATCCTCCACAGAAGAAGACAACCCACTACAGGACTGCGCGACATTAGCCAGCCAGCTAGTTCGTAGCGTAGTGGAACCATACGTCTACGATCCCGAATCTGACCCTGAAGCTGAAGAGGAGGCTGTTGAAGTCGCCACATTTCGACTGATGCAAGATGTGTCTCATTGGTAATGTCGCATTTACTTCAATTTAATTGATTTATGTAATTTGCAAAGTGACTAGCGGTTGCTAATGCTTATGCTAAATGGCGTGTGCAGCTTCAATATTCACAACACGACTTACCTGGAAAACTCTCGTTAATAGATAACACTACTTTAGCTTACATTATACAAATAAATAAGTTTGAGAGCATAGCTGAAATAATATAAATACATTTTACATTCACACATTTCACTGTTTTTGTCTTACTTGTGCTGCTGCTCTGACATAATTTTATTTAAAAAATGTGCATTAATATTTAGAGCAATCACTGCATGACCTTCCTGGGAACAAAAAGCATTGGTTCAAATTATATATTGACCTAATGTATTTTTACTGCTTTTAATTATGTTTTTTGTCATTCATGATAAATTTGACAGTAATATGTCTCTGTATCTAAAGTTGTTACAGGTATCTAGTCTACAGAGGCTAGTGAGCTGGTGCTGAGGATTCCTGGGGTGAAGAATCTGAGTTGCCATCTCTTCATGCTTCTTCATGCTTGGGTTGTAGATGAAGGCAGTTTCCTGATGGATAAAACACTAAAACACTCGTAGTATGATTGATGTAGACCACCTGTAGAATAACTCCTTTACCATTTGAGTAAAAATGTGTTTTTTAATACATTTAACTTTATTTATATATAATTTATATGCGTTTTATTTATGGCCGCTTCAACTTTATAGCTTACCATATTAGAAAGAGAAAAACATGTAATTTCAATACTATGATTTCCTAAATAAAAGTGTTTTCCCTTCAGAAACAGAGTTCAGTGAAATACATAATAGTTAAAGCCAACTTTATTGTAAACGAAAAAAATACACCACTACTTCAAAGCTAGAACAAACTGTTACCTTCACACTCCAATGTGCAATGTATAGGTTACTGAGTTAATTAAGAAGTCTGGGGGATTGAGGACGAAGGAGAAGCTTTTGCAGGGCCTTGCAGACGAAATGCATGAAAGTAGGGTAAACAGTGAGATGAGGTGATCCTTGTTCTCATCACTATTTGGAAGACTGAGCGGAAGCAGTCCTCTACCAGATGGAAGCTGTGGCTGTCCTCACCATCACCTCATCAAAACAAAAGGTACTGCAATCAGAATTGTAGATTAGTGAAATGTTCATTATTATGTAGGTCAAAACCTTCTCTAAAGTAAGAACACACAATACCAGACAAAAAATTAAACCAAACAAGAGGACAGGCCTGTCTGTGCTAAAACAACAGATAAACTGTTGTTACAATTCAAATATAAAATCTAAACAGTATATACCAATTAAAATCTTCTATTACCTATCTTACTGTTGGTACATACAAACTTACATACCTTCACTCCTGAGCTGGGCAGCAGATGTCTGTGTACCAACAGTCTGCAGTGATTTCTCTGTTTCACAGCCTCCTTGCATGTAGGTAACTGGGATGTGGCTCCCTACAGTATAGAAAAGACTGTTACATTTACTGTAAATTGTATTGGTCCTACAAATATAATGGCTACGGTACAAGCTATCGGTAACTGACCAGATAAGCAGCAGGTATTGTAGAGATGTGACTAATTAGCAACTAAGCTTGCAACACAACACAGTAATCATTCCAACTAATCATGTTAGAATTTGATAGAACAATGACATAACCCCAAATCACAAGTTGATTTAGGCTGTGACACAGCACGGGGTAATAACAAACACAACCGCGTTCATCTGCAGTTTTTTTTTTGTAGCGATCGACCAGCTGTAGCTCTAAAGTGTAAAGGCCTAAAGGCATGCTAACGGCTAACGCAACACAAACAGGAGCGGCAGCACGTCAACAGGACAAAAGCTCGATCCACCGCTTCCTGCCTGTCGCCGATCGAAGGCCCATCGCTATTAGCTGTTCCCCACACAGGTGTGTGATTGCACCAACTCAGAGTAGCACATTTGAAAGGGACAAAGGCTCAGTTGACTCACTGTAGCCGTTAGCGACGCTAGCGATTAGCTTGTCTCACATGTGGGCTACTGCATTTTAAACAGACCCAACTAACATATTTAGATATCACAAGTATCAAGCACAAACTTACTACAGCGAGCTAGATCCAACGCTTCCTGTCTGTCACCGCTGGAAGGGCGATAACGATCAGCTGTTCCCCGCAGGTGTATGTGATTACAGAAAAAGGACAGACGCTAGACCCACCGCTCCCTGCCCGTAGCCGCTCGATGCCGTTAGTCATTAGCTTTTCTCCACACAGGTGTGTGGCTGCAGGAGCCCACATGAGCACATTTGAAGGGGACAAAGGCTCGGTCGAATGGCTGTAGCCGTTAGCATAGCTAGCTAGTAACTTGCCCCACACATAGGTTACTACATTTTCAACGGACAAACTAACATTTTAAAACATTATAAATATCAAGCATGTACTTACTTTAGTGAGTGGATGACGGACTTTAGGAATAGGTCCTTTTTTTCCAACAGGAGCCGTGAAACAAATCCAGCATTGTACGCACCCTCGTTTGAAATGCACATACGTATAAATGCTGAGGCAGTGTTTCTGGCACCGGTCCGTTAAAAATAAAAGTGACCCACAAATCCTCACTTGTTGATCCCTTGTTAAAGTGAATAGACTTTGGTGTTGGTTAGAACACCCAAGAACCGAACTATTTCTATGGGAGGACTTGAACGCTGCCGTGCTTGTCTGTTCACGGTGAGTGAGAGGGGGGAAATGGCGGAAGTCCAGTTTTGGTTCGGGATCATTGTGGTGGTGGTGGTTCAGGATTTACAGGGAGGACTTCCGACCAAGGTGACGACAACTTGGACCCGGTCTCAGAGTAGGTCGTGGTCTGTTTTCATTGGGTGAGAAAATTTACGTTTTCAAAATGTGAAAAAAGCAGGAAATGCATTTCTACCGTGCTCAGTGTGTGTATATGTGACCCATAGAGTCATAGGAACGCTCCAAAATGTCTAAAAAGTCGATTTTGCATGATATGAGCCCTTTAAATGAAAATCTATTCACTCCAGGACCTGTTCCACATATTTCACCTAAAGAACTGACTTCTACAGACCATGCGTTCCCAGTCTTGCCCATTCTTTATATATAATAAATATAGAGGAAAAAGCTCTAAAACCCACAGGATGGTACCTACCCACAGGTTTAAATATGTGGATAACACCTGGGTTATGCTCAAGATCCAGGAGTTTCCAGCCAACCTGAATATGATGACAAAGGCTGTCAATGATATTTTATGAAAAATGAAATTTTATATTATAGTATATTTTATATTATATATATTTTATATTATCCATTGATGATGATCAGCTTTGTTTTTGATGCCTTAGTATCATTTGATTATTGATGATTATGCTCATACTCGTTAAGTGTTTGCTTCAGTGACAGGACACAAGTTCAAGTATTTTTCTTGTTGCAATTGCTGGAAGCCCATCTGAGCGGGGGACAGTTCTCCTTTGTGAGCAGGAGGCCAAGTTTTCTTTTTATTACTCTGTGAGGCAGTGTCTGACTTACTATCACGACTCGGCAGGAGCGAGCAGGAGTGAAGGACCCAAACGCACAGCTCGAAGACAGGACTCAAATAGGGTTTAATGGTGAAAATCAAACAGCAGGCAAAAAACGTAGTCAAGCTGGTAGTAGTCAAAACCAGTAATCCAAAATCAGCAGAGGTACAGGCAGGGACCCCAAATGCACCAACAAAGTTCCTCTTTCCCACCTCTATCGCATACTTGAAATTACTGAATTGACAACCGTCTAAATAATATTGATGAACTTCTGTTTCCTGAAGTTGAGCTCATGTATGTCTAGAGAATGTTCTGGGAGGTGTTTGTGTTAGGGGAAGATGTTTATCTGTTTGCTTTAAATACTCGGGACAGGAGGAAAAGTTTTCAGAGAACTTTGGTGTGCACCTTGTGTGAGCATCAACTTTTCCTCTTCACCAGGGTGCCTTTCTTTCCTTTTATCTATTGATTTCTTTCTTTGATTTTTCTTTATGCATATCAAGAAACAAAGACAACTTTTTGGATTCTTCTATTTATAGATCGTCAGAAGCCCTTGTGGTAATTTTTTCCACAGCAAATTGACGTTGTCAGCAGGATCCCACGAGTGATTACCCAGCGAGGTGAGTAGTTGACGATGGTTCTGACTTAAACAAATTCTTCACGTCAACCCTAACCTCCTACTTCAGAGAAGAAGGGACTGACTGCTTCGCTCAAGGACCTTCATCGCTGTGATCCAAAGAAGACACTTCTGACACTTTGTTAGAGAAATTCCAAATAAATAAAAATTTAAGGGTTTAATTAAAATTTGCAAAATAAAGGGGTTTTAATTGAGAAAAGACCAGACAGAAGATTTATGAGGTTGAAAATCTAGGAAGTGGGGCTTCCTAGTCTGGGGTGGACGGCGATTCACCGTGCAAGCTTTTCTATTTAAGGGCAGAGTCAGGTAGAGCGAAGCCGGTAGAGTGAAGCAGGTTAAGGCAATCGTACCAAGGCCATAGGGGCAAAAAACGATTCCCTTCTCAAAGACGTTTCTGAAGCAAATGGCTGAGCAAGTGTACACTTCACTGCCATCAGGTGGTTTGAGAGTAACCACCAGAGAGGATGGAGTCCGGTCAGACTAAGCAAATCTTCCTGATGGTCCGATATTAAAAGTCTTGACAAGGAAATATGGCGGAGCCAGCAAAACATGAGTAAATGAGTGGGTTTCTAAGTAAAGCGTCCCAGAAGGAGGAAGTCTGAGCTGTACCAAGGTTAAAGGGTTACAGAAAAAGCTGGAAGCGAAGGATGTTGAAGTAAAGAAAAAGAAAAACATAAAGCAGAAAATGTTAGGCTAGGAAGCAGGCAATAAATTGATTGCTTAAAGAGGGAAAGATACAGATGGAGCGGTTCATTTTCGCTGATTTCAGTCGACTGTCAGTCACCTTTCTGACGCTGATCACACACTTATCACACCCTCATCAGCCAACTGTCAGCAGCCCCCCTCCTTGGTCTGTCTGGGGAAGGTGTTAAAAATGTTAATGAGGCCACCCCCATTTTAGCACCAAAGATGCAATTCCAGGGTAAAACCAAAAGGTGGAGCTTTAGTATCTGACCCGTAGAGTTAGGGTCAAACAGCAAGTATAGGCACAGTTCTGAGAACAGGACATAGATCTGATAATGTCGGTTCTACACTGTTTGCTAGGGCAGACAGACAAACAGACAGACAGACAATAGTCTGTCTAAACAGTGAACTAAAAAGTTGAGAAAACTTGAAAAGTTGACTTCATTTCAGAATTGAATGTTGTACTAACTTTTTTTTAATCATAGATAAGCATCGGCCGCTCACACTGCCACAGCTGCCAAACTACCTTCTGGAGGTTTATCAGTTACTGGCTGTATTAGGTTGAGTTGGACTTCACAAATGAAATTATTAAATTCTCATTCTATATATTATTCTTATTCACTTGAATGTAGTGTGTGTCAGTCTGCCTGCTTCAGGAGCTGTTTTAAAGTAAATAAAGAACATTTCAATGTTCTAATCAAGCTTAGATAAACATAACAATAGAGAGCCTCTTTTCAGACAGAACGACCATCCACAGAACTAGTTAGACTGGTTTCACACCACCCCCTTCTCCCCAAAGCACCAGAGTCCTGCATTGCTGTTACTTGATGTAACCAGATACATTTGTGAACTACTTCATCCATCCATCACTTATGAGAGCCTAGTGGTTAAAGCACACAAATTCTCACCCACAGTGTTTAATTAAACTGTTTTTGTTAGTTGGTGGTTTAAAATAAGAAACTTTTATATCGTAAAGCCATAGACTTAACACTTTCTTTTTAACAAGTTTTATTTACAGATTTTATAAACGTCCAGTTCATTTGACCATTTTCTAAACCAAGTTGTCTGAAAGTTGGGTCACTACATTCTTTTAGAGCAGAAATGTTTCTCAAGGAGCTTCTACATTATATGTCCTTCATGGGGGACATGGTCTTCACACCTTCTCACAGTCCTTTGTTCAACTGATGAGCCAGTTCTTTACTTTGGTGTGAAGTGAAGCCTATTGTAAATAGAGGATAGTGCCCAACTTTACTCAGACTGAAGGTTCCTGCACTTTTGGTAATGTTTCTGCTTTAAGAAAAGTCTGTAAGTTAACTTGAAAATTATTGAGCAGTCACAATCAGCCGATTGCGGTGACATTTGGCAGTAAAAGGTGACTGAAATGACACAGAACTGAAAAAATATCAGCTGGCATAACGCATAACACATATGTATGCAGATCTCTGTGTTTTGTGTGTTCTGTTGAATTTGTGTGGTAAACAAAAGACACCAGAGGCAAGTTTACACCAGGAGTCTCTAGCTGGGAGCTTCTGTGCCTTAACCACTAGGCTGTTGGTCCTCTGAGGGAGACCTACTGTATGGACAGTAACTAAATTCCTTCATACAGCATTATGTTAACAGAGCCTTGATTTGAGTGGAACCTTTAAAGTCATGGATCCATTAAGAATTTTCTTTTTAAGCACTTTACAAATATATTTGGTTTTCATGGCTCAGGTGAAGTTGTGTGGAAGTTGAGTCATGTCAACTCTTTCAGTCTGGTTTCCTTCTTGGGGGAGGGTTCATCACACCTACTCACTTTTGTGTCTTTTGTTCACGTAACGAGCCAGTTCTTTGCAAGTGTGAAGTGAAGCCAAACTGGAGGATAATATGGAACTTCCCTCAGACTGAGGAAGCTTTTGGTCTTTGTCAGTTGTCAAAAATGCCAGTAAATTTAGAGCTAAATATTACAATACAGTAATACATACAATACAGTATAATTAAAACAAATAAAATATCCATGTGGATGTTGACTGAATATTTGACTAAAGGGCATTGTATTCATAACAGCTGTAATTTTCTACTTGCTTAGACATAAATAACTTTAAGTTCAGTTATAAACTACTTTACATTTAAGATGCTCATTTCTGTTCTCTCTCTCTCTCTCTCTCTCTCTCTCTCTCTCTCTCTCTCTCTCTCTCTCTCTCTCTCATATATATATATATATATACACACTCTATTCTCACCCTCCGCGGGTGGTCTCATCCACTTTCCAAGCTCGGGTCCTCTACCAGAGGCCAGGGCCTTCTCCAAGCCTTCTCCAGTTCTTCTCTGAGCCCTTGGTATTTCTCTAGTTTCTCATGTTCCTTTTTCCTGATTTTGCCATCGCTTGGTATTGCCACATCCACCACTACGGCTTTCCTCTGCTCTTTATCCACCACCACAATGTCTGGTTGGTTCGCCATTACCATTCTGTCAGTCTGGATCTGGAAGTCCCACAGGATCTTGGCTCGCTCGTTCTCTACCACCTTGGGAGGTGTTTCCCACTTTGACCTTGGGGTTTCCAGTCCATACTCCGCGCAGATGTTTCTGTATACTATGCCAGCCACTTGGTTATGGCATTCCATGTATGCTTTGCCTGCCAGCATCTTACACCCTGCAGTTATGTGCTGGACCGTCTCTGGAGCCTCTTTGCACAGTCTACACCTTGGGTCTTGTCTGGTGTGGTAGATCTGGGCCTCTATGGCTCTGGTGCTCAGGGCCTGCTCCTGTGCAGCCAGGATGAGTGCCTCTGTGCTGTCCTTCAGCCCAGCCCTTTCAAGCCATTGGTAGGATTTGTTGAGATCAGCCACTTCAGTTATGTTCCGGTGGTACATCCCGTGCAAGGGCTTGTCCTCCCATGATGGTCCCTCTTCCAGCATCTCATCCTCTGTTCTCCACTGCCTGAGACATTCACTCAGCACGTCATCTGTCGGGGCCTTATCCTTGATGTACTTATGGATCTTGGATGTTTCATCCTGGATAGTGGCTCTCACGCTCACTAGTCCTCGGCCTCCTTCCTTGCGGCTAGCGTACAGTCTCAGGGTGCTTGATTTGGGGTGGAACCCTCCATGCATGGTGAGGAGCTTTCGTGTCTTAACATCTGTGGTCTGTATCTCTTCCTTTGGCCACCTTATTATTCCCGCAGGGTGTCTGATCACTGGCAGAGCGTAGCTGTTTATTGCCCGGGATTTGTTCTTGCCATTGAGCTGGCTTCTTAGGACTTGCCTTACTCGTTGGAGGTATTTGGCTGTTGCCGCATTCCTTGTTGCCTGTTCAAGGTTGCCGTTTGCCTGTGGTATTCCAAGGTACTTGTAATTGTCCTCAATGTCTGCTATTCTTCCTTCTGGGAGTGAGACCCCTTCTGTGTGGATTACCTTGCCTCTCTTTGTCACCATCCTCCCACATTTCTTGAGCCCGAATGACATCCCGATGTCCGAGCTGTAGATCCTGGTGGTGTGGATCAGCGAGTCGATGTCTCGCTCACTCTTGGCGTACAGCTTGATGTCATCCATGTAGAGGAGGTGACTTATGGTGGCCCCGTTCCGGAGTCTGTATCCATAGCCAGTCTTGTTTATTATTTGGCTGAGGGGGTTCAGACCTATGCAGAACAGCAGTGGGGACAGTGCATCTCCTTGGTATATGCCACATTTGATGGATACTTGGGCAAGTGGCTTCCCATTGGCTTCAAGGGTGGTTCTCCACAACCTCATCGAGTTTGCAATGAAGGCCCTTAGAGTTCTGTTGATGTTGTACAGCTCCAAGCATTCAGTGATCCATGTGTGTGGCATTGAGTCATAGGCTTTCTTGTAGTCGATCCAGGCTGTGCACAGGTTGGTGTGTCGCATTCTGCAGTCTTGGGCGACTGTTCTGTCTACCAGGAGTTGGTGTTTGGCTCCTCTGGTATCCTTACCAATGCCCTTCTGTGCTTCGCTCATGTATTGACTCATGTGCCCACTTATCTTAGCTGCGATGATGCCTGACATGAGCTTCCATGTTGTGGAGAGACAGGTTATTGGCCGGTAGTTGGATGGGACTGTACCCTTTGAGGGATCCTTCATTATCAGGATCGTTTGCCCTTCGGTTAGCCATTCAGGGTGAGTCCCATCCCTTAGCAGCTGGTTCATTTGTGCTGCCAGGCGCTCATGGATTGCAGTGAGCTTCTTTAGCCAGTAGGCGTGGATCATGTCAGGGCCAGGTGCTGTCCAGTTTTTCATACCTGAGACTCTATGTTGGATGTCTGCCACTGTGATAGTCACTGGATTCTGTTCAGGGAGGTTGCTGTGGTCTTCCCTCAGATCCACCAGCCACTGTGCATCACTGTTGTGTGATGCCTCCCTTTCCCATATACCCTTCCAGTACTGTTCAGTTTCCAGCCTTGGTGGGTCTGCTCTGTTGTTATTACCCTGCCATTGAGAGTACACTTTCGCAGGTTGTGTTGCGAACAGCCGGTTTATTCGTCTGGCTTCGTTATCTTTAGGCGGCTGGCCAAGGCTTGTAGCCTTTGCTTGGCAGTTTCGAGTGCTTCAGGTATGGTCATCTGGCTGTACCTCCTGGGCATCGGTCTTTTCATTGCACCTCTCTGGGCCTCTGTCATTTGGCTCACTTCCCTCCGAGCTGCCTTGATTTTTGCCTCCAACCTTCGTTTCCATGGTGGGTATTGTTTCTCATGGCTCCCATGGTTGCTCTTATGGCCAAGCACCTCTAGGATCACTGATGCTGAAGCGTATATCAGCTCATTGGTTTCTGTGATTGTTGTGGTAGGGATCGCTCTCAATGCTGCATTCACATCTTCCATGAGACTTTCTGATGGTACTTCACTTAGCCGTTGTAGTGGGGTTCGGGGTTGCCTGTTCAGTCTCGCCATGATCTTATCTTTCAGGTCAGTCGCTGCCTCGCTCAGCGTATCTGTGCTTACTGGGGCTTCGTACCCAATTTCCGGTTGGGGAGATGGTGAAACCTCCCCTCTGACCTGGCGTCCTGGCTCCCCCTTGCCGTAGCATTTGTGTTGTATCTCGTCAATCTCAAGTCGTGATAGCAGTTGCCGTTTGTGGATGTTGGAACACTGAGCTACTAGTTGCTTCCCCGTCAGCCTTGAATGTGGGTTTCTCCGTTCCCAAGGTGTAGACTGTGCAAAGAGGCCCCAGAGACGGTCCAGCACATAACTGCAGGGTGTAAGATGCTGGCAGGCAAAGCATACATGGAACGCCATAACCAAGTGGCTGGCATAGTATACAGGGCATCTGCGCGGAGTATGGACTGGAAACCCCAAGGTCAAAGTGGGAAACACCTCCCAAGGTGGTAGAGAACGAGCGAGCCAAGATCCTGTGGGACTTCCAGATACAGACAGACAGAATGGTAATGGCGAACCAACCAGACATTGTGGTGGTGGTGGACAAAGAGCAGAGGAAAGCCGTAGTGGTGGATGTGGCAATACCAAGCGATGGCAACATCAGGAAAAAGGAACATGAGAAACTAGAGAAATACCAAGGGCTCAGAGAAGAACTGGAGAAGGCTTGGAAGGTGAAGGCCACAGTGGTGCCTGTGGTGATCGGAGCACTAGGGGCTGTGACCCCCAAACTGGAGGAGTGGCTACGACAGATCCCTGGAAAAACATCCGAAATCTCAGTCCAGAAAAGTGCAGTCCTAGGAACAGCAAGGATACTGCGCAGAACCCTCAAGCTCCCTGGCCTCTGGTAGAGGACCCGAGCTTGGAAAGTGGATGAGACCACCCGCGGAGGGTGAGAATAGAGTGTGTATATATATATATATATATATAGTACACAAAACCTCATGCACTTCCAATCTGCCTGTGGGCCTGGATTACACATTACTGCCACCTGGTGCATGAATGTGCAATTGCAGGTCATTTCTTAAAAAAGGTTTAGGGGGCGTTAACAAGGCAGCCACGCATTAAGTATATCACAGTGGGGGGTCATGACTGGTGTAGGGGGGCTTGGTGGAATGATACCTAAGTCATGCTAATGTCATGACAAGATCAGTGTGAAATCCTGCAGCAACGAGGCAACGAAAATTTGCCGCTCCATCTGTATTAGTGTTTCCTCAGATGGAGGAAAACACCATATTCCCATTCATGTGCCCTTTCTGTTTATCCTTTTGCAGAAATACTCACGCGGAGTGTGGATCTCGACCTCGACTCCTGTCCGCCACTTCATCAGCCGGCTAGAAATCCAGCACAACTCAGTGGACAAGCTCAAAGACAGCCATTGGTGTCATCGGCGTCAGACAAAGTAGTATCATCCCACGCAGGAGAGTCAGTGTCCTCTGCAGCATCAGGCGGACTGACTTTTTGATGATCCAGTCCAGTCTCTTCCGGTCCCTCACTGCGATGCTGCTGCTCCAGCAGACCACACCGTACAGCATGGCTGATGCCACCACAGAGTCATCGAAGGTCTTCAGAAGTGGCTCTGACCTTTTATGTAGTGCATCCGTGTTATGAGTCCAGTCCAGTTATTGTTCAGATGCACACCCAGGTACTTGTGAAAGGCCAATCTCTCAATGTCACTCCCCTGGATGTGCATCGGTGGAATGACAGCAGGCTGGAAATCAGAAATCCACCACCATTTCCTTCATTTTCCCTGCATTGATCAGGAGGTGGTTCCACTGGCACCAGTCCACAAAGTTCTGAGTAAGTCCTCTGTACTCTGCATCGTCATCATTGGTAATCAGACCAACAATCGCAGAGTCATCAGAGAACTTCTGCAGAACACAGCTGTCCGTGTTGTCTCTGAAGTCCGACGAATGTAGAGTGAAGAGGAAAGAGGGAAGTACAGTCCCCCGTGGGCCCCCCACACTGCAGGTAAGAGTGTCAGACACACAGTCCCTGGCTCTCACAAACTGAGGCCTGTTTGTGAGGTAGTCCATAATCTACTCTGTCAGATGGAGGTCCACACCAGCCTCCTCCAGTTTGTGTTTCAGAAGCACCGGCTGAATGGTGTTGAAGGCACTGGAGGAATCAAAAAACATGATCCTCACAGTGCTGCCAGGCTTATCCATGTTGGAAAGAGTTTGATGTAGGAGGAAGATGACGGCGTCGTCTACTCCAATGCCATGGTAGGGTCCCACAGCAGAGCGGAGGTGACCCAGGACCAGCCTTTCCAGTGTCTTCATCAGATGTGATGTCAGGGCCACTAGTCTGAAGCTGCTGAGGTCTTTGGCATGTGGTGTCTTAGGCACTGGTACCACCAGGAGGTCCTACAGAGCCATGGTACCCTCCTCAGCTTGAGGCTCAGGTTGAAGACATGCTCCATAACTCCACACAGTTCACCTGCACAGGACTTTAGGAGTCTGGAGCTTATGCCATCTGGTCCAGCTGCTTTCCTGGCTTTGATCTTCTTAAGCTCTTTCCTCACCTGGGTGCTGAAGATGGACAGGGGTTGAAGGAGTGTCTCAGGGTGGTGTGAAGTGGAGGAGTGTTGTTGGGATGAGTCGCTGGTCTGAAGGGCTGATGGAGCCGGGCTTTGTGTAAAGGTGTGAAGGACTGTGGGGGGATAGTATTTCTATGGTATGGCGCGACAAAAGGGGAGGCGGGTGAGTGGGTGCTTTATCAAACCTATTGAAATGTGAGTTTAGGTCGTTGACCCAGCTCAGGTCCTCCTCAGCCTGTGGGTGCGGAGCTTTGAAGCCAGAGATGGTTTTCAGGTTTCTCCACACCTCACTGACATTGTTCTGCTGCAGCTCCTCCTGTAGCTGACCTTCCCCTCACGGATTTTCCTCCTCAACTCTTGCACCCTCCTCAGCTCCTCCCTGTCCCCTGATTTAAACACTCTCTTCCTCTCCTTTAACAGAGCTTTAATATCAGGGGTGACCCACGGCTTGTTGTTGGCGAAACACCGTACCAGCCTGGAGGGAATGGTGTTTCACAGCTAAAGTTGATGTAGTCCGTTACACAGTCTGTGATTGCATTAATGTCCTCTCCATGTAGGTCGCAGAGCTCCATCCACACAGTGATGTTAAAACAGTCCCTGAGAGCCTCCTCACTCTCAGCTGTCCACCTCCTCATTGTACGGGGCACCAATGGCTGCCTGTGTACTACAGGTTTATACATGGGCAAGTGAGATGTTGCAGATGCAGGATGTTGTGGTCAGCTCTGCCCAGGGGTGGGAGGGAGTATGCGCTGTAGGCCTCATTGGTATTGGCGTAGAATAAGTCCAGGGTTTTATTGTCTCTGGTGGGGTAGGTCACATACTGGGTGTATGTAGGCAGAGCAGCTGAAGAAGGTGCATGGTTAAAGTCCCCAGAGATCAGGAAGAGGGCCTGTGGGGGCTGTGTTTGCAGCCTGCTGGTGACTGAGAGCAGGGTCTCAGAAGCTGTGTTAGCGTTAGCGGATGGTGGGATATGGTGTTTGTCCCTCAGTAGAACTGCGGCTCCGCGCAGCACAAAGGCGAAAAAGCACAGAAGGAGCTGGATATGGCCTCCCGGACCATGATGCAAATGATCACAGGGGCACAGAGGAAAGAGAGAGAAAGAGAGAGCGATTTGCCTTTCGGTTTAATGGCAAAACTTACACATTCACCAGACTGTGCCAGGCCTACTGTCTTTAACATGGCTCTGAAGCAAAGTCTAGATGACTTGGTGTTGTCACCACAGTCAGCACTGTTGCAGTATGTTGATGACCTGATGATCTGCAGTGACACACAGCATGTGTTTGTACAAGACACCATTAAACTGGGCTCCACCTTTATTCAAAAGGTCACAAGGCCAGCTTGTCCAAACTGCAGTTTGTTAAAACACAGGTGTCGTTTCTGGGGCATGACATTTCAGCAGAAGGTAAATCCATCTCACCTAAATGAATAAAGGCCATACAGCAGATCTCAAAGCCACAAACCAAGAAGCAACTGATGTCATTCCTAGGCATGTGTTCATACTGCTGACCATTTATCTCTAACTATGCAGTGCTTGAAGCCCCTCTAGGTGCATTGATCCATGGGAAAAGGATGGAAGCTCACTCCAAGCTGGAGTGGATGTCGGAGGCGGAAGACTCACTCAGACAGTGGACGAGGGTCATGGTATTTCTGCCATTCTTCAGGAAGTGTGCAGCCCCCCTCCTGTTCTGTCTGAAGTTCCTCTGTCTTACCCGGATCTCGTTCTTTTTGTAGATGGCTCAGCATCTAGAGAACCTGATACTCAGTGGCATGCGGTGAGGTTCCTGGCTGGTGAGGCACAAAGTCCTCTGGAATCAGAATTTACAGCCATAATACCGTAAACGTGTGTATTTTTAACTATTTACTTGTCAAAATGCATATAAATACTGGCCACATTTCACATTTCATCATCATTTCTACAGTATCTCACCTAAAGGAACATATTTGGTGTTGAAGAAACATATCTTAGAGCAATAAGAGACCTCCATTCACAGTATTTCTCATAATTCATACTCATTCTAAAGTTTAGAGAGGTGTAAATGGTAAATTTTGACCCTCAGTGAAGTTTTATTGTTTTTTTCAGTTTTACAGGTTTGTTCTTGATTAGGATAACATAGAATACTTCACTCAAGGTTCAAAATTACTTCTCAAGCACTTTAATGTTTTTACTTAGTGTAATTCAGTAAGTCTTTTTAGAAAAGTGAAACCCATTTTTAGGGATACCCTGCGTTAAAGGGTGGTTGCAGCGCCCCCTTCTGGATGAGGCACAGACCTGTCCAGCCTCGCCTCATGAGTTTTCTGTCACGATCAGAAAACTAATTATGTCACAAAAACATCAATAAACGCATTGGACAGGTTGTAAAATGACATGGTGTAGAATAAATCAGTCTGAAGGCTGCAAACATTATACTAGAGACAAAATGTGAAACAGAAAGGGATTGTGCCTCATATCAGCCCATTTACTGACAGTTTCAGCATCAACTGAAACTGAAAACTGAACAGTGAAACTGGCTACATCATTTGGTAGTGGAGTTCAACCATATGTTTCATCCAAAACCTGACTCTGTAGTGGAATGGGAGGCCGGTAAAGTGATTACACTTCGACTGGCACAAGGTATGTCTCAATGGCAATTTCACATTTCATTGAAGTTATTGAATTATATAATATGCAACTTGATTACCTGCTGCTAATGCTAATAGTAACGGTTGCCAATAGTCTACGCAGTCTGAATGAAAATAAGAGAATATTCATAACACGACTATAGCTTGTTTGGGAGCATAGCTTGATAAACTCATATTAACTTATTTTTACACATTGTTTTCTCTTACTCGTACTGCTGCTGTGTCAAAATAACTTCTTCACAATGGGATCTTCAGCTGCAGCTTACAGATGAAGCGGTTCGTTTTCGCTGATTTCAGTCGACTGTCGGTGCCCTTTTCAGCGCTGATGACACACTTATCACACCCTCATGAGCCGACTGTCAGAAGCCCAGTGTTAAAAATGTTAATGAGGCAACCCCCATTTTTAAAACCAAAGACACAATTCCATTGTAAAACTAAAAGGTGGCGCTTTAGTGTCTGACCTGTATAGTTAGGGTCAAATACCAAGTATAGGCACAGTTCTGAGAACAGGACATAGATCTGAAAATGAGAGTTCTACACTCTTTGCTAGGGCGGATAGACAAACACACAGACAGACAATAGTCTGTCTAAACAGTCAACTAAAAAGTTGAGAAAACTTGAAAAGTTGACTTCATGTCAAAGTTGTTGTACTTACTCTTTTTAATCATAGATAAGTATTGGCAGCTCACGCTGCGATAGCTGCCAAACTACCTTTTGGAGGTTTATCAGTTAGTAGGTTAAATTTGACTTTACAAATGTGCCTAAGAAAATTCTTAAATTCTCATTCTATATATTCAACCAAATTCACTTGGATGTACTGTGTGTCAGTTTGCCTGCTCCAGGAGCTGTTTTAAATTTAAAAAAAGAACTTTTGAATATCCTCTTTTCAAAAAAAATATCCAATCAACACCACTATTTAGATTGATTTCACACCACCCCGTTACCCCCAATGTATCACACTCCTGCAGTGCTGTTACCTGATGTGAAATGTTGACAGAACTGTTGTTGTTGAAAGACACACATTTCTCTGCTGCCAGAGAAACGCTTTTGCTCTAGAAAGAATCAGTTGACTGATGCCTCAACTTTCAGACAACCTCACCTAAGTCATGAGAACCAGAAATATTTGTGAACTGCTTAAACAGAAAATTCTTCAGAGATCCATCACTTCAAAAGAGCCTAGTGGTTAAAACACACAACTTCCCACCCACAGTTTCTCAACAAACCTCTTTTGAACGTTTCCTCTTTTGTTTACTGTGCATCTTAGAGTGACACAAAAAAGCATCTTCACCAAACAATGAGCATCCTGTTTAGCTAGGCTAATTAAATATCTGATCATCAATCAGATTCCCCGAACAAAACCACATCAGAATACATCAATTCAAAGAATTTATTTGGAGAAACCAGCATGATACATCTTGGTCAAGTTTTCATAAAGTTCTAAGTCTTTCATCGACTTTATTGCGAATCTTGTACCAGTGATCCACTGTCAAATGGGGAAATCTTTGAGTGACATATTCATGCACTTTGTCCTTCAAATTTTTTGGGAGTTTCCATTGGTGCCAGTGCAGTTCACTCTCTCCACCCAGTCTGTGTATACGTCAAAGGGGGTGAGCGCCATAAACACGCTCGACGCATACATATCTGGGCGACGTTTTCCACTCACGTAACTTTTTGAAGAAAGATTCTTCCCGTTCTGCTGGCAGAGCCCGGAGAGTCACGTCCTGAATACGGCGCAGAGTTGTGGTGTTGCTGGTGTTGGAGCTGGTGGACTCCAACGATAAAATCAAGGACTGTGGCTCATCTACTGACTTGTCCTCTGCCTTGGTGGGAAATAGTTCACGGCCACAGGAAGGTGAGGAAGGGCTGACATTGTATTGTGTATTGTGAGGTTCAGCAGGAGTGCTGGAGAATGTCGGTTCCAAGCAAGCTTCAAGTTCTCTTACTCTCAGGCACGTGGTCTTTAACTGACATAAATGTCAAGTCATGTTTATATTTTATTTGCATATTTATTGTGTGTTTATAATTATTTGATTGTTAATGCGGACCCGGAACAAAGTTTGTGTTCCGCCGGACATTTTTGCTGATACACGAGTGAGAAGCATGTGGAGAGAAGTGAAGGTACAAGCAGGCAAGAAAGTGAAGGTTAAGCATTTATTTTGGGATTTTGATGATTCGTAACCATTCCCTCTGGGGTGTGCAGCCAGCGAGGTACGTTTATTTTGTGTTTGGTTTATGTTGTGCATTTATTTATAATTCTGTTTGTCTCTTTAAAATGTGATGTTTTACTGTACGTCATAGTTCGACGGTGGATTTGTTCGGACGTAAGGAGCAACAAGTGCTCAGAAGGAAAGAATAAATTCATCTGTGATGATAAAGAACTGCTTCGTTGTCTCATTGGAGGGAGTGATAGTCGAACTCAGTCTGCAACAAGCCGAAGCGGACCTGCAAGACTCCCGACGCGTCGTCGACAAGCATCTCAGATAAGCTGTTATAAACGTTAAGGACAAGGACCGTAATCTAAGTTACCTTTGGACATTTAAGAGTAATCGTGATATTAGTGTTTTGAAGTTCAGTGTTGTTATTGAAGGGTCGGTCAATTAAGTTCAATTAAGTGCCACAACTTGTTACCTTTTGTATGGTTTGTGAATTTGTGTTGTTTACCTTATGCAAAGGAAATATGTAGAAACCATAACTTGCTAATTCTTCGCGGTTGTTTTAACAGTGCTAATTTAATCCTGGTAAATTCTATTTTGACTGTTACGTAGTTTCTAAGATGTCTCAGGCAAGCAAAGACACTGAGAGTGCATTAGCTGGTTTAGAGCAAGAGGTAGACCAGTCAGATGTTCCTCAACCAACAACACTATCTAAAGAGCCTCGAAGGAGTGAAAGAGCTCGAACATTAACTGAAAAAGGAAAGGAACTTCAGAAGGAAAAGCTAGAAGTTCTTCTGCTACGCTTTGACAGTATTTATGAAAGATGGAGAGCTCTGACCAAGGTTGCTAAGAAATCTGTAATGAGTCAAGATCCCAGTGAAATTCTACAGGAACACATTAGCAGCGTTCAGAAAGAGGCATCAGAGCTGAACAATATTTATGATGACTCCAGAAGAATTGATAGTCCAGCTCATGACATGCGTCGTAAGATGGACAACTGTACATCAATTACTGAAGTAGTGGTTCAGAACGCTCAGTTGCAAATTCAAGGAAGAGAAGAGCAGATTATTTGGCCTAATGCGAAGTCAGTATTTGCATCTTCCATATCCAGTGTTTCACCACCTGCTTCAAGTCGTTCTAAGATTAATTCTTTGCGCTCTGATACATCTTCAGTCAAAAGACAAGAAGCTGCTGCTGAGTATGCAGCCACACAAGCTGTCTTAAAGATTATGGCTGAGCAAGAGTCATATCAAGAAAAACTACAAAAGCTTGAGGTTGAAGAGAAGTTGATCATTGCAGAACAAGAAGCAGCTGCATTAGCTTGTCATCTGCAAGCGGAAAAGGAAGAAACAGAGCGTAGAATAGAAAGGGAGAAACGAAAATCCGCTCTCCAAAGGAAACAACAAGAGGAGAACGCCGCAAGAAGGAGGTCAGTAGAAAACTTAAAAAGAGAACTTGAGCGTTTGGAGGAATTGAAAAGGCTGAATGCAGCCAAGGCAAAACTTCAGGTTTATGATGAACACGAGAATGATCAGGTTAAGGGCTTTGCAGCAAATAGTGCAGAACTTCCTATTGTCATGCAGACTGTCAGTCAGATTAAGCAAGAACCACAACCACCAAGAGTTGTGTTCTCTAATAGTAGTTCAACACAAAATGAAACAGGAGCACTTGTGAAGGTTTTGGCTGAGGCTATGTCAGCAAACAGGCTCCCCATTCCAGAACCTACCGTCTTTTGTGGAGATCCACTTAGGTTTGTTCATTGGAAGGCATCTTTCAAGACTCTGATTGAGCAGAAAAACATTCCAACCTCAGAGAAGATCTTCTTCCTTCAGAGATATGTTGGAGGAGCAGCACGAGAGGCTTTGGAAGGTTACTTTCTAATTGGTTCAGAAGAGTCATATGAAGCAGCTTGGAAGTTGCTCAGTGAACGATATGGACATCCATTTGTAATTGCAAAGGCTTTCAGAGACAAATTATATTCCTGGCCAAAGGTAGCTGCAAAGGAAAGTGCTGAGTTAAGGAAAAGTGGACTTCTTGCGCAGTTGTGAATGTGCTATGGCTCACAATGAAAGTCTAAATGTCCTTGATGATGGACTTGAGAACCAGAAGCTGGCAGCTAAATTACCCGACTGGTTAAGCACCAGATGGAACAGAAAGGCCACAGAATATCAATTGGAGCATGGGAGATTCCCGAAGTTCAGTTATTTTGTGACATTCCTTTCATTAGAGGCCAGTATTGCTTGCAATCCTATTACATCTTATCAAGCATTACGGCAGACTGAATCTGATAAAGTGAGGATTAAAAATCTGACATTAGTAACTCCTAAAACCCAGACCATAGGTTCCAAAATATTCACAACCAATACCAGTGAGAGAAACAGAGTCACCTGTCTGTTCTGTAAGAAAGTAGGACATGGTGTACAAAAGTGTTTCAAATTACTGGACAAGGCAGTTGCTGACAGAGTCAAATTCATTCGAAGTGAAAATCTATGCTTCGGCTGTTTGAGCATTGGCCATCAGTCTAAGAAATGTACCAATCGGATGGTCTGTGAAGTCTGCTCAAAACGTCACCCCACGTGTTTACACGAAGATCGCTCAAACCGTGAACAAGGAGCAAAGAGAGAACAATTCAAAGGAAGAGTTAGCACTAAAGAATCAGCACAACCAAGTGTCAGTAACGAAAGCACGTCCAACAGAGTTGTACAAGATGGTAACAGTGTACAGACTTCAGCCATAGTTCCGGTGTATGTGTCTTCACCAAAGGATCCAAACAAGGAAGTTCTTGTTTATGCTCTGTTAGATTCACAGAGTGATTCTTCATTTATTCTTGAGGAAGTAGCAGATGTTCTAAACATGGACACAGAACAAGTCAGACTGAAATTGTCTACAATGTCATCTAAAGGGACAATTGTAGTTTGTAAAAGACTCAATGGTCTACAGATAAGAGGACTAGACTCCTCTAAGAAAGTTACAGTGCCAACAGCTTATACTCGGGAGTTCATTCCTGCCAATCGGACTCATATTCCAACTCCAGAGACAGCTCAGGCATGGCCGCACTTGGAACATCTTGCAGCACACATGGCTCCACAGAAGGACTGTGCAATTGGTCTCCTAATAGGTTATAATTGCCCACAAGCATTATTACCTAGAGAAGTTGTATGTGGAGAAGAAAACCAACCTTTTGCACAGAAGACTGACCTAGGTTGGAGCATAGTGAGCTATGTTGCACCGTTCGAGCACCATGGTGATGATATTGGAATAAGTCATCGCATCATTGTAAAGAGAGTGATGCCAGAATCCACACCTACAGCTAAACTTAAGAGTGAATTTCACTATGTGTGTAAGACTCAAATCAAGGAATTGACCACTCCAGACAATGTAATTAAGATCCTAGAATCTGATTTCAGTGAAAGAGATGTGGAGGAAGCAATACTTTCTCAGGAAGATTTCCACTTCTTGACCAAGCTGAAGGAGGGAATCATGCAGAAACATGATGGTCATTATGTAATGCCCCTGCCTTTCAAACAAGACAGACCAAACCTGCCTAGCAATAAAGCATGTGCTGTTCATCGGTTGTCATGCTTAAAGCGCAGATTCAAGAGAGACCAGAAATATCACACAGGCTATAAGAACTTCATGAAAGACCTCATAGCTCGTGGTGAGGCAGAAAAGATCACAGATGAGGAATTGAACAACGAACCAGCCTGGTATATACCTCATCATGGTGTATACCACCCTCAAAAGCCAGGGAAGATACGAGTAGTCTTTGATTGCTCTGCAAGGTTTCAAGACACTTCCCTGAATGACCATCTTCTTACAGGTCCAGATCTTACAAACAACTTGGTGGGAGTTCTTTGTAGGTTTCTTGAGGGACCCATAGCTGTCATGTGTGACGTCGAACGCATGTTTCATCAGTTTCATGTTAAGACTGAAGACCAGGACTACTTAAGGTTCTTATGGTGGGAGGATGATGATCTGGAATCTTCACCATCAGTGTTTCGAATGAAGGTACATCTGTTCGGGGCAGCCTCCTCACCTGGGTGTGCCAACTTTGGGTTGAAGCATTTAGCTAGTCAGTGTCAGGATCAGTTCAGTGAAAGCACTGTTAAATTCATTCAAGTTTTTATGTTGATGATGGATTAGTGAGTGTTATGTCGGATGCTGAGGCAATCCAACTCATTAAGGAAGCCAGAGAGCTCTGCAAAACAGGGAAGCTTAGACTGCATAAGTTTGTTTCCAACAGCAAGCCTGTTTTGAAATCAGTACCAGAGGAAAAGCGTGCTGATAGTGTCAAAACCCTGGACATGGCTTTGGGAGAGCCTCTATGTGAGAGAGCTCTTGGTGTTCAGTGGTGCATATCTTCCGATGACTTTCAGTTCAGAATTACTGTCAAGGAACACCCACTGACCAGAAGAGGAGTACTGTCTACAGTAGCTTCCGTCTATGACCCGTTAGGATTCTTAGCTCCGTTTGTCCTAAGAGGAAAGCAAATTCTACAGAAACTGTGCAGAGAGAAGGTTGGTTGGGATGAGTTCCTCCCAGAAGAACTCAGAACACAGTGGACATCCTGGCTAGAAGATCTTCAGAATTTGTCTAAAGTGAAGATCAAAAGACCTTACCTACCAGTAAGCTTCTATGAGGTTAAGCAATATCAGCTTCATCATTTTTCAGACGCGAGTGTCACAGGTTATGGAGAGTGTACGTACCTTAGAGCAGTTAATGCTGATGGAGAAGTCCATTGCTCTTTTGTTATGGGAAAGGCACGCGTTGCTCCTACTAAGGTAACCACGGTACCACGTCTTGAGCTATCTGCAGCAGTAGTAGCAGCAAGGACAAGTGTTGTTCTCAGAGAAGAACTTGAACTGAAGGATCTTCAAGAACATTTTTGGACTGACTCAAGGGTAGTTCTTGGATACCTAAATAATGATGCAAGACGTTTTCATGTGTTTGTGGCAAATAGAGTCCAAAGAATTAGGTCAATTACAGAACCCCAACAGTGGCATTATGTGCAGTCTGCAGATAATCCTGCAGATCATGCATCCAGAGGACTAACGGCAGATGAGCTTGTTGCTTCAAACTGGCTCACTGGCCCAGATTTCTTGTGGAAAAGGGAGCTACCCACAAGTGAAGTGAAAGTGGAAGAAGTCAGTGACAATGATCCAGAACTCCGAAAGGTGCAGGTGCTCAAAACCAGTGCAAAGGAAGACAGGACATTGTTAGATCGTTTGACAAAGTTTCTGACTGGAAAAGAGCCATTAAAGGTATTGCTAGTCTTAAGCGCTTAGCTCAACAGATTAAAGGACTGAAACCTAAGCTAAATGAAGCCACAAATGTTGAAGAAAGACAAGAAGCAGAACGCTTCATTATAAAACTAGTCCAAAGAGAAAGGTTCAGCAGTGAAATCAAGGATTTAGAACAAGGCAAGGAAATAAGATCTAAGGACGAGGTCAAAAGGTTACACAAGTTAGATCCATTTGTAGACGAGCATGGTGTGCTCAGAGTAGGGGGACGTTTGACAAGAGCTAGCCTTCATCCACATGTCAAACATCCTGTAATTTTGCCGAAGGAATGTCATGTGTCTGCTTTGCTTATCAAGCATTACCGTAAGCAAGTACAGCATCAGGGAAGAGACATGACTGTGAACGAACTGCGATCTAATGGCATATGGATCTTAGGGTGCAGTAGTGCTGTTGCTTCACATATTTACAAGTGTACAAGGTGCAGGAAGTACAGACGGACTGCACAGGAACCTAAGATGGCAGATTTGCCTGAAGAAAGAGTGGAAATGACACCTCCATTCACATACTGTGGCATGGATTGCTTTGGTCCATTCTATGTGAAGGAAGGAAGGAAAGAACTAAAAAGGTATGGTCTTCTCTTTACATGCATGTGCTCAAGAGCCATACATATTGAGATGTTGGATGATCTTACAACAGACGCTTTCATCAACGCGTTGCGTGCATTCATTGCAGTACGTGGAAACGTAAGACAGTTGAGGAGTGATCAAGGCACTAACTTTGTGGGTTACAACAAGTGCTCAGAAGGAAAGAATAAATTCATCTGTGATGATAAAGAACTGCTTCGTTGTCTCATTGGAGGGAGTGATATGGTCTCCAGTAAAGCCTTTGTGGTTTCCAGCTCGGCTGTTGTTGTCTGCAACTGGGCTTTTAGCTGGGATGTTGTGGTCTGCAACTGGGCTGTTAGCTGGGCTATTGTGTTCTCCATCTTCTGGCATAAAAGGCTTTCTTTAGAGCAGCGAGCTCTTCGAAGCAATGCAGAGTTGCTGCAGACCCAGCCTTAAGTGAAATAGTGGTTGCCTAAAAAGAACAACACACATCTACTTCTATTATACAGTTTAGTAACAGAAAGTTAGTTGGTGGTTTAATATAAAAAAATGTATATTCAGAAGCAATAAACTTACCGCTTTTTTTAACAAGCCTAGTTGTCTTTGCAGTGCCAAGTGAGGACACTGCAACTTTCTTTTTCTTGCCATGTGGAGATGCCTTGTATTTCTGTTCAGAAAAAAAATTGCATATCAACTTTTTATATAGAAAAAAGAATATGTATGCTGTACGTTTACGGTATGTTTAAACTTAAAAATTAAATATGAATGTTAGCTTACCATTGCTGGGACGCGTTTTGTTCCTTGAGTCTTTTAAAAGGCTGGTGCTTCCATCATAAAATTCTGAGAGGGGTCTCTGTGCCAAAACTGATGTGGCAACACTAGCACGCACACTCCTTATTTGACAGTAATCCTTAAACTGTTGTTGTTGGTACAGTGAATCTGATTGGCTAGGCCAAGGAAGAAGACAGGAAGCCTGACCAATCACACAATGCTTGTTCGAATCCACGCCCTCTTTGCCCTTGATATGTACTGAAAGTGTGTATCGAGCCCTCAAATTGTACAGACGAAGCACATTAAAGCAAGCATGACTAGCTACCTCTCGACAGATTCGATTGATACACGCAAAGGGGAAAACAGCAGCACAAATCAGGCAACACTTTGAAAACATGGGTATCAGCATTTCGGAGAGCACTGTGAGATATCATTTTCAGGAGAAACAACCACGTCGCTCCGACCCAAGAAAATTGGACGGGAAAGTAGCCAGGATATATTGTGTGCATATAAATAGTGTATACTTATGGCTTATCCTATTGCTTGTGTTGTCTAATGCCTGTTTTCCCAGTAATGTCCTGGCAGTCATAGATACAATAACGAAGGCCAATATTGAGATGAGCACTCAAGTTTTGCAGCAAAAGATTGAAGCACAGACTGGTGTTAGGTTGAGTCTATCTACTTTTCGCTTTGCACATAGGAAACTTGGATGAAAATTTGGAAAAAAACTCTTTAGCCCAATGATAAGAGATCGCAACAAGAATGACAGATTAATACAAGCTCTTCAGTGGATTGAGTTTGGGGAGACATGGCATGATGTTCTTTTTACAGACAAAACAACTGTTGCACTGGAACACTTTGCCCGTCAGAGTTTTTACAGGAAAAATCAATTGTCTCTAAACCAAATCCCAAACATTCCATAAAGCTCCATGTCTGGGGAATGATTTCACGTTGGGAAGCTGGTCCCTTGGTAATCTTTGAGGGAATTATGGACAAACAATATTTTGGGGGGTTTATAATTAAAGAAGCTGCAGCGCCCTACATCCAGGCCAATTTTGCATCTGGTCACCGTTTTTTCCCAAGACAATGACCCAAAGCACACTGCTGCAGCATCTGTGATTGCATGGGAGGGAATCTATTAGGTGAAGACCCCTCCAGAGTCACTGGATTTGAATCCCATCAAGCTTGTTTGGCACTTACTGAAAGACTTCATCAGAAAGGAGGCAAAGCCAGGCACCAAAAAATAATTTGTTCATGCCATCGTCTTTCTAGGAGACAAAAGTCACCCAAGTGCTTTGCAATAAATTTATTACAGGATTAAATAATCTAGTGGACTGGTGGTGGCAAACAACGAGGGGCATAGTGGAAAATAAATATATGGACAATAACCGGGGTTCCCGGTTCGAATCCCCGTTAGGGCGAATAGGCATCCAGTGTGGGTCCTTGGGCAAGACCCTTCAAGCTACCGCCTACCTCATATCATGAGAGACGATGAACCACATGAGATACCGGCTCAGACGTCTACTGGAACAAGAAAGAAATGGCTGAGATGCGAGAACAAGGCTCTGTTGGAATGCTACTACTCAAGTAACCCTAGTCAGAGGGGTTACATGCAAAGAATGTGCGGTGAATGGGAACGGAGAAACCCACATTCAAGGCTGACGGCGAAACAACTAGTAGCTCAGTGTTCCAACATCCACAAACGGCAACTGCTATCACGACTTGAGATTGACGAGATACAACACAAATGCTACGGCAAGGGGGAGCCAGGACGCCAGGTCAGAGGGGAGGTTTCACCATCTCCCCAACCGGAAATTGGGTACGAAGCCCCAGTAAGCACAGATACGCTGAGCGAGGCAGCGACTGACCTGAAAGATAAGATCATGGCGAGACTGAACAGGCAACCCCGAACCCCACTACAACGGCTAAGTGAAGTACCATCAGAAAGTCTCATGGAAGATGTGAATGCAGCATTGAGAGCGATCCCTACCACAACAATCACAGAAACCAATGAGCTGATATACGCTTCAGCATCAGTGATCCTAGAGGTGCTTGGCCATAAGAGCAACCATGGGAGCCATGAGAAACAATACCCACCATGGAAACGAAGGTTGGAGGCAAAAATCAAGGCAGCTCGGAGGGAAGTGAGCCAAATGACAGAGGCCCAGAGAGGTGCAATGAAAAGACCGATGCCCAGGAGGTACAGCCAGATGACCATACCTGAAGCACTCGAAACTGCCAAGCAAAGGCTACAAGCCTTGGCCAGCCGCCTAAAGATAACGAAGCCAGACGAATAAACCGGCTGTTCGCAACACAACCTGCGAAAGTGTACTCTCAATGGCAGGGTAATAACAACAGAGCAGACCCACCAAGGCTGGAAACTGAACAGTACTGGAAGGGTATATGGGAAAGGGAGGCATCACACAACAGTGATGCACAGTGGCTGGTAGATCTGAGGGAAGACCACAGCAACCTCCCTGAACAGAATCCAGTGACTATCACAGTGGCAGACATCCAACATAGAGTCTCAGGTATGAAAAACTGGACAGCACCTGGCCCTGACATGATCCACGCCTACTGGCTAAAGAAGCTCACTGCAATCCATGAGCGCCTGGCAGCACAAATGAACCAGCTGCTAAGGGATGGGACTCACCCTGAATGGCTAACCGAAGGGCGAACGATCCTGATAATGAAGGATCCCTCAAAGGGCACAGTCCCATCCAACTACCGGCCAATAACCTGTCTCTCCACAACATGGAAGCTCATGTCAGGCATCATCGCAGCTAAGATAAGTGGGCACATGAGTCAATACATGAGCGAAGCACAGAAGGGCATTGGTAAGGATACCAGAGGAGCCAAACACCAACTCCTGGTAGACAGAACAGTCGCCCAAGACTGCAGAATGCGACACACCAACCTGTGCACAGCCTGGATCGACTACAAGAAAGCCTATGACTCAATGCCACACACATGGATCACTGAATGCTTGGAGCTGTACAACATCAACAGAACTCTAAGGGCCTTCATTGCAAACTCAATGAGGTTGTGGAGAACCACCCTTGAAGCCAATGGGAAGCCACTTGCCCAAGTATCCATCAAATGTGGCATATACCAAGGAGATGCACTGTCCCCACTGCTGTTCTGCATAGGTCTGAACCCCCTCAGCCAAATAATAAACAAGACTGGCTATGGATACCGACTCCGGAACGGGGCCACCATAAGTCACCTCGGTCCAGACGGTCCAGCACATAACTGCAGGGTGTAAGATGCTGGCAGGCAAAGCATACATGGAACGCCATAACCAAGTGGCTGGCATAGTATACAGGGCATCTGCGCGGAGTATGGACTGGAAACCCCAAGGTCAAAGTGGGAAACACCTCCCAAGGTGGTAGAGAACGAGCGAGCCAAGATCCTGTGGGACTTCCAGATACAGACAGACAGAATGGTAATGGCGAACCAACCAGACATTGTGGTGGTGGTGGACAAAGAGCAGAGGAAAGCCGTAGTGGTGGATGTGGCAATACCAAGCGATGGCAACATCAGGAAAAAGGAACATGAGAAACTAGAGAAATACCAAGGGCTCAGAGAAGAACTGGAGAAGGCTTGGAAGGTGAAGGCCACAGTGGTGCCTGTGGTGATCGGAGCACTAGGGGCTGTGACCCCCAAACTGGAGGAGTGGCTACGACAGATCCCTGGAAAAACATCCGAAATCTCAGTCCAGAAAAGTGCAGTCCTAGGAACAGCAAGGATACTGCGCAGAACCCTCAAGCTCCCTGGCCTCTGGTAGAGGACCCGAGCTTGGAAAGTGGATGAGACCACCCGCGGAGGGTGAGAATAGAGTGTGTATATATATATATATATATATAGTACACAAAACCTCATGCACTTCCAATCTGCCTGTGGGCCTGGATTACACATTACTGCCACCTGGTGCATGAATGTGCAATTGCAGGTCATTTCTTAAAAAAGGTTTAGGGGGCGTTAACAAGGCAGCCACGCATTAAGTATATCACAGTGGGGGGTCATGACTGGTGTAGGGGGGCTTGGTGGAATGATACCTAAGTCATGCTAATGTCATGACAAGATCAGTGTGAAATCCTGCAGCAACGAGGCAACGAAAATTTGCCGCTCCATCTGTATTAGTGTTTCCTCAGATGGAGGAAAACACCATATTCCCATTCATGTGCCCTTTCTGTTTATCCTTTTGCAGAAATACTCACGCGGAGTGTGGATCTCGACCTCGACTCCTGTCCGCCACTTCATCAGCCGGCTAGAAATCCAGCACAACTCAGTGGACAAGCTCAAAGACAGCCATTGGTGTCATCGGCGTCAGACAAAGTAGTATCATCCCACGCAGGAGAGTCAGTGTCCTCTGCAGCATCAGGCGGACTGACTTTTTGATGATCCAGTCCAGTCTCTTCCGGTCCCTCACTGCGATGCTGCTGCTCCAGCAGACCACACCGTACAGCATGGCTGATGCCACCACAGAGTCATCGAAGGTCTTCAGAAGTGGCTCTGACCTTTTATGTAGTGCATCCGTGTTATGAGTCCAGTCCAGTTATTGTTCAGATGCACACCCAGGTACTTGTGAAAGGCCAATCTCTCAATGTCACTCCCCTGGATGTGCATCGGTGGAATGACAGCAGGCTGGAAATCAGAAATCCACCACCATTTCCTTCATTTTCCCTGCATTGATCAGGAGGTGGTTCCACTGGCACCAGTCCACAAAGTTCTGAGTAAGTCCTCTGTACTCTGCATCGTCATCATTGGTAATCAGACCAACAATCGCAGAGTCATCAGAGAACTTCTGCAGAACACAGCTGTCCGTGTTGTCTCTGAAGTCCGACGAATGTAGAGTGAAGAGGAAAGAGGGAAGTACAGTCCCCCGTGGGCCCCCCACACTGCAGGTAAGAGTGTCAGACACACAGTCCCTGGCTCTCACAAACTGAGGCCTGTTTGTGAGGTAGTCCATAATCTACTCTGTCAGATGGAGGTCCACACCAGCCTCCTCCAGTTTGTGTTTCAGAAGCACCGGCTGAATGGTGTTGAAGGCACTGGAGGAATCAAAAAACATGATCCTCACAGTGCTGCCAGGCTTATCCATGTTGGAAAGAGTTTGATGTAGGAGGAAGATGACGGCGTCGTCTACTCCAATGCCATGGTAGGGTCCCACAGCAGAGCGGAGGTGACCCAGGACCAGCCTTTCCAGTGTCTTCATCAGATGTGATGTCAGGGCCACTAGTCTGAAGCTGCTGAGGTCTTTGGCATGTGGTGTCTTAGGCACTGGTACCACCAGGAGGTCCTACAGAGCCATGGTACCCTCCTCAGCTTGAGGCTCAGGTTGAAGACATGCTCCATAACTCCACACAGTTCACCTGCACAGGACTTTAGGAGTCTGGAGCTTATGCCATCTGGTCCAGCTGCTTTCCTGGCTTTGATCTTCTTAAGCTCTTTCCTCACCTGGGTGCTGAAGATGGACAGGGGTTGAAGGAGTGTCTCAGGGTGGTGTGAAGTGGAGGAGTGTTGTTGGGATGAGTCGCTGGTCTGAAGGGCTGATGGAGCCGGGCTTTGTGTAAAGGTGTGAAGGACTGTGGGGGGATAGTATTTCTATGGTATGGCGCGACAAAAGGGGAGGCGGGTGAGTGGGTGCTTTATCAAACCTATTGAAATGTGAGTTTAGGTCGTTGACCCAGCTCAGGTCCTCCTCAGCCTGTGGGTGCGGAGCTTTGAAGCCAGAGATGGTTTTCAGGTTTCTCCACACCTCACTGACATTGTTCTGCTGCAGCTCCTCCTGTAGCTGACCTTCCCCTCACGGATTTTCCTCCTCAACTCTTGCACCCTCCTCAGCTCCTCCCTGTCCCCTGATTTAAACACTCTCTTCCTCTCCTTTAACAGAGCTTTAATATCAGGGGTGACCCACGGCTTGTTGTTGGCGAAACACCGTACCAGCCTGGAGGGAATGGTGTTTCACAGCTAAAGTTGATGTAGTCCGTTACACAGTCTGTGATTGCATTAATGTCCTCTCCATGTAGGTCGCAGAGCTCCATCCACACAGTGATGTTAAAACAGTCCCTGAGAGCCTCCTCACTCTCAGCTGTCCACCTCCTCATTGTACGGGGCACCAATGGCTGCCTGTGTACTACAGGTTTATACATGGGCAAGTGAGATGTTGCAGATGCAGGATGTTGTGGTCAGCTCTGCCCAGGGGTGGGAGGGAGTATGCGCTGTAGGCCTCATTGGTATTGGCGTAGAATAAGTCCAGGGTTTTATTGTCTCTGGTGGGGTAGGTCACATACTGGGTGTATGTAGGCAGAGCAGCTGAAGAAGGTGCATGGTTAAAGTCCCCAGAGATCAGGAAGAGGGCCTGTGGGGGCTGTGTTTGCAGCCTGCTGGTGACTGAGAGCAGGGTCTCAGAAGCTGTGTTAGCGTTAGCGGATGGTGGGATATGGTGTTTGTCCCTCAGTAGAACTGCGGCTCCGCGCAGCACAAAGGCGAAAAAGCACAGAAGGAGCTGGACATGGCCTCCCGGACCATGATGCAAATGATCACAGGGGCACAGAGGAAAGAGAGAGAAAGAGAGAGCGATTTGCCTTTCGGTTTAATGGCAAAACTTACACATTCACCAGACTGTGCCAGGCCTACTGTCTTTAACATGGCTCTGAAGCAAAGTCTAGATGACTTGGTGTTGTCACCACAGTCAGCACTGTTGCAGTATGTTGATGACCTGATGATCTGCAGTGACACACAGCATGTGTTTGTACAAGACACCATTAAACTGGGCTCCACCTTTATTCAAAAGGTCACAAGGCCAGCTTGTCCAAACTGCAGTTTGTTAAAACACAGGTGTCGTTTCTGGGGCATGACATTTCAGCAGAAGGTAAATCCATCTCACCTAAATGAATAAAGGCCATACAGCAGATCTCAAAGCCACAAACCAAGAAGCAACTGATGTCATTCCTAGGCATGTGTTCATACTGCTGACCATTTATCTCTAACTATGCAGTGCTTGAAGCCCCTCTAGGTGCATTGATCCATGGGAAAAGGATGGAAGCTCACTCCAAGCTGGAGTGGATGTCGGAGGCGGAAGACTCACTCAGACAGTGGACGAGGGTCATGGTATTTCTGCCATTCTTCAGGAAGTGTGCAGCCCCCCTCCTGATCTGTCTGAAGTTCCTCTGTCTTACCCGGATCTCGTTCTTTTTGTAGATGGCTCAGCATCTAGAGAACCTGATACTCAGTGGCATGCGGTGAGGTTCCTGGCTGGTGAGGCACAAAGTCCTCTGGAATCAGAATTTACAGCCATAATACCGTAAACGTGTGTATTTTTAACTATTTACTTGTCAAAATGCATATAAATACTGGCCACATTTCACATTTCATCATCATTTCTACAGTATCTCACCTAAAGGAACATATTTGGTGTTGAAGAAACATATCTTAGAGCAATAAGAGACCTCCATTCACAGTATTTCTCATAATTCATACTCATTCTAAAGTTTAGAGAGGTGTAAATGGTAAATTTTGACCCTCAGTGAAGTTTTATTGTTTTTTTCAGTTTTACAGGTTTGTTCTTGATTAGGATAACATAGAATACTTCACTCAAGGTTCAAAATTACTTCTCAAGCACTTTAATGTTTTTACTTAGTGTAATTCAGTAAGTCTTTTTAGAAAAGTGAAACCCATTTTTAGGGATACCCTGCGTTAAAGGGTGGTTGCAGCGCCCCCTTCTGGATGAGGCACAGACCTGTCCAGCCTCGCCTCATGAGTTTTCTGTCACGATCAGAAAACTAATTATGTCACAAAAACATCAATAAACGCATTGGACAGGTTGTAAAATGACATGGTGTAGAATAAATCAGTCTGAAGGCTGCAAACATTATACTAGAGACAAAATGTGAAACAGAAAGGGATTGTGCCTCATATCAGCCCATTTACTGACAGTTTCAGCATCAACTGAAACTGAAAACTGAACAGTGAAACTGGCTACATCATTTGGTAGTGGAGTTCAACCATATGTTTCATCCAAAACCTGACTCTGTAGTGGAATGGGAGGCCGGTAAAGTGATTACACTTCGACTGGCACAAGGTATGTCTCAATGGCAATTTCACATTTCATTGAAGTTATTGAATTATATAATATGCAACTTGATTACCTGCTGCTAATGCTAATAGTAACGGTTGCCAATAGTCTACGCAGTCTGAATGAAAATAAGAGAATATTCATAACACGACTATAGCTTGTTTGGGAGCATAGCTTGATAAACTCATATTAACTTATTTTTACACATTGTTTTCTCTTACTCGTACTGCTGCTGTGTCAAAATAACTTCTTCACAATGGGATCTTCAGCTGCAGCTTACAGATGAAGCGGTTCGTTTTCGCTGATTTCAGTCGACTGTCGGTGCCCTTTTCAGCGCTGATGACACACTTATCACACCCTCATGAGCCGACTGTCAGAAGCCCAGTGTTAAAAATGTTAATGAGGCAACCCCCATTTTTAAAACCAAAGACACAATTCCATTGTAAAACTAAAAGGTGGCGCTTTAGTGTCTGACCTGTATAGTTAGGGTCAAATACCAAGTATAGGCACAGTTCTGAGAACAGGACATAGATCTGAAAATGAGAGTTCTACACTCTTTGCTAGGGCGGATAGACAAACAGACAGACAGACAATAGTCTGTCTAAACAGTCAACTAAAAAGTTGAGAAAACTTGAAAAGTTGACTTCATGTCAAAGTTGTTGTACTTACTCTTTTTAATCATAGATAAGTATTGGCAGCTCACGCTGCGATAGCTGCCAAACTACCTTTTGGAGGTTTATCAGTTAGTAGGTTAAATTTGACTTTACAAATGTGCCTAAGAAAATTCTTAAATTCTCATTCTATATATTCAACCAAATTCACTTGGATGTACTGTGTGTCAGTTTGCCTGCTCCAGGAGCTGTTTTAAATTAAAAAAAGAACTTTTGAATATCCTCTTTTCAAAAAAAATATCCAATCAACACCACTATTTAGATTGATTTCACACCACCCCGTTACCCCCAATGTATCACACTCCTGCAGTGCTGTTACCTGATGTGAAATGTTGACAGAACTGTTGTTGTTGAAAGACACACATTTCTCTGCTGCCAGAGAAACGCTTTTGCTCTAGAAAGAATCAGTTGACTGATGCCTCAACTTTCAGACAACCTCACCTAAGTCATGAGAACCAGAAATATTTGTGAACTGCTTGAACAGAAAATTCTTCAGAGATCCATCACCTCAAAAGAGCCTAGTGGTTAAAACACACAACTTCCCACCCACAGTTTCTCAACAAACCTCTTTTGAACGTTTCCTCTTTTGTTTACTGTGCATCTTAGAGTGACACAAAAAAGCATCTTCACCAAACAATGAGCATCCTGTTTAGCTAGGCTAATTAAATATCTGATCATCAATCAGATTCCCCGAACAAAACCACATCAGAATACATCAATTCAAAGAATTTATTTGGAGAAACCAGCATGATACATCTTGGTCAAGTTTTCATAAAGTTCTAAGTCTTTCATCGACTTTATTGCGAATCTTGTACCAGTGATCCACTGTCAAATGGGGAAATCTTTGAGTGACATATTCATGCACTTTGTCCTTCAAATTTTTTGGGAGTTTCCATTGGTGCCAGTGCAGTTCACTCTCTCCACCCAGTCTGTGTATACGTCAAAGGGGGTGAGCGCCATAAACACGCTCGACGCATACATATCTGGGCGACGTTTTCCACTCACGTAACTTTTTGAAGAAAGATTCTTCCCGTTCTGCTGGCAGAGCCTGGAGAGTCACGTCCTGAATACGGCGCAGAGTTGTGGTGTTGCTGGTGTTGGAGCTGGTGGACTCCAACGATAAAATCAAGGACTGTGGCTCATCTACTGACTTGTCCTCTGCCTTGGTGGGAAATAATTCACGGCCACAGGAAGGTGAGGAAGGGCTGACATTGTATTGTGTATTGTGAGGTTCAGCAGGAGTGCTGGAGAATGTCGGTTCCAAGCAAGCTTCAAGTTCTCTTACTCTCAGGCACGTGGTCTTTAACTGACATAAATGTCAAGTCATGTTTATATTTTATTTGCATATTTATTGTGTGTTTATAATTATTTGATTGTTAATGCGGACCCGGAACAAAGTTTGTGTTCCGCCGGACATTTTTGCTGATACACGAGTGAGAAGCATGTGGAGAGAAGTGAAGGTACAAGCAGGCAAGAAAGTGAAGGTTAAGCATTTATTTTGGGATTTTGATGATTCGTAACCATTCCCTCTGGGGTGTGCAGCCAGCGAGGTACGTTTATTTTGTGTTTGGTTTATGTTGTGCATTTATTTATAATTCTGTTTGTCTCTTTAAAATGTGATGTTTTACTGTACGTCATAGTTCGACGGTGGATTTGTTCGGACGTAAGGAGCAACAAGTGCTCAGAAGGAAAGAATAAATTCATCTGTGATGATAAAGAACTGCTTCGTTGTCTCATTGGAGGGAGTGATAGTCGAACTCGGTCTGCAACAAGCCGAAGCGGACCTGCAAGACTCCCGACGCGTCGTCGACAAGCATCTCAGATAAGCTGTTATAAACGTTAAGGACAAGGACCGTAATCTAAGTTACCTTTGGACATTTAAGAGTAATCGTGATATTAGTGTTTTGAAGTTCAGTGTTGTTATTGAAGGGTCGGTCAATTAAGTTCAATTAAGTGCCACAACTTGTTACCTTTTGTATGGTTTGTGAATTTGTGTTGTTTACCTTATGCAAAGGAAATATGTAGAAACCATAACTTGCTAATTCTTCGCGGTTGTTTTAACAGTGCTAATTTAATCCTGGTAAATTCTATTTTGACTGTTACGTAGTTTCTAAGATGTCTCAGGCAAGCAAAGACACTGAGAGTGCATTAGCTGGTTTAGAGCAAGAGGTAGACCAGTCAGATGTTCCTCAACCAACAACACTATCTAAAGAGCCTCGAAGGAGTGAAAGAGCTCGAACATTAACTGAAAAAGGAAAGGAACTTCAGAAGGAAAAGCTAGAAGTTCTTCTGCTACGCTTTGACAGTATTTATGAAAGATGGAGAGCTCTGACCAAGGTTGCTAAGAAATCTGTAATGAGTCAAGATCCCAGTGAAATTCTACAGGAACACATTAGCAGCGTTCAGAAAGAGGCATCAGAGCTGAACAATATTTATGATGACTCCAGAAGAATTGATAGTCCAGCTCATGACATGCGTCGTAAGATGGACAACTGTACATCAATTACTGAAGTAGTGGTTCAGAACGCTCAGTTGCAAATTCAAGGAAGAGAAGAGCAGATTATTTGGCCTAATGCGAAGTCAGTATTTGCATCTTCCATATCCAGTGTTTCACCACCTGCTTCAAGTCGTTCTAAGATTAATTCTTTGCGCTCTGATACATCTTCAGTCAAAAGACAAGAAGCTGCTGATGAGTATGCAGCCACACAAGCTGTCTTAAAGATTATGGCTGAGCAAGAGTCATATCAAGAAAAACTACAAAAGCTTGAGGTTGAAGAGAAGTTGATCATTGCAGAACAAGAAGCAGCTGCATTAGCTTGTCATCTGCAAGCGGAAAAGGAAGAAACAGAGCGTAGAATAGAAAGGGAGAAACGAAAATCCGCTCTCCAAAGGAAACAACAAGAGGAGAACGCCGCAAGAAGGAGGTCAGTAGAAAACTTAAAAAGAGAACTTGAGCGTTTGGAGGAATTGAAAAGGCTGAATGCAGCCAAGGCAAAACTTCAGGTTTATGATGAACACGAGAATGATCAGGTTAAGGGCTTTGCAGCAAATAGTGCAGAACTTCCTATTGTCATGCAGACTGTCAGTCAGATTAAGCAAGAACCACAACCACCAAGAGTTGTGTTCTCTAATAGTAGTTCAACACAAAATGAAACAGGAGCACTTGTGAAGGTTTTGGCTGAGGCTATGTCAGCAAACAGGCTCCCCATTCCAGAACCTACCGTCTTTTGTGGAGATCCACTTAGGTTTGTTCATTGGAAGGCATCTTTCAAGACTCTGATTGAGCAGAAAAACATTCCAACCTCAGAGAAGATCTTCTTCCTTCAGAGATATGTTGGAGGAGCAGCACGAGAGGCTTTGGAAGGTTACTTTCTAATTGGTTCAGAAGAGTCATATGAAGCAGCTTGGAAGTTGCTCAGTGAACGATATGGACATCCATTTGTAATTGCAAAGGCTTTCAGAGACAAATTATATTCCTGGCCAAAGGTAGCTGCAAAGGAAAGTGCTGAGTTAAGGAAAAGTGGA
Source organism: Betta splendens (assembly GCF_900634795.4). NCBI lineage: Eukaryota > Metazoa > Chordata > Actinopteri > Anabantiformes > Osphronemidae > Betta > Betta splendens. Next base: position 18,275,884 of record NC_040899.1, on the reverse strand, counting down.
CTTCTTGCGCAGTTGTGAATGTGCTATGGCTCACAATGAAAGTCTAAATGTCCTTGATGATGGACTTGAGAACCAGAAGCTGGCAGCTAAATTACCCGACTGGTTAAGCACCAGATGGAACAGAAAGGCCACAGAATATCAATTGGAGCATGGGAGATTCCCGAAGTTCAGTTATTTTGTGACATTCCTTTCATTAGAGGCCAGTATTGCTTGCAATCCTATTACATCTTATCAAGCATTACGGCAGACTGAATCTGATAAAGTGAGGATTAAAAATCTGACATTAGTAACTCCTAAAACCCAGACCATAGGTTCCAAAATATTCACAACCAATACCAGTGAGAGAAACAGAGTCACCTGTCTGTTCTGTAAGAAAGTAGGACATGGTGTACAAAAGTGTTTCAAATTACTGGACAAGGCAGTTGCTGACAGAGTCAAATTCATTCGAAGTGAAAATCTATGCGTCGGCTGTTTGAGCATTGGCCATCAGTCTAAGAAATGTACCAATCGGATGGTCTGTGAAGTCTGCTCAAAACGTCACCCCACGTGTTTACACGAAGATCGCTCAAACCGTGAACAAGGAGCAAAGAGAGAACAATTCAAAGGAAGAGTTAGCACTAAAGAATCAGCACAACCAAGTGTCAGTAACGAAAGCACGTCCAACAGAGTTGTACAAGATGGTAACAGTGTACAGACTTCAGCCATAGTTCCGGTGTATGTGTCTTCACCAAAGGATCCAAACAAGGAAGTTCTTGTTTATGCTCTGTTAGATTCACAGAGTGATTCTTCATTTATTCTTGAGGAAGTAGCAGATGTTCTAAACATGGACACAGAACAAGTCAGACTGAAATTGTCTACAATGTCATCTAAAGGGACAATTGTAGTTTGTAAAAGACTCAATGGTCTACAGATAAGAGGACTAGACTCCTCTAAGAAAGTTACAGTGCCAACAGCTTATACTCGGGAGTTCATTCCTGCCAATCGGACTCATATTCCAACTCCAGAGACAGCTCAGGCATGGCCGCACTTGGAACATCTTGCAGCACACATGGCTCCACAGAAGGACTGTGCAATTGGTCTCCTAATAGGTTATAATTGCCCACAAGCATTATTACCTAGAGAAGTTGTATGTGGAGAAGAAAACCAACCTTTTGCATAGAAGACTGACCTAGGTTGGAGCATAGTGAGCTATGTTGCACCGTTCGAGCACCATGGTGATGATATTGGAATAAGTCATCGCATCATTGTAAAGAGAGTGATGCCAGAATCCACACCTACAGCTAAACTTAAGAGTGAATTTCACTATGTGTGTAAGACTCAAATCAAGGAATTGACCACTCCAGACAATGTAATTAAGATCCTAGAATCTGATTTCAGTGAAAGAGATGTGGAGGAAGCAATACTTTCTCAGGAAGATTTCCACTTCTTGACCAAGCTGAAGGAGGGAATCATGCAGAAACATGATGGTCATTATGTAATGCCCCTGCCTTTCAAACAAGACAGACCAAACCTGCCTAGCAATAAAGCATGTGCTGTTCATCGGTTGTCATGCTTAAAGCGCAGATTCAAGAGAGACCAGAAATATCACACAGGCTATAAGAACTTCATGAAAGACCTCATAGCTCGTGGTGAGGCAGAAAAGATCACAGATGAGGAATTGAACAACGAACCAGCCTGGTATATACCTCATCATGGTGTATACCACCCTCAAAAGCCAGGGAAGATACGAGTAGTCTTTGATTGCTCTGCAAGGTTTCAAGACACTTCCCTGAATGACCATCTTCTTACAGGTCCAGATCTTACAAACAACTTGGTGGGAGTTCTTTGTAGGTTTCGTGAGGGACCCATAGCTGTCATGTGTGACGTCGAACGCATGTTTCATCAGTTTCATGTTAAGACTGAAGACCAGGACTACTTAAGGTTCTTATGGTGGGAGGATGATGATCTGGAATCTTCACCATCAGTGTTTCGAATGAAGGTACATCTGTTCGGGGCAGCCTCCTCACCTGGGTGTGCCAACTTTGGGTTGAAGCATTTAGCTAGTCAGTGTCAGGATCAGTTCAGTGAAAGCACTGTTAAATTCATTCAGAGAAGTTTTTATGTTGATGATGGATTAGTGAGTGTTATGTCGGATGCTGAGGCAATCCAACTCATTAAGGAAGCCAGAGAGCTCTGCAAAACAGGGAAGCTTAGACTGCATAAGTTTGTTTCCAACAGCAAGCCTGTTTTGAAATCAGTACCAGAGGAAAAGCGTGCTGATAGTGTCAAAACCCTGGACATGGCTTTGGGAGAGCCTCTATGTGAGAGAGCTCTTGGTGTTCAGTGGTGCATATCTTCCGATGACTTTCAGTTCAGAATTACTGTCAAGGAACACCCACTGACCAGAAGAGGAGTACTGTCTACAGTAGCTTCCGTCTATGACCCGTTAGGATTCTTAGCTCCGTTTGTCCTAAGAGGAAAGCAAATTCTACAGAAACTGTGCAGAGAGAAGGTTGGTTGGGATGAGTTCCTCCCAGAAGAACTCAGAACACAGTGGACATCCTGGCTAGAAGATCTTCAGAATTTGTCTAAAGTGAAGATCAAAAGACCTTACCTACCAGTAAGCTTCTATGAGGTTAAGCAATATCAGCTTCATCATTTTTCAGACGCGAGTGTCACAGGTTATGGAGAGTGTACGTACCTTAGAGCAGTTAATGCTGATGGAGAAGTCCATTGCTCTTTTGTTATGGGAAAGGCACGCGTTGCTCCTACTAAGGTAACCACGGTACCACGTCTTGAGCTATCTGCAGCAGTAGTAGCAGCAAGGACAAGTGTTGTTCTCAGCGAAGAACTTGAACTGAAGGATCTTCAAGAACATTTTTGGACTGACTCAAGGGTAGTTCTTGGATACCTAAATAATGATGCAAGACGTTTTCATGTGTTTGTGGCAAATAGAGTCCAAAGAATTAGGTCAATTACAGAACCCCAACAGTGGCATTATGTGCAGTCTGCAGATAATCCTGCAGATCATGCATCCAGAGGACTAACGGCAGATGAGCTTGTTGCTTCAAACTGGCTCACTGGCCCAGATTTCTTGTGGAAAAGGGAGCTACCCACAAGTGAAGTGAAAGTGGAAGAAGTCAGTGACAATGATCCAGAACTCCGAAAGGTGCAGGTGCTCAAAACCAGTGCAAAGGAAGACAGGACATTGTTAGATCGTTTGACAAAGTTTCTGACTGGAAAAGAGCCATTAAAGGTATTGCTAGTCTTAAGCGCTTAGCTCAACAGATTAAAGGACTGAAACCTAAGCTAAATGAAGCCACAAATGTTGAAGAAAGACAAGAAGCAGAACGCTTCATTATAAAACTAGTCCAAAGAGAAAGGTTCAGCAGTGAAATCAAGGATTTAGAACAAGGCAAGGAAATAAGATCTAAGGACGAGGTCAAAAGGTTACACAAGTTAGATCCATTTGTAGACGAGCATGGTGTGCTCAGAGTAGGGGGACGTTTGACAAGAGCTAGCCTTCATCCACATGTCAAACATCCTGTAATTTTGCCGAAGGAATGTCATGTGTCTGCTTTGCTTATCAAGCATTACCATAAGCAAGTACAGCATCAGGGAAGAGACATGACTGTAAACGAACTGCGATCTAATGGCATATGGATCTTAGGGTGCAGTAGTGCTGTTGCTTCACATATTTACAAGTGTACAAGGTGCAGGAAGTACAGACGGACTGCACAGGAACCTAAGATGGCAGATTTGCCTGAAGAAAGAGTGGAAATGACACCTCCATTCACATACTGTGGCATGGATTGCTTTGGTCCATTCTATGTGAAGGAAGGAAGGAAAGAACTAAAAAGGTATGGTCTTCTCTTTACATGCATGTGCTCAAGAGCCATACATATTGAGATGTTGGATGATCTTACAACAGACGCTTTCATCAACGCGTTGCGTGCATTCATTGCAGTACGTGGAAACGTAAGACAGTTGAGGAGTGATCAAGGCACTAACTTTGTGGGTTACAACAAGTGCTCAGAAGGAAAGAATAAATTCATCTGTGATGATAAAGAACTGCTTCGTTGTCTCATTGGAGGGAGTGATATGGTCTCCAGTAAAGCCTTTGTGGTTTCCAGCTCGGCTGTTGTTGTCTGCAACTGGGCTTTTAGCTGGGATGTTGTGGTCTGCAACTGGGCTGTTAGCTGGGCTATTGTGTTCTCCATCTTCTGGCATAAAAGGCTTTCTTTAGAGCAGCGAGCTCTTCGAAGCAATGCAGAGTTGCTGCAGACCCAGCCTTAAGTGAAATAGTGGTTGCCTAAAAAGAACAACACACATCTACTTCTATTATACAGTTTAGTAACAGAAAGTTAGTTGGTGGTTTAATATAAAAAAAATTTATATTCAGAAGCAATAAACTTACCGCTTTTTTTAACAAGCCTAGTTGTCTTTGCAGTGCCAAGTGAGGACACTGCAACTTTCTTTTTCTTGCCATGTGGAGATGCCTTGTATTTCTGTTCAGAAAAAAAATTGCATATCAACTTTTTATATAGAAAAAAGAATATGTATGCTGTACGTTTACGGTATGTTTAAACTTAAAAATTAAATATGCATGTTAGCTTACCATTGCTGGGACGCGTTTTGTTCCTTGAGTCTTTTAAAAGGCTGGTGCTTCCATCATAAAATTCTGAGAGGGGTCTCTGTGCCAAAACTGATGTGGCAACACTAGCACGCACACTCCTTATTTGACAGTAATCCTTAAACTGTTGTTGTTGGTACAGTGAATCTGATTGGCTAGGCCAAGGAAGAAGACAGGAAGCCTGACCAATCACACAATGCTTGTTCGAATCCACGCCCTCTTTGCCCTTGATATGTACTGAAAGTGTGTATCGAGCCCTCAAATTGTACAGACGAAGCACATTAAAGCAAGCATGACTCGTATCAGTGAAGCTACCTCTCGACAGATTCGATTGATACACGCAAAGGGGAAAACAGCAGCACAAATCAGGCAACACTTTGAAAACATGGGTATCAGCATTTCGGAGAGCACTGTGAGATATCATTTTCAGGAGAAACAACCACGTCGCTCCGACCCAAGAAAATTGGACGGGAAAGTAGCCAGGATATATTGTGTGCATATAAATAGTGTATACTTATGGCTTATCCTATTGCTTGTGTTGTCTAATGCCTGTTTTCCCAGTAATGTCCTGGCAGTCATAGATACAATAACGAAGGCCAATATTGAGATGAGCACTCAAGTTTTGCAGCAAAAGATTGAAGCACAGACTGGTGTTAGGTTGAGTCTATCTACTTTTCGCTTTGCACATAGGAAACTTGGATGAAAATTTGGAAAAAAACTCTTTAGCCCAATGATAAGAGATCGCAACAAGAATGACAGATTAATACAAGCTCTTCAGTGGATTGAGTTTGGGGAGACATGGCATGATGTTCTTTTTACAGACAAAACAACTGTTGCACTGGAACACTTTGCCCGTCAGAGTTTTTACAGGAAAAATCAATTGTCTCTAAACCAAATCCCAAACATTCCATAAAGCTCCATGTCTGGGGAATGATTTCACGTTGGGAAGCTGGTCCCTTGGTAATCTTTGAGGGAATTATGGACAAACAATATTTTGGGGGGTTTATAATTAAAGAAGCTGCAGCGCCCTACATCCAGGCCAATTTTGCATCTGGTCACCGTTTTTCCCAAGACAATGACCCAAAGCACACTGCTGCAGCATCTGTGATTGCATGGGAGGGAATCTATTAGGTGAAGACCCCTCCAGAGTCACTGGATTTGAATCCCATCAAGCTTGTTTGGCACTTACTGAAAGACTTCATCAGAAAGGAGGCAAAGCCAGGCACCAAAAAATAATTTGTTCATGCCATCGTCTTTCTAGGAGACAAAAGTCACCCAAGTGCTTTGCAATAAATTTATTACAGGATTAAATAATCTAGTGGACTGGTGGTGGCAAACAACGAGGGGCATAGTGGAAAATAAATATATGGACAATAACCGGGGTTCCCGGTTCGAATCCCCGTTAGGGCGAATAGGCATCCAGTGTGGGTCCTTGGGCAAGACCCTTCAAGCTACCGCCTACCTCATATCATGAGAGACGATGAACCACATGAGATACCGGCTCAGACGTCTACTGGAACAAGAAAGAAATGGCTGAGATGCGAGAACAAGGCTCTGTTGGAATGCTACTACTCAAGTAACCCTAGTCAGAGGGGTTACATGCAAAGAATGTGCGGTGAATGGGAACGGAGAAACCCACATTCAAGGCTGACGGCGAAACAACTAGTAGCTCAGTGTTCCAACATCCACAAACGGCAACTGCTATCACGACTTGAGATTGACGAGATACAACACAAATGCTACGGCAAGGGGGAGCCAGGACGCCAGGTCAGAGGGGAGGTTTCACCATCTCCCCAACCGGAAATTGGGTACGAAGCCCCAGTAAGCACAGATACGCTGAGCGAGGCAGCGACTGACCTGAAAGATAAGATCATGGCGAGACTGAACAGGCAACCCCGAACCCCACTACAACGGCTAAGTGAAGTACCATCAGAAAGTCTCATGGAAGATGTGAATGCAGCATTGAGAGCGATCCCTACTACAACAATCACAGAAACCAATGAGCTGATATACGCTTCAGCATCAGTGATCCTAGAGGTGCTTGGCCATAAGAGCAACCATGGGAGCCATGAGAAACAATACCCACCATGGAAACGAAGGTTGGAGGCAAAAATCAAGGCAGCTCGGAGGGAAGTGAGCCAAATGACAGAGGCCCAGAGAGGTGCAATGAAAAGACCGATGCCCAGGAGGTACAGCCAGATGACCATACCTGAAGCACTCGAAACTGCCAAGCAAAGGCTACAAGCCTTGGCCAGCCGCCTAAAGATAACGAAGCCAGACGAATAAACCGGCTGTTCGCAACACAACCTGCGAAAGTGTACTCTCAATGGCAGGGTAATAACAACAGAGCAGACCCACCAAGGCTGGAAACTGAACAGTATTGGAAGGGTATATGGGAAAGGGAGGCATCACACAACAGTGATGCACAGTGGCTGGTGGATCTGAGGGAAGACCACAGCAACCTCCCTGAACAGAATCCAGTGACTATCACAGTGGCAGACATCCAACATAGAGTCTCAGGTATGAAAAACTGGACAGCACCTGGCCCTGACATGATCCACGCCTACTGGCTAAAGAAGCTCACTGCAATCCATGAGCGCCTGGCAGCACAAATGAACCAGGTGCTAAGGGATGGGACTCACCCTGAATGGCTAACCGAAGGGCGAACGATCCTGATAATGAAGGATCCCTCAAAGGGCACAGTCCCATCCAACTACCGGCCAATAACCTGTCTCTCCACAACATGGAAGCTCATGTCAGGCATCATCGCAGCTAAGATAAGTGGGCACATGAGTCAATACATGAGCGAAGCACAGAAGGGCATTGGTAAGGATACCAGAGGAGCCAAACACCAACTCCTGGTAGACAGAACAGTCGCCCAAGACTGCAGAATGCGACACACCAACCTGTGCACAGCCTGGATCGACTACAAGAAAGCCTATGACTCAATGCCACACACATGGATCACTGAATGCTTGGAGCTGTACAACATCAACAGAACTCTAAGGGCCTTCATTGCAAACTCAATGAGGTTGTGGAGAACCACCCTTGAAGCCAATGGGAAGCCACTTGCCCAAGTATCCATCAAATGTGGCATATACCAAGGAGATGCACTGTCCCCACTGCTGTTCTGCATAGGTCTGAACCCCCTCAGCCAAATAATAAACAAGACTGGCTATGGATACCGACTCCGGAACGGGGCCACCATAAGTCACCTCCTCTACGTGGATGACATCAAGCTGTATGCCAAGAGTGAGCGAGACATCGACTCGCTGATCCACACCACCAGGATCTACAGCTCGGACATCGGGATGTCATTCGGACTCGAGAAATGTGGGAGGATGGTGACAAAGAGAGGCAAGGTAATCCACACAGAAGGGGTCTCACTCCCAGAAGGAACAATAGCAGACATTGAGGACAATTACAAGTACCTTGGAATACCACAGGCAAACGGCAACCTTGAACAGGCAACAAGGAATGCGGCAACAGCCAAATACCTCCAACGAGTAAGGCAAGTCCTAAGAAGCCAGCTCAATGGCAAGAACAAATCCCGGGCAATAAACAGCTACGCTCTGCCAGTGATCAGATACCCTGCGGGAATAATAAGGTGGCCAAAGGAAGAGATACAGACCACAGATGTTAAGACACGAAAGCTCCTCACCATGCATGGAGGGTTCCAACCCAAATCCAGCACCCTGAGACTGTACGCTAGCCGCAAGGAAGGAGGCCGAGGACTAGTGAGCGTGAGAGCCACTATCCAGGATGAAACATCCAAGATCCATAAGTACATCAAGGATAAGGCCCCAACAGATGACGTGCTGAGTGAATGTCTCAGGCAGTGGAGAACAGAGGATGAGATGCTGGAAGAGGGACCATCATGGGAGGACAAGCCCTTGCACGGGATGTACCACCGGAACATAACTGAAGTGGCTGATCTCAACAAATCCTACCAATGGCTTGAAAGGGCTGGGCTGAAGGACAGCACAGAGGCACTCATCCTGGCTGCACAGGAGCAGGCCCTGAGCACCAGAGCCATAGAGGCCCAGATCTACCACACCAGACAAGACCCAAGGTGTAGACTGTGCAAAGAGGCCCCAGAGACGGTCCAGCACATAACTGCAGGGTGTAAGATGCTGGCAGGCAAAGCATACATGGAACGCCATAACCAAGTGGCTGGCATAGTATACAGGGCATCTGCGCGGAGTATGGACTGGAAACCCCAAGGTCAAAGTGGGAAACACCTCCCAAGGTGGTAGAGAACGAGCGAGCCAAGATCCCGTGGGACTGCCAGATCCAGACTGACAGAATGGTAATGGCAAACCAATCAGACATTGTGGTGGTGAATAAAGAGCAGAGGAAAGCCGTAGTGGTGGATGTGGCAATACCAAGCGATGGCAACATCAGGAAAAAGGAACATGAGAAACTAGAGAAATACCAAGGGCTCAGAGAAGAACTGGAGAAGGCTTGGAAGGTGAAGGCCACAGTGGTGCCTGTGGTGATCGGAGCACTAGGGGCTGTGACCCCCAAACTGGAGGAGTGGCTACGACAGATCCCTGGAAAAACATCCGAAATCTCAGTCCAGAAAAGTGCAGTCCTAGGAACAGCAAGGATACTGCGCAGAACCCTCAAGCTCCCTGGCCTCTGGTAGAGGACCCGAGCTTGGAAAGTGGATGAGACCACCCGCGGAGGGTGAGAATAGAGTGTGTATATATATATATATATATATATATATATATATATATATATATATATATATATATATATATATATATATATTAATGAGAAAATATATATAAATCGCCGGAGGTAAGGGACGCCATCAAGCTGAGGAAGGAGTCCTACCAGGTATGGTTGACCTGTAGGACTCCTGAGGCAGCTGATGGGTACCGGCAGGCCAAGCGTGCTGCAGCCCGTGCCGTTGCGGAGGCAAAAACTCGGGCTTGGGAGGAGTTCGGGGAGGCCATGGAGGAGGACTATCGCTCGGCCTCAAAGAGATTCTGGTAAACCGTCCGGCGCCTCAGGAGGGGGAAGCAGTTCTTTACCAACTCTGTTTTCAGTGGAGGTGGGGAGCTGTTGACCTCAACTGGGGATGTTATCGGACGGTGGAAGGAGTACTTTGAGGATCTCCTCAACCCCTCCGACATGCCTTCTGCTGAGGAAGCAGAGGCAGGGGACTCAGAGGCGGACTCGCCCATCACCCAGGCTGAGGTCACCGAGGTAGTTAGTAAGCTCCTCGTGGCAGAGCAGCGGGGGTGGATGAGATCCGTCCTGAGTACCTCAAGTCTCTGGATGTTGTGGGGCTGTCTTGGGTGACACGCCTCTGCAGCATCGCGTGGAGGAGGGGGACAGTTCCTCTGGACTGGACAACCGGGGTGGTTGTCCCTCTTTACAAAAAGGGGGACAGGAGAGTGTGTTCCAACTATAGGGGGATCACACTTCTCAGCCTCCCTGGGAAAGTCTATGCCAGGGTACTGGAGAGGAGAATTCGGCCGATAGTCGAACCTCGGATACAGGAGGAACAATGTGGTTTTCGGCCTGGTCGTGGAACGCTGGACCAGCTTTATACCCTCAGCAGGGTGCTTGAGGGTTTGTAGGAGTTTGCCCAACCAGTCTACATGTGCTTTGTGGATCTGGAGAAGGCATTCGACCGCGTCCCTCGTGACATCCTGTGGGGGGTGCTCCGGGAGTATGGAGTCCAGGGCCCTTTGCTAAGGGCTGTTCGGTCTCTGTACAACCGGAGCAGGAGCTTGGTTCGCATTGCCAGCAATAAGTCAGACCTGTTCCCGGTGCATGTTGGACTTCGGCAGGGCTGCCCTTTGTCACCGGTTCTGTTCATTATTTTTATGGACAGAATTTCTAGGCGCAGCCAGGGGCCGGAGGGGGTCTGGTTTGGGGACCACAGGATTGCATCTCTGCTTTTTGCAGATGATGTTGTCCTGTTGGCTTCATCAGGCCAGGACCTCCAGCGTGCGCTGGTGCGGTTTGCAGCTGAGTGTGAAGCGGCTGGGATGAGAATCAGTTCCTCCAAATCTGAGGCCATGGTTCTCGACCGGAAAAAGGTGGTTTGCTCTCTCCAGGTTGGAGAAGAGTTCCTGCCTCAAGTGGAGGAGTTTAAGTATCTTGGGGTCTTGTTCACGAGTGAGGGAAGGAGGGAGCGTGAGTTTGACAGACGGATTGGTGCGGCGGCTGCAGTAATGCGGTCGGTGTATCGGTCCGTCGTGGTGAAGAGGGAGCTGAGCCGAAAGGCAAAGCTCTCAATTTACCGGTCAATCTACGTTCCTACCCTCACCTATGGTCATGAGCTTTGGGTCATGACCGAAAGGGCAAGGTCACGGATACAAGCGGCTGAAATGAGCTTCCTCCGCAGGGTGGCTGGGCGCTCCCTTAGAGATAAGGTGAGGAGCTCTGTCACCCGGGAGGAGCTCGGAGTAGAGTCGCTGCTCCTCCACATCGAGAGGAGCCAGCTAAGGTGGCTCGGGCATCTAGTTCGGATGCCTCCTGGACGCCTCCCTGGGGAGGTGTTCCGGGCATGTCCCACCGGTAGGAGGCCCCGAGGAAGACCTAGGACTCGCTGGAGAGACTACGTCTCTCGGCTGGCCTGGGAACGTCTTGGGGTCCCACCGGAAGAGCTGGAGGAAGTGTCCGGGGAGAGGGAAGTCTGGAACTCTCTGCTTAGACTGCTGCCCCCGCGACCCGGCCCCGGATAAGCGGATGAAAATGGATGGATGGATGGATATATATAAATGTTGGGGGACCTCATCTGTATAATCTGGTCCCACATGCTCAGACAAAAGAAGGTACTGCGACCTGCATGTAAAATCTTCATCCTTATAGTATTGAGTGAGAACAAAGAGATTTCAAATCTGAGCGCCAAAACCAGGCGCCAGGCTGGGGACCCATACCTGGCAACTCAATGAGACATCCAACTCCTGCTGATAAAAGCGACAAACGGAGAAGAAACTTGGACGTCAGCCATCCTGATTGGATCACACAATAGGAGGGGCGTGACCAAAAACACGGTTATAAAAGCCGCCATGACCGAACGAAGAATCGTCCCTTGTTGTCTTGACCCTCTCCCCCCTTGTTCTCTTCGACCCTCTCCCTGCCCTTTTTCTCTCTGACCCTTGTCCCTTCCCCACCTGGAGCTTCGCTCTGCACGCCTGGAGCCTCCACCACAGCCAGCAGCTGAACCGTGGACGTCGTCACAGAGAACGGGCCTGATCACCCATCTACTTCCAGCCACTCGGCAGCAAACCGCCAGCTTAACCGCCTCACTCACCGCTGCATCAGCTGATCACGAGGCGATCACCGCAACGCACACCTGGACCGGACCGGACCGCAACAGCGCAAGCACGCACGCAACGCCAGATCTTCTCACCAGGATTGCGCAGAGAGGCAGAGGCATACCTTTTAAGTCTAAGCAGAGTAGAACTTTTAGGGTATCAGTAATTGTTTTATTGTTGTTGTGTTATTCTCTTTTCCTGAACACGCAATCTGATCACAGTGTATTTCCGCAATCACGTGATTGTAGCGCTGTTATAGATCGGCGTGAATCTAAGAGGTGCACATTAAAGTGTTGTAATTTGGGATTGTGCTATCTTACGTGCTTTACTGTGGTACTGTGCGGTGCTCTGTTTCTGCTGCGACCACGCCAAGCGCACGTTTCAACCACTGCACGCTTTCGCAATCACGTGACTATATCACCAAATATAGCCCCACATGTTTGTGTGACCACAAGCCTTATTCACACTAGTCCCACTTCACATTCCTTCACACGCTTCTTTCCCTGTGAGCGCCACGCACGCTCCATTCAAAGGGCTCACCGGCACACGCGCGCAGCTGTGCCACCTCACCACGCCCCTAAAGGGGGGGTGCGCTCTCCCGACTCTTTCTCTCTCTCACACACACACACACACACACACACACACACACACACACACACACACACACACACACACCTCCTATCTCAGGTAATGCACCTACACATACAGTACGTCCAGACGAGCACACCATAATATTAGATAAGATTTGCTGAGTTATTCAAGATAGTGTTGACACTAGAGTTAATATTAATTGTTTAATAAAGCGTTCATAATTTAATTGGTCGTTGTCTGTGATTATTTGTATATGGTTTTGCAGCACTGGTGAATTGAGTCGGCTATGGTAAGGAGCTCATCCTTCAACCAACTTAAATACAATTGAGACTGTATTGGCAATTCCAAATTGGTTATTGGTCCCTGGAAACAGGGTGGTGTCCCGTAAATTAAGTAATTATTAATTCAATTAATAAGTATGAAATCAATAATAGTTAAGTGTTTCACTTATTAAACTATAGACATTTGTCATATAGGTATATATATATATATTTAAGCTAATAACCAAATTTGTGAATCTAACATAATTAGTATCTCCACTCTGTAGCTATAAATCCAATTTGTGCTCCTCGCATATCCCCAACATAATTGGTGCAAACCTGTGTGAGGTTAATCAAACTCAACCTTTTTGAGACCAGGTGGTGTTACTGATTCATTTGGCAATACCACCACCCTCACATTGCCCCAACATAAATATTGAATACACAAACCTCATGAGTCTCTTAAATGTAAAGTAATTAACTTAAAGTTATTTATGTCTAAGTAAGTAGAAAATGACAGCAGTTTTGAATAAAATGACCTTTAATCAAACATTTAGTCAAGATCCACATAGATATTTTATTTGTTCTATGTATTACTGTATTGTAATGATTAGCACTAAAATTACTGGCAATTTTTTTCAACCAGTCAGGAATAAAGGACAACAGACAAAGACCAAAAGCTTCCTCAGTCTGAGGGAAGTTCCATATTATCCTCCAGTTTGGCTTCACTTCACACTTGTAAAGAACTGGCTTGTTACATGAACAAAAGACACAAAAGTGAGTAGGTGTGGTGAACCCTCCCCCAAGAAGGACACCAGACTGAAAGAGTTGACATGACTTAACTTCCACACAACTTCACCTGAGCCATGAAAACCAGATATATTTGTATATCTGGTTGTATATATATAGCTGCTTAACAAGAAAATTCTTCATAGATCCATAACTTTAAAGGTTAACTCAAATCAAGGCTTTATTAACATAATGCGGTATGAAGGAATTTAGTGTCTGTCCATAAAGTAGGTCACTTTCAAAGGACCAACAGCCTAGTGGTTAGGGCACAAAGGCTCCCAGCTAGAGACTCCTGGTGTAAACTTGCCTCTGGTGTCTGTTTACCACACTAATTCAAGTGACACAAAACACAGAGATCTGTGCACCCATGCATCAGTGCCTCAAGAATGGACAGACACTGGGCCTGGTTGTACAGCAGGAAATCACCATTATCATCCACCATATCCAGTAATAAAAGGACATCTGAATACATATATGTGTTATGAGTTATGCGAACTGATATTCTTTCAGTTCTGTGTCATCTCAATCACATTTACTGCCAAATGTTACCACAATCGGTTGATTGTGACGGCTCAATACTTTTTATGCGAACTCGCAGACTTTTTCTAAAGTAGAAACATTACCAAAAGTGCAGGAACCTTTACCATGTAAAAAGAGCAGGAACCTTTACCATGAGTAAAGTTAGGCATTATCCTCTATTTACAATAGGCTTTACTTCACACCTGTAAAGAACTGGCTCATCAGTTGAACAAAGGACTGGTGAGAAGGTGTAAAGACCACGTCCCCCTTGAAGGACATTTTATGTGAAAGCTCATTGAGAAACATTTGTGCTTTAAAAGAATGTACCCAACTTTCAGACAACCTGGTTTAGAAAATGGTCAAATGAACGGGACACTTATAAAATCTGTAAATAAAACTTGTTAAAAAGAAAGTGTCAAGTTTATGGTTTCAGGATATAAAAGTTTCTTATATTAAACCACCGACTAACAAAAACGGTTTGTTTAAAAAACTGTGGGTGGGAAGTTGTGTGCTTTAACCACTAGGCTCTTTGAAGTGATGGATCTCTAAAGAATCTTCTGTTTAAGTAGTTCACAAACGTATCTGGTTACAACACATCAGGTAACAGCACTGCGGGACTCTGATGCTATGGGGAGAAGGAGGTGGTGTAAAACCAGTCTAAATAGTGCTGTGGATTGGTCGTTCTGTCTGAAAAGAGGCTCTCGATTGTTATGTTCATCTAAGTTTGATTAGAAGTTTCAAATGCTCTTTTTTAATTCTACTGAAGCAGGCAGACTGACACACTACCTCCAAGTGAATATGGCTGTATTTAGAGAATGAGAATTTAAGAGTTTCATTAGGGACATTAGTAAAGTCCAATTCAACTTAATACAGCCAGTAACTGATAAACCTCTAGAAGGTAGTTTGGCAGCTGTGGCAGCGTGAGCTGCTGATGCTTATCTATGATTTAAAAAACTATGTACATTCAGCTCTGACATGAAGTCAACTTTTCAAGTTTTCTCAACTTTTTAGTTGACTGTTTAGCCAGACGTATCATTGTTTACACCACCAAGATCAAATGTCATGCTGCACATATCATAAACGTGAACTCATGAATATATTGAGTCAACCCTAAATAACAGGCTGCACTGGGGTACTACATGTATGTCCATATATATACACTTATTTCAATGCACTTCTATGCAGCACTAAAGTAATGTGAACTTTCTTCTAGGAGAGATTGACAGCTTTCTGCTGGAGATAGGGGTTAATGGCAGCCCACACTACTGACCCCTCACCCAGAACCTGAAGCAGGCCCACAAATACAAGACCCTGAGGAAGACTCCTTCCATCATGGTAATCTGCAGAGTGGATGGACAGTCAGAGATGTGATTTGCTGTAATGTCTTATTCAACCATCACCACCAATAAAAGAAACTTGTCACGGCGCTCTAGGTAGCGGACCCACATGCACAGCGGAGACAAGCCTCGGTGACAAAAAGGTTTAATAGTTCTCGTAGTCAGGCAGGCAAGGGTCGATATACAAAGGCAGCGGTTTCAGTACAGGCAAGGATCTGGCAATCGGTAGTCAAAAAGCAGGCTCGGGTCGAACACACAGCAAATCCAGAAAACTCCAGCAAAGGTACAGACGAGGACAAGGCAAAAGACACGGTCAAGACAGCAGGCAGGAAATGGTGCACGACAAACTTACGGGGAGACGCTGGAAAGTTGTCACGGGTGGATGAACAAACAATCTGGCAAAGTGCTGGGCTTAGAGGTGGTGCTTAAATACTAATGAGAACACAGGTGAGTAATGATTGATAGAATACAGCTGGTGATATCACGTGACTGCAAAGTAAAGCTAAAACAAGAGTGACAAGACAAAACCGGAAGTATAAGAAAATAAAGCAGGAAGTGAGTCCAGACTGTGACAGAACTCCCCCCTCACGGGCGAATTCCCAGGCGCCCCAAAACGCGCAAGGCAGACTAGCAGGGTGGGTGGAGGGAGGACAGGGGGCGGGCCAAAACAAAACACAAGGCATGAATAACAGAAAACAGAACCGAGTCCATGAGAGTGAAGTCCATAATGGATGATAACAAAGTTCAGGTAATCCCTCAAGGGGGGTGGTGACGAGGAGAGTCACGGCCGTGCAGCCGCCAGGCTGAGACGGCACATCTTGTGCCCGAGGGCAAGGCTGGAGTCCTAGGAGGCTGGCGTCGGAACAAGACGCCTCCAGTGGCCAAACACATGCGCCGGTGCTTTCCAGACCGAGGGTGCTCCAGGGGGCTGAGAAGACGCGGCGGTCGGCAATGGCGGAGCCCGCGGCATCGTCGAGGCAGGAAACAGCGACCTCCAGGTAGGTGGTCGCCTCCGGAACCGGCCAGCCTAGGTGGCCGACGACGCAGGAGGCAGCGCCATCCCTGCCACAGGATTCGCCAAGGACCTGGCCCTCTGTCAGGCAGGTGAGGCGAGAGCCGGCGGGAAGCCGGGAACAGCGACGGAGACAGTCGTGGAGACAAAACCGGAACCGGGGGCAGACGTGGAGACAAGGCTGGGACCAGAGGCGAGGACAGACGTGGAGACGAGGCTGGGACCAGAGACGAGGACAGACGTGGCGGCGAGGCTGGGACCAGAGACGAGGACAGACGTGGAGACGAGGCCGGGACCAGGGACGAGGACAGACGTGGAGACATGGCCAGAGCCGGGCCACCAGGAGCCGATGCTGACGTGACCGGCGCCGGACCACCAGGAGCAGAGACGAGCATGACCGGGACCGGACCACCAGGAGCAGAGACGAGCGTGACCGGGACCGGACCACCGGGAGCTGAGACGAGCGTGTCCGGGACCGGACCACCGGGAGCTGAGACAAGCGTGTCCGGGACCGGACCACTGGGAGCTGAGAAGAGCGTGTCCGGGACCGGACCACCAGGGGCAGAGACGAGCGTGACCGGAACCGGCTCACCAGGAGCAGAGGCGAGCGTGGCCGGGGCTGCAACAGGCGCTGCGGCGGGAGCGACCCCCACCTGGGGATCGTCAGGAACTGCGGCCTCCGAGGAGCCGACAGTGGCAGAACTAGAGCTGAGGCCTCCTCTGGGGAGCCGGCAGGAACTAGCACGGCGTCCTCCTCCGAGGAGCCGACAGGAACTAGAACGGCGTCCTCCTCCGAGGAGCCGACAGGAACTAGAACGGCGTCCTCCTCCGAGGAGCCGACAGGAACTAGAACGACGTCCTCCTCCGAGGAGCCGACAGGAACTAGAACGGCGTCCTCCTCCGAGGAGCCGACAGGAACTAGAACGGCGTCCTCCTCCGAGGAGCCGACAGGAACTAGAACGGCGTCCTCCTCCGAGGAGCCGACAGGAACTAGAACGGCGTCCTCCTCCGAGGAGCCGACAGGAACTAGAACAGCGTCCTCCTTCGAGGAGCCGACAGGAACTACCGCTACTCCTACGGCCGCTACTTGGCCGACGGGAACAGGGACTGGAACGGCCTCTACTTGGCCGACGGGAACAGGGACTGGAACGGCCTCTACTTGGCCGACGGGAACAGGAACTGAGGCCTGGGGTGGCTGGCCAGGGATGTCCACTAGCTGGCGTAAAGATGGAGCTTGAGCTTGGCGTGGCGGAGTCGAGGCGTGAGCTTGAGCTGGAGCTTGAGCTTGACGTGGCTGAGCTGAGGCCTGAGCTTGACGTGGCTGAGCTGAGGCTTGCGCTACTGCAGGCTGAGCTGAGGCTCGAGCTTGACGTGGCTGAGCTGAGACTTGAGCTTGACGTGGCTGAGCTGAGACTTGAGCTGCTGCAGGCTGAGCTGAGGCTTGAGCTTGACGTGACTGAGCTGAGGCTTGAGCTTGACGTGGCTGAGCTGAGGCTTGAGCTTGACGTGGCTGAGCTGAGGGTTGAGCTTGACGTGGCTGAGCTGAGGCTTGAGCTTGACGTGGCTGAGCTGAGGCTTGAGCTTGACGTGGCTGAGCTGAGGCTAAGGCAGGAGCTGCTGCAGCCTGAGACACAGGAGACGCTGCAGGCTTAGTTGCTGGGGCCAGTGATGCAGGCTTAGTCGCTGGGGCCAGTGATGCAGGCTTAGTCGCTGGGGCCAGTGATGCAGGCTTAGACGCTGGGGCCAGTGATGCAGGCTTAGACGCTGGGGCCAGTGATGCAGGCTTAGACGCTGGGGCCAGTGATGCAGGCTTAGACGCTGGGGCCAATGATGCAGGCTTAGACGCTGGGGCCAGTGATGCAGGCTTAGACGCAGGAACGGGTGCAGGCTTAGACGAAGGAGCGGATGCAGGCTCTGACAGGGGTTCAATGAAACCCAGGGCCTCGCGCAGTGCAGGCTTTCGAGCGATGAGCAGGGCGGCTTCACGGAAGTGATGCTCCTTGGTAAGCGGGTCGGTCACTGCCTCGGCGGAGTTCAGATAGTGTGCAAACAGGAACAGGACTGTAGGGGCGCATTGGGCACAGATCCGCTGGAAGATGCTCTCCGGGATGCCTGCGATGGAGGTGGGTATGCCGTCTGATGGGACGAGAGTGCCCTCTGCTGGTGGAGAGGACCGCTTGATTCCAGTGACCGAGTCTTCTGGAGCCTGGACAGGAGAATCCGGCTGTCGTCGACGCCGTCTGGACCTCCGACGACTAGCTGTGGGCTTCACCTCCTCAACCGCCAGGGCTGAAGCAGGAGCTGGGGCCACGGTACGGACGGAATTGGACTGGGGAACTATGGCGGTAGCGTGGGCATGGACTTGGGCCGATGAGCTGGTGTCTGGAACGGGAGCAGGGTCTGCCTGAGCGGTGTCTGGAGCAGGGACTGGATCTGCCTGAGTGGCAACAGGAGAGTGAGCTTGGCTCGACTGAGCGGCAACAGGAACGTGAGCTTGACTCGACTGAGCGGCGACAGGAACGTGAGCTTGGCTTGACTGAGCGACGACAGGCTCTCTCTCCGGTGAAGCAGGAACAGCTGATGAGACGCTGGCGGGCGCCGCGCGCATTCGCTTGATCACATTCGTGGGGAGGGTAGGTCTCCGGCCTGCCATCCATGTGGCCCCAGGCAGGGACCGCAGCTCCTCCCGAGCCCCGCCCAACCCCCCCAACCCGGGGGAGGCAGAGGGCAGCAGAAAAAGGTGCCCCAGAACCCTGCAACCCAGCTTGGACGTGAGTGTGTGGAACTAAAGTGCACTGAAGGGGGGTGACACCTCCAGGAGCACAACCGCTGGCTGATGGTGTGTCCCCCGGACAGTGCCCCCCCTCGCCCTAAATGTCTTTTTGCAGTTAAAACTGGGTGGTGATCTCTCCACCAGGGCCAGTGGGCGAGGCCACAACTGACCTCAGCCCCAGGCCTCAGTGAAGGAGCCCACCCCCGGCCCTAAATGTATGTGTATGTGGCTAAGTATGAGGAACTTTGGGAGATAGCCAATACTCCGAGGGGTCCAGCAGACAGAGACATCAATGGGAAGGCTCCGTCTACTGGCCCCCCCGGAAGGAGCCCCCAGATTCCTAGACAAGTGTGTATGACTAATGCAATTAAAACTGCAGAGCATCCCACTTGGAAGGGACGGAACCACTTCCCAGTAGCCCCGGTCCCTCCATCAGCAGGACGCCCCTTGCAGACCTAAGTGGATGAATGCGGAGAAATGTAGTTGGAAAGCAGAGCACCAGGGTCCGCAGAGCCAGGTTCCCGACTGGCTCTGCTACCCATCCCACCACCCCCCACAACCCCCAGCCAGGAAGGGACAGCCGAGACCCAGGGACCGCAGTACTACTGCCCAGGCGCCACACGCAGCACAGCCAGAGCCATCCTCACCCTTCTTTCACACTTACCCATCCTCTCGCTCAAGTATGCCCATGCTCGCCCCGTGTAGTGCTACACTCAAACCCACACCCATACTCTGCGGTTGTGCATTGAGGGCCAGCCTCCGCCCAGGGCCCAATAAAGGTTCTAGCCTGAGTAGTCCGCCAACCCCCCCTGCAACAGGCCCGAGCAGTCACCAGAGGGCATCGGACCGCTAGGGCAGGCAGCGCCCCACCCGAGCAGGGGCAGCGCCCCAGGGGAGAGACACCCTTCCGGGCACAGGCAGGCACCCCCAGAGGGAGTCCCCTGGACGCATGTCACCCAGGTCTCCACCCCCAGGTCCGCCCCCGCACACCGGCAGGGAGGCCCACCTCCGGCTCCCCGGAGACAGGCACACGCCAACCCTCAAAATGGTCCCACCCCGGCACAGGGCCGCCGGTCTCAGCAGCCACCACACCCCCACCACAGGGGACCCATGCGGCCAGCCATGAGTCCACCAACCCGTTGTCCTGGTTCCTTAGGCAGACAGGCACCCCCAACCACTAGTCACCCCACCACCACTGTGCCAGACATGACGCAGTACCCGAGCCCCACGCATCCTTACCTGGAAATGGAATCAATCAGAGTATAGTTTTGGTCATTGATTTGATGAAGCAGACAATGTGTCTAAGGTGGTATAATCTAAAAAGCTGTTCAGGTACTGAGTAATGCTTAATTTTTTTTTAGTTTTCCAGTTCATGAGGATGATTTTCTTTGTGACACAGAGGGCAGAAAGAAGTGTGTGTGATGAGTTTGTCTCTAGATCAAGCCCACTTAGATCTTCTAGAAGACAAAGTGCGGGGGCCGCTGGGATTGGACACCTTAACTGGGTTGACAGGTGTTCACATACTCTTTGCCAAAATTGCTGCACAGGTGAACATGACCAGAATGCATGTAGGAATCTGCTGTGTTATCGGTACAGTGAGGGCAAATATTTGAGTTTGTGAGACCCATTTGGAACATCCTTTGTCCTGTATAGTGAGTTCTATGAAGAATTTTGTATTGTATTAGTTGTAAATTTGTATTTTTCGTCATTCTAAATAAATTAGAACATATGTTATTCCAGAACGTGTAATTAGTGGTGATATTGAGATCAGCTTCCCATTTAGAGATCGGAAGGCTCACTGTCTGGTCTACATTGGAAATTAAGATATATATTTTGGATATTGTCCTTTTCCCTGATATATCAATAAATCGCTCTATTACTGGTGGTGGTTGCATGTGGATGGTAGTATTCTTACTTTTTGCATTAAGTATTGACTTTAGTTGTTGGTATTCTAGGAAATTGGCACAAGTGATTTCATAGTGGGACACTAGTTCTTCAAAAGAGGTAAACTTGTCTCTTGTGAAAACATGTTTCAGATGTGTCATCCCTTTGATATGCCAAGTTGGAAAGTGTATTGCCTTTTTGTTTTGTATGATGTCTGGATTGTTCCAGAGAGGTGTGTTTTGGCAAAGAGTAAGCGAAGACCCATTAATTTTAAGAAACTCCCACCAGGCTTGCAGAGATGCTTTTATGCTAATGTTCTGGTAACAACTATGATGTTTGATTTTGGTGCTGATAAAGGGCAGATCTGCAACTTTAATATTTCCACAAAATGTTTGTTCAATGTCTATCCAGGAGGAGTCACCTGGCATGGGTTTTATCCATTTGTGGATATGGTTCAGTCTATTGGCAAGAAAATAGTGGTGGAAGTTAGGTAGTTCTAGGCCGCCGCAGCGTCTGGATTTTTGAAGAGTTTTTAAACTAATTCGTGGTGGCTTGGTTTTCCACAAAAACTGTGAGATGTAGGAGTCTAATGTCTTAAACCACGCCTGAGCTGGCTGTGTTGGAATCATTGAGAATATGTAATTAATTTTTGGCAGGATCATCAATTTTATGGTGGCAATTCTTCCCATAAGTGAAATAGGTAAGGACTGCCATCTTTTGAGGTTGGCTTCTATTTGTTTTAATAATGGATTGTGTCAGGACTCGGGCAGGCGGCGGACCCACATGCACAGCACCGAGGCAGGATAGTGATTAAACACGGGTTTATTGCAATAAGGAGAGTAAGGTCCAGGTCATACACAAAAAATCTCGGATTTAAACACAGACGGGGAGCAAGCGATCTCAGGTCCAGTAGACAGGCAGGGTTCGTACACAGGTGGTCACGGCAAAAGTACAGGCAGGGATAAGGCAAAACTCACGGTAGGTAGTTAGTCCAGGTTCGCTTACAGATGGCGGTACAACCGAGGGTCACCGACACGAAACACTAGAACGCGGAAACTCAGGAACTCAGGGAACTCGGGATATTCAGGAAACACAAACGACGATCTGGCGGGGAATTGAGGACACAGGTGGTGGTTAAATACAACGGGACTCGATTACTGATGACGTGCAGGTGTGAATAATGACCGGGTGAAACAAGAACAGCTGTGACGTGACATAACCCGGAAGTGAAGCTAGAACACAAAACAGAGACCGGGAGATTACCAAAATAAAACCGGAAATAGAAACTAGAAAACCCAAGACATGATAATGTGGCCAAATGAACAGAGTCCTTTCAAAATAAAACCAAGAACGAAAACCTGACAGATTGTAGTTTAGATCAATAAGCTCTGATAGCCTAGACGACAATTCAATGCCCAAGTATTTAATGTTCCCTGAATGGAGTGTGGTAGAAGAGATTTTAGTCACCTTAAGTTTAAGTGGTAGCACTATAGATTTGGTCCAGTTAATAGAGTACTCTGAAAGTCCTGAGAATTCATCTATGAGGCTGATAGTTGTAGGAAGAGACGTCTGTGGCTCCAGGAGAAACAGTAACACATCGTCAGCATATAAACTTATTTTATGATTTACTGATTTGGTCGATATTCCAGTAATTCCTTCATGCTGTCTTAGAGGTCATGCTAGAGGTTCAATAAATATTGCAAATAGTGATGGGGAAAGTGGGCAGCCCTGTCTTGTCCATCTATGCAGATTAAACTTTGGTGAGATCTGGTTGTTTTTTCTGACTGCAGGGTTTGCTGAGTTGTATAATATTTGGATCCAGTCTATGAATGTTTCCCCAATGCCGAATTTGTGCAGAGTGGCTAAAAGAAACTTCCAGTTTACTCTATCGAAAGCTTTTTCTGCATCTAAGGAGACGATGGCTGACTCTAGTTTATGGATGGTGACATAATCAATTAAATTAATTAGTCTGTTCATATTGTTTGTTGACTGTCTACCTTTAATGAAGCCTGTTTGATCAGGGTGAATTATATATGGAGTGATTTTTTCTAATCTTCTAGCAAGTGCTTTACACACTATTTTTAGATCTACATTTATTAGTGAAACTGGTCTATAACTCGATGGGAGTGTAGGGTCTTTTCCTGGTTTTTGGAGCAGGCTTATGAAGGCAGAATTCATATTTGTGGGTAATGAATGTTGCTGTTTAATTTCAGCTACCATTTTGTAAAAGCTGGGTGCTAGCATGGACCAGAACTCTTTATAAAATTCAGTTGGAAATCCATGTGGTCCTGGAGCTGTTTTATTGGGCATCTCCTGCAGAGCTTTATGTAGTTCTGCCAAAGATAACAATGAGTCTAGAGTTGTGGATTGTTCTACCTTTAGCTTTGGCAGTTCTAGTTTATTCAGAAACGCCTCTATGGCTGAGGTGGATGGATCTATTTGGGACGTATATAACTCTTGGTAAAAGTTTTTAAAGGTATCATTTATTTCATGGGGATCACGAGTAATGTTGCCTTCCTTATTAGTTATTAAATGGATGATTTGTTTTACTTTATTATTTTTTAATTGGTTAGCTAGAAATTTACCACATTTGTTAGCATGGTCAAAGTTCTCCCAGCGTAATTGGTCTATCTGAAACTGAGTTTTGCAATCAATTATATTATGTAATTTCAGCTTTAGATTCCTTAGGTCTTCTAGTATTCTATCATTGGTTGGAGAGGCAGCATATTTAATCTCTTGAGATTTTATTTTTTGCTCTAATTCTAATTCAAGTAACATGTCCTTTTTTTTCTTGTGTGATGAATATGAAATAATTCTACCGCGCATAACTGCCTTCCCAGTCTCCCAAAGAACACAGGGTGAGATTTTCGGTGTATCATTGATTTCTATAAAGGTTTTCCATTCTCTCCTGACATAACTGATGAAGTCTTGATCATTGAGTAATGATGTATTAAACCTCCAATTCCTGGTTGATGGTGTGGCTGTCTTAATCAACGAAATCGACATTGGTGCATGATCACTGATTGTGATAGAGTGAATATTGGTGTCAGAGACATCTTGTAAGACTGAGTTATTTACTAAAATATAATCTATACGGGAGTGAGAGTGGTGAACTGGTGAGAAAAAGGTATATTCCCTGGATGTAGGATGAAGAGAACGCCATGTGTCACAGAGACCAAAGTCATCCATGTACTGTTTTAAGGTCTGTACTGATTGCCAGTTCCTGTTGCTCACAGCTTTGCTTAGCCTGTCCAATTCTGGGTTAAATACTAAATTAAAGTCCCCTCCTACTATAAGTTTGGAACCAGAGTGAGCAGACAGTGATGTGAAGAAGCTGTGAAAGAAAGAGGGGTCGTCAGCATTAGGGCCATACACATTAGCTATGCAATATTCAATGTTTCCTATCAAGATATTAATGATTATATATCTCCCTTCTGGATCTACAATGGTATCGTTATGCGTAAAGTTAATCTTTTTATTTATCAGGATGGCGACCCCTCTTTGTTTAGAATTGTAACCGGCTAAGTAAGCATGTGGGAACTCTGCTGATGCCAGAGTGTAATTTATAATTTTGGGAAATGAGTTTCCTGTAGTAAAACAATGTCTGCTTGTAGGGTTTTCAAATGATTAAATATTTTAAATCGTTTCTCCTTCTTATTGATTCCACGTACATTCCAAGTGACAATCTTCAGTGGTGTCATATCTTACCTGACTGCTGTGGATCACTAGTCTTGTGTGTATGTAGTGTGACAGACTTTAGGTGTGTGGCTAACCTTAAGTACCTGTGTATTCTGAGTTGTGTGTTATCTATGTATGTGCACGTGTTTCCCCTGTGCAGTAGATGTTTGTGTGTGGCTGCTGGAGGGCTACATAGCTGGCTGACTACGTGGAGGAAGAATAGAGAAAAGGATGTAGACAGTGTGGAGTGAAAGTAGGTGAAGAAAAAAGTGTAAAGGGAAGGAAAATTGTGAAAGGAAAGTGAGTGATTACGTATGGTGAGCGCTTTGCAAAGTGAGTGAGTGAGTGACATTAGAATGACAATAAACATTTACATGAAACATCTGCGAGAGAACAAGTTTGAATACTGGATGTAAAGTTATAACACATAGTTGCATTGCATCTATTATTTTTTTAACAAACCTTATACATTAAACCATTGTTTTTACATACCACCTGCTAGTACAGCCACGGAGTTGCTTCCCGGTCCCGGTAGAGCTCTCCGTTGACGTACAGTTTGTTGACGCTGATGACAGCCCTGCAGCCTTCTGCCATGAACCTCTTACGGATGGGGAACAGTCGGCGGCGGCGGTCGAGGATCTCCTTGAGGAACTGGTCGTTGACGCTGTAGTCGGTTCCCTTCAGCTGTCTGCCCCGGCTCTTAACCAGTTCCTTTTGCTTAAAGTCATGAAACTTGGGTGGGTCGAGGGCGCTGGCCATCCGGTCGTCTTCCTCCGAGTCTGTGCGAACGGTGGAACGCCATCTTGTCCACTGCGTCCGCTGGAATCTTCATCTGTTGTTTAAGGAAGTTTTTAATTGTGGTTTCCGTGTTTTCCTCCGCCTGTTCTGGAATCCCCGAGAACACCAGGTTGTCCCTCATGCTGCGGGCCTGCAGATCGATGATGCCTTCTTTTATCTTTTTATTTTCGGCCGCTAGCTGAGCCACATCCTCCATCAGGGACTAAAATTTCTAACTGTCAAAATTACTGATTGTCGTGTGGTGTGTGATTGCTGCATAAAACACTCAGCTCCTTTACGAACCTAGAAAAAGAGGTGTCCCCACAGAGAGTGGGCTACACATGCATAGGTTTATATGAATGTATTTATTTATACACACACGCCTTAACATTTGTATTAGTATTAATATTAATTTAACCATTAACAACATTGCTGCAGTTGTTTACTTAAAGGGCTGTGGCTGTGTAATGGTCAAACCCTAGACACAAAATGCATGCGCTAAGACGAACCTCCCAACCTGTGGTGATCATCATTTTCAAGTCGTCTAGAAACGTTTTATTTTGAATAGAAGTTTTTGAAAAAGTCACAGATATTTCATTCTTCTTTTCTTTATCTGTTGTTGGTGGGCGGCACAACAAGACGGTTGTCCCTTCCAAGAGGCTCGATGCAGCTGTCTCTCTGTTGTAGGCTCAACTTTCAGTTGCCAATTCTTGGTCTATGGATGCAGGATGCTTTCTGTTTCTGTCGCTTCATGCAAGGTCCCAGCTCCCTATTGCGGCAAGAAGCCGGCAGCCTCGTACTTCTCCATAAGGCGTAACTCATCTGCAATTTACTCTGGCCCATACAAGGAACCATGAAAATCAGGCTGTACTAATGCACGGTAGAATTTGCTGTATCATAAATAATCCAGAGCAGGTCCTCCGGCCATTGAATATCAGTGTTGTATGCCTATGTGAGAAAAAACAATGGTGGAGAGAGCAGTTGCGCTCCAGCAGGCTGGCTTCGCCCCCCTCTCATCCTGACCGTTGCTGGGGCAGGTACAGAGAAAACCAGGATGCACTAGTTGTAGTCTGGAAGCCCAAGGAAAGTCGCCAGGACAGTTAGGAGTTACGTCATCTACAGTTGCCCTGGCGACTTTATGCAGAGGAATAAATAATAATTTCTCTTTATAGATATTATGGAGGAATCTGAGTGTCCCTTCATTTTTTAAAAAATTACTCAACATGTTTTGGTCAACCCCCCTTTAAAATTGGTGTTCCTGTAGTAATGTGTTAATTGTTTACCAAAGGTGTTACGTTCTGGGCAAACAGGGACCATGCTCAGAATGAAAGGGAGAACAGGGCTGCTAAGACCCACAAAAAAGACTACCTACACTACACACACTCACTCACCCACAGACACAAAACCTGTTCGCCAACTGCCAAGCTGACTATTCAGTATTCAGCTGACTAAATAAAAATAAAAACAAACATAAACCAGAAGTATATATTATTTATATACTCCTCTTGAAAAAGCAAAACTGTCCATCACAATGATATTCAGCCCAACACATGCAGCTTGTTAAACTGCCAAACAGGAGCGTACATAAACGAACGAATGAATGAATGAATGGATGAATGAAGAATTTTTTTTTTCTTTTTTTTTTTTTTCTCCGGCGCCGGTCGAGCTGGCTGCTGGTTACAACAGCTCCTGTCCTCTTACTTCTATTTATTACTTTCTTCACTTATTTAAGTTTACCTTTCTAGTGTGTTGTTAGTAACATTAGTGTACACAACCTGTACACAGCTTTTATATAATTTTTTACTAAGTTTGGCGCAGTACAAACGCTGTTTTTAAAGCTACGATGTGTGTCGGGGTCAGAGCGCGCATTATTTACACCGCGGAGCAGCTGATCGCGCTGCGCAGCGCCGTAGTTCTGCCCAGAGACAGACACGAGATCACCGCTGAGGTGCTAGTGAAGTCCCGACGGGGGCGCCGCGCTGGAAAACTACGACGGGAGAAAACGAGACGCTTCAGGCCCGCTGTCCCCTCCGTTATCATGGGGAACGTGAGATCTCTCCCCAACAAGATCGACGAGCTCGCGGCGCTCACACGGCACCAGCCGGAGTACAGAACGAGCAGCGTCCTGCTGTTCACGGAGACCTGGCTGACGTCACTCATCCCGGACTCGACTGTCGCACTGGCAATTTTCATCTGCTACGTGCGGACAGAACGGAGAACAGCGGTAAGAGGAAGGGAGGGGGTCTGGCTGTGTTTGTGAACATCAGGTGGTGTATGCCACAACATTGCACTGTCAAAATGAAGCTGTGTAACAGAGACATTGAGCTGTTAGCGGTGGGCATGAGGCCATTCACACACGTTATAATAATTGCTGTGTACGTCCCACCCTCCGCTAACGCTGACACAGCTTCTGAGACCCTGCTCTCATTCACCAGCAGGCTGCAAACACAGCACCCACAGGCCCTCTTCCTGATCTCTGGGGACTTTAACCATGCACCTCCTTCAGCTGCTCTGCCTACATACACCCAGTATGTGATCTGCCCCACCAGAGACAACAAAACCCTGGACTTATTCTATGCCAACACCAAAGAGGCCTACACCTCATCCTCCCTCCCACCGCTGGGCAGAGCTGACCACAACATCCTGCATCTCCTGCCTGTGTATAAACCTGTTGTACACAGGCAGCCGGTGGTGCCCCGCACAGTGAAGAGGTGGACAGCTGAGAGCGAGGAGGCTCTCAGGGACTGTTTTAACACCACTGTGTGGACGGAGCTCTGCGACCCACATGGGGAGGACATTAACGCAATAACAGACTGTGTAACGGACTACATAAACCTCTGCTGTGAAAACATTGTTCCCACCAGGCAGGTTCGGTGTTTCACCAACAGCAAGCCATGGGTCACTCCTGATATTAAAGCTCTGCTAAAGGAGAAGAAGAGAGCATTTAAATCAGGGGACAGGGAGGAGCTGAGGAGGGTGCAGAAGGAGCTGAGTAGGAAAATCCGTGAGGGGAAGTCCAGCTACAGGAGGAAGATGGAGGAGCAGCTGCAGCACAACAATGTCAGTGAGGTGTGGAGGAGCCTGAAAACCATCTCAGGCTTCAAAGCTCCACACCCACAGGCTGAGGGGGACCTGAGCTGGGTCAACGAGCTGAACTCACACTTTAATAGGTTTGACCAAGCACCCACTCACACCTCCCAGCAGCTGCCTCCGAACCTTTTGTCACCTCATACCACTGGATTACCAGCCCCCACAGCCCTTCACACCTTTACACAAAGCCCTCTACCCTCAGCCCTGATGACTGGCGACTCATCCCAACCACACCCCCTCACTTCACACCACACTGAGTCACTTCCTCAACCCCTCACTTCACACCACACTGAGACACTCCCTCAAACCCTATCCTTCTCCAGCAACCAGGTGAGAAGTGAGCTCAGGAAGATCAAGGCCAGGAAAGCAGCTGGACCAGACGGCATCAGCTCCAGACTCCTAAAGTCCTGTGCAGGCGAACTGTGTGGAGTTATGGAGCATGTCTTCAACCTGAGCCTCAAGCTGAGGGTGGTACCACAGCTCTGGAAGACCTCCTGCGTGGTACCAGTGCCCAAGACACCGCACGCCAAGGACCCCAGCAGCTTCAGACCAGTGGCTCTGACATCACACCTGATGAAGACACTGGAGAGACTGGTCCTGGGTAACCTCCGCTCTGCAGTGGGAACCTACCTGGACCCGCTGCAGTTCGCCTACCGACACGGCATAGGAGTAGACGACGCCGTCATCTTCCTCCTACATCGAGCCCTTTCCCACCTAGAGAAGCCCGGCAGCACTGTGAGGATCATGTTCTTTGACTTCTCCAGTGCCTTCAACACCATCCAGCCGTTGCTTCTGAAACACAAACTGGAGGAGGCTGGTGTGGACCTTCATCTGACGGAGTGGATTATGGACTATCTCACAAACAGGCCTCAGTTAGTGAGAGACAGGGACTGTGTGTCTGACACTCTGACCTGCAGTGTGGGGGCCCCACAGGGGACTGTACTGGCCCCCTTCCTTTTCACCCTCTACACGTCAGACTTCAGACACAACACGGACAGCTGTGTTCTGCAGAAGTTCTCTGATGACTCTGCGATCGTCGGACTGATCACCGATGATGACGATGCAGAGTACAGAGGACTCACTCAGAACTTTGTGGACTGGTGCCAGCGGAACCACCTCCTGATCAATGCAGGGAAAACGAAGGAGATGGTGGTGGATTTCCGCAGACAGCAGCCTGCTGTCATACCACCGATGCACATCCAGAGAAGGGATATTGAGAGAGTGGACTCTTACAAGTACCTGGGAGTGCATCTGAACAATAAACTGGACTGGACTCATAACACGGATGCACTGTACAGGAAGGGTCAGAGCAGACTCTACCTGCTGAGGAGACTGCGGTCTTTTGGAGTGAAGGGGCCACTCCTGGAGACCTTCTATGACTCTGTGGTGGCATCAGCCATCCTGTACGGTGTGGTCTGCTGGGGCAGCAGCATCACACCGAGGGACAGGAAGAGACTGGACAGGATCATCAAGAAGTCCAGCTCTGTCCTGGGCTGCACTCTGGACACGGTGCAGGAGGTGGGTGAGAGAAGGGTCCTGGCTAAACTGACATCCATCATGGACCAGGTCTCTCACCCACTGGAGGACTCACTGTCTGCTCTGGAGAGCAGCTCCAGTAGCAGACTGATCCACCCTTGCTGTGTGAAGGAGAGATATCGTAGATCCTTCCTACCTGCTGCTGTCAGACTGTACTATCAGAACTGTTGACCACATCCCACCACAGTCACTCACCCACTGCATCAATGGTTTATATAGCAACCTGCTCTAAACAATATTTGTGTAAATCTGTGAACAATCATGTATATTGTTACCGGTACAAATCTTATACCCATTACTGTGCAATAACCCTGCAATGACCTCATACTCACTTTTTTTTTTTTTTTTTTTGTTCTGTCCAGCAGTTTAGCAAGCAGCATATATTACGCTGAATGCCACATTGTGATGGACAGCTTTGCTTTAACAAGAAGAGTATATATAGAATATATAAGGGGTGCAACCAGCTGCTGAAACCAAGCAAATCTGTTAAGTAAACAATCGGAGCAAAAAAAAAAAAAAATTTTTAAAAATAAATAAGAAGCAGGGATGTACCTTAGGCTAACACATTCATAACTAAACAATTTTTGTACTGTGGTTTACCTTGGAGATTAATACTAATACCAATAATAGTGCTAAGGTATGTGCACATACTAATTCAAACATATACATACAATATACATACATATGTGCATTATTATACATATCCCTTACTACTTAATAAAAGTCATGACATACAACACCACAAATTCCATATTCACACATTATTCATATTGGTAGTGATAAGTATCAATAATACTTACAGTTGGATTTGGAAAGTGTCCCACTACAAGGTTAGTAAGGCTGTAGCTTAACATTATTCACCCAAAGGGTGAGGCAGACGTTGGTGCATGAACAATGCCACTTGTGGAAGCCAGGGTGATGTGAGGGGCTCCGCCACTACGCCCATCCAGCAAGCAGAGGAAGGAATCCCAGCAGCCAGGGAGCCCACACACCTTCAGTTCCAGGAGGGCAGGTGTTGCAACCCAAGCCGCCCACACAGAGCCCCCCAGGCAGAGCTGCAGCAGCCACAGAGACAGCACCCGAGGCCAGAGTGGGCCACCGGGGGTCAACGCTGTCCGCCCCATGAGAACCAGGGGCAAACACTCCCCCCGGCGGGAGGGTCGGCCTGAAAGAGTAGAGCCCGAGGACCCACGGTCCGTAGGGAGCCCGCCAGAAGATGCCCCCGCGCCCAGAGTGGGGCCCGCCCCCAGCCCATCACCCCCACATGGGCGGAGCGGGGCCTATCCCCTCGGCCCGACCTCATCCCCTGGCGCTACAGCGGCCTGCAGCACAAGGCCAGCAATTGGTGGGGTCAGCAGAAAAGAGACCACCCAGGCAGACGATCATCGTACCCCGGGCGAAAAACTGGACCCCCCACACTTCAACCGCACCACACGTATACCAACTCACACAAACATAGACGCATACACCCACCCACATGTGCAACACACATCATCACATCAACACATACAAACACCATAGACTCTCTCACAACAAACTAGTCAATCATACGTGAACCAATGCGCTCTCAGATACATTCTCGCACCCACACCATTCGCTTGATCACATTCGTGGGGAGGGTAGGTCTCCGGCCTGCCGTCCATGTGGCCCCAGGCAGGGACCGCAGCTCCTCCCGAGCCCCGACCAACCCCCCCAACCCGGGGGAGGCAGAGGGCAGCAGAAAAAGGTCCCCCAGAACCCTGCAACCCAGCTTGGACGTGAGTGTGTGGAACTAAAGTGCACTGAAGGTGGGTGACACCTCCAAGAGCACAACCGCTGGCTGACGGTGTGTCCCCTGGACAGTGCCACCCCTCGCCCTAAATGTCTTTTTGCAGTTAAAACTGGGTGGTGATCTCTCCATCAGGGCCAGTGGCCGAGGCCACAACTGGCCTCAGCCCCAGGCCCCAGTGAAAGAGCCCACCCCCGGCCCTAAATGTATGTGTATGTAGCTAAGTATGAGGAACTTTGGGAGATACCCAATTCTCCGGGGGGTCCAGCAGACAGAGCCATCAATGGGAAGGCTCCGTCTACTGGCCCCCCCGGAAGGAGCCCCCAGATTCCTGGACAAGTGTGTATGACTAATGCAATTAAAACTGCAGAGCATCCCACTTGGAAGGGACGGAACCACTTCCCAGTAGCCCCGGTCCCTCCATCAGCAGGACGCCCCTTGCAGACCTAAGTGGATGAATGCGGAGAAATGTAGTTGGGAAGCAGAGCGCCAGGGTCCGCAGAGCCAGGTTCCCGACTGGCTCTGCTACCTATCCCACCACCCCCCACAACCCCCAGCCAGGAAGGGACAGCCGAGACCCAGGGACCGCAGTACTACTGCCCAGGTGCCACACGCAGCACAGCCAGAGCCATCCTCACCCTTCTTTCACACTTACCCATTCTCTCGCTCAAGTATGCCCATGCTCGCCCCGTGTAGTGTGACACTCAGACCCACACACATACTCTGCGGTTGTGCATTGAGGGCCAGCCTCCGCCCAGGGCCCAATGAAGGTTCTAGCCTGAGTAGTCCGCCAACCCCCCCTGCAACAGGCCCGAGGCAGCGCCCCACCCGAGCAGGGGCAGCGCCCCAGGGGAGAGACACCTCTCCGGGCACAGGCAGGCACCCCCAGAGGGAGTCCCCGGGACGCAGGTCACCCAGGTCTCTACCCCCAGGTCCGCCCCCGCACACCGGCAGGGAGGCCCGCCTCCGGCTCCCCGGAGACAGGCACACGCCAACCCTCAAAATGGTCCCACCCCGGCACAGGGCCGCCGGTCTCAGCAACCACCACACCCCCGCCGCAGGGGACCCATGCGGCCAGCCCAGAATCCACCAGTCCCGTTGTCCCGGTCCCTTAGGTAGGCAGGCACCCCCAACCACCAGTCACCCCTCCACCACTGTGCCAGACATGACGCAGAACCCGAGCCCCACGCATCCTTACCTGGAAATGGAATCAATCAGAGTATAGTTTTTGGTCATTGATTTGATGAAGCAGACAATGTGTCTAAGGTGGTATAATCTAACAAGCTGTTCAGGTATTGAGTAATGCTTAATTTTTTTTTAGTTTTCCAGTTCATGAGGATGATTTTCTTTGCGACACAGAGGGCAGAAAGAAGTGTGCGTGATGAGTCTGTCTCTAGATCAAGCCCATTTAGATCTCCTAGAAGACAAAGTGCAGGGGCTGCTGGGATTGGACAGCTTAACTGGGTTGACAGGTGTTCACATACTCTTTGCCAAAATTGCTGCACAGGTGAACATGACCAGAATGCATGTAGGAATCTATCTGCTGTGTTATCTGTACAGTGAGGGCAAATATTTGAGTTTGTGAGACCCATTTGGAACATCCTTTGTCCTGTATAGTGAGTTCTATGAAGAATTTTGTATTGTATTAGTTGTAAATTTGTATTTTTTGTCATTCTGAATAAATTAGAACATATGTTATTCCAGAACGTGTAATTAGTGGTGATATTGAGATCAGCTTCCCATTTAGAGATCGGAAGGCTCACTGTCTGGTCTACATTGGAAATTAAGATATAGATTTTGGATACTGTCCTTTTCACTGATATATCAATAAATCGCTCTATTACTGGTGGTGGTTGCATGTGGATGGCAGTATTCTTACTTTTTGCATTAAGTATTGACTTTAGTTGTTGGTATTCTAAGAAATTGGCACTAGTGATTTCATAGTGAGACACTAGTTCTTCAAAAGAGGTAAACTTGTCTCTGTCAGCGTTTGCTGAGTTGTATAATATTTGGATCCAGTCTATGGATGTTTCCCCAATGCCGAATTTGTGCAGGGTGGCTAAAAGAAACTTCCAGTCTACTCTATCGAAAGCTTTTTCTGCATCTAAGGAGACGATGGCTGACTCTAGTTTATGGATGGTGACATAATCAATTAAATTAATTAGTCTGTTCATATTGTTTGTTGACTGTCTACCTTTAATGAAGCCTGTTTGATCAGAGTGAATTATATATGGAGTGATTTTTTCTAATCTTCTAGCAAGTGCTTTACACACTATTTTTAGATCTACATTTATTAGTGAAATTGGTCTATAACTCGATGGGAGTGTAGGGTCTTTTCCTGGTTTTTGGAGCAGGCTTATGAAGGCAGAATTCATATTTGTGGGTAATGAATGTTGTTGTTTAATTTCAGGTAACATTTTGTAAAAGCTGGGTGCCAGCATGGACCAGAACTCTTTATAAAATTCAGTTGGGAATCCATCTGGTCCTGGAGCTTTTTTATTGGGCATCTCCTGCAGAGCTTCATGTAGTTCTGCCAAAGATAACAATGAGTCTAGAGTTGTAGATTGTTCTTTATTTAGCTTTGGCAGTTCTAGTTTATTCAGAAACGCCTCTATGGCTGAGGTGGGTGGATCTATTTGGGACGTATATAACTCTTGGTAAAAGTTTTTAAAGGTATCATTTATTTCATGGGGATCACGAGTAATGTTGCCTTCCTTATTAGTTATTGAATGGATGATTTGTTTCTCTTTATTATTTTTTAATTGGTTAGCTAGAAATTTACCACATTTATTAGCATGGTCAAAGTTCTCCCAGCGTAATTGGTCTATCTGAAACTGAGTTTTGCAATCAATTATATTATTTAATTTCAGCTTTAGATTCTTTAGGTCTTCTAGGACATCATTGGTTGGAGAGGCTGCATATTTAATCTCTAGAGATTTTATTTTTTGTTCTAATTCTAATTCAAGTAACATGTCCTTTTTTTTCTTGTGTGATGAATATGAAATAATTCTACCGCGCATAACTGCCTTCCCAGTCTCCCAAAGAACACAGGGTGAGATTTCCGGTGTATCGTTGATTTCTATAAAGGTTTTCCATTCTCTCCTGACATAACTGATGAAGTCTTGATCATTGAGTAAGGATGTATTAAACCTCCAATTCCTGGTTGATGGTGTGGCTGTCTTAATCAACGAAATGGACATTGGTGCATGATCACTGATTGTGATAGAGTGAATATTGGTGTCAGAGACATCTTGTAAGACTGAGTTATTTACTAAAATATAATCTATACGGGAGTGAGAGTGGTGAACTGGTGAGAAAAAGGTATATTCCCTGGATGTAGGATGAAGAGAACGCCATGTGTCACAGAGACCAAAGTCATCCATGTACTGTTTTAAGGTCTGTACTGATTGCCAGTTCCTGTTGCTCACAGCTTTGCTTAGCCTGTCCAACTCTGGGTTAAATACTAAATTAAAGTCCCCTCCTACTATAAGTTTGGAACCAGAGTGAGCAGACAGTGATGTGAAGAAGCTGTGAAAGAAAGAGGGGTCGTCAGCATTAGGGCCATACACATTAGCTATGCAATATTCAATGTTTCCTATCAAGATATTAATGATTATATATCTCCCTTCTGGATCTACAATGGTATCGTTATGCGTAAAGTTAATCTTTTTATTTATCAGGATGGCGACCCCTCTTTGTTTAGAATTGTAACCGGCTAAGTAAGCATGTGGGAACTCTGCTGATGCCAGAGTGTAATTTATAATTTTGGGAATATGAGTTTCCTGTAGTAAAACAATGTCTGCTTGTAGGGTTTTCAAATGGTTAAATATTTTAAATCGTTTCTCCTTCTTATTGATTCCACGTACATTCCAAGTGACAATGTTCAGTGGTGTCATATCTTACCTGACTGCTGTGGATCACTAGTCTTGTGTGTATGTAGTGTGACAGACTTTAGGTGTGTGGCTAACCTTAAGTACCTGTGTATTCTGAGTTGTGTGTTATCTATGTATGTGCACGTGATTCCCCTGTGCAGTAGATGTTTGTGTGTGGCTGCTGGAGGGCTACATAGCTGGCTGACTACGTGGAAGAAGAATAGAGAAAAGGATGTAGACAGTGTGGAGTGAAAGTAGGTGAAGGAAAAAGAGTAAAGGGAAGGAAAATTAAAGTGAAAGGAAAGTGAGTGATTACGTATGGTGAGCGCTTTGCAAAGTGAGTGAGTGAGTGACATTAGAATGACAATAAACATTTACATGAAACATCTGCGAGAGAACGAGTTTGAATACTGGATGTAAAGTTATAACACATAGTTGCATTGCATCTATTATTTTTTTAACAAACCTTATACATTAAACCATTGTTTTTACATACCACCTGCTAGTACAGCCACGGAGTTGCTTCCCGGTCCCGGTAGAGCTCTCCGTTGACGTACAGTTTGTCGACGCTGATGACAGCCCTGCAGCCTTCTGCCATGAACCTCTTACGGATGGAGAACAGTCGGCGGCGGCGGTCGAGGTTCTCCTTGGGGAACTGGTCGTTGACGCTGTAGTCGGTTCCCTTCAGCTGTCTGCCCCGGCTCTTAACCAGTTCCTTCTGCTTAAAGTCATGAAACTTGGCAACGATGGGTCGGGGGCGCTGGCCATCCGGTCGTCTTCCTCCAAGTCTATGCGAACGGTGGAACGCCATCTTGTCGACAACTTCCGCTGGAATCTTCATCTGTTGTTTAATGAAGTTTTTAATTGTGGTTTCAGTGTTTTCCTCTGCCTGTTCTGGAATCCCCGAGAACACCAGGTTGTCCCTCATGCTGCAGGCCTGCAGATCGATGATACCTTCTTTTATTTTTTTATTTTCGGCCGCTAGCTGAGCCACATCCTCCGTCAGGGACTGCACCGTTCCTTTCAGGGCCTCGTTCTCGGTGGCGAGAGAAATCACCTGCTGCTGGCTAAATTCCAGGGAGTCGCGGAGGGCCATAAACTCTTTGTGGAGGAGTTCCACTAGCGCCAGACGTGCGTCGAAGCTTGATATTTTTTTTCTCGATTGACTCCAGGATGTCGGTGATGTTTTTATCCGCCGAGCTAGCTCCAGGTGACTCAGGTGAGTCAGACGGACGGGAACGCTTGTTGGGAGCCGTCTCCTTTTTCCCCATTACCAGACGCTCGAAGCACTCGTCGATATACTCAAAACTTTCTTCGGTGTTATCCAGAATGGTAGGGTGGTTGATTATTTTCCGTAAAATAAGGTAGTTATTTATTTAAATTGGCGGATAGTTTGTCGCGCTGTTGTTTACTACCGGTGTCGCGCCGCCTTGTTGAATTTCTCGTGCTGTTCTCGCAGAGTCTCGCGTTCTCTCACAGCATCGCGCCTCTCGCGAGTTATACTCACTCTAACTGTACTGTACTGCTTTGTACTGTGCCAACACAAACTGTTCTGTACCTGTATTCTTGCTCATCTGTACTGCTGTTGTGAGAGGTAATTTCCCCACTGCGGGACTATTAAAGGTTTTTTTATTCTTATTATTCTTATACAGTATATGCCAAAGTCATGACAGACAGATGATGCTGTAATGATTTCAAGAGCTGAGGCTAGTGATGAAGGAAGTGCAGGAGCCTGTGTAGGTTCTACTCAAAGTGGCTTTACTCTAGCTCACACAAGCATTTTCTTCCTGAAAGCCCAGAATGCTTTTTTCAACCTTCAAAGGATAGATTGTTAGTGTTTTTCCTTCTGTCACTTAGGGAGGAGTTGGCAAATTATACCTAAATTGCAGCGCATTCCGCCAGTTTTATTTACATGGCTGTCACTTTGACTTTATATGAGGCCACTCACAGACCTTTTTATTTCCATTTTTGCTGACAGCTCTGGGCACATCCCTGAACTGTCATAATTTGCTGTTTTGCCTCTCTGTGCTGTGTTCCTGTAGATGGGGCAGGCTTCAGCACACTTACTGACTTCTGACTACACACACCAACAAGTAGAATACATTTTGGAGATTATCTATTATTTCATATTTAAGGCAGTCCATAACCATTTATGATGGTAAACGTAAAAGAGATGCTGTGATTTAGATTGTGTCTAAAAGACAAGTTTACTTATTGAAGTTAACTCAAGTAAGATAGAGGATTTGGTAAATTTATTAAAGTTGTTCGATCTAGTGTAGTGGAAAACTTCAAATAAAGAAATCTACTGGAGATCATGAGTGTGATAAACAATCTCAAAGTTTACTCTCATGTTGACATGGAGTGGATCAGAATTACAGTACATCTAAGACATCAGGCACATCTTACTACAGTATGTACAAAGTATCCACTCAAGGACTGAGGACAGAAGCCCTGTATTTATACCCTGTTCCAAACCCCCCACATAAGCTGTTGACTATTCTTTGATTTGTGGGTCAGTAACCCACCCCCCCTTCTCCGTTTACGTCCATAAATAACAGTGTCCCCGTGGTCACCACAGTGAAACCCCCACCAATTGATAACTAAATGCTTTATGACCCCCAGGAAGTACCCTCAGCCAGAAGCACAGCACGTCATGATAAACACAAAATTTTCCACACTAGACAGGGATTTCTGTCATTTGGATTATTTTATTAGTAAAGAAGTTCAGAAGGTCATTGCTGCTGAGATTTAAGGGGAGGTAGCAGGTTTAACACAGCTATAACTCTAAGTCAGCCTAACTATAGTGCTGATGTGCGGATTTCTGAGTTATACCACGGAGCTAACCTCCTCTGATTCACTGTCTTCTTCTTCAGAGGAACCACTGTGTCCAACATTGTACGTAGAGAAGTTGCAGCACCATCTACAAGACAGTCAACCTGTTCATAAGCATTAAGGTGACTGTTCTCCTTTGTG
Source organism: Betta splendens (assembly GCF_900634795.4). Classification (NCBI taxonomy): domain Eukaryota; kingdom Metazoa; phylum Chordata; class Actinopteri; order Anabantiformes; family Osphronemidae; genus Betta; species Betta splendens. Next base: position 18,237,130 of record NC_040899.1, on the reverse strand, counting down.
TAGCTACAGGACAATGAAGTAAAAGTTAATGGAATCATCTGCTTGAATCTGGCAACAGCGTTGTCAGAAAAACAAAGTAAGATTTCTTTCCAGTTGCTGCAAGGTCAATTATGGTAAATTCAAAAGTTAATAGGAAATGGTCACACAACAGGCTTTTGGGAAAAAATATTAAATTATGAATTTTTGACAAGATTGAGGGTATGGTTAAAATGATGAGTGGGTTCATTTACATGCTGACTAAAACTAATAGTGTCTATTAATGAGTTAAAAGCAGTGCTGAGACAGTTAACATTCAACAGTTACATGAATGTTAAAGGGTCCCACTACAATAACTTTATCTAAGTCAGAACTCTGAATATGGAGCAAGAGGACGATAAACAATACAAAACAGAACTGACTTCTGAGTTCAAATGAGTTACAAGTATGTTTAGGTTTAAGAGTAATAATAAGTTATAAATTGCTGCTGCTACTCCCCCTCGACCTGTACTTCCAGGAACATGATAATTGATGTGACTCATCGGAGTCGACTCATTTAAACTAACAGAATTATCCTGCTGCAGCCAGGTTTTAGTGAAACAGAACAGATCTATGTGATGGTCACTTATCAAGTCATTTCATAACAAGGATTTAGAGATAGATCTGATATTTAATAAACCACACTTCATTGACTTACTGTTACTTTGTTCTGTAAGAGGAACGGTTGTTTAATAAATTTTGGTACAGTAAGTCACTCTTATTTGATTTGATTTGTTTGGTTTTTATAGTTCAGGTGGTCGGGGAACAGACACAGTCGCTATGTGATAACTACAGTAAGTGGGTGATGGCTGTAGAGAACATGCAGAGAAGTGTGTAAGATTGCGATTCTGCGTCCTGGGCTCCACACATTACCTCAACTCTCACTGTTGAGTTGGGTGTTATATACCCAAATTTTACTTGCTCTTCCTTTTTGTCAGTTCTGAGTTAGACTTGGCAGTGCTTCCAAATCTAAATGGTTGATTTTACCTAAATGGAATGGTGAAGTCATATATATTTTGTGTGTGGGGAGAATACGCTGAGTGGTGGCTCAAAATGTGAGAATAAACATTAAGTAAGATGGCCAGTGAAGGGTAGAGGGTAGATGGGGTAAAAAAAAGCAGTTGACAAATGGCTCAGGTATTTATTACCCCCAATATTCTGACCGTGAATTGTATAGGATACCAAGCTATCACTGAAATTTGTGCTTACTTCTGATGCACATCTCTTTCCATGAGATCTTGGAGTGTTGTTATAATTATAAGGCAATTGAAGCACATTTTGTCTGTAAGACTTAAACATATAAACTTAACATATGATGCAAAAACAACTTTTCAGACACATTTCACTAATCACACATCAGCTGAGAGCTTGAGAAGGTAAAATTTAAAGATGTTTAGTTATGTTCAATTAAACTGGGGCAGCTTATAAACCAACCAAGGAAATCAAAAGCAAGATCAATAGCAGTTCGTATCTTGCCTTCCTACACATGTTAGCTATCAGGCCTGAAAATTACTGTGTTTGAGAAAGTCAGAGCGAGAGGACTTGATGCTGCATTTGTGTCAGCCTCATTGCATGAGTCAGAGCTGCTAGCTGTGACCCATAAACCTTTTCAGAGAAGGGAGGAGAGTCGGGCTGATAAAGAGCTACAGCTCTAGGGATGAAGGACGGGCCGACTCTCAGCTGCACACAAACACATGCATGAAGTCATTTCTACATTAACATTAACCCCAGTGCTATTACTGCTGTGAAGTGCCATTAAAAGCCAGACACAAGGCCAAGGAGAGGAGATATTACTAAACCTCTCCTCTCCTCAGTGTGCAACATGTTCACTGATTGATGATTGAGAGGGGAAACTATGAAAGCTTACCATGAGATTAGGATCGAGATTAAAGAAACACAGGCTTTCATAAGATTCTCAATAAAAGTTCCATGCCAGAGGTCGTTGAATCAAAAGAATGAGATTGACTTTTATTGTTTCATGGTAATGACGCTGTTGCTCCAGTAGTGCTCAGTGCCAGAGGAGAAATGATTCACTCTTTCACAAACGCACACACAATTATTGGTTTCAGTCATGGCAAAAAATAATCATAGCAGAAAGTCTTAATGTTGTGTAATCAGTCTCCATCAACGCAGATCCTGAATGTGTGATGCCACAGTTTCCATCTTTATCCCAATGGATTAAGATGACTTTCACCAGTGTCACCACGTCAAAAAGTTATCTTCTAGCATTTCTATCTCTGCTTATGTTTATAGAGGTTTAAGCAGCTGATATTTTGGTATGGGCCAAAATAATTTCAATTTTCAATTAAATTTTATTTATATAGCGCCAAATCACAACAAACTTATCTCAAGGCACTTTACAAAGTAAGGTTTAAGACCTCACACAACAAAACCCAACATATCCCCCATACAGCAAACATTTAATTTGACAGCAACAGTGGAGAGGAAAAACTCCCTCTCTAACGAGGAAGAAACCTCCAGCAGAACCAGGCTGGATGTGGGCGGCCATCTGCCTCGACCGGTTGGGGTGAGAGGATAGAGAGAGAGAAAAGCACAGCAACAGCAACAAGCAACAACAAGCAACAACAGAGCACAGGCAGGATGGTCTGATCCACAGCTGCCCATCACAGACACCAAACTTTGAGTCCAATGATACCTGTAGGTGAGGACAGAGTTGAGGAGAGAGAGAGAGAGAGAGAGAGAGAGAGAGAGAGAGAAGCACGACTACTGGAGAGAAAGAGACAAGGTTAGTTAAACATGGAACAATGATGGGAGGTTATTGGACAGAAGAGGTAGAAGGAAACAGAGGAGCTCAGTGTATAAATTAAGTCCCCCAGCAGTCTATGTCTATTGCAGCTTAACTAAGAGATGGTTCCTGTGACTAGCAATCATTGCCAGTGACCTGAACCATCTCTAACTATAGGCTTTATCAAAAAGGAAGGTTTTAAGCCTAATCTTAAAGGTGGAGAATGTGTCAGCTTCTTGAACCTGAAGAGGGAGCTGGTTCCAGCTTGGGTAGCTAAAAGCTCTGCCCCCCATTCTACATTTAAAAACTCTAGGAACCACAAGTAGCCCAGCGCTCTGAGAACGAAGCGTTCTGCTGGGAGCATAAGGAACTATGAGGTCTTTAAGATAAGAAGGAGCTTTATCATTGAGTACTTTGTAGGTGAGTAGGATCATTTTAAATTCTATCCTACATTTTACAGGCAGCCAGTGCAAAGAAGCTAATGTAGGAGAAATGTAATCTCTCTTTCTAAGTCCTGTCAGAACTCTGGCTGCAGCATTTTGAATAAGCTGTAGGATTTTTAAGGAGCTGTTAGGACATCCTATGAGTAAGGAGTTACAGTAGTCGAACCTAGAAGTAACAAATGCATGGATCAGTTTCTCTCCATCGATCTGAGAGAGGATGCTTCTGATTTTAGCTATATTTCTAAGATGGAAGTAGGCGGTTCTGGAGATTTGTTTAAAGGGCTCGTATCATGCAAAATCCACTTTTTAGACATTTTGGAGCGTTCCTATGACTCTATGGGTCACATATACACACACTGAGCACGGTAGAATGCATTTCCTGCTTTTTTCACATTTTGAAAACGTAAATTTTCTCATCCAATGGAGAGAGACATCTACTACTCTGAGACCGTGTCCCAGGTGTCGTCACACTGGTAAGAAGTTCTCAAATCCAGAACCACCACCCCCACAATGATCCCGAACCAAAACTGGACTTCCGCCATTTCCCCCCTCTCACTCACCATGAACAGACAAGCATGGCAGCGTCCAAGTCCTCCCATAGAAATAGTTCGGTTCTCGGGTGTTCTAACCAACACCAAAGTCTATTCACTTTACCAGGGGATCAACAAGTGAGGACTTTGTGGGTCACTTTTATTTTTAACGGACCGGTGCCAGAAACACTGCCTCAGCATTTATACAATTGGCATTTCAAACGAGGGTGCGTGCAATGCTGGATTTGTTTCACGGCTCCTGTTGGAAAAAAGGGATCTATTCCTACAGTCCGTCATTCACTCACTGAAGTAAGTAAATGCTTGATATTTAAAATGTTTTAAAATGTTAGTTTGTCTGTTTAAAATGTAGTAACCTATGTGTGAGGCAAGTTACTAGCTAGCTATGCTAACGGCTACAGCCAATCGACCGAGCCTTTGTCCCCTTCAAATGTGCTCATGTGGGCTCCTGCAGCCACACACCTGTGTGGAGAAAAGCTAATGCTTATCGACATCAAGCGGCTACGGACAGTGGGTCTAGCTCGCTGTAGTAAGTACGTGCTTGATACTTACTATGTTGGTTGGTCTGTTTAATATATAGTAACCCACATGTGAGACAAGCTAATGGCTATCGGCATTCAGCGGCTACACGCAGGGAGCGGTGGGTCTAGCGTCTGTCCTTTTTCTGTAATCGCATACACCTGGGGGGAACAGCTGATCGTTATCGCCCTTCCAGCGGCGACAGGCAGGAAGCGGTGGATCTAGCTCGCTGTAGTAAGTTTGTGCTTGATACTTGTGATATCTGAATATGTTAGTTGGGTCTGTTTAAAATGTAGTAACCCACATGTGAGACAAGCTAATCGCTAGCGTTGCTAACGGCTACAGTGAGTCAACCGAGCCTTTGTCCCTTTCAAATGTGCTACTCTGAGTTGGTGCAATCACACACCTGTGTGTGATGGGCCTTCGATCGGCGACAGGCAGGAAGCGGTGGATCGAGCTTTTGTCCTGTTGACGTGCTGCCGCTCCTGTTTGTGTTGTTAGCCGTTAGCATGCCTTTAGGCCTTTGCACTTTAGAGCTACAGCTGGTCGATCGCTACAAAAAGAAACTGCATATGAACGTGGTTATGTTTGTTATTACCCCGTCCTGTGTCACAGCCTAAATCAACTTGTGATTTGGAGTTATGTCATTGTTCTATGAAATTCTAACATGATTAGTTGGAATGGTAACTGTGTTGTGTTGCAAGCTTAGTTGCTAATTAGTCACATCTCTACAATAACTGCTGCTTATCTGGTCAGTAACCTATAGCTTGTACCATAGCAATTATATTTTTAGGACCAATACAATTTACAGTAAATGTAAGAGTCTTTTCTATACTGTAGGGGGGCACATCCCAGTTACCCACATGCAAGGAGGCTGTCAAACAGAGAAATCACTGCAGAGTGTTGGTACACAGACATCTGCTGCCGAGCTCAGGAGTGAAGGTATGTAAGTTTGTATGTACCAACAGTAAGATAGGCAATAGTAGATTTTAATTGGTATATACTGTTTAGATTTTATATTTGAATTGTAACAACTGTTTATCTGTTGTTTTAGCACAGACAGGCCTGTCCTCTTGTTTGGTTTAATTTTTTGTCTGGTATTGTGTGTTCTTACATTAGAGAAGGTTTTGACCTACATAATAATAAGCATTTCACTAATCTACAACTCTGATCGCAGTACCTTTTGTTTTGATGAGGTGATGGTGAGGACAGCCACAGCTTCCATCTGGTAGAGGACTGCTTCCGCTCAGTCTTCCAAATAGTGATGAGAACAAGGATCACCACATCTCCCTGTTTACCCTACTTTCATGCATTTCGTCTGCAAGGCCCTGCAAAAGCTTCTGTCCTCAAACCCCCAGACTTCTTAATTAACTCAGTAACCTATACATTGCACATTGGAGTGTGAAGGTAACACTTTGTTCTAGCTTTGGAGTAGTGGTGCATTTTCTTGGTTGACAATTAAGCTGGCTTTAACTATTACGTATTTCACTGAACTCTGTTTCTGAAGGGAAAACACAAAAGGTAAAAGAGTTATTCCGCAGGTGGTCTACATCCATCATACAATGAGTGTTTTAGTGTTTTATCCATTAGGAAACTCTGCCTTCATCTACAACCCAAGCATGAAGAGATGGCAACTCAGATTCTTCACCCCAGGAATCCCCAGCACCAGCTCACTAGCCTCTGTAGACTAGATTCCTGGGAACAAAAAGCATTGGTTCAAATTGAACCAATGCTTTATGTTCCCAGGTACTGTAGGTCATGCGGTGATTGCTCTAAATATTAATGCACATTTTTAAATAGAATTATGTCAGAGCAGCAGCACAAGTAAGACAAAAACAGTGAAATGTGTAAATGTAAAATGTATTTATTTTATTTCAGCTATATTCTCAAACTTTTATTTATTTGTATAATGTAAGCTAAAGTAGTGTTATCTATTAACAAGAGTTTTCCAGGTAAGTCGTGTTGTGAATATTGAAGCTGCACAGGCCATTTTGCATATGCATTAGCAATCGCTAGTCGCTTTGCAAATTACGTAAATCAATTAAATTTAAGTAAATGCGACATTACCAATGAGAAACATCTTGCATCAGCCGAATAGGGGCGACTTCAACAGCCTCCTCTTCAGCTTTAGGGTCAGATTCGGGATCGTAGACGTATGGTTCTACTACGCTACGAACCAGCTGGCTGGCTAATGTCGTGCAGTCCTGTAGTGGGTTGGTCTTCTTTTGTGGAGGTTTGCGGTGGATTGCATTCTCAATGTCGCACTACTGCCACCTATTGTATCATAACCGTGCGGTGGCTCGTGTCCATGGAGCCAATTTTAAAAAACAACAACAACAAAAAAGGTATGCGCTTCCGCACAGAGGTGTGGTGAGCAGCTTCGCTTGCGACATACCCAGAAAACACAGCGTTTGCTGATGGGGAGTGAAAACCACATATTGACAGGGACAGTGTGGACGATCTAAAGGGTTTTATTGGATGAAAATTTACAGAGACCTTACTGAGACATTAAAGTCTAATATTTTTAGAATGAAAAGTATGATCAGTCTCCTTTAATGTATGATGTAAAAGAGAGATCCTGGTCAAAGATGACACCAAGGTTCCTCACAGTAGAATCTGAAGCTAATGTTATGCCATCCAGGGTGGCTATCTCACTCAATAGTGTCTCTCTCAGATTTTTAGGCCCAACAATAAGAATTCCAGTTTTATCTGAATTTAGTTGAAGGAAGTTTGGGGACATCCAGGATTTGATGTCTTTTAAACACCCCTGAATTTTGACTAGTTGATCTGTTTCATTTAGTTCCAAGGACATATATAGCTGAGTATCATCTGCGTAACAATGAAAATTAATAGAATGCTTTCTAATAATCTCACCTAGAGGAGACATGTAAGGGCTGAACAGAATTGGACCAAGCACAGAACCCTGTGGTACTCCATAGCTAATCCTTGTGCATGTGGAGAATTCATCATTAACATGAACAAACTGGAATCTGTTCAACAAATAGGATTTAAACCATCCCAATGCTGTTCCTTTAATCCCGATTCTATGTTCTAGTGTCTGTAATACAATGTTATGATCAATTGTATCAAATGCAGCACTTAGATCTAACAGGACAAGGACAGAAACTAGACCATTGTCCAAAGCTAATAGAAGATCATTAGTGACTCTAACCAGAGCTGTTTCTGTGCTATGATGTTTTCTAAATCCTGACTGAAAATCTTCGTACAGGTTATTCCCACTCAGGTGGTCAGATAATTGTTTAGCCACGATTTTTTCCAGAATCTTGGAAATAAAGGGTAAATTTGAAATGGGCCAATAGTTGGCTAGTTGTCCAGGGTCCAGGGTTGGTTTTTTCAATAGAGGTTTGACCTCAGTCACCTTAAAAGCCTGTGGTACATAGCCTAGTTGTAAAGATTGGTTGATTTGATTTAATATGGACGAGCTGATTAAAGGTAGAACTTCTTTGAGTAATCTGGTTGGGATTGGATCTAAAAGACAAGTGGACGACTTGGAAGAGTTGATTATTGAGGTTAACTCCATATGAGTTATGGGGAAGAAGCTGTCTAGGTAAGACAGAGGATTTGGTATATTTAAAGTTGATGGATCTAGACAGTGCTTTCTGTCATATGGAAGAAGTCGCTGCTGAATGTTTTTTCTAATGATAATTTTATTAGTAAAGTAGTTCATAAAGTCATTGCTGCTGAGATTTAAGGGGATAGTAGACTCAACACAGCTATGACTCTTTGTCAACCTGGCTACAGTGCTGAAAAGAAACCTGGGGTTGTCTTTGTTTTTCTCAATTAGGGAGGAATAATATGTTTTTCTATTAGACTGTCCTTCTATGCAATGCAGTTTACATTTATTTTGTTGGAACGCCACTGTCTTTCTAGTTGTCTGGTCCTCTGCTTTAGGCTGTGGATTTCTGAGTTATACCACGGAGCTAACCTTCTCTGAATCACTGTCTTCTTCTTCAGAGGAGCCACTGTGTCTAACATTGTACGTAGAGAAGCTGCAACATCATCTACAAGACAGTCAACCTGTTCATAAGGATTAAGGTGACTGTTCTCTGTGTATCTACAAGACATTGAGGCAAAAGATGATGGAATCATCTGCTTGAATCTCAGCGTTGTCAGATAAACATCTACTATAGTAACATTTCTTTCCAGCTATTTTAAGGTCAATTGTGCTAAATTCAAAAGTTAATAAGGAATGGTCAGATAACAGAGGGTTTTGGGGAAGAACTATTAAATTATCCATTTCAACCCCATATGTCAGAACAAGATCGAGGGTGTGGTTAAAACGATGAGTGGATTCATTTACCTGCTGTGTAAAACCAATAGTGTCTATTAAGGAGTTAAAAGCAGTGCTGAGATAGTTGCTGTCAACATCTACATGAATGTTAAAGTCTCCCACCACAATGACTTTATCTGTGCTAAGAACTAGGTCAGATAAGAATTCAGAGAATTCAGTTAAGAACTCCGAATATGGAGCAGGAGGACGGTAAACAATGCAAAACACAACTGGCTTCTGAGTTTTAGAGTCTGGGTGAGAAAGGTTCAGAGTGAGGCTCTCAAATGAGTTATAACTATGTTTAGGTTTAGGAGTACTTAATAAATCTGATTTATAAATTGCTGCTACTCCTCCACCTCTATCTGTACATCTTGGAACATGATAGTTGATGTGACTCTTTGGAGTCATCTCATTTAAAGTAACATACTTATCCTGCTGCAGCCAGGTTTCAGTGAGACAGAACAGATCTATGTGATGGTCACTTATCAAGTCATTTATTAACAAGGATTTAGATGAGAGAGATCTGATACTTAATAAAGCACACTTTATTACTGCTATTTTGTTCTGTAAGAGGAACTGTTTTGATGTTTATTAAATTCTGGTAAGTCACTCCTCTTTGATTTCTTATCTTGTATAGTTTAGGTGGTCGAGAAGCAGACACAGTCTCTATGCGATAACTAAGACTAAGAGTGGGTGGCGGCTGTAGAGAACGTGCAGAGAGGCGTGTAAGACACATGTATTCTGTATTACTAAGACTGACTTTCATGCCTCTTCTTTCCAGAGCAAACCTCCACCTCTCCAGCTGTTCCTCCACCTGCTCGCTACCCTCACTGCAGATCACAATGTCATCTGCAAACATCATTGTCCAGGGAGATTCCTGTCAGACTTTGTCTGACCTTCTTCCTAAGCCTGGTTTCCACTACTCTTTCCCACAGCTTCATTGTGTGGCTCATCAACTTTATTTGTCTGTAGTTGCTGCAGTTCTGCATCTCACCCTTCTTCTTAAAGATTGGCACCAGAAAGGTTCTCCTCCATGCCTCAGGCATGTTCTCGCTCTCTAGAATCCTGCTGAACAAGCTAGTTAGAAACTCCACTGCTGTCTCCCCTAGGCACTTCCACACCTCTATAGGTATGTCATCAGGACCAACAGCCTTTCCACTCTTCATCCTTTTCAGAGCCTTCCTAGCATCATCTTTCTAATCTCTCCTAATTCCTGCTCCACAGCCTCCACATCTTCCTCCCTTCTTTTCCTGTCCATCTCCTCATTCATCCTTTTAGCGAACCTCTTCCTCTGGATGAAGTCCTGTACTTTCTCATACCACCACCAAGTGTCTTTGTCTTCTTTTCTCCTTCCAGATGACACACCAGGCACCTTCCTACCTGGTTCCCTGATAAACCTCTGCTGTAGTTTCACAGTCATCTTGAAGCTCTTCCTGACCACCCAGAGCCTGTCTCAGCTTTTGCCTGAATTGCTCGCAAGTTTCTTCATTCTTTAGCTTCCCCCCATTTGGTTTTCTTTTCTGTCTTTCCACTTCTCTTTTTCCTGACCAACAGAGTCAACTTACACACCACCATGTGGTGCTGTCTGGCTACACTCTCTCTTACCACCACTTTGCAGTAATGAACCTCTCTCAAATTATCTCGTCTACATAGGATGTAGTCCACCACTCCAGAATCTCTCCTTCTGACTACGTTCACCATTACCACTTTAATTTTCAAGCTTTAGGCTCATCACCCTGTCTGAGATTATTTTAACCTCTAGAACACTGTTCACAAACTCCACCTTCAGGATCACTCCTACCCCGTTTCTCTTCCTATCTACACCATGGTAGAACAAGTTGTATTCTACTCTAATATAACGTGTTTTGCTTGCCTTCTGCCTTGTCTCCTGCACACACAGTACATCTACAGTCATAGCACTTAAAGGTGTCAGCCTTTACGGCAATTTGTTTGCATTTTCAGCGCGGTATCACTGGGTTTTAGCGCGTTGGAGCTGTGTTATGTCTATTTGGCCTATAGGTGGCGTTCAGCCCCCACACTGGCCTTTATGACGCTGTCCTATTGTTAGAGAAAATATATTTTCATCTATTACTCATCTCATTTATTATAATTTATCTAATCATTTATATGTATCATTCACCTTTTTACATTTTCCATTTATGGTTTGCATTTGCTGTGCCTTATAACCCCATTGACAGGTGCACAGACTTCTAACCACAGGTTTTCAAGTATTGTCATATACGAAGAACAATTTTGTCACATTTGCCATTTGCTCTGTGCTCCTACGCAGGCGTATGGGTTGAAAACACTGATGATGTGATGATGAAGGCGTGTACAAGCTTCAATAAAATGTTGTGCTTTGGGGAAGTTCGTTGGAGTTGGTTGGTCTCTGAGTGAAGCGCTTACAACGCTAAGATCTCAGGCGAAGTAAAATCTCTGGTTGGCTCTCAGTGTGCTATATTGTTCTCGTCTCTGTGTGTATCATGGTTTGTTCATTGTTTAACAGCCTTGATGTGTCAATTTTTTACCCCGGGTTCGAATCCCGGTGGAAGCAGAAGTTGTAATTACTGAACATTTTTATATTTTGGTATACAAGATAATAACAAATGATGAATAGGGCTGGCTGCCTGTATTATTTGGAACAGCTACAGCCATGTTCCCAAGAGGTTCACCAGCCGCTTTCGGCAGTGAGTCATAGACGGACGTTGTTCTGCCCGCTTTCATGTAGACACGGAACTCTTTACAGTTTTTTCAAACGTAGATTTTGTTAATTTCATTATTCATATACAACAACATGCAAATGCTAAAAATTAAGAAAAGAGGATGTTTACCCATCAAGTTTGGGTGAACAGAAAACGCTTGAAAGCGTTTCCGTTTTATATTCCGTTTATTTCGTTATTACTCCTTTTACCTGTACCACATAAAGTCATTGCAGAGCTACAGCCATGTTCCTACAAAGCTAACCAGCTGTTTATTTCGTTACTCCCTCTTTCATGTCCGTCTGTTGAATGAAAGTGGGCGGGGCCATCCACGTCCCAGAGCAGGGACACTGGGGGAAGGGGAAACACGCATCAACACGCAGGACAAAGATCTGCGTTTCTCTGCTGCTACAGCCTCGGCTGCGTTGGGTTGTTAGTGTCCCTTTCACCTGTACCATATGAAATGTGTTCCTACGAAGTTGATCAGCCGCTTTCAGAATCAGAATCATTTTTATTCCCCAGGTTTGAACAGGGCAAACATTATTTGTATTTACAAAAAAAATGTAAACGTTCACATGTGATTTGCCCGCTTTGATGTAGACAAAAACTGTGTTTTACTTTACATTCCGTTTATTTCGTTATTCCCACTTCCATATCTGTCTGATATTTTTTTTGATTTTGTAAATAAAAATAATGTTTGCCCTGTTCAAACCTGAACTTATGTAACCCAAAACAGATCACAACATACAGCAGGGGTTGGCAACTTGCATGCGGTTCTTTCGTCCTTATACTGCAGCTCCACGTTGCTTGAAAAAAAAAAAAGATTTTCATCACTCAAAATCAGTTGAAGATGTTTCTAGATTGACTGGTGATCGACTTCCAAATGCGCACTGTTTGCTCTTAGTTACGGCAGCTGTTTGGAGCAGAGAAAAACAAGTTGTGTGAGTGCTGGAGGGACACAGAAACTGTGTCCACAGAAATTTTTTTTCAATAATTAAAACTGATTGTCAATTGTAAATCTAACAGAGCTACTTGTGCAGAATTTACATTTCTTTAGAGTACATTGAGTATGTCTTTTAGAAATAAATGAAAACCTAAAAAAATGTAACTGCTGCATCTTAACAATCTTTAAATGAAAAGTCCATCCATAAACTAATTGAAATAAACTGAAAGAGTTCAAGGCTACTCAGATGTGACTGCATACTGTGGCATTATCCAGGAAGGCTTCAAAGCAGAGAGTTCGGTTTAATGTGCTGATCTGAGGAGAGCGCTCCAGAGACAGCAACGCAAGCAGGGCTCCAGGCCAGGCTAAGAGCTTGCACTAGCCGACCATTGGCCACTTGTTAGCCAACGAGTGGTATTTGGAAAACTGGATGAATTGATGGGAAATCAGAGAAGGCTGCTCTCTCATTTTTACCATTCAACTACAGACTTACTATCTATCGAGGAGACCGAACTGCAGCTTCGGGTAAGGATAGAGGCTGAGGGGTGTGTGTGTTTGTAACTCGTGGTGTGGAGACGTACAGACTGTTATAAAGCACTGCTCACCAGACATGGAGTTTTTATTACTGAAATGCCGACCTTGTCTGGGTACATCGGCACATTTTGACAACATCGTATCCACCATACAAGTCAGGGATTTCCCCAACCAGAAGGCCTGGAATATTGAATAACATTATTTTTTTTTTTTTTAGTTGTAGTATTATTATTACTTTTGCTATTACTGTATAGTTTGTATTATAGCATTTATAAATTTAGTTTCACTGTATATTCAATGTGTATATATGTATTATTTTAGTAAAAATATTATTTTACTAGTATTCTAGTATTCATTGTGGGCAGGCAATGTAAGAATTTCATTAAACAGGAAAACCTGACAATAAACGCTTTTGATTTTTGATTCAGATGGGGTTTTAGGCAACTGCAGGAAAAGCTTAAAGATCTAAAAATTATGAAGCCAACGAAAATTGCACTTCCATTTAGTTTTACCTGCACAGCTTTTAACAAAATGACTGTGATTTTCTCTCATCTCCAAGAGCAATTTTTATAAAGTAGGGGCCCTGAGGTGTGCTTTATAAAATAAACTGAAAGGTTGCAGTTGGAGTTGGCATTTGGACTAAATAACAGTGGCTAAGAGGTGCGTACCTTTGCCTTTTAGCACTACCTTGTCTTTGTGAGCCCAACAGTCCCTTTTAAACTAGTAAATGCAGGAACAAGGTTAAATTAAACATAGCTTAATAACGCTCAGTGTCCAGAGTACATTGAAATATGGCCTATGAACTGTAGAGAATTGAAAAGATTCAGCTAAAAAGTGTATATATAAAGAAACCTACACAAATGTGGAAGAATTTGCTACACTCTTGTCACTTTTTGGACATTCTGGTACATTTATATGACTTCCTGGTTCATGGTAAGACACTCCTGGTGTGTTAGAAGTACACTCCCTACTTATTTCAGATTTAGCGACTACATCCAATCCGGCCCAGGAGCCATCGGGTTCAAATTTTCCAGACTGTCTACGTCTCCAATCTTTAGACCACTCACAGAACCAGCTCTGGTCCCGCCCAGACAAACTTGGATCCCTAAATTTACCTGCAACATTGCGTTTCAGTCACTCATTATGATACAAACTGTATCCACTTGCTGCTTCCCCAAATGTAAGTACATGCTTGATACTTATTTGATGTATGTACTCCAGAAGTTTCTTTGTTTATAATCTAGCTTCCCTCCTGTGTACGGAATGCTAATGGCTAGAACAGTTAATGCTAACAGCTACAACGACAGAGAGAGACAGTGTTGCAAGGTGCTGCCATGCAATTTGGATGAGTCCAAGCCTCTCCAGCATTTGTTTGGTTTGAAACGTGTGATATATGGTACTGAGGTCATTCACTCATTTACCGCCATGTTAGCCGCTAGCATTAGCGGCTAGCCACTTGAAGTTCAGTACAACTTGGGTTTGTCTGCAATAGTAATTTCTGAGAGACAGCTGTGTTTCTAATTACTACTGAGCCTGTCATGTCTATATTGTAGCCCAAGTAGGTCTGTGAATTTGGGTTATGGCAAGTTCTATCTAAGTCTAACATGTATGTTGTTGCTGTATGTATGTGTTGTTTATCTAGTCAGCCAGTTGTAAATTTCACATTGTTTTTTTATATACAGGCTGGCACATCCCAGCTACCAAAACGCAAGGAGGTTGCTTCTCAAACTGACACGCCACTACAGGCTGTTGGCACACAGCTACCTTGTAGAAGAGTTGTTGCTCACCTCATTTAACAGCAGTATGATAATATGTTGGCCAATGGGCAGTTTTGGTTGAGATTTTGGTTTTCACATTTGACTATCTATTCTCTTTACCTTCTAGAGTGGTGTCAAGGAAAACAGCTGCATCCTCCATCTGTACAGCAACTGCACTGCTTCCAATCAAAATGTCTTCCAAAACGTAAGGGGTACAACAAAGAACCCCAGCAAACTGCCCAAGTCTGTACCTGTTCCACTCCAGACACTATGCTTTCAATATAACTACAAATCTTACCTATTCATTCCGTGGTCTGCACATTGAACTGTGAAGGTAACGTATCCAGCATTATAGTGCTGGTGCATTGGTTGACAATAAAGTTGGCTTTGACTATTGCTGTTTCACTGAACCCTTTTTATGAGAGGAAACAGACAAATGTTTTATAATATTTCAACTTTTATTCAGATATTGCAAAGAAAACAGTAATTTAGTTATTTTACAGGTGGTCTAAGTCCAACATAGGTGCCTTGTCCCCCAGGAAACATTGCCCTGATCCACAAGACCAGGGAAGATGGGATGACGACTTGGACTCTTCACCCTAGAAGTCCCCAGCACCAGCTGACAAATCTTCTCTAGGCTAGATACCTGCAACTACTTGAGATACACACAGATTTTGCAGTGATTAATCTGTAAATAGAAAAATGTTCTAAAATTGTTTATGAAATTCGGAGATACTGATTTATTCCATGCAGGTGTAATTGTCCATAGTTTGTGTGATATACTGTATAATAAATGCGTTCTGAATGAATACACATTCAAACATACTGTCTCCAGTCCTGGATCATCAACCATACATGACAGTAGGTCTGGCAACTGGTTCAGGCGTCTTTAGATAAGGGTTATCGAAAATTTAATATCAAATATTTCACATTAATAAAACTATACTATACAATATATCTATATATACAATATCTATATCTATATTGCACTACATGCAATATCTTGACAGCAACATTTGCTGTCAGACCATCAGTAGGCATTCACTGTTCCCACATTGGTACTTAATTACAGACAAATACGGCAAAATTTAAGCTGCAGCTAAAGACCCCATTATGGAAAAATTATTTTCACGCAGCAGCAGCACAAGAAAGAAAAAAACGTTTAGGTTACATTAATTTATCGAGCTATGCTCCCAAACAAGCTATAGTCGTCGTTAGGAATATTCTGTTGTATTAATTCAGGCTGCATATTGACAACCGTTACTATTAGCATTAGCAGCCGCTGATCAACTTGCATATTATATAAATCAATAAATTAAATTAAATGTGACATTGTTAGACGTACAGTTAGACGTACCTTGCACCAGTTGAAGTGTAACCACTTCAACAGCTATCTACCGACCGCCTAAGAAACACCCAGACTTCATCACAGAAATGTATGTATGGTAATTTCCCCATTGCGGGACAATAAAGGTCTTCTATTCTATGAACTTCTTTCATCTTTTTATGTTTTGTCATCCAGCATGTTGAGACTTGGAGACCTGAACAATTATGTGGACACACCCTCAAATCACAATGTTGCTGAGTTCTTGGAACTACTGGACTCCCTAAACCTGAAGCAGAACGTTGAGGTCCCCACTCGCAGCAAGGGTCACATCCTTGACTTAGTCATCTTCAATTCTACCGCTCTCTCCAACCTCCAAGTGTATGACCTAGGTGTTTCTGACCATAAAATCATTTCATTGGATCTCCCTTCACTGCCACAATGCCATATCCATTTTAGGAATCTAAAAAACATAAATCGTTCCTACTTAAATGCTGCTATTATTAAGCTCTCCACTCCTCCACGACTCTCTTCGGTCAGTGAATTAGTGGGCTACTACAATACTGGCCTCCAGAATATTGTCGTGTATTTCGCTGCTTCAACCTCTTTAGAGATTTCACACTGACGCAACTTTGAAGTTTAAATCAGTAGCATACGGATTTATTACATATGGTAAATCAATACAATCAGAGAATAATTACAAGAGAGTAATTGCAAGAGAGGCAGAGACCAAATTCACCTGCTTGTTCCTCTGCAGAGAGAACTGAGAGGTCGGAAAAGGTCAGCTGTGTGCTTCTAGCGGACCCTCTGCGAAGCGCTCTGAAAACCCCAGCCTGAGAAGGCCTGCTTTTAACCACTACCTAAGATCTTTCCTCATGACCAAATAAGGACGTGTAGATGTTTACTCCGAGGAAGAAAGAGCCTACGTGGCCACTCAGAAAAGTCCTGGCAATTGGCCATGTTCAGTTCAGGGATCCTTCTGGAACACCATCAACCTCCTAGCTCCTTTACCAGGTCGGCGTGACATTTTGAATGTTTCCTTAAGAACAGCTCGGATAAACATCATTAGGCAACACCAGACTCTTCAAACCCAGTTTAAGCAAACTCTTTAACCCCAGTAACTGAGAACGCACACAAACCCATCTACTCTCTGTATTTCTCCCATAAGCAATGATCAAATTTACTACAATATCTTTGAGACTCACACCCTTGTTCAATCACGAGTGGTGGTTTCTAAATCTGCCCCATGGTTCACCAGGGAGCTCCATCAGATGAAAACAGCCGGACCGTCCCTCGAATGGCGTTTTCTCCCAACCAAACTAACTGTCCATTAAACAGCCTACAGAGAACATCAAAAAACTACTTCGGAGCACTTGCCGCTGCCAGACAACCATACTTCTCAAATATAAAATATAAAAGTCCCGGAAACTCAAAACAACTTTTTTCTGTAATAAATCATCACCTTAAACCCAAAACCCATGCTGGCAGTAATCTAACAGAGGAGTGCAACAGCTTCATTGCACATTTCACCGCCAAGGTAGTGTAGCAATCCACCTCTGGACAGAGGTCACCTAACCTACAGTGGTAGCAGTTCAAAGTGACTAGGGTTTTTACTGCAGTACCGACGCGTCGCCACGATGCAGCGAGTGCGTCGCTGACTAAAGATTTTTAATCCTGCAGCCAGAAAAAAAACAGGACGCTAGTCTCGTTTTAACCACCAGGTGGCGCAGCGTTGATTAGAAGCCTCCAAAGCACTACAGCGTAACTGAGGTCCGACTGTTCATTTCTACCTGTAACACACATATATTACACCAGACCTATTTTACTATTAGTTTTTACTATTAAGTATCTGTTGTGTGCTCAAAAGTGGGGAGTATGAAGGGCAACAACTTGTTGATGGCTTAGTTATTTTCTGTTCACGGCAAAGTTATAATTGTTCTGTGTGGTTTAAAACAGGTAGCGTCACAGCAGCAACATGTTCTTGTTTTCATTCTCCTCAGCTTTTTTGTGTCTTTAAATAGCAGGCGCCTCTTAAAAATATGTACACACCCATCGCTCTAACATCTGATACAACATTTTGGCTTCACATAATTCCATGATTATGGGTCGCAGTTTAATTAATATAATTTGAATGCACATGGCCAAGTAAAGACACAGAGCGCAGTCCATCTGCGACTACAGCCGCTTATTTAGGTTTTAAACTTCCACAACTTGTTAATGAATGTTTTCCAATAGTCGTAGATTTCACATAAATAACCGTAATAATGATAGGAATTTGTTTTACAGCAGTTGTCGATTTTAATTAATAATAAATATCGATAAATAATAAAATAATTAATCTTGACAGGACAGCAGAAATCAGCACATCAACACTGACGCATTACAGCAACATGTTTGTTCCTACGCGTTTACTCTGTGTCTGCAGAACTGCAG
This sequence comes from Betta splendens, assembly GCF_900634795.4. NCBI lineage: Eukaryota > Metazoa > Chordata > Actinopteri > Anabantiformes > Osphronemidae > Betta > Betta splendens. The sequence continues at coordinate 18,218,878 of NC_040899.1, read as the reverse complement.
TTTGACTTGTTTTGACTGTGCGTGTCATGGTAACTGAGTGGCTGAGATCACTTATTCTGCCCGTGTACGTTTCAACATTTTCATTTCCCATCCGTCCATCAAACCCTTTTCACCGGCGTTTTCGTTTCTCCTCTGATTATAATTTGGTGGAGACATCAACCTCTTACACAAACACGTGACGTGTTTCGGAGTCATGTGTCCAGACAGAGAGTGACCAATACACAAATGTATGGATGTGCAAATGCGGGCTACGAGAGAAACGGGGGAGTGGTGCACTAGATGTAGCGAGAATTTGTTTTGACTGTGCGTGTCATTGTAACTGAATGAGTGGCTGATGTGACTTATTCGGCCCATGTACGTTTCAAAACTTTGATTTCCCATCCACCCATCCATCCACCTTCACCGGCTTCTCCTTTCTCTTGCTATGGGCGGCAAACAGATTTGAATAAAAGCACCGCCTTACAAACCAATAAACGGAGCAAAAATATTTTTAACAAAAACACACAGAATTGGATTGAAGACTGTTTTTTTCGTTTAGAGAAAAACGAAAAACAAAAAATCTCTGCTTTTAATTTTTAATCGAAGCTCATCCGTGGATGGGTCGTAGGGCAGCAGTCTTAGCAGAGCGCTCCAGACTGCTGCTCGAATGAAACACGAGATCGAATGACATGTGATGTGTTTCATACTCAGATGACTTGGATCTGAGTTCGACCAAGCTTTTGTTTGTCTCATGTTTGCTCATAGTCCCAAAAGGCAAACTTCTCATCCCTCCCCTCCCCCGTAGAGGCGCATAGACATGCTAATGTGTTGCTACCACTCGATCACCAGGTGAGAAATACTTCAGCCCTGGGACAAAGCTCCATGGGAGACTGGGCAGCATCGGGCGGCGTGATCAGCTGCAGGTCTAAGACTCATTAATGCAGCAAGTAGTTTGTTCTACTCTGCAAGAGTAAACGTATGTATTTATCGTAGCTTTCTGGTCTAATTTATTTGTAGCACTTCGACATTCGTTTAAAATATGCAGTGCATTTTAAAATTAAAATGCTATTATTATTATGTATTAACTTTATTGTAAACACAGTATTAATTGCACAATTTGGACTGGCGATGATTTGCGCTTCTTCCATAATAATCATGGATAATCAAGGAAGAAACTGCTGTTCATAGATGTTATTCAGGGACGGTTTGATAATGATTCAGTGTGTTTTTCAACTGAACTGTCAGCCAAGGTGCGTGCATTATCAAATAAATGCGCCTGTCAGCGGGGAAGACATCAACTCTATTCAGTCGCTCTTCAGTCGCTGCTGCCGTCTCCTCCCCAGTTCACACACCTAAAGTGTCCTGACCAATGAATGCGTTTCCAGATTGACTGGCGATGCCGCACGGGTTGCTCTCAGTATTTTATGTTTGGGAAACGTGGCATTTCAGCCACTGTGATTTTATTTGTAATTAACATTAGTTCCTACCTGCCCTTGTTGACGGGGGACAGGAAAAAGGTGACGCGCCTTGGGTAAGAGCGGCGTAAAGAAAAAAAGTGTACATGTGCCGTACTGTCTTGCCGTGTGGTGCATTAAAGAAGAATACCACATAAAGAAAATTGTAGCCCGTACCAACAGCGAGAAATCAGGGTTATAGTAGCTTGTCTGACACAAATCGCACCATTCAGCTTTTTATTTTCGGTTTTAAACTGCCATAATTTGCCATAACTTACTTACGTTCATAACTATACTAAATACTATAACGCGACCAGCTGTTCATGGTCTTGGCGATCCATGCACTAAGTAATACTACGTTGTCATCTCGTGATCACATGATGATGATGAGACGCTGTTTTTGCAATAATTAAAAATTAAAAAACTGCTTCCACTTAGCCTCGAACCCCGGACAAAAAGTTTTGCAGCTATGCATCCTAACCACTAGGCCACTCAAGACCTGATCATTGATTGTTATACAAGAGGCTATATTACATAATCAACTACGATGTTTTAGGATCAAAAGTAGGAGTCAATCGCCACCTACAGGCCAAAAGGACGTAACACACTCTTCCGGCAGTGCAAACTGGGCACTCACGCGGCAGATTTGGGTCCCAAAGGCGGTGGGGGTAGACACTTTTACCGACTGCCTCTGTACTTGTGAACTTAACTCCCTCATTGAAAAGCCTCTTTGTCCTTTCCATTCCCCAGAGATAAGGAACCCGTGAATCTTTCTCCAACACAGGAATGTGACTCTTAACATAATTAACTCACATATGGAACACCGGACTCTTTTACATTCCCACAGGAGACTGGCTTCTATCACAACAGGCACCAATTGGCGCCAAACTTCTCACATGTCCATATCAAAGAACCATGAGCCCACTTTGTTGATCTACCTGTAAATCTCACAGGATTCCACCTCTGCTTATCATGCCTGCCAAAAGGACAGGCTGTCACATTTATCACTGAGAAGCTGTCTCTCCCAGAACTGGGACCACCAGCCATAATATGTAGAATGTGCTCATTAAGAGAAGGAGACTTTATTTGGACACAAGTTCTGGTTCAGATGCACCAGAACTTCCAACTTCAATGAAACTGATGCCATTTTATTCTGTGAACAAGATGTTATCATTTGATATTAGATTGGTTTCTGTGTGATGTGTAATGCCTGATCTACAGGTTTGCCAAGAATATTCCTCAAGTTACAAAAAGGACTTCCACTTATCACCATGCTTTCCTTTGTGCGAACGTACAAAGTTGAAATACAGATACTCACCTGCTTTACTTCTTTTAATCTGTGCAACATGCATATAGGCTCTGTCCACCAGCAACACTTAGGTATCCTCATTATTGTATTACATTTTTAAGTGTTACAATTGTTTAATTAGTAATGTCCAGATTAGGCCATTTATAATTTGATTTTGCTTGCATTTATTATTCGTGTATGTTTTAGTGTTTACTGGCTGTTACATAAGACAAGACCAGTCATCATGAATAATATTTCATTTGTTACAGCGTTGTAAGGGACCACGTATAAGATCTTAATATTCTATGCATTTTAGATTGCTGTTTAACCATTCTGACTTCTCTGCTTGTTTGAGTGTCAAAGTGATCGTTACACGCGTACTGTGTTATGGTGGGATGGAACTTTGAGCTTGATAAAAAGAGTAAGCTTAGTTATCCCAGATTTAGGAGCAATCCAAATCCAATAGTTTGATACTTGATCTGAAGAGGTGGAACTCTCACCACTGGTTGAACTAAATTCTCCGCCCTGCAGTGACCACTGCCCCAGGGGTATTTAAACCAGTGACACCCTAGGCGAATCGGCTTTCCCTCTATCTTCAAACTTCTTTCATCTTTTCTTTTTGCGTCACATTACTTTTCTTTAATTTTCCTTTGTTCTTAAATTTTGTAAACCTAAGTTAAACCTAGAAACACGAACGAACAACGAATTTTGTAACGTCAACAATCTTTTTTTGTTTGTTTTTTTTTGTTCTGTCCAGCAGTTTAACAAGCAGCATATCTTACGCTGAATGCCATATTGTGATGGACAGCTTTGCTTTAACAAGAGGAGTATATATAGAATATATATATACTCTTCTTGATTTATGGTTTATTTAATGGTTTATTTAGCTAACAACCGGCTGCTGAAACCAAGTTAAGTAAACAATTGGAGCAAAATAAATAAGAAGCAGGGATGTACCTTAGGCTAACACATTCATAACTGAACAACTGTTGTACTGTGGTTTACCTTGGAGATTAATACTAATACCAATACTAGTGTTAAGGTATGTGCACATACTCATACAAACATATACATATCATATACATACACATGTGCATTGTTATACATATCCCAAACTACTTAATAAAAGTCATGACATACAACACCACAATTTCCATATTCACACATTATTGATATTGGTAGTGATAAGTATAAGTAATACTTACAGTTGGGTTTAGAAAGCCTGTTTTTCAGCTCAGGTGTTGAGTGTCCCACTACAAGGTTAGTAAGGCTGTAGCTTAACATTGTTCACCCAAAGGGTGAGACAGACATTGCTGCTTGAACAATGCCACTTGTGAAAGCCAGGGTGATGTGAGGAGCTCAGCCACTACGCCCATCCAACAAGCAGAGGAAAGAATCCTAGCAGCCAGGGAGCCCACACACCTTCAGTTCCAGGAGGGCAGGTGCTGCGACCCAAGCCGCCCACACAGAGCCCCCCATGCAGAGCTGCAGCAGCCACAGAGACAGCACCCGAGGTCAGAGTGGGCAAACGTGGGTCAACGCTGTCCGCCCCATGAGAACCAGGGGCAAACACTCCCCCCCGTGGGAGGGTCGGCCTGAAAGAGTGGAGCCCGAGGACCCATGGTCCGTAGGGAACCCGCCAGGAGATGCCCCCGCCCAGAGTGGGGCCCGCCCCCAGTCCACCACCCCTACACGAGCGGAGCGGGGCCTACCCCATCGGCCCAACCTCATCCCCTGGCACCACACCGGCCTGCAGCACAAGGCCAGCAATTGGTGGGGGTCAGCAGAAAAGAGACCACCCAGGCAGACGATCATCGTACATTGGGAGGAAACCCGGACCCCCCACACTCCAACCGCACCACACGCATACAAACTCAAACAAACACAGACGCATACACCCACCCACACGTACAACACACATCATCACATCAACACACACACACCATAAATTCTCTCACAACAAACTAGTCAATTATACGTGAACCAATGCACTCCCAGATACATTCTCGCACCCACACCATTCGCTTGATCACATTCGTGGGGAGGGTAGGTCTCCGGCCTGCCGTCCATGTTGCCCCAGGCAGGGACCGCAGCTCTTCCCGAGCCCCGCCCAACTCCCCCAAACCGGGAGAAACAGAGGGCAGCGGAAAAGGCACCCCAGAACCCTGCAACCCAGCTTGGACGTGAGTGTGTGGAACTAAAGAGGTGGGGGACACCTCCAGGAGCACGACTGCTAGCTGATGGTTTGTCCCCTGGACAGGGCCCCCCCTCACCCTAAATGTCTTTTTGCAGTTAAAACTGGGTGGTGATCTCCCCACCAGGGCCCGTGGGCGAGGCCACGACTGGCCTCAGCCCCAGGCCCCAGTGAAAGAGCCCACCCCCGGCCCTAAATGTATGTGTATGTTGCTAAGTATGAGGAACTTTGGGAGATTACCAATTCTCTGAGGGGTCCAGTAGACAGAGACATCAATGGGAAGGCTCTGTCTACTGGCCCCCCCGGAAGAAGCCCCCAGATTCCTGGAGGAGCGTGTATGACTAATGCAATTAAAACTGCAGAGCATTGGGACCCCACTTGGGAGGGACGGAACCACTTCCCGGTAGCCCCGGTCTCTCCATCAGCAGGACACCGCTTGCAGACCTAAGTGGATGAATGTGGAGAAATGTAGTTGAGAAGCAGAGCACCAGGGTCCGCAGAGCCAGGTTCCCGACTGGCTCTGCTACCCATCCCACCGCCCCCCACAACCCCCAGCCAGGAAGAGACAGCCGAGGCCCAGGGACCGCAATACTACTGCCCAGGCGCCACACGCAGCACAGCCAGAGCCAGTCACCAAAGGCTGTTGGATCGCTAGGGCAGGCAGCACGCATAGTTTTGGTCATTGATTTGATGAAGCAGACAATGTGTCAACAACAATTCTTAATTGACTCGCTATTTTTGATCGACCTAATTTAATTAGATTCCAGCCCGTTTCCCTTTTGGGCTAATTTAAGTAACGCTGACGTTTTGAAACACCTTGGAAAGTCCAGCCTGGCTGACTGTTACTATGCTGACCCTGAGCTGTCATCATCACCACGGGCGACGATTTCTGGCCCAGAGGCCGTGGCACCTAGACCAGAGAGGGCACGCCGGCTCAACCCACCGGTAACGGGAGACGCTGCACAGCGGCCTACAGCTCCAAACTAAGGCAAGACAAACATCTCTAATCCACTGAGAAGTCTGGTGTTCCCTTAAAAGCGCTAAAATTGAACATTTCAAATTCATTAGTTGTCCTTAGATTTGAATTAGTTAGAGACAAGTACTCTTTTTGCTTGATCAAAGCCATCACACACTCAGGTCTTGACCATTCTTTGTGCTTTCACACATTGATTTATTCACTGTTGATCATCTCATTCTGATTGTTTTCTCATTTTCTGTTCTGTTTATTTGAGTATTTCCATACTATGTTATTCATATATTCAGTAGTGTTAGATTAATAAAACGTTAAAAGGAATCTGGTTTTGTGTGCATTGTTCTTCAGATTTAAACAGAGGTCACTGAACCGCGACAAGAATTCACGACATTAGAGACTGATTTGGTTTTAGCACAAGAAAGTTGTTATTGTTGTCCATAACTGGTAACTCATTGAATTGACATCTGGCGTTGACTAGATTGATACAAGTGTGGTTTCAGCTTTAAAACAAACCTGGTACACTTCGAGGAATATTAATGTTTCTGCATTAATATCAAACTATTAATTTGAATCTGCTCCATTCGCTCCATACTGTCTTTTCTCCACCCCTCCAACCCTAGATCCACTTACAGCAAAACCGAATTTCTGTTTTTCACAGTATTCCTTCAAGACGGTGACAGAAGTTAAAACTATCGTACAACTACACCGATAAAAGCAAATATCTCTGACATAAGCGCTCTCATTGCCAGCACAATTAACCACTCTCCAGAATGGGTAAGTCCCAACATCATTGAAAACTGCAATAATCAGGCCACATTTAAAGAAAATATCTCTGGATCCTGAAGTTGTGGCAAACTACCACCCAATTTCAAACCGTTCCTGTCTAAGGTGCTGGAAAAAGTTGTTTTAGCTCAGCTTCAGGATCACCTCAAAAAAAATTTCAATCTAGTTTTCGGTCTTCCCACAATACAGAGACATCCCTGGCCAGGGTCACTAATGACCCTTTGATGACTCCTTTTGATGAACTTTTTGTAACTGAACTAACACTAAAACCAAAGCCCTAACAGGAACTCTCCACCAGCTTCACATAAACTGCATCTCATTTCCTGGCCACAGGAAACACGTTCATGTTTTTACTGTATTGTTTTATTGTTTTACACATTTCAATCATTACAGGACGCTACAATGGCTTCTTGCTGGGGGATAAAAGGTGCCCTGTTTGATGACACCCTACCCTGAACCTGAGCCTGGACCACAGTTTCGGTTCAACTGGGCCCACAGCAAAACATGGCCAAGGTGGAGATGACCACAGGCATCCTGAAGGCGAGGTTTTAGTGTCTGCGTGGCCTCAGGGTCAGTCCAGATGGGGTATGTGACATTATAGTGGCTTGTGTTGTCCTTCACAACATTGCCGCAATACGAGGAGAGCCACCCTCCTTGTCCTGCTGAAGATGACCATGAGGATCCAGTAGTGAACCAAGTAGACCACAGAGATGGAAGACTCTTATAACACATGATTTGTCAGAATAACTTTTATTAAGGTTTCTGCACCAAAGCGCTCATCATTCCTTCATGTCCTGAAAAATAAAATGGAATATTATTTACATTGCTTCACACAATGTCCCAGTCTGTGTGCTTTCTGGGGGGTCCAATTATACACTCCGTCCATCAGTTACTGCAAGCAGTGCAACCCATAAGATCAATGTGAAATAAAGTCAGAATACTACAACATTGTAGAAGTCTATGCAAAATATAGATCCTGTAATGTGTAATCAAATCTTACCTTTTTGTATGATTTTGTGTTTCATTTTGACTTGGGACAGAGTTCCTCCTGCTCCAGAAGGATTACACTTTTTCACAAGAATATTACTATTATTATTATTATTATTATTATTATTATTATTATTATTATTATTATTATTATTATTATTATTATTATTATTATTATTATTATTATTATTATATTCTCATGGAATTAATAGTACAAAACGATGCAGAAGTTATGTTCAATTTCCCTTTACAATAAAAGAGGAGGGGCAACATAACGGTACTTAAATAAACTCAATGTAATTTATTTTTCTTTTTTTTCCTTTGCCGATGCAGCTGTGTTGCTTTTTCTATTAATAATCGGCCCCAATTCTTCATTCTCTGCATACAAAACTCCAACTCCGCCGTGGAAATACGCTGCCATTATAGTGTCGCTTCGGATTTCCATGGTGACTCGTGAATTCGGCGATCCATTGACAATGTCTTTATATATACGCCGTGCACGTGCGTTAACTCTGGGTTACCGACAGGAGGTAGATTTACCTAACTCTTATCAGGTATTTTGGAACCGACATACTCAGGGTAAGCAGGTTCTGGGTTAATCAACCCAGAGTTCAGGGTTTAGCAGAAGGTTAATCAACCCTGCTTTCTGGAACACACCCCTGATCCCATATATACAAGTTTATCTGTAAGACACAGTTGTAACCCGATGTAAATACCTGGATATAATGGCCGAAATGTTGATTTCTTGTTTCGTATTCATTCCTGTTGCGATACCTAAATGTTTTCAGTCTACAGTTAATGATATAATAATATAGGAGTGGAAGTATGGAATGCAGGACCACTGTACATGAAGAACAAACATTTGTCTTCCGGACAACAACAGAGAGATAATGCTGGGAGAAAAGTAAAAAAAATGTCAAAACAGAGATGACTTTGCAGGTCCACAGAGGAAGGAATCCTAGCAGCCAGGGAGCCCACACACCTTCAGTTCCAGGAGGTGTTGCGACCCAAGCCGCCCACACAGAGCCCCCCAGGCAGAGCTGCAGCAGCCACAGAGACAGCACCCGAGGCCAGAGTGGGCCACCGGGGATCAACGCTCAGCGCTCAAACCGGACCCCCCACACTTCAACCGCACCACACGCATACCAACTCACACAAACACAGACGCATACACCCACCCACATGTGCAACACACATCATCACATCAACACACACACACACACAATAGACTCTCTCACAACAAACTAGTTGTGAGTTGTACTACTCGCACTACTGCCACCTATTGTATCATAACCGTGCGATGGCCTGTATCAATGAAGCCAATTTAAAAAAAAAAAACAACAAGAAAAAAGGTATGTGCCTCCGCACAGAGGTGAGGTGAGCAGCTTCGCTTGCGACACGCCCCCAAAACACAGTGTTTGCTGATGGGGAGTGAAAACTACATATTGACAGGGGCAGTGTGGACGATCTAAAGGGTTTTATGGGATGAAAATTTACAGAGACCTTACTGAGACATTAAAGTCTAATATTTTTTAGAATGAAAAGTATGATCAGTCTCCTTTAACTGTGACAGTAACAACACCAAGCAAGAATTGATGATTTAATGTTCTAAGGGTCCACGAGCTTTGAGGGGCACACAGAGGACACCTTAATTAATAATTACAATATTAGCAGTAATATATTAGATATTACATATTTATCTATAAAATAGTTACAAATAAAACTAAGTTACGGCTTATTTCTGCCTCTCCGGTCATATTGCACCCCTCCTCCCATTTACTGCATTGTTCTGTCCATCCACTTCGATCCTATAGACGCTACTGAGTGTGTCAGGGTTTCGTTCTCAGTTTTATTTTGAAAGGACTTTTCTGTTTTACCTTGTCAGGTTTTGGTTCCAGTTTCCGGTTTTATTTTGTAAGCACTTCCGTTTCTGGTCACACCACAGCAGTTCCAGCTTCACTCCCGGTCCTCATTACACACACCTGTTTTAAATCAGTAATCAACTTCTTGTATTTAACCACCACCTGTTTCCTTAGTTCTTCGCCAGATCGTTGTTTCTATGACCTTCACGTTCCAGCAAACTCTCTTGTTCAGCGCATCCTGTTGTCGACCCAGTTTTCTCTGACCATCGCTTCTCGTCTGACCCTGACTGGTTTTGTAAGTTTCTCACTCTGTTGCCGAACCCTGCCTGTTTACCGGACCCGATTACGCTTATCCCTTGTGTGCCGCGAACCTGTGCCTACCCGTGTATGACTTGGACTGTCTGTGACCTGGATTATTACATTAAATATCACTTTAATCATACCTCCCGTCTGCTGCGTCTGCACTGCGCATTTGGGTCCTTTCTCTGCCGTTCCGTGACAGAGTGATATAGTCAGATGTCAAAGATTAAATCAGCAACATCTTTATGGTCTACAAAGCATACAGCATATATAAAACGACTGGCTGAAATATACACCAAAATGCTTTAAATCAGAAGCTCTATGTTTATTTAATTTGGCAGTACAGGCTCCAAGGAAAATGGCCACCTGTTGTTTTCCTTCAGGTTTCAAAGGCTTCTGCTTTGAAAGATTAACTCATTCTGCTGGGAATGTTGCAGAACATGATGATTATTAAATTCATTTAATCCATTAAATCAGTTCTGCATTACTTAAATTGCTTTTTTTTTTATTAGGGATCAGGTTGGCACCCGGGAAAATGTACAGCACAAAAAGCAAAGGAACATAACCAGAGCCAGACAAGGGAACCTGACCGGTTACTTCCCTGCAGTGGATCCTGCATTATGTAATTTTAATATCTTAAATCTCAACGCTATGCCAGGGCTGCCTCTTATTAGGCAACTATTCAGTAAAGGTAATTCAATAAAGATAGACTTTAGAAGAAAGTAGAAGAAAGTCGAAGTTAGAAGAAGACTTAAAATGCTGGTAGATTGTGGACAGGGTGATTCTGTGAGCAGTAGCAGGCGTTATAGGCAAATAATTCTGAAGTAAATGTAGAAATATTTTAAGAGCTGAGTTGTGTTCATGCAAACACGCTTTAATCTTAAAACAGTGAATTGGGCTATTTTTGTGGCTTTTGTAAAGTCTACAATCTTATCAAAGCTTTTACATATGTGTTGTAATGGAAAAAATATTCCTCTCTAATCCCATACTGTTATGATACAGTTTGTGACTTATGATTAGATCGAATGTTCCTATGTAGGCAATTAATCTCTTATGTCTTGCCGTACATCATTTTAATATATATGACATTTCTCTAAGTCTGCTCTATGGTTTTCCCTGCCTGGCTCTCTGAAACTGGGAACTGATACTTTGCATTGGAGTATAGTTGAGGGAATGTGATTTTTAAATTATTTTCATTCAACTTTCAATAATTAAATTTGATTCAATTCAATTCAATTCAATTTTATTTATATAGCACCAAATCACAACAAAGTTATCTCAAGGCACTTTACAAGGGGTAAGGTTAAGACCTTAACTAAATCCAACAAATCCCACATACAGCAAGCCTTTAATTGTAATAATTACTATTTAACAGCATCAGTGGAAAAGAAAAACTCCTGAAGAAAACCTTCAGCAGAACCAGGCTGAATGTGGGCAGCCGACCGCCTCGACCGGTTGGGGTGATGGGATAGACAGAGACAGAGAGAGAAAAGCACAGCAACAACTAACAACCAACAACTCTGAGTTCAAGGATACCTGTAGGTGAGGACAGAGTGGGAGAAAGAAAAGCGGGGGAGAAGCACAACAACTGGAAAGAAAGAGACAAGGTTAGGTAAACATGGAATAATGATAGAAGTTTATTAGATAGAAGAGTTAGAAGGAAACAGAGGAGCTCAGTGTATCAATTAAGTCCCCCAGCAGTCCATGTCTATTGCAGCTTAAGACATGGTTCCTGTGACTAACAATAATTGCCAGTTACCTGAACCATCTCTAACTAATAAGAATAAGAAAACCTTTAATAGTCCCGCAGTGGGGAATTTACGTCTCACAACAGCAGTACAGATGAGCGAGAATACAGGTACAGAACAGTATGTGTTGGCACAGTACAAAGCAGTACAGTACAGTTAGAGTGAGTATGAGGTCATTGCAGGGTTATTGCACAGTAATGGGTATAAGATTTTTACCGGTAACAATATACATGATTGTTCACAGATTTACACAAATATTGTGCAGAGCAGGTTGCTATATAAACCACTGATGCAGTGGGTGAGTGACTGTAGTGGGACGTGGTCAACAGTTCTGATTATACAGTCTGACAGCAACAGGTAGGAAGGATCTACGATATCTCTCCTTCACACAGCGAGGGTGGATCAGTCTGCTACTGGAGCTGCTCTCCAGAGCAGACAGTGACTCCTCCAGTGGGTGAGAGACCTGGTCCATGATGGATGTCAGTTTAGCCAGGACATTTCTCTCACCCACCTCCTGCACCGTGTCCAGAGTGCAGCCCAGGACAGAGCTGGACTTCTTGGTGATCCTGTCCAGTCTTTTCCTGTCCCTCACTGTGATGCTGCTGCCCCAGCAGACCACACCGTACAGGATGGCTGATGCCACCACAGAGTGATAGAAGGTCTTCAGGAGTGGCCCCCTCACTCCAAAAGACCGCAGTCTCCTCAGCAGGTAGAGTCTGCCTTGACCCTTCCTGTACAGTGCATCCGTGTTATGAGTCCAGTCCAGTTTATTTTTCAGATGCACACCCAGGTACTTGAAAGAGTCCACTCTCTCAATGTCCCTTCCCTGGATGTGCATCGGTGGGATGACAGCAGACTGCTGTCTGCGGAAATCCACCACCATCTCCTTCGTTTTCCCTGCTTTGATCAGGAGGTGATTCCGCTGGCACCAGTCCACAAAGTTCTGAGTGAGTCCTCTGTACTCTGCATCATCATCATCGGTGATCAGTCCGATCGCAGAGTCATCAGAGAACTTCTGCAGAACACAGCTGTTCGTGTTGTGTCTGAAGTCTGACGTGTAGAGGGTGAAGAGGAAGGGGGCCAGTACAGTCCCCTGTGGGGCCCCCACACTGCAGGTCAGAGTGTCAGACACACAGTCCCTGGCTCTCACAAACTGAGGCCTGTTTGTGAGATAGTCCATAATCCACTCCGTCAGATGAAGGTCCACACCAGCCTCCTCCAGTTTGTGTTTCAGAAGCATCGGCTGGATGGTGTTGAAGGCACTGGAGAAGTCAAAGAACATGATCCTCACAGTGCTGCCGGGCTTCTCTAGGTGGGAAAGAGCTCGATGTAGGAGGAAGATGATGGCGTTGTCTACTCCTATGCCGTGTCGGTAGGCGAACTGCAGCGGGTCCAGGTAGGTTCCCACCGCAGAGCGGAGGTGACCCAGGACCAGTCTCTCCAGTGTCTTCATCAGGTGTGATGTCAGAGCCACTGGTCTGAAGCTGCTGGGGTCTTTGGCGTGCGGTGTCTTGGGCACTGGTACCACACAGGAGGTCTTCCAGAGCTGTGGTACCACCCTCATCTTGAGGCTCAGGTTGAAGACATGCTCCATAACTCCACACAGTTCGCCTGCACAGGACTTTAGGAGTCTGGAGCTGATGCCGTCTGGTCCAGCTGCTTTCCTGGCCTTGATCTTCCTGAGCTCACTTCTCACCTGGGTGCTGGAGAAGGATAGGGGTTGAGGGAGTGTCTCAGTGTGGTGTGAAGTGAGAGGGTGTGGTTGGGATGAGTCACCAGTCGTCAGGGTTGAGGGTAGAGGGCTTTGTGTAAAGGTGTGAAGGGCTTTGGGGGTATGAGGTGACTATAAGCTTTATCAAAAAGGAAAGTTTCAAGCCTGATCTTTAAGGTGGAGAGTGTGTCAGCTTCTCGAACCTGAACAGGGAGCTGGTTTCACAGGAGAGGAGCTTGGTAGGCAAAGGCTCTGCCTCCCATTGTACATTTAAAGTGTTGTGTACTTCATGTTCCGACCTTGCTAGAGATTTCACACGGACTCAACGTTAAAGTTTAAATCAACAGCATATGAATTTATTACATATATTGAAATAGTACAATCATAGGATAATCATGAGAGAGGAGGTGGCCGAATTCACGCATTGGTTCTTCTGCAGAAAGAACTGAGAGGTCGAAAAAGGTCAGCAGGGTGTCTGCAGCAGACCCTCTGTGAAACACTCTAAAAACCCTTCCCCTAAAGCCCACTTTTAAAGCTCCATGTTTACGCAGCCAGCGAGACCTACGTGTCCATCGAAAGTCCATGTTTACTTAGCGCCAGCAGTGTAATCAGCCTGACTCAGGTCAACTTGAAATTAGTTGCAACTCAAAAACAACCTAATTTCCCCCAGTCACTGAGGACAGACATAACCCCATGAAATGATCAGAATTCACCACAAAAGACTCTGGGAACCACAAGTAACCCAGCGCTCTGAGAACAAAGTGTTCTGCTGGGAGCATAAGGTGAGCAGAAGAATTTTAGCAGCCAATGCAGAGAAGCAAATGTAGGAGATGTGATCTCTTTTTTAAAGTCCAATCAAAACTCTGGCTGCAGCATTTTGAATTAGCTGGAGGCTTTTTAAGAAGCTGTTAGGACATACGAGTAAGGAATTACAGTAGTCCAGCCTAGAGGTAACAAATGCATTGATCAGTTTCTGAATTTTGACTAGTTAATCTCTTTCATTTGGCTCCACGGACAGATATAGCTGAGTATCATCTGCATAACAATGGAAATTTATAAAATGCTTCTTAAATGATATCACCTAGAGGAGACATATTTAGGCTAAACAGAACTGGACCAAGCACAAAACCCTGCGGTACTCCATAGCTAATCCTTGTGCATGTGGATAATTTGTCATTAACATGTACAAACTGGAATCCGTTCAACAAATAGGATTTAAACTATTCCAGTGCTGTTCCTTTAATTCTGATGCTATGTTGTAGTCTGTCTGTAATAGAATGTTGTGATCAATTGTATCAAATGCAGCACTAAGATCTAACAGGACAAGGACAGAGACCAGACCATTTTCTGAAGATCATTAGTGACTCTAACCAAAGCTGTTTCTGAGCTATGATGTTTTCTAAATCCTGACTAAAAATCTTCACAAAGGTTATTCAATAGTCATAGCAATAGAAAGGTAAATAAAGTTCAATAGTATTCAATTCAAATTCAATAGTAATAGCAATACTAATATAAATAAAGTAACGCTATTGGTTATGTAATATGTTAACACTGGTTATTTCTGGGTGGGACTCTTGTGGTTTCATGTCAAAAACAAAAGTTGACTTTTGCATATTTGTATTATCTAAATGTAACCCTTTTTCGTTATGAAAAAAAGGGAATAACTAATACTTATGGCCCCTTAAACATTTAAACCATGAATGGGCAAAAGAGACATTCCGATATATAAAAAAACAGTCTAGGGTCAAGTATGATTATCGCTTTACCAAATGCTTATAGTAAAAAAAACAATACACACCTCAAGATTTTACATATTGTATTAAGTAAATATAACTATAAACGTACCCAGTCAAACATGCAAATAATATTTTTAACCACAACGGTTAATCTCACTGTGAAATGAGAGTCTCATTCAGGCCTGCGTTGGCGCGCGTTGGAGCTTATTCCCATTGAAATCTCCTCCTTGTTTATTCTGAATAAATTGTATTCAGTCTTACCACCCAGAACTCCACTGCCCTGTCGTCCTCCACGCAGGGGGAGAATGTACGCCGACAACTTATAATAAAGTTATAAACCTAATTATTTCTCCATAGAATATAGTACAAGCAACATTATGATAAAACATGTAAATAAAAGAAACAATATTCTAATTCGTTAACGAATCAGATTGCTACACTCTCCCCCTGCCCAAATAAAGACATTCCCTCATGGCTTGGTAGGAAATAATGTGAAGCAACCTTCAAAAATGCAATAAAGAGGGGCCTATCCACTTGTATGAACAAGACACATATTTGATCGGAACAACAGGAACAACAAGACTAGGACTACCTAGTGTGTCATATGTAAATCGGGAAGGAGCTTTCTTGAGTCGGTGAGATTCCCTGATCTTACTGTCAGCCCGCAAGTCACCTTGTGAGTCAGGTTCTGGCTCTAGAGTCCTAGTGCCGTGGATGTCTGTCTCTACAGTACCTCCGTCTTGCAAGTCAAACTGCCTAACACTATCAGGTCTAGTCTCCTCTTCATCAGCAGTTTGCAGCCGTTTGGTCTCGTCTTCAGCTTGAATATCGAGATCTAGACTGAATGGTTCCGACGTATCTTTGTTTCCCGCAGTATCTTGCATTGTGAATGGCATGTCATACCATACACCAAGTTCTTCATCTTCTGAATCAAAGTTTTCACCATCACTTCCTTTCTCCGACATGTCCGGTTGCACAACTGAGTTTCTGTCATTGTCTCAGCTCTTTGATTGTTGGGTCCTCCTCCTCACTTTCCTCTTTGGAACAGTGTTTAGATTAGGTGTTAGGATGTGGTTGTGATAGAGTATTTTGACAGGTCCAATTCCATCTTCTGGTTTCAACCGAAACACAGGCAAGTGTGACATTTGTCTATCCACGACATAGGGTGCTGAAACCCAATGGTCTGCTAGTTTATGTTTCCCCTGTATACCCAAATTGCGAAAGAGAACTCGATCTCCAGGTAACAAGTGTGTGAACTTTATTTTCTGATCATACCTTCGTTTGTTTCCTTCATTTTGTTTAGCAACAGCAGACTTTGCAAGTTCATAAGCAGCTTTTAGTGCTTTTCTCATGTCTGTTACATATTTAAGGTAAGTTTCTTTGCATGTGTTGTCACTTGATGTTCCAAAACATAAGTCAACAGGCATCCTCGCTTCACGCCCAAACATAAGGTAATACGGCGAAAACCCTGTGGCATCGTTTGGTGTGCAATTGTAAGCATGAACTAGATGTGCAATGTGTTGACTCCATTTCCTTTTCTGATTAGGCTCAAGAGTTCCAAGCATATCTAATAGTGTCCTATTAAATCTTTCAGGCTGTGGATCCCCTTGATAATGGTAGGGAGTGGTCCTTGATTTATCAACACCCAGGGAACTTAACATCTCATGAACAAGACGACTTTCAAAGTCTCTACCTTGGTTGCTAAGCATTCGTCTTGGCAAACCATAGTGGACAAAGTATTTCTCGAGCAAAACTTTGGCCATAGTCACAGCTTTCTGATCTTTGGTAGGAAACGCTTGCGCATAACGGGTGTAGTGATCTGTAATGATCAGAACATTCTCTGTGTTAGCAGAGTCCGCCTCAATGGATAAGAAATCCATGCATACTAAATCCATTGGACCATCACTTTGCATGTAAAACAGTGGAGCTACTCTTTTGGAAAGTGTTTTCCTGCTTATGCACCTCGCACAGTTCTTGCAGTGCTCTTCGATGTCTGATTTCATTTTAGGCCAATAAAACCTCTCTTTGATAAGTCCGTAAATCTTGTCGATGCCTAAATGACCAGAGTCATCATGAAGTGCTCTCATCACTGTTGTTCTGAACCTTTCAGGCAAAACTAGCTGTGAACGGCGATTTCTGCCAGGTGGAATGGTAAGTCGATACATGACATCCTGTTGTAGTTTCAGTCTATCCCACTCTCTTAGCAGTAGTGAGATAACGGGATTCTTTGACTTGAATGTATGTGTATCTCCTTGCTTTAGAACTTTCCATACCTCATTGAGCGTGGGATCCTCTTGTTGAGCTTTTGCAATCTCAGTTGGACTGAAAATGTGCATTCCACTGAGGTTGAGTGTGGATAGATTACAATAGGCTCTGGGTATGGCATGCATGGATAAGCTTAAATGATCAATCGCTCTTTCAGGACAGCTATACTTCTTGGTCACGTCAGACAGTTGACACATAGCTCTAAAACTATCTGCACAAATGTCTGTCCACTGACTCTCAGGAATGTGATCAGGGTGTGGGCGCCTGGATAAAGCATCCGCGTCAATATTTTGGACTCCTGACCTGTACTTGAGGCTAAAGTCATATGTTGACAAAGCTGCGAGCCAACGGTGACCCGTTGCATCTAACTTGGCAGACGTCAACACATAGGTCAAAGGATTGTTTTCAGTTCTGACCTCAAACTTTGCACCATACAGATAGTCATGTAGTTTGTCAACTACGCCCCACTTTAACGCAAGGTATTCAAGCTTATGTGCTGGGTAGTGGCACTCAGATGGAGTTAGGCTGCGACTGATGAAAGCAACTGGCCTAAGGCCTTCACCTTGGTCTTGATATAAAACTCCACCAAGCCCTTCTCGGCTTGCGTCAACATGTAGCACATAGGGTATCTGAGGATTTGCAAAAGCTAGCACAGCAGCATTTGTTAGTCTTTGTTTTAGTTCCTCAAAAGCATCTTCACACTCGTCATTCCACCGACAACCAAACGGCTCTGACGGGTTGAGATAGTTTTGTTGGTGCTTTTTCTTAGATCTTATCGCATGAGGTGGGTAACCGGACAAAAGCTGGTTCAGAGGGAAAGCAACTTTGAAATAGTCTTTGACAAAGCATCTGTAATAGCCACAGAAGCCGAGGAAAGATCTCAAAGCAGTTACCGTGGTTGGTCTGGGCCAGGTAGTTACTGCCTCCGTTTTCCTTGGATCTGTAGACACACCTTCTGGCAACACAATGTGACCAACATAGGAAACAGACGGTTGACAACTGGCATTTGTCTAACGACAACTTGAGGCCCTCCTCTTTAAGGCGGTCGAGCACTTTCAAAAGCCGTTGCTCATGCTCTTCGAGAGTAGCTCCACACACAATAAGGTCATCGAGATAGACCAAGACTTCCAGCAGATTCATGTCACCAATGGTCCTTTCCATGAGTCGCTGAAAGGTAGCCGGAGCACCAGACACCCCTTGGGGCATCCTGTCAAATTGATAAAAACCAAGAGGACAGATGAAAGCGGTCTTCTCTTTATCAGACTCCCCCATGGACACTTGGTAGTATCCACTTCTGAGATCTAGAACGCTGAACCATTTGCTTCCATTTAAACAAGCAAGTGCATCCTCAATTGTAGGTACTGTGTATTGATCAGGAATGGTGCATTTGTTTAGTGTTCGATACACACATGCAGATCTTTCCATCTTTCTTTCGTACAACTACTATAGGGGATGCATATGGACTCAGTGATTATGCCAGCTCCCTTTAGGTCTGAAAGGTGCTGTCCGAGCGCTTCGAGGTCTGCAGCTGGCAAGCAACGAGATCTTTCTCGAAATGGCTTGTCTTCAGTAGTTTTCACAGTATGTTGCGTGCTTTTACTGCAGGCCACATCAAACTCATGGGTGGAGAAATCATCAGTTAGGGCCAACTAAGCCTTTTGGGACAGTGTCTTCCACTACTTTCTCTGTTTTGACGCTCTTGCAATGTGTCTCTAACTCCGGGACGCCAGGCCGTTCCTTTACTGGGCCCCGTGCTAGTTTCCCGACTTCTTTGTGAGTTTGATAAGCCGCTTGTTAACTCTCTGGAGATTTTCTTCACCTTGACATTCTCTCATGTAGTGTCCGTCTTCTCCACATCGATAACAAAATAGTCCAGGTTGGTCTCTGCTCTCTTGTCTTAGCTGAGCTGTATGTCTTCTGTACTTGTCTTTGGTTGCATGTTCAGAGTTGGAATTTTTTTTCCCAGCTTGAGCTGATGTCGCTGCTGCAACAGTTGCAACCTTGAGATTATTCATTTCAGCTCTAATTACACTAAGCTCACTTTTGAGTCGTTCAATGTCAGGATCAGGCTTGCTGTCTTGCAATGGTTGGATTACTGAAGCAACTGGTTTTGACATGACTGCCCTTTTCACATCAGTTCTATCTTGTAATATGTCCTCTTCCTCTCTGACTTCTTTTAGCAGATCACTGAAGGAAGGTGAGGTCTTAGTTTCTGAGTCATGCGTAACCGCATTGCAATCTTGTCATGGGATAACGAACAACTTGTTCCATGCGGAGTCTGTTCATGTCAGCTAGCTGCAATCCTCCTTTCCTAAAGATAGAGTGCAAAATTCTGTCAAATCTTAGCAGATATGTGGACAGCTTTTCTCCCTCACCTTGAAACGTGTGTCTAAACTTGACTAGGAGATCGGATGAACTTTCAGTTGCTCCAGAAGTCGTTTCAAGTGCTTGCATATAGTCATTTGCAGTAGCATTGGGAGTTTGTAAATCTAATTATGTCAGCAGCTAGACCTTTTAGACTTTTCACTATTCTTTGTTTCTTTATATTGTCACTGCATTGCCACTCTTCTAACGTGGGTAGTTTGCTCTGCCCAAGAGTCATACTCTTCTTCACCACTGGGTGTCGGTCGCACACCAGAAAACATCCTTAGCTTCCTGTAGCTTTGAGTATAGGTTGGCATGGAATTACATTTTTCAACAAGAGAACCAATGGCGTTGATAAGAGCAGTGTTTACGTCGAGTGACTGCGGGTTTAACAGTCCCTTGATGTCAGCAATACTTTTGCCTTCTTGCTCAAGAAACGACAGTAGTTTTGTCTGAAAGTCTTCTGAATTTATGGTTGCTGCTGGAACGACATGAACAGGCCAATGACCAATTTCACCAGGCACGCCAACTAAGTCAGGTAAAGTCTGTTCAGTCACATTAGCTAAAGTCCGAACTAACACAAGGTCAGTCTTAGAAGTCAAGTCCGGGCGCCTGTCTGTTATTCTAGTCTTTCCCAGAACTTTAACTGAGCTAAGAACTTCAAGTAGGACATTGTCTGTAACATCATAAACACCACTTAAGACTATTGCATTAGCGGGATCCAACTGATGTCTTTTACACCAAGCTTCAATCTCTACTGCTTCCATTTTGTTGGAAAAGCTCACAAAAGATCAAAAAAACTTCACTGTATACAATAGTTCAATAAAACATTCACTATCACAAACAACTTAATTCTATGCAAAATGTATACTAACACAAACATCCCGGACGAGCCCCCAAAAATGTAACCCTTTTGCCACCTGGCTCGTTATAAAAAAGGGAATAACTAATAGTTGTTATGGCCCTGTTGGGGATATGTGAGGAGCACAAATTAAATTAAATTAATTATTAATTAATTAAATTAATAATTAAATTATGAGGCTTTTTAAGCAAATAATATTAACTCTAGTGTCAACACTATCCTGAATAACACAGGAAATCACAATTTATTTTTTGGTGTGTTTGTCTGGAAGTACCGTATGTGTATGCGTGTTGCCTGAGGTAAAAGGGGTGTGTGTGTGTGTGTGTGTGAGTGAGTGAGTGAGTGAGTGAGTGAGTGAATGAGTGAGTGAGTGAGTGAGTGAGTGAGTGAGTGAGTGAGTGAGTGAGTGAGTGAGTGAGGAGGAGTGCACCCCCCCCTTTAGGGGCATGGTGAGGTGGCACAGCTGCACGCGTGTGCCTGTGAGCCCTTTGAATGGAGCGCGCGTGTCTGGCGCTCACAGGGAAAGAAGCGTGTAAAGGAGTGTGAAGTGGGACTAGCGTGAATAAGGCTTGTGGTCACACAAACACGTGGGGCTATATTCTGTGATATAGTCACGTGATCGCGGAAGCGTGCAGTGGTTGAAACGTGCACTTGGCGTGGTCACAGAAGAGACAGAGCACCGCACAGTAACACAATAAAGCACCTAAGATAGCAAAATCACAGATTATAACACTTAAATGTGCATCTCTTAGATTCACGCGGCTCTATAACCAGCGTTATAGTCACGTGAAATGCACAGTGGTCAGATCGTGTGTGCAGGAAAAGAAACAACACAACAATAAAACAATTACTGATACCCTAAAAGTTCTACTCTGCTCAGACCTAAGAATGCCTCTGCCTTACTGCTTAATCTTGCTGGGAAGATCTGGCGTGGTGTTCGTGCTTGCGCTGTTGCGGTCTGGTTTGGTCCAGGTGTGCGTCGCGGTGATCGCGTTGTGATCAGCTGATGCGGCGGCGGGTGAGGCGGTTAAGCTGGCGGTTTTCTGCTGGATGGCTGTAAGTAGATGTGTGATCAGGCCCGTTCTCTGTGACGACGTCTCCGTTAGTTCAGTTGCTGTCTACGGTGGAGGTTCCAGGCGTGCCGGTGCAGAGGGAAGCTCCAGGTGGACGGAGAGAAGAAAAGTCTGCAGTGGTCTTGGGTGCGAGGAGAGAGGGGGCCGGGACGAGGTCGGAGAGAAGAAGGGAGAAGGGACCAGGGACAAGGTCAGAGAGAACAAGGGAAAGGGACCGGGACGAGGTCGGAGAGAGAAAGGTCGGAGAGAACAAAGGACGAGTCTTCGGTCACGGCGACTTTTATTTATTTTTTTATTTATTTTTTTTTCTTTTTTTTTGTTCTGTCCAGCAGTTTAGCAAGCAGCATATATTACGCTGAATGCCATATTGTGATGGACAGCTTTGCTTTAACAAGAACAGTATATATAGCTGAGCTGAACTCACACTTTAATAGGTTTGACCAAGCACCCACTCACACCTCCCAGCAGCTGCCTCCGAACCTCTTGTCACCTCATACCACTGGATTACCAGCCCCCACAGCCCTTCACACCTTTACACAAAGCCCTCTACCCTCAGCCCTGACGACTGGTGACTCATCCCAACCACACCCCCTCACTTCACACCACACTGAGTCACTTCCTCAACCCCTCACTTCACACCACACTAAGACACTCCCTCCACCCCTATCCTTCTCCAGCACCCAGGTGAGAAGTGAGCTCAGGAAGATCAAGGCCAGGAAAGCAGCTGGACCAGACGGCATCAGCTCCAGACTCCTTAAGTCCTGTGCAGGCGAACTGTGTGGAGTTATGGAGCATGTCTTCAACCTGAGCCTCAAGCTGAGGGTGGTACCACAGCTCTGGAAGACCTCCTGCGTGGTACCAGTGCCCAAGACACCGCACGCCAAAGACCCCAGCAGCTTCAGACCAGTGGCTCTGACATGATGAAGACACTGGAGAGACTGGTCCTGGGTAACCTCCGCTCTGCAGTGGGAACCTACCTGGACCCGCTGCAGTTCGCCTACCGACACGGCATAGGAGTAGACGACGCTGTCATCTTCCTCCTACATCGAGCCCTTTCCCACCTAGAGAAGCCCGGCAGCACTGTGAGGATCATGTTCTTTGACTTCTCCAGTGCCTTCAACACCATCCAGCCGATGCTTCTGAAACACAAACTGGAGGAGGCTGGTGTGGACCTTCATCTGACGGAGTGGATTATGGACTATCTCACAAACAGGCCTCAGTTTGTGAGAGCCAGGGACTGTGTGTCTGACACTCTGACCTGCAGTGTGGGGGCCCCACAGGGGACTGTACTGGCCCCCTTCCTTTTCACCCTCTACACGTCAGACTTCAGACACAACACGGACAGCTGTGTTCTGCAGAAGTTCTCTGATGACTCTGCGATCGTCGGACTGATCACCGATGATGACGATGCAGAGTACAGAGGACTCACTCAGAACTTTGTGGACTGGTGCCAGCGGAACCACCTCCTGATCAATGTAGGGAAAACGAAGGAGATGGTGGTGGATTTCCGCAGACAGCAGCCTGCTCTCATCCCACCGATGCACATCCAGGGAAGGGACATTGAGAGAGTGGACTCTTACAAGTACCTGGGAGTGCATCTGCACAATAAACTGGACTGGACTCATAACACGGATGCACTGTACAGGAAGGGTCAGAGCAGACTCTACCTGCTGAGGAGACTGCGGTCTTTTGGAGTGAAGGGGCCACTCCTGAAGACCTTCTATGACTCTGTGGTGGCATCAGCCATCCTGTACGGTGTGGTCTGCTGGGGCAGCAGCATCACAGCGAGGGACAGGAAGAGACTGGACAGGATCATCAGAAAGTCCAGCTCTGTCCTGGGCTGCACTCTGGACACGGTGCAGGAGGTGGGTGAGAGAAGGGTCCTGGCTAAACTGACATCCATCATGGACCAGGTCTCTCACCCACTGGAGGACTCACTGTCTGCTCTGGAGAACAGCTTCAGTAGCAGACTGATCCACCCTCGCTGTGTGAAGGAGAGATATCGTAGATCCTTCCTACCTGCTGCTGTCAGACTGTACAATCAGAACTGTTGACCACATCCCACCACAGTCACTCACCCACTGCATCAGTGGTTTATATAGCAACCTGCTCTGCACAATATTTGTGTAAATCTGTGAACAATCCTGTATATTGTTACAGGTACAAATCTTATACCCATTACTGTGCAATAACCCTGCAATGACCTCATACTCACTCTAACTGTACTGTACTGCTTTGTACTGTGCCAACACAAACTGTTCTGTACCTGTATTCTTGCTCATCTGTACTGCTGTTGTGAGAGGTAATTTCCCCACTGCGGGACTATTAAAGGTTTTCTTATTCTTATTCTTATAGAATATATATACTCTTCCTGATTTATGGTTTATTTAATGGTTTATTTAGCTAATCCAAAATGTGATGTTGCTGTGTTGGTGGACAGGTTAGGTTTCTGCTTTAGGGTGTGTATGCGGGAGGGGGGGGGGGGGGGGGGGGGGGGGTGCAACCAGCTGCTGAAACCAAGTAAATCTGTTAAGTAAACAATCGGAGCAAAAAAAATAAATAAATAAATAAGAAGCAGGGATGTACCTTAGGCTAACACATTCATAACTAAACAATTTTTGTACTGTGGTTTACCTTGGAGATTAATACTAATACCAATAATAGTGCTAAGGTATGTGCACATACTAATACAAACATATACATACAATACAATACATACATATGTGCATTATTATACATATCCCGTACTACTTAATAAAAGTCATGACATACAACACCACAAATTCCATATTCACACATTATTCATATTGGTAGTGATAAGTATCAATAATACTTACAGTTGGATTTGGAAAGTGTCCCACTACAAGGTTAGTAAAGCTGTAGCTTAACATTATTCACCCAAAGGGTGAGGCAGACGTTGGTGCATGAACAATGCCACTTGTGGAAGCCAGGGTAATGTGAGGGGCTCGGCCACTACGCCCATCCAGCAAGCAGAGGAAGGAATCCCAGCAGCCAGGGAGCCCACACACCTTCAGTTCCAGGAGGGCAGGTGCTGCGACCCAAGCCGCCCACACAGAGCCCCCCAGGCAGAGCTGCAGCAGTCACAGAGACAGCACCCGAGGCCAGAGTGGGCCACCGGGGGTCAACGCTGTCCGCCCCATGAGAACCAGGGGCAAACACTCCCCCCGGCGGGAGGGTCGGCATGAAACAGTAGAGCCCGAGGACCCACGGTCCGTAGGGAGCCCGCCAGAAGATGCCCCCGCGCCCAGAGTGGGGCCCGCCCCCAGTCCACCACCCCCACACGAGCGGAGCGGGGCCTACCCCATCGGCCCGACCTCATCCCCTGGCGCCACAGCGGCCTGCAGCACAAGGCCAGCAATTGGTGGGGTCAGCAGAAAAGAGACCACCCAGGCAGACGATCATCGTACATTGGGAGGAAACCCGGACCCCCCACACTCCAACCGCACCACACGCATACAAACTCAAACAAACACAGACGCATACACCCACCCACACGTACAACACACATCATCACATCAACACACACACACCATAAATTCTCTCACAACAAACTAGTCAATTATACGTGAACCAATGCACTCCCAGATACATTCTCGCACCCACACCATTCGCTTGATCACATTCGTGGGGAGGGTAGGTCTCCGGCCTGCCGTCCATGTTGCCCCAGGCAGGGACCGCAGCTCTTCCCAAGCCCCGCCCAACTCCCCCAAACCGGGAGAAACAGAGGGCAGCGGAAAAGGCGCCACAGAACCCTGCAACCCAGCTTGGACGTGAGTGTGTGGAACTAAAGAGGTGGGGGACACCTCCAGGAGCACGACTGCTAGCTGATGGTTTGTCCCCCGGACAGTGCCCCCCCCCCGCCCTAAATGTCTTTTTGCAGTTAAAACTGGGTGGTGATCTCTCCACCAGGGCCAGTGGCCGAGGCCACAACTGGCCTCAGCCCCAGGCCCCAGTGAAGGAGCCCACCCCCGGCCCTAAATGTATGTGTATGTGGCTAAGTATGAGGAACTTTGGGAGATACCCAATTCTCCGAGGGGTCCAGCAGACAGAGCCATCACGGGAAGTCTCCGTCTACTGGCCCCCCCGGAAGGAGCCCCCAGATTCCTGGACAAGTGTGTATGACTAATGCAATTAAAACTGCAGAGCATCCCACTTGGAAGGGACGGAACCACTTCCCAGTAGCCCCGGTCCCTCCATCAGCAGGACGCCCCTTGCAGACCTAAGTGGATGAATGCGGAGAAATGTACCAGAGCCAGGTTCCCGACTGGCTCTGGTACCTATCCCACCACCCCCCACAACCCCCAGCCAGGAAGGGACAGCCGAGACCCAGGGACCGCATTACTACTGCCCAGGCGCCACACGCAGCACAGCCAGAACCATCCTCACCCTTCTTTCACACTTACCCATTCTCTCGCTCAAGTATGCCCATGCTCGCCCCGTGTAGTGTGACACTCAAACCCACACACATACTCTGCGGTTGTGCATTGAGGGCCAGCCTCCGCCCAGGGCCCAATGAAGGTTCTAGCCTGAGTAGTCCACCAACCCCCCCTGCAACAGGCCCGAGCAGTTACCAGAGGGCGTCGGACCGCTAGGGCAGGCAGCGCCCCACCCGAGCAGGGGCAGCGCCCCAGGGGAGAAACAACCCTCCGGGCACAGGCAGGCACCCCCAGAGGGAGTCCCCCGGACGCAGGTCACCCAGGTCTCCACCCCCAGGTCCGCCCCCGCACACCGGCAGAGAGGCCCGCCTCCGGCTCCCCGGAGACAGGCACATGCCAACCCTCAAAATGGTCCCACTCCGGCACAGGGCCGCCGGTCTCAGCTGCCACCACACCCCCGCCGCAGGGGACCCATGCGGCCAGCCCAGAGTCCACCAACCCGTTGTCCTGGTTACTTAGGCAGGCAGGCACCCCCAACCACTAGTCACCCCACCACCACTGTGCCAGACATGACGCAGCACCCGAGCCCCACGCATCCTTACCTGGAAATGGAATCAATCAGAGTATAGTTTTGGTCATTGATTTGATGAAGCAGACAATGTGTCTAAGGTGGTATAATCTAACAAGCTGTTCAGGTATTGAGTAATGCTTAATTTTTTTTAGTTTTCCAGTTCATGAGGATGATTTTCTTTGCGACACAGAGGGCAGAAAGAAGTGTGTGTGATGAGTTTGTCTCTAGATCAAGCCCACTTAGATCTCCTAGAAGACAAAGTGCAGGGGCTGCTGGGATTGGACAGCTTAACTGGGTTGACAGGTGTTCACATACTCTGCCAAAATTTCTGCACAGATGAGCATGACCAGAATGCATGTAGGAATCTATCTGCTGTGTTATCTGTACAGTGAGGGCAAATATTTGAGTTTGTGAGACCCATTTGGAACATCCTTTGTCCTGTATAGTGAGTTCTATGAAGAATTTTGTATTGTATTAGTTGTAAATTTGTATTTTTTGTCATTCTGAATGAATTAGAACATATGTTATTCCAGAACCTTTAATTAGTGGTGATATTGAAATCAGCTTCCCATTTAGAGATCGGAAGGCTCACTGTCTGGTCTACATTGGAAATTAAGATATAGATTTTGGATACTGTCCTTTTCCCTGATATATCAATAAATCGCTCTATTACTGGTGGTGGTTGCATGTGGATGGCAGTATTCTTACTTTTTGCATTAAGTATTGACTTTAGTTGTTGGTATTCTAATAAATTGGCACTAGTGATTTCATAGTGAGACACTAGTTCCTTAAAAGAGGTAAACTTGTCTCTTGTGAAAACGTGTTTCAGATGTGTTATCCCTTTGATATGCCAAGTTGGAAAGTGTATTGCCTTTTTGTTTTGTATGATGTCTGGATTGTTCCATAGAGGTGTGTTTTGGCAAAGAGTAAGCGAAGACCCATTAATTTTAAGAAACTCCCACCAGGCTTGCAGAGATGCTTTTATGCTAATGTTCTGGTAACAACTATGATGTTTGATTTTGGTGCTGATAAAGGGTAGATCTGCAACTTTAATATTTCCACAAAATGTTTGTTCAATGTCTATCCAGAAGGAGTCTGCTGGCATGGGTTTTATCCATTTGTGGACATGGTTCAGTCTATTGGCAAGAAAATAGTGGTGGAAGTTAGGTAGTTCTAGACCGCCGCAGCGTCTGGATTTTTGAAGAGTTTTTAAACTAATTCGTGGTGGCTTGGTTTTCCACAAAAACTGTGAGATGTAGGAGTCTAATGTCTTAAACCACGCCTGGGCTGGCTAAGTTGGAATCATTGAGATTATGTAATTAATTTTTGGCAGGATCATCATTTTTATGGTGGCAATTCTTCCCATAACACTAGAACTACTAAGGGACGTACACCTTTTCATATGGTACAGGTGAAAGGGACACTAACAACCCAACGCAGCCGAGGCTGTAGCAGCAGAGAAACGCAGATCTTTGTCCTGCGTGTTGATGCGCGTTTCCCCTTCCCCCAGTGTCCCTGCTCTGTTACGTGGATGGCCACGCCCACTTTCATTCAACAGACGAACATGAAAGAGGGAATAACGAAATAAACATCTGGTTAACTTTGTAGGAACATGGTTGTAGCTCTACAATGACTTTATGTGTTACAGGTGAAAGCAGTAATAACGAAATAAACGGAATATAAAAAACGTTTTCAAGCGTTTTCTGTTTATATTTTTTATTGCACATTTGTTAAAACTTGATGAGTGTACTGTCATCTTTTCTGTAATTTTTGATGACGTTACAGTGCAAACAATATTTGAACTAGTTTTTTTTGTAAATAAACAAAGCTTCGCAACATTTGAGAAGGATCTAAAACTGTCTTATTGTATTATTGATGATGATATCTTATTGCTTCCTTCGGTGAGACCGCAACAATGACACTCGTCCTTTCACGTTGTAAATCCAAGCACATAGCGGTTGAACATTGTAACAGTGGATGTCACTCTTAGACTCATAGGAACTGTGCAGCCTTGCAGACAGGAGCAGGGTCAGCAAGCCCACACAACCCACCACCTAGAGTGCGTCAGTGATGGCCCTCTTTACCTAACAAAGGCAGCTGTTCACAAATGATTCAGGGTCTCAGCTAGCCGAGCAGATCATTTGACCACCTTCTAGTGGGAATGGGTATATTTAGAAAACCCAGTAGTTCTAGTGTTAATCACACAATAAACATGACATCGTTTTTTTGTCCTTAATAATCACCACACAACGGATATTTATCTGTACAGATACAGATAGAAATTAACAATCCTCACATCTTTGCGCCACTCGGTGGTTAAAACGAGACTAGCACCCTGATTTTTTTTCAGCTTGCTGCAGGATTAAAAATCTTTAGTCGGGGACGCACCTGTTGTGCAGTGGCAACACAACCGTACTGCAGTACAAAAGGTGGTCGCTTTGAAGTCCTGCATGTTTAGCCCACCTGCATCTACTCACTAATAAACCCCAGCATTTAAGCACCATGTCTGCGATTACCTCTTGCCAAATTGTTTGACCACGCACCTGTGTCAACTCTCCAGCGTTGCAGTACGATACTCCGGTATGTGTGTTTCTGATCTTAGCCTGTTGTTCACCTCGTCTCTGCTTCATCCCCGTCTGTACCTCTGCCTGGATTTATGCTTTATTGGGTTCTGATCATTGCCTATCTGACTCTGAGTGTGCTTAACGTTTCTGGGTGCGACTGTTCTCATTCAAGGACAGTTTATTGAAGCTCCATCTCCTGGCTATGCATGTGGGTCCTTCGTTCCTTGCCTCCCTGCCGGTGCATGACACACGGGGCCGAATGATATGTGATGTTTATCGTACTCGGATGACTGAAGCTAGTGTTTGTCTCATGTTTGCTCATAGTCGCAAAAACAAACTTCACATCCCTTCCCCCTACTCCGTAGAGGTGTCTAGACATGCTAATGTGTTGCTACTACTCGATCAGCAGGTGAGAAATACTTCAGCTCCAGGACAAAGCTGCATGGGAGATTGGGCAGCATCGGACAGCATGATCAGCTGCAGGTCTAAGACTCATTAATGCAGG
The DNA here is from genome assembly GCF_900634795.4 of Betta splendens. NCBI lineage: Eukaryota > Metazoa > Chordata > Actinopteri > Anabantiformes > Osphronemidae > Betta > Betta splendens. Next base: position 18,189,262 of record NC_040899.1, on the reverse strand, counting down.
TATAATTTGTTCTACATATGTGTAGTAAATTTAATCATTGCTTATGGGATAAATACAGAAATTAAATGTTCATGTGTGTCCTCAGCTACTGTTAATTAATCATTGCCTATGGGATAAATACAGAAAGTAAATGTTCATGTGTGTCCTTCGTTACTGGAAGAAAAGAGGTTGCTTCAGCTAGGTATAGAGTTTGGTGTAGACTAATGATTATCCGAAGGTTTATCCGAGATGTTCTAAAGGAAACATTCAAAATGTCACGCCAACACGCCGGAAGGAGCTAGGAGGTAGATGGTGTTCCAGAAGGATCCGGTAACTGAACAGATAACACGGCCAATTGCCAGGTCTGTTTTGAGTAGCCACGAAGGCTTTCTCCCTCTGAGTAAACAGCTACACTTCATGCACGCCTTATTTGGACGTGAGGAAAAATCTTGGGTAGTGGTTAACCCTCACGCAACCTTCGAGGAGGTCAGTCTGACTCCACGAGGCACCTACACGTCGCAGGATCCATGGCGGCTCGGGTCACCTCTCCCTTCGTCTTCGTCACAGGCTCTTGTAGCCCACGCCGACATAGCCTTCCACAGCCTCCTCCAGCATCAACTCGGGAAAATGCCACATAGCCCCTTCTGTAACGCTCCTTGCCTACCATAGATTTTCGGTTGCTTTCTTTGCCAAAGAACTTTCTCGCTAGGAAGCTGCACTCCTCCACTCCAGCGACGTGTACGTGATACACGTGCTCTCTCAACATGATGTCACCCGCTACAAAACGAGACAGCCCTCTCGGCTGCCGAGCTCCTTGAACATGTTGTTGTTGCGTTTTCGTGTACAGTCGAGCCTTGCGCCCGTAGTCGCCGTCCAGCTTGGTGTCAGTCAGGTACGCCGTGAATCTCTCACAAACCTCTTTGCATCTGACGCCTGGTTGTCCCCCCGCGCCGGCACAGGTCACGCATCGGTTTACGTTTAGCAGGTAATATTCGCCACCGCAAGGCAAATAAGAGGGCATCTGGAAACGCCACCATGCCGTGGGCAAACCTGAGTTCGCCCAGGTCCAAGGCCAATTGATCTGTTGGCATGTGACGTTTTTTGTAATGAGCCTTGACATGAGCACACCGTCCATCGCTGGCCAGGATGTGTTTGTCCAACAAGGTCCTCAAGGCACCGCCTCTCCGTTCTGGTTCACGCCCGACGCTGACACCTGCGCTGTCGCACCCTATGCCCTCAGCGACAAGAGCATTCCAACGCAAACAGTCACACTCCAGACCTTCATCTAGGCCTCCTTCCGGGTCTGAGAATCCGCTACGATCTAATGGGCACGGGGTCCCTCTTCTACACGAAGGTGCAGACATTCTTTGGTCTGCTCGAGCCGTGGCACAAGCACCTCGCAGCCGTCGGTTTGCGTGTCACCTTCTTGAGAGGCCATAGCGTTGGGACCTTTCGACGAGACTGAAGTTTGTCAGGTGAGGTAGTACAGATGTATTCTCTCTCTGGGAGTTTTATGTTTGCCGCACGTGTGTGTTTTCACAGGCAAATTCTTTACCATCCTCCCGTCCCACGTACTCCCTGGGTCCGACGCGACCCCCCCCACACACACACATTATTTGATTATCATTATATTATGAGGGGGAAATAAAGACCAAATAAGCAATACCTTTGATTTTCTCACCTTGATCACCTTGATCTGACTGTTGGTAAACGCATCGCGTCACTTTCGGTTACTGAGGTTTGCTGCCGCTGTGTGTGTACAATGTTACTCTCCACTCTTTTCTAAAGATTATCGTTTTATATCTGGTAGCGACTGCTAAAAGTTGCAAACAAGCTTGTAACACTCAAGCATCCTTTCCTTTCATTAAACGTCCTGCTAATTTTCACTGTTATCTTTTTTTTCCGCTAGCGTAGCTCCTAGCTTACTTTCCTGCAATGGCTTCCCCCTTTTCCTCTCCCTCTCGCTCTGTTCGGTGCTCGGTGTGTCTTATGTTTAGCTTATCCTCTGCCTCCTTTAGTGATGGTAATGGTATCTGTAATACAGTGTTAGCGGTTCAAAGTGACTAGGGTTTTAACTGCAGTACCGATGCGTCGCCACGGTGCAGCGAGTGCGTCGCTGACTAAAGATTTTTAATCCTGCAGCCGGCTGAAAAAAAATCAGGACGCTAGTCTCGTTTTAACCACCAGGTGGCGCAGCGTTGTTTAGAAGCCTCCAATGTACTACAGCGTAACTGAGGTCCGACTGTTCATTTCTACCTGTAACACATATATTACACTAAACCTATTTTACTATTTAGTTTTTACTATTAAGTATCTGTTGTGTGCTCAAACGTGGGGAGTGTGAAGGGCAACAACTTGTTGATGGCTTAGTTATTTTCTGTTCACTGCAAAGTTTTAGTTGTTCTGTGTGGTTTAAAACAGGCAGCGCCACAGCAGCAACACGTTCTTGTTTTCATTCTCCTCAGCTTTTTCGTGTCTTTAAATAGAAGGCGTCTCTTAAAAATATGTACACACCCACCGCTCTAACATCTGATACAACATATTGCCTTCACATAATTCCGTGATTATGGGTCGCAGTTTAATTAATATAATTTGAATGCGCAAGTAAAGACGTAGAGCGCAGTCCATCTGTGACTACAGCCACTTATTTAGGTTTTAAACTTCCACAACTTGTTAATGAAGGTTTTCCAATTGTCGTAGATTTTACGTAAATAACCGTAATAATCATAGGAATTTGTTTTACAGCAGTTGTCGATCGTAATTTTGACAGGACGCCAGAAATCAGCAGATCTACAGCGACGCATTACAGCAACATGTTTGTTCCTACGCGTTTACTCTGTGTCTGCAGAACTGCAGTTTGACTTGTTTTGACTGTGCGTGTCATTGTAACTGAGTGGCTGAGAGCACTTATTCCGCCCGTGTACGCTTCAACATTTTCATTTTCCATCCGTCCATCCTGCCACTTTCACTGGCGTTTTCGTTTCTCTTGCGATGAGCGGCAAACGGATTTTAATCAAAGCACCGCCTTACAAACCAATAAACAAGGCAAAAATATTTGTTTTTTACAAAAAGACACAGAATTGGAGTTAATGTTTTTATTGTTTAGAGACAAACAAAAACACAAAAAGTCCTTCTCTCGTTACCTCTGCTTATAATTTGGTGGAGACATCAAACTCTTACACAAACACGTGACGTGTTTCGGAGTCATGTGTCCAGACAGAGAGTGACCAATACACAAATGTTTGATGTGCAAATGCAGGCTACGAGAGAAACGGGGGAGTGGCGCACTAGATTAGCGAGAATTTGTTTTGACTGTGCGTGTCATTGTAACTGAATGAGTGGCTGATGTGACTTATTCGGCCCGTGTACGTTTCACCATTTTCATTTTCCATCCGTCCATCCAGCCACTTTCACCGGTGTTTTCGTTTTTCTTGCTATGGGCGGCAAACAGATTTGAATAAAAGCACCGCCTTACAAACCAATAAACCGAAAAAAAATTTTTAACAAAAACACACAGAATTGGATTTAAAGCTGTTTTTTCGTTTAGAGAAAAATGAAAAACAAAAACCTCTGCTTTTAATTTTTAATCGAAGCTCATCCGTGCAGTCGTAGCAGAGAGCTCCCGACTGCCGCTCGAATGAAACACGAGATCGAATGATTTTTGATGTGTTTCATACTAAGATGACTTGGATCTGAGTTCGACCAAGCTTTTGTTTGTCTCATGTTTGCTCACAGTTGCAAAGGCAAACTTCTCATCCCTCCCCCTCCTTCGTAGAGGCGCATAGACATGCTAATGTGTTGCTACTACTCGATCAGCAGGTGAGAAATACTTCAGCTCCGGGACAAAGCTCCATGGGAGACTGGGCAGCATCGGGCGGCGTGATCCGCTGCAGGTCTAAGACTCAGTAATGCAGCAAGTGTCACGGAACGGCAGGGAGAGGACTCAAATGCACAGCGCCAGGACACGATGAGGATGATAAAAAGGGATTTATTCCAGAATCGAAGTCACAAAACAGTCCGGGTCATACACAGGGTAATATCACAAGGCTCGGATCTCAGGGTTAGATTCGGCAGACTTAGACAGATCCACAAACAGGCAGGGTTCGGTAACAGAGTCAAGACTTACAGCACCGGTCAGGGTCAGGCGAGAACGATGGTCAGAGGTACGGAACGGGGTCAACAACAGATTAAGCCGAGCTAGGGAAATACTAGAACGTGAGGTCAAAGAATCAACGATCTGGTGGAGAACTAAGGCGACCGGTGGTGGTTAAATGCAAGAAGTTGATTACTGATACAAAACAGGTGTGTGTAATGAAGACCGGGAGTGAAGCGGGAGCTGCTGTGGTGTGACAAGAAACGGAAGTGCTTACAAAATAAAACCGGAAACTGGAATCAAAAACAGAAAAGTCCTTTCAAAATGAAACCAAGAACGAAAACCTGACAGTACCCCCCCCTCTAGGGCGACTTCCACGGCGCCCACAGACCAGGGCGGGCGGAGGGCGGTCACAGGAGGAGGGACCGAATCCCCCCCCCCCCCCCCCCCAAGGCAAACAAGCAGGGTGGGCGGAAGGAGGACCGGAAGAGGGTCAAACCGAAAGTCCATGACCGGGAGAAACAGAGTCCAGGGGTCCCTCACGAGGGTGGTGGCAGGGGAGTCCACCACGACGGCTGGCAGGATCCGGGAGGGCAGAGTCGAGACCAGCCCCTCCCCGACGGAGATGCTCTGGGGATCCTAGGGTCGCGGCGGGCGACGACGGCAGAAGCCGCGCCATCGTCGCGGCAGGAGGGGGCGTTCCCCAGGCGAGCGGCCATGACGACGGCGGAGCCGAGGCGGACGGCGCCACAGGAGGCCGCGCCACCCAAACGGCAGGAAGCGCCGAGGGCGAGGCCACCAGTCCAGCTGCCGAGGCGAGAAGAGACGTGGCAACGCGGTCAGCGCCGGACCGGCAGGAACCGATGCAGATGCGGCCGGACCGCCAGGAACCGATGCAGGTGCGGCCGGAGCCGGACCGCCAGGAACCGATGCAGGTGCGGCCGGAGCCGAGCCGCCAGGGCAACCGCCGAGCTCGACGGAGCAGACGTCGGGCCTGATCGGGTGTGCATAGCACCCGTTCGACAGGTGGTGTCCTCTGGCTGGGACAAGACCCGCGCGTGACTGGACTGAACTGGGACAGGGACGTGACTGAACTGGACTGGGACAGGACTCGACTGAACTGGACTGGGACGTGACCCGACTGGAACGTGGACTAGACTCGACTGGGCTGGGACCTGGACTGGGCTCGACTGGACTGGGACCTGAACTGGGCTCGACTGGACTGGGACCTGAACTGGGCTCGACTGCACTGGAGACTGAACTGGGCTCGGCTGGACTGGAGACTGAACTGGGCTCGGCTGGACTGGAGACTGAACAGCGCGCGGCTGGACTGGAGACTGAACAGCGCGCGGCTGGACTGGAGACTGAACGGCGCGCGGCTGGACTGGAAACTGAGCATGGCTTGACTGACCTGACTGAGACGTGGGATCAGGCGTGGCTGCTGGTTGCAGACCTGGGAGTTGCAGAGCCGCACGCAGGGCAGGTTCCCTCCGAATGAGGGCAGCTGCCTCCTCAAACAGTTGGTCCCTTGTGCCCGGGTCTGCTGCCGAATCAGCCGTGTCCATCAGATGAGCGAAGAGGAACGCAACCGGGGGAGAACAGTCGAGGTGGATACGTTGAGTGATGCTATCGGGGATGCCTGCAATTGACACTACACAGTCAGTAGGAGAGCCGAGGGGATCCCCTGCCGGAGGGGAGAGCTGCTCGGGCACCGCGACCGAGGTCTCTGGACCCTGAACCTCAGAACCGTGCCCTCGCCGACGTCGCCTGGGGCGCCTGCGGCTGACCTTCGTCTGAGGCGCTGAGAGCGGCGGGGGCTGGGTCTCTGTAGCTGGGTCCGAGTAGCGAACAGAGGCGGCGGCGTTGGGAGCCTGGGTTGGAGACACTGGAGCGGCGACAGGAACAGGAACCGCCGGAGCGGCGACAGGAACAGGAGCCGCTGGAGCGGTGACAGAGGCGCGGTCAGACGATACGCGCAGAGCGCGTGTCAAGTCCCTCCGCATTAGTCGGAGTCTGTCGAAAAACGCCTGCACTCCAGGGTACTCACGCCACCAGTACTCCTCCTCCAGTATCTCAATGGCTAGTCTGACTGTTCGGAGCTGGGCAGTAAGGCTGGGCGCTTCCGCGTATTCCCTTGCTAGCCGCTGGAAATCGCCGCGAACGTCCTCCGGTAAACTCGGGGGAACAAACTCCATCGCCTCGGTGCACGTTTAAGCACGGAACCGACAGACAGAGGGGGAAAAAAAAGAAGGAGAAACCACGGGAACAAAAAAATCGTAACAGACCTGGGTGCGGGTTGGCGCTGGCTGGGTCCAAGTCTGGCCAGATCGTTCTGTCACGGAACGGCAGGGAGAGGACTCAAATGCACAGCGCCAGGACACGATGAGGATGATAAAAAGGGATTTATTCCAGAATCGAAGTCACAAAACAGTCCGGGTCATACACAGGGTAATATCACAAGGCTCGGATCTCAGGGTTAGATTCGGCAGACTTAAACAGATCCACAAACAGGCAGGGTTCGGTAACAGAGTCAAGACTTACAGCACCGGTCAGGGTCAGGCGAGAACGATGGTCAGAGGTACGGAACGAGGTCAACAACAGAATAAGCCGAGCTAGGGAAATACTGGAACGTGAGGTCAAAGAATCAACGATCTGGCGGAGAACTAAGGTGACTGGTGGTGGTTAAATGCAAGAAGTTGATTACTGATACAAAACAGGTGTGTGTAATGAAGACCGGGAGTGAAGCGGGAGCTGCTGTGGTGTGAAAAGAAACGGAAGTGCTTACAAAATAAAACCGGAAACTGGAATCAAAAACAGAAAAGTCCTTTCAAAATGAAACCAAGAACGAAAACCTGACAGCAAGTAGTTTGTTCTACATGTTTACTCTGCAAAAATAAACATATGTATTTATCGTAGCTTTCTGATCTAAGTTATTTGTAGCACTTCGACATTCGTTTAAAATATGCAGTGCATTTTAAAATGAAAATACTATTATTATTATTTATTACCTTTATTGTAAACACAGTATTAATTGCACAATTTGGACTGCCGATGATTTGCGCTTCTTCCATAATAATCATGGATAATCAAGGAAGAAACTGCAGTTCATAGATGTTATTCAGGGACGGTTTAATAAAGATTGAGTGTGTTTTTCTGACATCAACTCTATTCAGTCGCTCTTCAGTTGCTGCTGATGTCTCATCCCTAGTTCACACACCTTAAAGCTTCCGAACCAATGAATGCGTTTCCAGATTGACCGGTGAAGCCGCACGGGTTGCTCTTGGTTACAGCAGTTAGCGAGTTAGCTGTCCTTGTCGATGCCTTGACAATGTTTTATCAACTGTAAACGATCTGAACAGTTTTTATTGTTTTACAAGGCGTTATATGACGCTTACGTTTGATCGTTGCTCGTATTCCATATAAAAGAGAACGAGGACTGAATAGGTATGCTGTTAATTGCTACGATCTTCCGTCAGTAAAATTAAAATTGTAGATCTCTTAAAATACGCAGTATTCCATAATAATCATGGATAATGAAGGAAGTAACTGCAGTTCATAGATGTTATTCAGCGATGGTTTGATAAAGATTCAGTGTGTTTTTCAACTGAACTGTCAGCCAAGGTATGTGCATTATCAAATGAATGCGCCTGTCAGCGGGGAAGACATCAACTCTATTCAGTCGCTCTTAAGTCGCTGCTGCCGTCTCCTCCCCAGTTCACACACCTTAACACTAGGACTACTGGGTTTTCTAAATATACCAGTTCCTACTACAAGGTGTTCCTACGAAGTTAACCAGCTTTTTATTTCGTTATTACTCATTTCACCTGTACCACAAGTCATTGCAGAGCTACAGCCGTGTTCCTACAAAGTTAACCAGCTGTTTATTTTGTTATTCCCTCTTTCATGTCCGTCTGGTGAATGAAAGTGGGTGGGGCCATCCACGTCCCAGAGCAGGGACACTGGGGGGAGGGGAACACACATCAACACGCAGGACAAAGATCTGCGTTTCTCTGCTGCTACAGCCTCGCTGCGGTGGGTTGTTAGTGTCACTTTCACCTGTACCATATGAAATGTGTTCCTACGAAGTTGATCAGCTTCTTTCAGAATCAGAATCGTTTTTATTCCCCAGGTTTGAACAGGGCAAACATTATTTTTATTTACAAACAAAAAAAATTAAAACGTTCACATGTGATTTGTAAATGCTGCACTGACCTCTTTTGCTTTGACGAGTTTTGTGTCTACATGAAAGCGGGCAGAACAACGTCCGAACCAATGAATACGTTTCCAGATTGACCGGTGATGCCGCACGGGTTGCTCTAAGTTACAGCAGCTGTTTGAAGCAGGGAAAAGCGAATTAGCTGTCCTTGTCGATGCCTTGACAATGTTTTAGCATCTGTTAATGATCTGAACAGTTTTTATGGTTTTACAAGGCGTAATATGACGCTTACGTTTGATCGTTGCTCGTATTCCATATAAAAGAGAACGAGGACTGAATAGGTATGCTGTTAATTGCTACGATCTTCCGTCAGTAAAATATAAAATGTTAGATCTCTGAGCCCCGACTTTTATGTCTTCTTTGGAATAAAAAACAAATGTTGAATGTTCTCAAATAATATAATATTGCCGCCCTCCGTGGCTCCCAGTGTTTGTTTTTTTCATTGAAACGTGGGTGTTACCGGTGGCCGACCCCTGGTCTAGGTCATTCTTATTCACTTTTTTAAATTGTAGTAGTGTAACCTTACAGTAGTTAGTATTCCTTTTTATTTTTTTTTATTTTATGTTTGGGAAACGTGGCATTTCAGCTACTGTGATTTTATTTGTAATTAACATTAGTTCCTACCTGCCCTTGTTGACGGGGGACAGGAAAAAGGTGACGCGCGTTGGGTAAGAGCGGCGTAAAGAAAAAAGTGTACATGTGCCGTACTGTCTTGCCGTGTGGTGCATTAAAGAAGCATACCACGTAAAGAAAATTGCCCGTACCAACAGCGAGAAATCAGGGTTACAGTAGCTTTTCTGCCACAAATCGAACACTGCACGTCGGAGGGCGCACTGTTCAGCTCTTATTTTTGGTTTCAAACTGCCATAATTTGCCATAATTTACTTACGTTCATAACCTCATACTATAACGCGAACAGCGGTTCATGGTCTTGGCGATCCATGCACTAAGTAATACAACGTTGTCATCTCGTGATCACATGATGATGATGAGACGCTGTTTTTCCAATAATTAAAATTAAAAAACTGCTTCCACTTAGACTCGAACCCCGGACAAAAAGTTTTGTAGCCTGCATGTTAACCACTTGGCCACCAAAGACCTGATCATTGAGTGTTCTACAAGAGGCTATATGACGTAAGCAACTACGAAGGGAGTCAATCGCCACCTACAGCCCAAACGGACGTAACACACTCTTCCCGCAGTGCAAACCGGGCACTGACGCGGCAGATTTGAATCCCAAACACGGTGGGGGTAGACACTTTTACCGGCTGCCTCTGTAGGTGTACGCTAGTTGCAGGGTTGGAGGCGAGGTTGTTAGACTTAGAGTCTCGGCTTCGCAACTTAGAAAACAGGCCAGCTAGCCAGGTCCCTTTAGCCGGTGCAGAGCCTCCTAGCTTAGCTGGTACCAGTCCTCCGGCAGGTCCCAGCTGGGTAATGACTGGGTCATGGTTCGTATGAAATGTAGCTTTAGGCAGGCGCCCACGGTTCACCACCAACCACTTCACGTTTCAAACAGATTTTCCCCACTCAGTGACACACCCGCTGAGAAACCCACTCTGATCATTGGTGACTCCATAGTCCGAAACGTGAAGTTAGAGAATCCAGCAGTCATAGTTAAGTGTTTCCCTGGGGCCAGAGCGGGCGACATTGAGTCTTATCTTAAGCTCCTGTCTAAGGATAAGCGTAAGTACGCTATCGTAATACACGCAGGAGCTAATGACACCCAGTTATGCCAATCGGAAGTCACTAAAACTAACATTGAGTCGGTGTGTTCGTTCGCCAAAAAAATGTTGGACTCGGTAGTTTTCTCTGGACCCCTCCCTAATGTGACCAGCGATGACATATATAGCCGGCTGTCATCGTTCCACCGCTGGTTTTCTAGGTGGTGTCCTGCAAACGATGTGGACTTTGTGGCTAATTGGAGCACTTTTTGGGGAAAACCTGGGCTGATTAGAAGAAACGGCGTCTATCCCACGTTGAACGGAGCCTCTCTGGTTTTTAGTAACATGGCCATCTTGCTTAGTCTCCCCACTCTGTGACTACTCAAAGTGGAGCCCAGGACGCAGAGTCGCAGTCTTACACACCTCTCTGCATGTTCTCTACAGCCGCCACCCATTCTTAGTCTTAGTTATCGTGTAGAGACTGTGTCTGCTCCCCGACCACCTAAACTATACAAATCACACACAAATTAAAGAGGAGTGACTTACCAGAATTTAATAAACATCAAAACAGTTCCTCTTACAGAAACGTCCTCCTGCTCCATATTCGGAGTTCTTAACTGAATTCTAATGAATTCTTATCTGACTTAGTTCTTAGCACAGATAAAGAAAAATTCATTGTAGTGGGAGACTTTAACATTCATGTTGATGTTGACAGCAACTGTCTCAGCACTGCTTTTAACTCCTTAATAGACACTACTGGTTTTACTCAGCAGGTAAATGAACCCACTAATTGATTTAACTATACCCTCGATCTTGTCCTGACAGAGAGTCATAGTCATAGCTGTGTTGAGTCTACTATCCTCTTAAATATCAGCAGCAATGACTTTATGAACTATTTTACTAATAAACTTATCACCATTAGAAAAAACATTCAGCAGCGAATTCTTCCAAATGACAGAAAGCACTGTCTAGATCCATCAACTTTAAATTTATTCCTCTGTCTTACCTAGACAGCTTCTCCCCCATAACTCATATGGAGTTAACCTCAATAATCAACTCTTCCAAGTCGTCCACTTGTCTTTTAGATCCAATCCCAACCAGATTACTCAAAGAAGTTCTACCTTTAATCAACTCGTCCATATTAAATCAAATCAACCAATCTTTACATTTAGACTATGTACCACAGGCTTTTAAGGTGGCTGTGGTCAAACCTCTATTGAAAAAAACAACCCTGGACCCTGGAGAACTAGCCAACTATAGGCCCATTTCAAATTTACCCTCTATTTCCAAGATTCTTGAAAAAATTGTGGCCAAAGAATTATCTGACCACCTGAGTGGGAATAACCTGTACGAAGATTTTCAGTCAGGATTTAGAAAACATCATAGCACAAAAACAGCTCTGGTTAGAGTCACTAATGATCTTCTATTAGCTTCGGACAATGGTCAAGTTTCTGTACTTGTCCTGTTAGATCTTAGTGCTGCATTTGATACAATTGATCATAACATTGTATTAGACACTAAAACATAGAATCAGGATTAAAGGAACAGCATTGGGATGGTTTAAATCCTATTTGTTGAACAGACTGAGGAATTCTCCACATGCAGGAGGATTAGCTATGGAGTACCACAGGGTTCTGTGCTTGGTCCAATTTTGTTTAGCCTATACATGTTTCCTCTAGGTGAGATTATTAGAAAGCATTCTATTAATTTTCATTGTTACGCAGATGATACTCAGCTATATATGTCCTTGGAACCAAATGAAACCGATCAACTAGTCAAATTCAGGGTTGTTTAAAAGACATAAAATCCTGGATGTCCCAAAACTTCCTTTAACTAGATTCAGATAAAACTAAAATTCTTATTGTTGGACCTAAAAATCTGAGGGAGACACTATTGAGTCAGATAGCCACCCTGGATGGCATAACATTAGCTTCAGATTCTACTGTGAGGAACCTTGGTGTCATCTTTGACCCTTTTACATCATACATTAAACAAATCTCCAGAACCGCCTACTTCCATCTTAGAAATATAGCTAAAATCAGAAGCATCCTCTCTCAGAGCGATGCAGAGAAACTGATCCATGCATTTGTTACCTCTAGGCTGGACTACTGTAACTCCTTACTCATAGGATGTCCTAACAGCTCCTTAAAAAGCCTACAGCTTATTCAAAATGCTGCAGCCAGAGTTCTGACAGGACTTAGAAAGAGAGATCACATTTCTCCTACATTAGCTTCTCTGCACTGGCTGCCTGTAAAATGTAGGATAGATTTTAAAATTCTCCTACTCACCTACAAAGTACTCAATGATAAAGCTCCTTATCTTAAAGACCTCATAGTTCCTTATGCTCCCAGCAGAACGCTTCGTTCTCAGAGCGCTGTGCTACTTGTGGTTCCTAGAGTCTTTAAATGTAGAACAGGGGGCAGAGCTTTTAGCTACCAAGCTCTTCTCCTCTGGAACCAGCTCCCTCTTCAGGTTCGAGAAGCTGACACACTCTCCACCTTTAAGATTATGCTTAAAACCTTCCTTTTTGATAAAGCTTACAGTTAGAGATGGTTCAGGTCACTGGCAATGATTGTTAGTCACAGGAACCATCTCTTAGTTAAGCTGCAATAGACATAGACTGCTGGGGGACTTATTTATACACTGAGCTCCTCTGTTTCCTTCTACCTCTTCTGTCCAATAACGTCCCATCGTCGTTCTATGTTCAACTAACCTTGTCTCTTTCTCTCCAGTAGTTGTGCTTCTCTCTCTCTCTCTCTCTCTCTCTCTCTCTGCTCTCTCTCTCTCTCTCTCTCTCTCTCCCCCACCCTGTTTTCACCTACAGGTATCATTGGACTCAAAGTTTGGTGTCTGTAATGGGTAGCTGCGGATCCAACCATCCTGCCTGTATCCAGTCCCTGGTCCAACCGTCCTGTCTGTGCTCTGTTGTTGCTTATTGTTGCTTGTTGTTGTTGCTGTGCTTTTCTCTCTCTCTATCCCCTCACCCCAACCGGTCGAGTCAGATGGCTGCCCACATCCAGCCTGGTTCTGCTGGAGGTTTCTTCCTTGTTAGAGATAGAGATTTCCTCTCCACTGTTGCTGTCAAATTAAATGCTTGCTGTATGTGGGATTTGTTGGGTTTAGTTGTGTGAGGTCCTAAACCTTACTTTGTAAAGTGCCTTGAGATAACTTTGTTGTGATTTGGCGCTATATAAATAAAATTGAATTGAATTGAATTGATTAAATGCTAAATATTTATTGAATATTAAACAGTAATCAAAGAAAGGGGTAAACAATGCATTCATATGCACTCATATTCATATTCACATTATGCATTCATAATCCAAAGGTGTCCGGACATCTTAATCGGCACGCGTAACGACAGAAGAAGGCATAGGGAGAAGCTCAGTACAGCCAGTGATGTAAGCCAAAAGCTCAGAGACAGAAATCATCTCACCACCAGAGAACTCGGAATCGTTCTCCACTTTATCCAACGTGAAAAATCCTCCAACCCGGCAGTTTATCCCACCAGAAGGATCCTCCAGCGTGGTTAAAAAATTATCCAACTTGGGGGAGAGTTGGGACCTGTCACCGGTTCGTCCAACGTGAAAAATCCTCCAACCCGGCAGTTTATCCCACCAGAAGGATCCTCCAACATGGTGGAGATTCCTCCAACTTAGAAACTTGTGTTTGTGTGTGCTTTCACTGGCAAATTATTTCACCACCCTCACGTAGCTTGGACTAAAAACAAACAAACTAAAAAAAGAGACAACTGGTCTTATTTATGAGTTGGTGTTAGGGAGATGCCTGCGTGCCCGCGTTTTCTGCATGCTTGCATGCATGACCCCCTGACCATTGGCCTGCCTGCCTTCCTGCCTGCACTCTGTGTGAGTGTGAGCTTGCGCTCTCTCTTCATGGCCGCTGCTCGTTTCACCGCCGCACAGGTTCGTGAGCAGATTTTTTTAAGCCAGTCAAAAGACGACTCTGAACCAGAAGAAGAATTGGAGAAGATGTGTCAAGTAAAGAAGGAGAAGCAGAAGCAGATACAGCAGGACCAGAAACAGATGAAAGACAAGAAGACAGTGAGGGATAGGATCTAAGGCTGGACACTTCTGATGAAGAAGTTGATGAGGAAGAATATAACGATGATGATGATTATGATGTTGATGATGATGACGATGAAATAATAGAAAATGTACAAAGACATGAGCAAATAGAACATGAGGAGGAGGAGGATGAAGAAGAAGAAGAAACTTTTATCTCTAAAGATGGGAAAATAAAATGGTCCTCCGCGGCGTTTCGCAACAACAGTGGAGCGAGGAACGTCCCTCTTACTCCTCTTTCTGCCCAGGGACCCACAGAGTACGTGGCGGCTCAGGCCGTTGACTTGGAATCGACCTTCAGCATGTTTGGGAAAACCAACCTGGAGGGCTCTCGAAAGCTCGGGAGCGCCTGGAAGGGCATGGACGAGGTCGACCTGCGAGCCTACTTGGGCCTCCTGATTTTGTCCGGCGTCTACAGGTCCCTAAGGGAGGCCATGGCCAGCCTGTGGGACGTCGAGAGCAGCAGGGCTATTTTTCGCGCCACAATGTCGCTAAAGGTGTTTTACGCTTACTCGAAGCTGTTGCGTTTTGACGATCGCCAAACGAGACCCACCAGACGAACAACGGACAAACTGGCAGCCGTGAGAGAGGTCTGGGACGCGTGGGTGGAGCAGCTGCCCAGCCTCCACGACCCGGCTCCTAACGTGACGGTGGACGAGCAACTGGTACCTTTCAGAGGTACAGAAAAAACACTACATCTCATACACACAGACATGCAAACACAGACACACACCTACACCGACACACACACACACGCACACATACGCAGACACACACGCAGACATGCAGAAAACACACGCATAGCATGCCTTTTTTTACTTCTGCAAAAAATATATATTTTTTAAAATCTTTCAGACAGTACATGCCCAGCAAACCAGAAAAATACGGCCTTGAGTTTTGGGTGGCGTGCGACGCCAAGTCCAGCTACGCTTGGAAGAAGCAGCTCTACACCGGCAAGCCAGGAGGAGGAGGAACAGGAGGTAGGAGAGCTTCTGAAAAAAATCAGGGCCAGCGGGTCGTGCTAGACATCACCAAAGGGCTCGCCGGGTCTCGCAACGTGACGTGTGACAACTTTTTCACTTCCTACAAACTGGGCCAGCGGCTCCTGCGCAGGGAGCCCACCATGCTCGGTACGGTTCGCAAGAACAAGCCGGAATTGCCGCCGGCGCTCCTCCCGGTCAAGGGCGGGAGCGCCTTCTCCTCTGTGTTCGCCTTCACTCCCAGCACCGCCCTGGTGTCCTACGTGCCCAAGAAAAACAAAAGGGTGAACCTGATGAGCATGCTACATTCGGCCGTGGCGGCTGCCGACGAGGTCCTCCTCGGCAGTGGTGCCATCGCTTACATCAGAATTTACTTTGGTGGATATAGTTTTACCTGCTCATGCATAGACTTCACGCCAGTTGTCAACATGTGGTTTATTTTGTGATTACTCCCACAGTTTCACTGGACAAAGCTTGTTTAGCAGAGATGAAACCCATAGCGTTTCTGCCTTTTACTTTCATTGTTTCATTGAATGAGGGTGCTTTCCCCCATGGTTACGTATTCATATGTGAATACCTACTTCACACTTAAACTGCAGCAGCAAATTGACTGTTGAAAGCTTTAGAGATGCCTGCCTGATTCCTTTACGTGCCACAGCAAAAAACTTTGTTTGAATTTTTCTCAGTCAAACAATCCTGTAACGCGGACTACAGGTACACTAGTTTTGATATTTCATTTCTTAGTTTGTGATGTTACATTGTTTGGTACTATATACAGTACATAGTATATTTTTGACATAGTTACAGTATGTCTGATTAAAAGTTGCATTACAATGGGGGAGTACTGTTTGTTATAACTAAATGAACGATGCAGGGGAAATCATGTCTTTTATCAGCTTTATTACTTTTGGTTAGGCAAGATTAAAGGCAGGGGGCCTTCCTGCTATTGAAACAGTCTGTTAAATTCAGATTTTGAATTTTAAATAAAGTAGAACAAGAATATATTGATATAATATTAATATATTTGTTATGAGTGTCTTTATAATTTCAGTGGTCAGGTTTATTACATTTTATTTAAAAAAATTCTTTGACCTAGTTTAAGATAAGTGAATCCACTGAATTATTATAAATGTTTTTTGCTTAAATCAGATAATTATTGCACTGAATGTAAAGTTTTAAATGAAGTAGTCTAGCAGCTCAGTTGATGTTAATGAAGATTTTGAGTATTGTATGAATATTGCATTAAGTTTTGGTGTGTTTTTTGGCATGACACATCGCCTTTATTGTAAACATTTTATCAATCTACATTTGAATTATAGCGTCATTTGATTTGACCAAATACGCTTGGCGGCTCACTGACCTAGTGTTTACAAACAGGTGGGTAAAACTAAATAAGTGAAACAAACTAAAACAAGTAGATCTCCATATTCTGACTGCCGACGATTTGTGCTTATTCCAATAATGACAAGTAATTAATGAAGTAACTATTGCAGTTCATAGATATTATTCAAGAAGGGGGGGGGGGATAAAAGTCTGATGTGTTTTTAAACAGAACTTCACCACTTACAGCTGAGTAACAAACTTAAGCACATAAAATTGCGAGCTGAACTTAGTGCAACGTAGGTAAAAATACGACTGCACATGGGAACACAGTGATAGAGATAATGTGTTTACAGTTGGGTAGGAAAATGGCTCAGAATTATTTGCAACATCTCATTCTCCTACAGGAATAATTTAAGCCATAAATGTAGCATTTAGTGATACTGATTTAATCAGTATTTTATCCTTCAACAGTTATCCGAAATGTAATTATAACTAAAAACATACAGACATCGCATTACAGTAGGAGCGGCTCAGAATGTCACAGTTCACGTCCCGTAGTCAGGTTTCTCACTCATTTCCGGTTTTATTTTGTACCACTTCCTGTTCAGGGCCCATGTTTTCAGTTCCAGTTTTACCTCCGGTTTTAGTTGACGCACCTGTGTCCTGTTAGTAATTACTCACCTGCTACCTATCCAGCCATCATCATCACTCTGCATTTAAGCACCAGCTCTAGCCCTGCCCAGTTGCCAGATTGTTTGTTCATCCACCCGTGACAACTCTCCAGCGTTCTGCCTGTAAGTTTATCGTGCGCCAGTTTCTGTCTGCCGTCTTGACCGTGTCTTTTGCCTTGCCCTCGTCTGTACCTTTGCTGGAGTTTTCTGGATTTGCTGTGTACCGACCTTTGCCTGCCTGACCACGAGAACTATTAAACCTTTTTGTCACCGAGCCTTGTCTCCGCTGTGCATGTGGGTCCGCTACCTAGAGCGCCGTGACAGTACAATCTGGCCAGACTCGGACCCAGCCGGCGTCTTGCATCTGTTTAAGGCCTGCAAGGGATTTTTGTTTTGTGTACTTGGACAACGCAGAGTTGCGATGGTGTTTACCTGCTCGAGGCTGCCGGAGGACCTCCGCTGGTGCTTCGAGGAGCTTGCGAAGAATTACGCGGAAGCCCCCAGTCTGAAGGTGCGGCTCCGCGTCATAAAACAGGCTATCGCTATCCTGGAGGAGGAATTCTGGTGGCTTGACTACCCGGGAGTGCAGACGCTTTTTGAGAGGCTCCAGGCAGTGCGGAGGGATTTGGCACACGCTCTGCGCGCGGCGCCCGCCAGCGTCTCATCAGCTGTTCCTGCTTCACCGGAGAGAGAGCCTGTCGTCACTCAGTCAAGCCAAGCTCACGTTCCTGTTGCTGCTCAGTCGAGTCATCCTCACGTTCCTGTCACCGCTCAGTCAAGCCAAGCTCATGTTCCTGTCGCTGCTCAGTCAAGCCAAGCTCACGTTCCTGTCGCCGCTCAGTCAAGCCAAGCTCACGTTCTTGTCGCTGCTCAGTCGAGTCAAGCTCACGTTCCTGTTGCCGCTCAGTCGAGCCGAGCTCACTCTCCTGTTGCCACTCAGGCAGATCCAGTCCCTGCTCCAGACGCCGCTCAGGCAGACCCTGCTCCCATTCCAGACACCAGCTCATCGGCCCAAGTCCATGCCCATGCTACCGCCATAGTTCCCCAGTCCAATTCCGTCCGTACCGTGGCCCCAGCTCCTGCTTCAGCCCTGGCGGTTGAGGAGGTGCAGCCCACAGCTAGTCGTCGGAGGTCCAGACGGCGTCGACAACAGCCAGATTCTCCTGTCCAGGCTCCAGAAGACTCGGTCACTGGAATCAAGCGGCCCTCTCCGTCAGCAGAGGGCACTCTCGTCCCATCAGACGACATACCCACCTCCATCGCAGGCATCCCGGACAGCATCTTCCAGTGGATCCGTGCCCAATGCGCCCCTACAGTCCTGTTCCTGTTTGCACACTATCTGAACTCCGCCGAGGCAGTGGCCGACCCGGTCACCAAGGAGCATCACTTCCGTGAAGCCGCCCTGCTCATCGCTCGAAAGCCTGCACTGCGCGAGGCCCTGGGTTTCATTGAACTCCCGTCAGAGCCTGCATCCGTTCCTTCGTCTAAGCCTGCACCCGTTCCTGCGTCTAAGCCTGCACCCGTTCCTGCGCCTAAGTCTGCATCACTGGCCCCAGCGTCTCTGGCTGCATCACTGGTCCCAGCGTCTCTGGCTGCAGCGTCTCCTGCGTCTCTGGCCGCAGCGTCTCCTGCGTCTCTGGCTGCAGCAACTGCCGCCCTAGCCTCACCTCAGCCATGCCAAGCTCAAGCTCCAGCTCATGCCCCAGCACAGCCACGTCAAGCTCGAGCCTCAGCTCAGTCACGTCAGGCTCAAGCCTCAGCTCAGCCACGTCAAGCTCAAGCCTCAGCTCAGCCTGCAGCAGCTCAAGCCTCAGCTCAGCCTGCAGCAGCTCAAGCCTCAGCTCAGCCTGCAGCAGCTCAAGCCTCAGCTCAGCCACGTCAAGCTCGGGCCTCAGCTCAGCCTGCAGCAGCGCAAGCCTCAGCTCAGCCACGTCAAGCTCAGGTCTCAGCTCAGCCACGTCAAGCTCAAGCTCCAGCTCCGGCTCAAGCTCACGCCTCGACTCCGCCACGCCAAGCTCAAGCTCCATCTTTACGCCAGCTAGTGGACATCCCTGGCCAGCCACCCCAGGCCTCAGTTCCTGTTCCTGTCGGCTATATTGAGGCCGTTCCTGTTCCTGTTCCTGTCGGCCAAGTAGCGGCCGTTCCTGTTCCTGTCGGCCCTGTAGCTGCCGTTCCAGTCCCTGTTTCTGTCGGCCCTGTAGCTGCCGTTCTAGTTCCTGTCGGCTCCTCGAAGGAGGACGCCGTTCTAGTTCCTGTCGGCTCCTCGGAGGAGGACGCCGTTCTAGTTCCTGTCGGCTCCTCGGAGGAGGACGCCGTTCTAGTTCCTGTCGCTGTCGGCTCCTCGGAGGAGGCCCCCGTTCTAGTTCCTGTCGGCTCCTCGGAGGAGGCCCCCGTTCTAGTTCCTGTCGGCTCCTCGGAGGAGGATGCCGTTCTAGTTCCTGTCCTCCCAGAGGAGGCCGCAGTTCCCGACGATCCCCAGGTGGCGGTCGCTCCCGCCGCAGCGCCTGTTGCAGCCCCGGCCGACCTCCCGGAGGAAGTCGGTCCAGCTCTGCCTCCTGCCGACCTCCCGGAGGAGGTCGGTCCAGCTCTGTCTCCTGTCGACCTCCCGGAGGAGGTGGTCGGTCCGCTCCTGGTCCCTGTGTTTTTTGAGCCAATGTGTGCAGGTGCAGTTCCTGGTGGTCCGGTCCCGGCCACGCTCGCCTCTGCTCCTGGTGGGCCGGTCCCGGTCACGCTCGTCTCTGCCCCTGGTGGTCCGGTCCCGGACACGCTCTTCTCAGCTCCTGGTGGTCCGGTCCCCGACACGCTCGTCTCAGCTCCCGGTGGTCCGGTCCCGGTCACGCTCGTCTCTGCTCCTGGTGGTCCGGTCCCGGTCACGCTCGTCTCTGCTCCTGGTGGTCCGGTCTCGGACACACTCGTTTCAGCTCCCGGTGGTCCGGTCCCGGACACGCTCGTCTCTGCTCATGGGGGTCCGGTCCCGGCCACGCCTGTCTCCGCTCCTGGTGGCCCGGCTCCGGCCATGTCTCCACGTCTGTCCTCGTCTCTGGTCCCGGCCTCGTCTCCACGTCTGTCCTTTTCTCTGGTCCCAGCCTCGTCTCCACGTCTGTCCTCGCCTCTGGTCCCAGCCTTGTCTCCACGTCTGCCCCTGGTTCCGGTTTTGTCTCCACGCTGGTCTCCGTCGCTGTTCCCGGCTTCCCGCCGGCTCTCGCCTCACTTGCCTGACGGAGGGTTAGGTCCTTGGCGCATCCTATGGCAGGGATGGCGCTGCCTCCTGCGTCGTCGGCCACCTCGGCTGGCCGGTTCCGGATGCGACTCCCTGGCTGGAGGTCGCTGTTTCCTGCCACGACGATGGCGCGGCCTCTGCCGTTGCCGACCACCGCGCCTCCTCAGCCCCCTAGAGCACCGCTGGTCTGGAGAGCACCAGCACATGTGTTTGGCCACTGGAGGCGTCTTGTTCCGACGCCGGCCTCCTAGGACTCCAGCCTTGCCCTCGGGCACAAGATGTGCCGTGTCGGCCTGGCGGCTTCGCGGCCGAGACTCTCCTCGTCACCACCCTCCTTGAGGAAGTATCTGGACTTTGTATATGTCATAGACTCATTACTTATGGACTCTATTTCTGCCCCTGCAATTCATTCTGTGTGTTTTTGATCCTCTTGTGTTCTGCTCTGACCCGTCACCCATCTCTATTGGTTATGTTGGTTTTGTTTTGGCCGTCTAGGAATCCGCCCTAGACGGGGGGATTCTGTCACAGTTCACGTCACATAGTCAGGTTTCTCACTCATTTCCGGTTTTATTTTGTACCACTTCCTGTTCAGGGCCCATGTTTTCAGTTCCAGTTTTACCTCCGGTTTTAGTTGACGCACCTGTGTCCTGTTAGTAATTACTCACCTGCTACCTATCCAGCCATCATCATCACTCTGCATTTAAGCACCAGCTCTAGCCCTGCCCAGTTGCCAGATTGTTTGTTCATCCACCCGTGACAACTCTCCAGCGTTCTGCCTGTAAGTTTATCGTGCGCCAGTTTCTGTCTGCCGTCTTGACCGTGTCTTTTGCCTTGCCCTCGTCTGTACCTTTGCTGGAGTTTTCTGGATTTGCTGTGTACCGACCTTTGCCTGCCTGACCACGAGAGCTATTAAACCTTTTTGTCACCGAGCCTTGTCTCCGCTGTGCATGTGGGTCCGCTACCTAGAGCGCCGTGACACAGAATCGTTGATTGATTTCAGCAGGGTTTCAGCAGAACTTTAGTGTGGTCCCACTAATCCCCATGCAAGGCCCCTGATCCCCTACTTTGACATATTCAATGAGTAGCTGCCTTGGTAACGGCCCCTAAAGCCTCTCCTGAGAAATGTGTAGCAATTTTGTGTGTAGCATTGTGTAGCATTATGTAGCATGTGTAGCATTGATCCACCAGGTGGAGCCTATTATCCAGGCACATAGATATAGTCTCAGACTGTAAACAGATGAGTCTTGTAAACTACCTAAATCAAGTTGAAGGAACAACTCAATTAAAAAAAAGGATTGTAAAAAACATGTTCAAAAATAAAGTTTAAATAAAACTCCTATTTACTCCTATTTTAGACACAACTATTTCCACTATTAATTGAGTATTGGTGTCGTGTTCGTGACGTGGACAACTGTTGGTGTCACGATTGGGACTTATTTCCTGTTTTATGTTGAAAGCACTTGTGTGCGTGTTTCAGTTCTGACCATGTTAGTTTCGCCTTACTTCCAGTTCTTGTTAACACTCACCTGCATTTAAGCACCAATGGTCACCAAATCTACAGTAGTTGCCAGGGTGTTGTGCTGTGAAGTTGGTTTAGGCAACATCCAGTATGTTGTTCCTACATGTAGTAAGCTAGTTTCTGCCTCAGTTTAACTTGATTAAGCTCTATATATTATATTATGGAAAGCATTAACAGACACAGACAATGCAATGAGAGTTTCAGACCCTTCTCAGATTCTTTGTTATAACTACATGGTTGTACTCAGTCCTCTTTTTTGTAATTTATGGTGACGTTACAGTGAAAACCATGTGTGAACTTGTTTTTTTCTAATAAATAAAGCCTCACCACATTTGAGAAGGATCTGAAACTGTCTAAATGTATTGTTTATGTTTTTTATTGCTTCCTTCAGTGAGACCGCTACGATGACACTCCTTTTACATTGTATTTCCAATATAGCAGTGGAACAGTGGACTGATCCTACATTGGGGAATTGTTCCTGTTAAGCAGCACACAGAAGAAAGAACAGTGAAGGTAGTTTAGGAAGAAGCCTCAAAGGGGGTGCGCACCATTAACACCTGTGTGATGCACAAATGAATGATGTTTGACAAAACCCAAACTCAGAGATCTAGGTTTGGGTAGTGTCTTTGGCACTTAATTTTACAGCAACTCTAACCCTAATATTTAACATTATGCATATGTTTGATGATTGATAAATACTATTTCTAGAGCGATTAACATCTTCCTATTTTGACTTTACAATAGGTTAGGCATGGCACAGAATAATGCTCGT
Source organism: Betta splendens (assembly GCF_900634795.4). NCBI lineage: Eukaryota > Metazoa > Chordata > Actinopteri > Anabantiformes > Osphronemidae > Betta > Betta splendens. The sequence continues at coordinate 18,166,746 of NC_040899.1, read as the reverse complement.
CTGGGATATATAAAGCATGTAAGATGACTCAAATGATGATTCTAAATTAATTCTAAATATTACAAAAGCAGCGGTTCATTTTCGCTGATTCCTGTCAACTTACAGGCGCTAAGCCTCCTCATACCAGTGCCTGTCCAGACGGTTATCAGCAGCCCCCCTTCTTGTGTTGTCTGCAGTAGGTGTTAAAGATGCTAATGTGGCCACCCCCATTTTTAGCACAAATGAGGCAATTCCAGGAAAAAACCAAAAAGTGGAGCTTTGATCAAAAACTTGTGAACCTGAGTTCTGAGAGCAGAATCTAGAACTGATTGTGTCATATTACATATTGTTGGGTAGACAGACAGACAACATGCACGTTACAGCCTCAACTGAAAACCTGAGAAATTGTAACTCGGTAACATTTGAATCCATGTCAGAGTTGAGTATTGTACTTACTTATTATTAATAAGCATAAGAACAGCAGCTCACGCTGCCACAGCTCCCAAACTGAAGGTTTATCAGTTACTAGGTGTATTGGGTTGAATTGGACTTTACTAATATACCTAATGAAATCCCTAATATCTCATTCTATATATTTTGCCATATCCACTTGGATGTTGTGTGTGTCAGCCTGCATGCTTCAGGAGCTGTTTTCAATTAAAAAGAGCATTTGACTCTTCTAAGCAAGCTTAGATACTCATAACAATAGAAGCCTCCTTTCAGACAGAACAGCCAATATACAAACTTCTCCCCAAGAGAAGAGTCCTACAGTGTTACTGTTACCTGATTTGATTTTGATTTAAAATTAATTACACTGGGCGGCACGGTGGTGCGGTGGGTAGCACCGTCGCCTCACAGCAAGAAGGTTTGATTCCCGGAGGCGGCCCTGGTGCCTTTCTGTGTGGAGTTTGCACGTTCTCCCCGTGTTCGCGTGGGTTCTCTCCGGGATCTCCGGCTTCCTCCCACAGTCCAAAGACGTGCATTAGGTTGATTGGACTCTCTCCTTTGCCCGTACAGTAGGTGTGAGTGTGTGTGTGAATGGCTGTCTGTCTCTGTGTTGCCCTGCGATGGACTGGCGACCCGTGTAGGGTGTACCCTGCCTCTCGCCCATAGCCAGCTGGGTTAGGCTCCAGCAACCCCATGACCCCGCTTATTAGGGAATAAGCGGCTTGGAAAATGGATGGATGGATTAATTACACTTCGATTTAAAGGATACATTTGTGACACATGACTCAAATGAATTGGCAACTCATTACTGAACTAATTTGTATATAATATTTAACCAAAACAACAATTTAGAATAATTTATGATTATCATTCAAGTAATATTACATGCTTTATATATTCCAGACGAGCATTATTCTGTGCCATGCCTAACCTATTGTAAAGTCAAAAGAGAAAGTAATCTTGTCAAACGCTTTTTCATTTATTTATACTTACTAATGGTGCTCTCACCCCCTTTGAGGCTTATTCTTAAACTACCTTCACTGTTCTTTCTTGTGTGAGCTGCTTAACAAGAAAAATTCCCCAATGTAGGAGCAGTGAATACTATTTAGCTCATATAATAAACCAAGTTTATAAGAATACCTACAAATACTATAGTGTTTTTCTTTACACAGACTGACATAGAATAAACATTAAATCAATGTTTTATGCATTAACAAAACTATCATAGAATAAACATTAAATCAATGTTTTATGCATTAACAAAACTATCAAACAGTTTAGCACTGTTTTAATAACATAAAATAGATTTTCTGGTTAAACTGTACTGTGCTGGTTAAACATTGATTTATTGGAGAAGCAACTAAACCTGCTTTATGTGCAGCAGGAGTCTATTTTAACTAAAGCAGATAATCATAGCAGTTTTGGATAAAACGCCCTTTAGTCAAACATTTATAAACCACATGGACATTTTATTTAATTAATGAGAAGTGATTCATTTTACTAGTAAGTAACTACTGCACTTATATTGATTAGCACTAAATTTACTTTTTACCAGTCAGAAAAAACCAACAACTGACAAAGTCCAGAAGCTTCTTCAGGAAAGTTCCACATGTTAGTTCAACTTCATTTCACACATTTGAAGAACGGGCTCATTACGTTGAAAAGACTAAGTAGGTGTGAAGAACCATCCCCCAAGAAGGACACAAATGGCAGAAGCTACAAACGCTTCTTCTGCAGAATCAGTTGACATGACTGAACTTAGACAACCTCACCTGAGTCATGAGAACCAGATATATTTGTTAACTGCTTAACACTAGAACTACTAAAGGACGTACACCTTTACATATACCCCTAACAACGACTGGGTGTTCACTTGTCCGGCACGCTCCAGCTGGCACCCTGCCAAGAGCCGCTTTTGTTACGTAAAGAGGGCCATCACCGACTCACTCTGTGGGGTGGGCTGCAATATATTGCAGGCAGCAATATATAATAGTAATAATAATATAATAATATAATAGTTTTAACAAATGTACAATAAAAAATTTAAAAAGAAAACGCTTGAAAGCGTTTCTGTTTTATATTTTCATTTATTTCGTTATTTCCCTTTCACCTGTACCACATAAAGTCACTGCAGAGCTACAGCCATGTTCCCAAGAGGTTCACCAGCCGCTTTCGGCATGACACATGCATCGACGTTGTTCTGCCCGCTTTCATGTAGACACAAAACTCGTCAAAGCAAAAGAGCTCAGTGCAGCATTTGCAATACATTTATATGAATAACGAAATAAACGGAATGTAAAGTAAAATGCTTTATAGAGTTTTGTGTCTACATGAAAGCGACTGGTCAACTTTGTCAACATGTGGCACCAGTAAGTGGGGGTGTCGTGCCAAAAAGTGACTGTCTGCCAGAAATTGATTTCCGCACGCGGGAGCGCGCACCGTCTCATTAAGGCGTTTAACTCGGTTTGTGTAGGACTACAGCTGCTTATTTCGGTTTCAAACGGCCATAACTTGTAAATATTATCCGCAACATGTTTTCTAGTGGTCGTAGTGACGCCACGTCTTTTTGCAGCGATCGTCGATCATGACTGTTTAACTCTATGACATGACGCTAGGACTCAGATCTACGACCCAATATTGCTGCAACATGTTTGTTCTTCACATTTTGTGTCTGATTAAAACTGCACGAGTGACCACCGAGTTGTTTCACCACTTTTAACTTCCTGTATAGGCCAGTTAAACCAGTAAGAGGCTTTCATGTTCCCAAAACGAGATTATTAGAACCAAAGCTTTTGGTCAGAAGCTTAATTATGTCTTATTTTAAATACACTAAGCTCTGCTTTGTTATATTTACAGATGTAATACACCAAGACCAGTAGAACCAGTAGCATGCTGGTTTTATGTTGCCACAAAGTGATTAAAACAATATATGTTAAATGAAAGCTTCTTTCCCCCTTATTTTAAGTTCATGGAGCGCTGCTGGATTATAATAATAGATTTAATGAGCATCCAGTACATCTTATCACTTTCCACACCTGTCTGAGACCAGTAAACCAGTAAGATGCTGTGTTTACGTTGCCAAAAAGTGATTACAGCCAATATCGTTTGATAAGAAGCTTATTTCTGCCTCATTTTTATCTTTATTAATCTCTCCTTGTTCATATTAACAGATTTAATGAGCATCCAGCTCATTTGAACACTGTTGGTACCTGTCAGAGTCCAGTACGACCAGTAAAATGCTGGTTCCACGTTGCCAAAAAGTGATTACAGCCAATATCTTTTGATAAGAAGCATATTTCTTCCTAATTTCAACTTCATCAATCTCTTCTTGGTTATATTAACAGGTTTAATGAACATCCAGCTCACTTGACCCCTGTCTGTACCTCTCTGAGACCAGTACAACCAGTAAAATGCTGTTTCCACATTGCCAAAAAGTGATTTATGCCAATATTTTTTAATAAAAAGCCTATTTCTTCCTCATTTTAACTTCATCAATCGCTTCTTGGTTATATATTAACAGATTTAATGAACATCCAGTTCACTTCACCACTCTATATACCTCTCTGAGACCAGTACAACCAGTAAGAAGCTGTTTCCACGTTGCCAAAAAGTGATTCATGCCAATATCTTTTGACATTAGCTTATTTCTGTGTCATTTTAAGTTCACAGAGCTCTTTTTGATTATATGAACAGATTTAACTTTACTTGACAATTCTGCACCTGTGAGGTAGAATCACTTTTTGGCAACATGATAACAAGCCTTTTCTTGGTTCTACTGATTTCAGACTGGTACAAGAAGTGATCAGATGGACTGGATGTTAACTAAATCTTCAGTTTGATCCAGTAGAACACATCTAAAGGTAAAATGAGGCAGAAATAAGTGTCTCATCAAAAAGAGGCTTGAATCACTTTTTGGCAATGTGAAGACAGCATCTTACTGGTTCTACTGGCCTCAGACAGGTACAGATAGAGTTCAAGTTAACTTAAATCTGTTTAATATTAATAAGGAGAGCTCCACTGACTTAAAATGAGGCAGAAATAGGCTTCTTGTCAAAAGATATTGGCATGAATCACTTTTTGGCAACGTAAAACGAGCATCTTACTGGTTGTACTGGTCTCAGACAGGTACAGACAGCGGTCAAGTTAATTTGAATGTGTTAATAATAACAAGGAGAGCTCAACTGACTTAAAATGAGGCAGAAATACGCTTCTTGTCAAAAGATATTGGCATGAATCACTTTTTGGCAACGTGAAAACAGCATTTTACTGGTTGTACTGGTCTCAGAGAGGTACAGACAGTGGTCAAGTGAACTGGATGTTTATTAAATCTGTTAATATGAACAAGAAGAGATTGATGAAGTTAAAATGAAGAAGAAATAGGCTTCTTGTCAAAAGATATTGGCTGTAATCACTTTTTGGCAACGTGAAGACAGCATCTTACTGGTTTAACTGTCAATTTCTGGCAGACAGTCACTTTTTGGCACGACAGGGGAATAACGGCTCAAAGCAACAGGCTGAAAGAGGAGGCTGTAGCAGAGGAACACAGGTCTTTGTCCTGTATGTCGATGCGCCCAGCCTCCACAATCAGCGCTTATCTTTGCTACGGGACTGATAGCCCCGCCCACTTTTATTTATCAGACAGATATGAAAGTGGGAGTAACGAAATAAACGGAATTTAAAGTAAAACGCCTTCAAGAGTTTTGTCTACATCAAAGCGGGCAAATCACATTTGAACGTTTTAATTTTTTTTTAAATAAAAATAATGTTTGCCCTGTTCAAACCTGGGTAATAAAAACGATTCTGATTCTGAAAGCGGCTGATCAACTTCGTAGGAACACATTTCATATGGTACAGGTGAAAGGGACACTAACATCCCAACGCAGCCGAGGCTGTAGCAGCAGAGAAACGCAGATCTTTGTCCTGCGTGTTGATGAGCGTTTCCCCTTCCCCCAGTGTCCCTGCTCTGGGACGTGGATGGCCACGCCCACTTTCATTCACCAGACATGAAAGAAAGAATAACGAAATAAACAGCTGGTTAACTTTGTAGGAACATGGCTGTAGCTTTGCAATGACTTTATGTGGTACAGGTGAAAGCAGTAATAACGAAATAAATGAAATATAAAAAACGCTTTCAAGCGTTTTCTGTTTATATTTTTTATTGCACATTTGTTAAAACGTGATGAGTGTACTGTAATCTTTTCTGTAATTTTTGGTGACGTTACAGTGCAAACAATATTTGAACTAGTTTTTTTTGTAAATAAACAAAGCTTCGCCACATTTGAGAAGGATCTGAAACTGTCTTATTGTATTTTTGATGTCTCTTATTGCTTCCTTCGGTGAGACCGCAACAATGACACTCATCCTTTCACGTTGTAAATCCAAGCACATAGCGGTGGAACATTGTAACAGTGGATGTCACTCATAGACTCATAGGAACTGTGCAGCCTTGCAGACAGGAGCAGGGTCATGAAGCCCACGCAACCCACCACCTAGAGTGCATCAGTGATGGCCCTCTTTACCTAACAAAAGCAGCTGTTCACAGATGATTCAGGGTCTCAGCTAGCCGAGCAGATCATTTGACCACCTTCTAGTTGGAATGGGTATATTTAGGAAACCCAGTAGTTCTAGTGTTAACGAGAAAATTCTTGAGGGATCCATCATTTTAAAGATTGCGGTCAAATCAAGGCTTTGTTAACATAATTCTGCATTATGATAATTAATAATTCTGAGTTGATTTACACTGAGTTTGCAAACCTGGAGTTTTCAGTTTCAGAACAGCTGAAAAGAGTTGGTTTAAGCAACTCTGAGTTGATTGACTCAGAGTTAAGCGCGTGCACCGTGACGATACAAAGCCCCGATCAATGTGGATGGAGTGAATATATTACGAGTCACCATGGCAACAGGACAACAAAAGACGCCCGGAAATGGACATGATACCTCAAGCATGTAGCAACTACGAGCCTATATTCGGTAGAAAAAGCAACACGGCTGCAGCGGCGAAAGAGAAAGAAATAGCTTGGAAGAAAATAGCGTGTGTGTAAGTTTACATTTTAATTTAAAATAGCGTGTGTGTAAGTTTACATTTTAATCATACAGTGTTAGGTGTGACTAATTACTAAATAATGAATAACTTGTAAAGTAAGGACTTTTAAAGTAATTGTTCACTCATCTTACAAGTTACTTCAGTAATTGCATGAAATACCGATGTTTGTATGAATTAAAAGTGCATTGTTATGTTTATGCATTTATAAAATTCCTGTTGTGGTTGATGTGGGGTTTGTAAAGTAATGATAATTCAATAATCCAATATGTTTTATGGAGAGCAGTTATTATTAGCAATTATATACATTAATCTAATTAGTTTTTTTAAAGTTGCCCAAAACTGATGTAATAATATAAGAATTTAATTTCAATTTTTAAGTAGGTGCAATCCTGCAGGCATAAAAAGAACGTGGCAACAGCTAAAAAATATAAAAACAGTCAACCAGATAAGGCACGATCATATCATGGGTGTAGACTACCTGACTCTACAACATTTGACATAATAAATAACTAAATAGCATGCAGAGTATAGCAGTGCAGCAGCATTTTCAACATGGCTGTGATGTTTTCACACAGTTAAATCATTTGACTTCTACTCAGCCAACAGAAAGAAGGCAGAGGCTAGAACAACTGGTGGAGGAGCTGCACCTCCACCACTGACGCATGCAGAGGGGAAAGCCCTCGGCTTGAACACTGGAAAGCAGAAGCTGAAGAAATTCATCAGAACCAGTCACTCCCAAGGATACAAGTGCATCTGTAAAATGTAAGAGGCCTACCTGTATATTTGAGTTTTTACATAGGCTACTTTTGATATATCCATTTCTTAGACTCTGGTTTGGGTTATTTGTTGGTCTTTTGGATCCTCCTGTCTCAACAGAAGTGATAAGTAGTATTATAAAGTGTGATGTTAATACAGTTTATACATATCACATGATTTCTGATGTTTGCGTTGCGTAGCCTAAATAATGCAACTTGATCTCCAAGTATACTGACTTTATTATCTCCCCTCTGCCCCAGAATGTGGAAAAACTGCAGGAGGAGGGTCCATCACATTCTGCTGCACAGATGCACACAGTTCATTGATGTTCAGTAAATGCCAGAGTTCAATTCGGTAAGAGTAATGAGGAACTATGTCATGTAACTCTAAATCTTCTGTATTTTCAGTTACATAAAGTAAATCTCAAGGAAATATTATACTTGGGCCGCCAGATTGAAAAGACAGATCTAGAAATTGAAATTCTCAAACAAAAGCTGGAGGTGAGTGTATAGTTAAAGGTGAATTGTATGAAATATTGAAGGAATCATAAAATCTAACAACTGCCTTTGTATTTGTAGGAAATGAAGAAAACCAAATAAATTATGATTTGCATTTATTCAGTTTCTTTTATTGGTGGTGGTGATGGTTGATTAAGACATTACGGCAAATTACATCTCTGATTGTCCATCCACCCTGCAGATTACCGTGATGGAAGGAGTCCTCCTCAGGGTCTTGTATTTGTAGGGCAGGGTGTTGCTCCCCTCTAATAATTGCAATATTGTGGAGAACAAGACATGTCACATTAATGTCACAGGCCTCTCAGGTATTACCCTGAGGTGACGTAGGCACTGAAGACGTGCTTTCAACAGGCCTATGGTCACTTCCACCCGGGCTCTTGTTCTGCAGTGACACGTTAAAGCGCTGCTGCGGGCCTGCTTCAGGTTCTGGGTGAGGGGTCAGTAGTGTGGGCTGACATGGGTGACCCCTATCTCCAGCAGAAAACCGTCAATCTCTCATAGAAGAAAGTTCACATTGCTTTAGTGTTGCATAGAAGTGCTCCTGTGAGTGTGTAGTGCATGCATTGAAAAAAGTGTATAGGACATACATGTACTTACCACAGTGCAGCCTGTTACTTATGGTTGACTCACCATAATTCATGACCAGAGCCGGGCCACTTGGCCTCCACGTTTGTGTTAATATCTGCAGCATCACATAGGATCTTGGTGGTGTAAACAATGATACATGTCAGTTACAGTATGGTGATGTAGTCTTTGACCATTAGAAAGAGTAGTCAGTTTATCTACACATTTATTAGTTTATTTCAGGTCATAGCAAGATATTGTTAAGAGCCTCAGTGTGGACCATGGACCAGTTGGAGGACCTCGGGCCGCAGGGCCGCAGGGCGCGAGGAACCAGAAGCTGTAGTTTGTCCGATTGTCCTTGGTCTGGCGCTCACCACCGTCGGTACAGCACTCCGCCGTGCAGCTCCAAGTTACCCCACTGAGAATAGAGGACCTTTACCTCGGGCTCCTCTGCAGACACTGCTGTCCAGTCTGGACGATGTCGAGCTTCCAGCCAGGCTCTCGCCATTACTAGCACAGGGTCGGCCCCTTGGTGATGGCGTAACTGTTCCTCAGTGAACAATTGCTCTGCCTCTGCGCTGTCGCCTCCAAGGCGGGCGGCGGCTGCCTCCGGTGCCCGCTCCCTCTCTTCCTGACGCTGGCAGTGGCGACACTCCTCCGCAGCGCAGGGTCGCCTGGAGAGGGCATCGGCGTTGCTGTGCTGTCGCCCCGGTTGATGTTGGATCTCGAAGTCATACTCCTGCAACACCTCCAGCCACCTTGCCACCTGACCCTCAGGTTGCCGGAAGTTGAGCAGCCAAGTGAGAGAGGCATGGTCAGTGCGCAGGGTGAACCGATTGCCAAGCAGGTAGGGTCTGTAGTGCCGCACAGCCAGGACCACTGCCAGCAACTCCCGCCTGGTCACACAATAGTTGTGCTCTGCTCGGTTCAGACTGCAGCTGTAGAAAGCCACCGCTCTCTCACCTGCCTCCCCCCCTTGAGAGAGGACGGCCCCGACCCCCACATTGCTGGCATCGGTGTCAAGGATGAAAGGCTGCTGGGGGTCAGGGAGGGCCAGGACCGGAGCATCAACCAAGGCCGCCTTCAGTTGCTTGAAGGCAGTGGTGCAGGCGCTAGACCACTCGAACCGCTTGCCCTTCTCCGTCAGTCGATGTAGTGGGCTGGCGATAGTGGCGAAACCCCGAACGAACCTCCGGTAATAGGAGGCTAGCCCCAGGAAACTCCTCAGTTCACTGGCGGTGGTGGGCGTTGGCCAGTCCCGGACAGCCGATACCTTGGCCTGGTCTGTGGACACCCCTCGTGCGCTGACCACATGCCCCAGGAACACCGTTTCTCTGGCCAGCAGATTGCACTTTGCCGGGTTCAGCCGGAGCCCAGCCTGGCGGATGACGGTGAAGACCTCCCGCAGGTTTACAAGCGCACCCTCAAAGTCTCTGGCGTGCACTAACAAATCGTCCAGATACACCACACAGCGGCTCCGGGGAATGTCCTTCAGTACCCTCTCCATGAGGCGCTCAAAGGTGGCAGGGGCATTACACAGTCCAAATGGCATGACTCGGAACTGCCACAGTCCCTGGCCGATGGTAAAAGCCGTTTTGGCTCGATCCTCCGGGACCAGCTCCACTTGCCAGTAACCGCTCCTAGGTCTAGAGAACTGAACCAGCACGACCCCGCTACATGATCCAGAGCGTCATCGATGCGGGGTAGTGGGTAAGAGTCTTTCAGAGTGACGGCGTTTAGGCGTCCGTAGTCCACAGAGAGTTGTCAGCTACCCCCTTTCTTCCTCACCATCTCACCATCACCACCGGGGCAGCCCAGGGGCCGTCCGACGGCTCGATGATGCCGTTTTTGGCCATCAGCTCTGCTGCTGCTTGGCGTTTGGAGAGAGGCAGCCGGTGAGGTCGCAGGCGGATGGGCTGTGCCTCACCGGTGTTGATGTGGTGTTGCACCAGCCCTGTTCTGTTGCAATCTGCAGTGACCCACTGTGTGGAAGTTCCCGGAGAGGGGGGGTGTGTGATTGGAGTGAGTGTCCCCTCACCACCTCACTCCGCTCCCGTTTCCCGACGGTGACCCAGCCTTAGCTTTCGGTGAGGGGGCGGGGCAGTCACGAGCAAAATGTCCCAGTTCACCACAACGGAAACAGCCGCTGTCCTCCCGGCGAGGTCGACGCGCCGGAACGGCAGCTGGTTGGGCTCGGCTGACGTTCTCCTCTGACGCCTCCGTCTCACCGCTGCACTCGGCCGCCCTCACTAGCGATGGCTGGTCCAGGAGCCTCCGCTGTGATGGTCTTGGGCTCAGTACCTCCTCGGCCCGCTCCTGAACCTCGGGGGGGTTGACCGGTGTTTTGGGTGTCGGGCTCGGTGCAGCGCTGTCCGGGACTGTCTCTGTTCGTGACGGTTGTTCATCACCGCGGGCTTTGCTCGTTTTATGCAGAGGAAACCTGCGGACGCTGGAACCATCGGGTGCGTCTGGATCGCGGCCTCCCCGCGTTGGCCTCTCCCGCATCAGGTTATTCAGAAGCAGGCTGCTCTCCAGCACAGCTCGCTCCAGCTCCCGCAGTTCTCCTTCCATGGCTCCTCTTTCTAGTCTAACAAGACAGATCCCACTTCTTACACCAATGTTACGAGCCTCAGTGTGAACAACACTCCTTTATTTTCTTATACCAACAGCGGGGTCACAACAGGTCTCACCACACTCTTCAAACCCCCCCGGAACTACACAGAACAAAAACTCCCGCTTCTTTCTCCCGGAAGCACACCTGACGTCACGCAACTATCTGCGCTTCAAAATAAAAGAGCCACATAACACAATACGAACTGGAACAGTCAACCAAACTATGTACACCCCCCCCCCGGATCGCTACAATATTATTATTATATATATTACTGATCATCATTTTTCAGATTAGCCCAGGGATGTCCAAAGTCCGGCCCGGGGGCCAATCACGGCCCGCGGTAAGATTTCATACGGCCCGCAACTTCGGTCTTATCATGTATTATTTATGGCCCACTAGCACTGTCTAACAGAATAAATAAATCACAAAACTTGAAAATGTAATTCCTCCTTTCACCATCATGTGGCAGCACCACTTTAATTCTATCTGGCTCTGCATCCTTGCCGCAAACCCTTCTCCGCTCATTGCTGCCATGGCGACTGCGACGAAAAAGAGGAAAGTTGACAGTGAGGGACGCCGCTTTCAAGAAAGTTGGGAATTACAGTACTTCTTTACTGAAAATCGAGGCAATTGTGTTTGTCTTACTGTCAAGACACTGTTGCCTTGTTTAAAGAGTTTAACATAAAGAGACACTACCTAACCAAACGTGCTACCACATAAGTTACACAAGTTAACCGGGATTGACCGCGCAGAAAGAGTTAAACAACTCCAAGCTGCTCTGGCATCACAACAGCGATTCTTCACGTGGGCCTGTGAGTCAAAAGAAAGTATCACCAAGACAAGTGTTATGGGATAAATTAAGTCTTCCTTACTTCTATGCAGTTATTATACGATTTATGACTTATGTTCTGCAATTAATATCTTATGTTTTGTCTTACTGTATGCATTTGACATTTCACCTAGATTGTTCAATGGTTGTCTCTGCCTGATAGACTCTCAACTTTAGCTCCCAAACCCAAGGTCAGGGAGTTGTGTCTCTGTCTGTGGAGACTTGGTGCTCCTTTCTCACAGATAGTTGGACGTCAGCAATGCAGATGTGAGAATGTAAATATCTTCACACACACTGCGACAGGGAGGAGATGGTGCATGTAATTTGATTGGGTTAGAATGACATTCCACCCTAGTCGGACAGAGAAACTAAAAGGCAGAAGCAACTTGAGGATCGTGGGCTCTTTGCATCACACCTTCGTGGTGTGTGCACTGATCTCCCCAGCTGGTTTTTGGTTCGTTGATGTGCATGATCAACATCCATGCTTTTTATTTGTTTTCCCCATTATTTTTATTTTCTTTATTATTTCAATAAATCACACAAAAGGACAAGTCTCTCATCTGCTTCTTTATGAAAAATTTCCACCACACAAGCTACGAAGTGGCCATGTTAATAGCTAAATGTCAGACTTCGGACAGGGCAGGCGTCGGACCCACATGCACAGTACACAAGCGTGATGAGAATAAATGCAGGCTTTATTTCCACAATCAGAGTGATACGGTCCAGGTCATACACAAGAGCTCGGTCTTAAGGTACAGTCAGGGAGCAGGCAATCTCAGGTCAATAGACAGGCAGGGTTCGGTACACAGACGATCACGGTGACGGTACAGACAAGGGTTAGGCAAACTCACGGTCAGATATACAAGCAGGGTTCTTATCCAGGCAACAGTAGTAGCAGGGTTCAGGCAGGATTCGGTAGTCAGGAGAAACAGGATCAATACACGAGAGACAAGATACTAAACGCTGGAAAGAAGTACTAGTCTGGGATCATTACTGATGGTGCGCCTGCCATGGCTGGTGAGCGAAGTGGATTGTCCACACTGATCTGCAATAAAGTCACAGAAGAAGGAGGTAATGCTATTAAACTTCACTGTATAATTCACCAACAGGCTCTCTGCGCCAAACATCTCAAATTTGATCATGTTATGAAACTAGTGGTAAAGGCATTAATTCTATTCACTCTACACCACCGACAGTTTCAGCAGTTCTTGCTTGACATTCAGGGTGAATACGGAGACGTAATATATCACAACGCTGTGAGGTGGCTAAGTCGGGGGTCCGCATTGCAGCGGTTTTTCTCTCAGAGAGGAAATCGGACGTTTTTTGGGTGAAAAGGGGCAACCAATGGAAGAACTGTCCGATCCTGTCTGGCTGACAGATTAGGCTTTTATGGTTGACATAACGAAGCACCTGAATGTGCTGAATGTTAACCTGCAAGGACGGGATGCAGTGGTGAGCCAGCTGTACGCTCACATCAAGGCCTTTGGAACCAAGCTGCAACTTTTCCAAAGACACTTGTCCCAAACAGAGCCCTGCACCGTACACTTCCCAGCTTTGAAAGAGGTGATCGACAGCTTCCCGCAGGACAACATCAGTGCGCAAATGATGAGTTACGCAACAACTATCGCATCTCTTTCTATGGAATTTAACACACGCTTTTGGGATTATGCGGCTATTGAAAAGGACATGTTGCTTTTCTCTTTTCCCTTCTCCGCGGACCCTGATGATGCTCCTCCACAGCTGCAGCTGGAGCTCATTGAGCTGCAGTGTGATGATGAGCAGCGCGGTAAACACCAGCAGCTTTCTCTTGTTGACTTTTACAGGCAGCTGGATAAAGGCAGGTTTCCAGAAATGCGAACATTTGCAAAGAAAATGCTGAGCTTATTCGGCTCCACATATTTGTGTGAGCAGACATTCTCTGTCATGAACTTAAACAAGAACCGACTGAGGTCAAAACTAAGTGACTCCCACTTACGTGACATTTTACCCATCTCAACTACTTCCCTTAAACCAGACCTGGCCTCTTTAATGAAATCCAGATCTCAGTTTCACCCTTCTCATTAGTGTCAGCAAGTTATTGGTTTCTTTATCAATCTGAAATTGATGTTTTGAATCTGTCACTATTAACAGTGAAAAGCCAAAAGCATACTTATGCACTTTTAAGTATTACTATGGCACTTTTTTCATTTTATTAAACATCTTGAATAAGATTTGGATATAACTGTTGTTGTTGTTTACCTGTAAATGTGACAAACTATTACTCAAGATAAAGATCTTGTAAAAGATAAGAGCAAAATGTACTTGTTTTAAACTTTAATGATAAGAGACAACTTTGCATTACATATAACTCCTGTTTAAAATGTTCATGAGGCAAAGATATTTATCAAACTCATGTAAATTTAAGGTATTTCATACAGTTCAGTGTTCAATGTTATCTGACTCCCCAGATATGAATTAAAGGCAGAGTTGTCGTTTAAGAGTATTTCACGTCTGCCTGAGCGGTTTATATTTGGTTACACTGCCATTTGAAAAATAAAGAGAATTGTGACGATGAAAATTGTTTCATAATTGTGTATATTTGCATGTAACTTTTTTGGTTAAAAAAACATCAGAAGGATCTACTGGCCCCCAGGCATCTTCACTTTATCAAATCTGGCCCTTTGTGCAAAAAGTTTGTACACCCCTGGATTAGCCTCACTAAAACAAATACCACATACCTGCAATCCTGTGAAACTCCTCTTTAATGGCTCTGAGGAGTTTGTGGCAAGGAAAGCGCTTGAGGTTGAACTATTCTACATACAGTGGCATTACTAATGTTCTCAGCATCTCCAATGTTATAAAGAAACTAGTGTTTGCAAAAAAACGTACAGCAAGACAAAGAATCTGCTCGAATGTAAGAACACGGCCACGATGGGTGACGTGTCTGATGTGTGGGTGGATAAGATTATTAATAGCATTTTGGTCTCTGCACAAAGGAAACAGTTGAAATATATGACTGTACTAAAGATTAAACAACATAACCACGCACCGGAGCGATGGAGTTTATTGCCCCGAGCTTACCGGAGGACATCTGCGGCGATTTCCAGAGGCTAGCTAAGGAATATGCGGAAGCAGGCAGTCACAAGGTCCGGCTCGGCATTGTAGATATGGCCATTGAAATCCTGGAGGACGAGTTTTGGTGGCGTGAGTACCCCGGAGTGCAGGCACTCTTTGACAGGCTCCAGCTAATGCGGAGGGATTTGGCACGCGCGCTGCGTGCACCGTCTGTCCGTGTCTCCGCAGCTGTTCCTGTCGCCATTCCGGCGGTTCACGTTCCTGTCACTGCTCCAGCGCCTCCAACCCAGGCTCCCAACGCAGCCGCCTCTGTTCGCCACTCGGACCCAGCTACAGAGACCCAGCCCCCGCCGCCCTCAGCGCCTCAGACGACGGTCAGCCGCAGGCGCCCCAGACGAAGTCGGCGAGGGCACGGTTCCAGGGTCCAGGGCCCAGAGACCTCGGTCGCGGTGACCGAGCAGCTCTCCTCTCCGGCAGAGGATTCCCTCGGTTCCCCTACTGACTGTGTCATGTCAATTGCAGGCATCCCCGATAGCGTCGCACAACGGATCCACCTCCACTGTTCTCCCCCGGTTGCGTTCCTCTTTTCCCACCTAATGGACACTGCTGATTCGACAGGGCACGAGGAAACAACTGTTCGAGGAGGCAGCTGCCCTCATCCTGAGGGAACCTGCCCTGATTGCGGCCCTGCAACTCCCAGGCCTGCAGCCAGCAGCCACGCCAGATCCCACGTCTCAGCCAGGTCAGTTTTGTTACGCTCAGGTTCCAGTGCAGCCCTGCCACGCTCAGGTTCCAGTGCAGCCCTGCCACGCTCAGGTTCCAGTGCAGCCCTGCCCCGCTCAGGTTCCAGTGCAGCCCTGCCATGCTCAGGTTCCAGTGCAGCCCTGCCACGCTCAGGTTCCAGTGCAGCCCTGCCACGCTCAGGTTCCAGCCCCAGTTCAGTCGTGCTCTGCTCAGGCTCCAGCCCCAGTCCAGTCGTGCTCTGCTCAGGCTCCAGCCCCAGTCCAGTCGTGCTCCGCTCAGGCTCCAGCCCCAGTCCAGTCGTGCTCCGCTCAGGCTCCAGCCCCAGTCCAGTCGTGCTCCGCTCAGGCTCCAGCCCCAGTCCAGTCGTGCTCCGCTCAGGCTCCAGCCCCAGTCCAGTCGTGCTCCGCTCAGGCTCCAGCCCCAGTCCAGTCGTGCTCCGCTCAGGCTCCAGCCCCAGTCCAGTCGTGCTCCGCTCAGGCTCCAGCCCCAGTCCAGTCGTGCTCCGCTCAGGCTCCAGCCCCAGTCCAGTCGTGCTCCGCTCAGGCTCCAGCCCCAGTCCAGTCGTGCTCCGCTCAGGCTCCAGCCCCAGTCCAGTCGTGCTCCGCTCAGGCTCCAGCCCCAGTCCAGTCGTGCTCCGCTCAGGCTCCAGCCCCAGTCCAGTCAAGCTCCCTTCAGGGTCTTGCCTCAGTTCAGTCGAGCTCCGTTCAGGCTCTAGCCCCAGTTCAGTTGAGTCTGGCCCAGGCTCCAGCTCAGCCTTGTCGCATCCAGAGTCCAGCTCAGTCCGGTCAGGTTCCAGTCCAGTCGAGTCACGTTCAGGTCCCAGTCCAGTCGAGTCACGTTCAGGTCCCAGTCCAGTCGAGTCAAGTCCAGGTCTCAGTCCAGTCGAGTCGCGTCTAGGTCCCAGTCCAGTCGAGTCGCGTCCAGGTCCCAGTCCAGTCGAGTCAAGTCCAGGTCTCAGTCCAGTCGAGTCAAGTCCAGGTCTCAGTCCAGTCGAGTCGCGTCTAGGTCCCAGTCCAGTCAAGTCACGCTCAGGCCTTGTCCCAGCCAGAGGGCACCTCCCGTCAAACAAGTGCTAGTCGCCGTTCTAGTTCCTGTCGGCTCCAGAAAGGTCGCCGTTCTAGTTCCTGTCGGCTCCAGTAAGGACGCCGTTCTAGTTTCTGTCGGCTCCAGTAAGGACGCCGTTCTAGTTCCTGTCGGCTCCAGTAAGGACGCCGTTCTAGTTCCGGTCGGCTCCAGTAAAGACGCCGTTCCAGTGCCTCTACCGGGCCGTTCCAGTTCCTGTCGGCTCCAGTAAAGACGCCGTTCTAGTTCCTGTCGGCCCTGTAGAGGTCGTCCCCGTTCCTGTCGGCCCTGTAGAGGTCGTCCCCGTTCCTGTCGGCCCTGTAGAGGTCGTCCCTGTTCCTGTCGGCCCTGTAGAGGTCGTCCCAGTCCCCGTTCCTGTCGGCCCTGTAGAGGTCGTTCCGGTGGGCTCCAGTAAAGACGCCGTTCCAGTGCCTCTACCGGGCCGTTCCAGTTCCTGTCGGCTCCAGTAAAGACGCCGTTCCAGTTCCTGTCGGCCCTGTAGAGGTCGTCCCAGTTCCTGTCGGCCCTGTAGAGGTCGTCCCTGTTCCTGTCGGCCCTGTAGAGGTCGTCCCAGTCCCCGTTCCTGTCGGCCCTGTAGAGGTCGTTCCTGTCGGCCCCGTATTGGCCGTTCCAGTCCCCGTTCCTGTCGGCTCCCGCGAGGACGCCGCTCTAGCTCCCGTTCCTGTCGGCTCCCGCGAGGACGCCGTTCGTGTCCCTGTCAGCCTCGGAGGGAGCAGTCCCCGCCGACCTCGAGGAGGAGGTCGCGTCGGCTGCAGTTCCTGCCGCAGCTCCCGCCGATCTCCAGGAGGAGGCCGCGCCGGCTGCAGTCCCTGCCGCAGCTCCCGCCGACCTCCAGGAGGAGGCCGCACAAGCTGCAGTCCTTGTTGCTGTTCCTGTCACAGTTCCGGCTGCAGTTCTCCACGACCCCCAGGAGGAGGTCGCGCCTGCCGCAGTTCCTGCCGACCCCCAGGAGGAGGTCGCGCCTGCCGCAGTTCCTGTCGACCTCCAGGAGGGGGTCGTTCTGCATCGGTTCCTGGCGGCTCGGCTCCGGCCACATTTGCATCGGTTCCTGATGGTCCGGCGCCGACCGCATCTGCATCGGGTCCTGGTGGTCCGGCGCTGACCGCGTCTCCACGTCTGTCCTCGTCTCTGGTTCCGGCCTCGCCTCCACGTCTGTCCTCGTCTCTGGTTCCGGCCTCGCCTCCACGTCTGTCCTCGTCTCTGGTTCCGGCCTCGCCTCCACGTCTGTCCTCGTTTCTGGTTCGTCTGCCGGACTGGTGGCCTCGCCCTCATCACCTCCTGCCGGTTGGGTGGCGCTGCCTCCTGCGGCGACGTCCGCCTAGGCTCCGCCGTCGTCGGGGCCGCTCGCCTGGGGAACGTCCCCTCCTGCCACGACGATGGCGCGGCCTCTGCCGTCGTCGTCCACCGCGACTCTGGGGTCCTCGGATCACCTCCGTCGGGAGGAGGATGGATTTGGCTCCGCCCTCCCGGACTCCGCCAGCCTGGCTCTTGGGCATTGGGAGTGCCGTCTCGGCCTGGCGGCTGCGAAACCTGCCCTCTCCTCGCCACCATCCCCGTGAAAGGACAGTTTGGACCTTGTTTTTGTGTTACGGACTCATCATGGACTCCCATTCTTTCCCTGTCTTATATCATTGTTGATTTTTTTTTTACCATTGCCTGCCTTCTGGACCTGATCTTGTCTGTTCCTTGCCTGTGCCTAAAGACTGTGCCATTCTGTGTATGACCTGGACTGATTGACTACGATTGTGCAAATAAACCCTGATTCCTTCCTCCATACTCCTGCGCACTGTGCATTTGGGTCCTCCTCTGTGTGTTCTGACAGGGTGTGTCACTACAGACAGCTTTGCTACATTTCCGGTTTAAATTATTCCTTTGAGAGAATGAGATGTTGCAAATAATTCTGAGCCATTTTACTACCAAACCATGAACCTGCATGGGGATTAGTAAGACCGCATTGAAGTCCTGCTGAAATCATGCTGAAATCAGTCATTGATTCTGAGCCACTCCTACTGTATATACAAATTAGTTCATTAATGAGTTGCCATTTCATTTGAGTCATGTATCACAAATCTATCCTTTAAATCAAAATGTATTTTATTTCAAAATCAAATCAAATAACAATAACACTGCAGACTTGTCATGGAGAGAAGGTGATGGTGTAAAACCAGTCTGAACAGAATTGTATATTGTGTATTCTGTCTGAAAGCAGGATTCTATTGTTATGCTTATATAAGCTTGCTTAGAAGAGTCAAAAGCTCTTTTTTAATTGAAAGCAGCTCCTGAAGCATGCAGGCTGACATACACTACATCCAAATGTATATGACCAAACATATACAAAGAGAAATTAGGGGTTTTATTAGATACATAAAGTCCAATTTAACCCAATATTCCCAGTTACTGATAAACCTCCAGAAGGTAGTTTGGCAGCTGTGGCAGAATGAGCTGCTGTTCTTATGCATATCTGTACTAAATAAAATAAGTACAATACTCAACTCTGACATGAATTCAAATTTTGCAAAGTTACATTTCCTCAGCTTTTCGGTTGAGGCTGTAAGGTGCCTGTTGTCTGTCTGTTTGTCTACCAAACAGTGTGTGATATGACACAATCAGTTCTAAAGTCTGCTCTCAGAACTGTTTCTATACAGTACTTAGTACTTGACCCTGATTATACAGGTCGGACACTAAGTTTTTGTGATCAAAGCTCCAGGTTTTGGTTTTACCCTGGAATTGCGTAATTTGTGCTAAAAATGGGGATGGCCACATTAGCATGATTAGCACTTACTGCAGACAGCACAAGAAGGAGGGCTGCTGAAAGGAACTGGTATGAGGAGGGTCAGCGTCTGTAAGTCGACTGGAATCAGCGAAAATGAACCATCCATCTTTCATACTGCTTAATCCCATACACGGGGGCCGCGGGGGTGCTGGAGTCTATCTTAAGTGCAAAATACCTCAGCTTCATGACAAAGGCGAAGCTTCGTGGGAGATTGGGCTGCGTTGGGCAGCATGATCAGATGCACCTAGGCTGTAAGATGCCAAAACCTTTCACTTCCCTTTTTTTAAACTCTGTTCTTATGGTCGTTCACATAAAGTCTCGCAGACTACTGCTGCTAACTTGTAGAGGATACTATTTAATATAAATAAATAAATGGTTTAACATATCTCTCTGGCACGTCAGAATGCCAGGACTCAGCAGAGCAATGACTCATTAATGCAGCAACTTGTTTGTTCTACCTAGGATTACTATGCACGAGTAAAATGAGTGAAACAATGAATGAAACTATGAAAACAAGTAAATCGCTGTATTGTCTCGTGAAACTGTCTACATGAGATACAAACGTTGTTTTTCCAGTAATTTAAAGGGCTCATATCATGCAAAATCCACTTTTTAGACATTTTGGAGCGTTCCTATGACTCTATGGGTCACATATACACACACCGAGCACGGTAGAAATGCATTTCCTGCTTTTTTCACATTTTGAAAACGTAATTTTTCTCATCCAATGGAGAGAGATATCTACTGTTCTGAGGCCGTTCCCCAGGTTTCGTCATACTGGTTGAAAGTTCTCCTTGCAAATCCTGAACCACCACCCCCACAATGATCCCGAACCAAAACTGGACTTCCGCCATTTCCCCCCTCTCACTCACCGTGAACAGACCAGCACGGCAGCGCCCAAGTCCTCCCATAGAAATAGTTCGGTTCTTAGGTGTTCTAACCAACACCAAAGTCTCTTCACTTTACCAAGGGATCAACAAGTGAGGATTTGTGGGTCACTTTTATTTTAAACGGACCGGTGCCAGAAACATTGCCTCAGCATTTATACGTATGTGCATTTCAAACGAGGGTGCGTACAATGCTGGATTTGTTTCACGGCTCCTGTTGGAAAAAAAGGACCTATTCCTAAAGTCCGTCATCCACTCACTGAAGTAAGTACATGCTTGATATTTATAATGTTTTAAAATGTTAGTCCGTTTAAAATGTAGTAACCTATGTGTGAGGCAAGTTACTAGCTAGCTATGCTAACGGCTACAGCCAGTCGACCGAGCCTTTATCCCCTTCAAATGTGCTCATGTGGGCTCCTGCAGCCACACACCTGTATGGAGAAAAGCTAATGGCTAACGGCATCGAGCGGCTACAGGCAGGGAGCGGTGGGTCTAGCTCGCTGTAGTAAGTACGTGCTTGATACTTACTATGTTGGTTGGTCTGTTTAATATATAGTAACCCACATGTGAGACAAGCTAATGGCTATCGGCATTCAGCGGCTACAGGCAGGGAGCGGTGGGTGTAGCGTCTGTCCTTTTTCTGTAATCACATACACCTGCGGGGAACAGCTGATCGTTATCGCCCTTCCAGCGGCAACAGGCAGGAAGCGGTGGATATAGCTCGCTGTAGTAATTTGTGCTTGATACTTGTGATATCTAAATATGTTAGTTGGGTCTGTTTGAAATGCAGTTACCCACATGTGAGACAAGCTAATCGCTAGCTATGCTAACGGCTACAGTGAGTCAACCGAGCCGTTGTCCATTTCAAATGTGCTACTCTGAGTTGGTGCAATCACACACCTGTGTGGGGAACAGCTAATAGCGATGGGCCTTCGATCGGCGACAGGCAGGAAGCGGTGGATCGAGCTTTTGTCCTGTTGACGTGCTGCCGCTCCTGTTTGTGTTGTTAGCCGTTAGCATGCCTTTAGGCCTTTGCACTTTAGAGCTACAGCTGGTCGATCGCTACAAAAAGAAACTGCAGATGAACGTGGTTATGTTTGTTATTACCCCGTCCTGTGTCACAGCCTAAATCAACTTGTGATTTGGGGTTATGTCATTGTACTATCAAATTCTAACATGATTAGTTGGAATGATTACTGTGTTGTGTTGCAAGCTTAGTTGCTAATTAGTCACATCTCTACAATACCTGCTGCTTATCTGGTCAGTTACCTATAGCTTGTACCATAGCCATTATATTTGTAGGACCAATACAATTTACAGTAAATGTAACAGTCTTTTCTATACTGTAGGGAGGCACATCCCAGTTACCTACATGCAAGGAGGCTGTCAAACAGAGAAATCACTGCAGACTGTTGGTACACGGACATCTGCTGCCCAGCTCAGGAGTGAAGGTATGTAAGTTTGTATGTACCAACAGTAAGATAGGTAATAGAAGATTTTAATTGGTATATACTGTTTAGATTTTATATTTGAATTGTAACAACAGTTTATCTGTTGTTTTAGCACAGACAGGCCTGTCCTCTTGTTTGGTTTAATTTTTTGTCTGGTATTGTGTGTTCTTACTTTAGAGAAGGTTTTGACCTACATAATAATGAACATTTCACTAATCTACAATTCTGATTGCAGTACCTTTTGTTTTGATGAGGTGATGGTGAGGACAGCCACAGCTTCCATCTGATAGAGGACTGCTTCCGCTCAGTCTTCCAAATAGTGATGAGAACAAGGATCACCACATCTCCCTGTTTACCCTACTTTCATGCATTTCGTCTGCAAGGCCCTGCAAAAGCTTCTGTCCTCAAACCCCCAGACTTCTTAATTAACTCAGTAACCTATACATTGCACATTGGAGTGTGAAGGTAACAGTTTGTTCTAGCTTTGGAGTAGTGGTGTATTTTTTTGGTTTACAATAAAGTTGGCTTTAACTATTATGTATTTCACTAAACTCTGTTTCTGAAGGTAAAACACTTTTATTTAGGAAATCATAGTATTGAAATTACATGTTTTTCTCTTTCTAATATGGTAAGCTATAAAGTTGAAGCGGCCATAAAAAAAACGCATATAAATTATATATAAATAAAATTTAAAAAATTCTTAATGAGTGTTGCACTCACAAAAAACACATTTTTACTCAAATGGTAAAGGAGTTATTCTACAGGTGGTCTACATCAATCATACTATGAGTGTTTTAGTGTTTTATCCATCAGGTAACTGCCTTCATCTACAACCCAAGCATGAAGAGATGGCAACTCCGATTCTTCACCCCAGGAATCCTCAGCACCAGCTCACTAGCCTCTGTAGACTAGATACCTGTAACAACTTTAGATACAGAGACATATTACTGTCAGATTTATCATGAATGACAAAAAACATAATTAAAAGCAGTAAAAATACGTTAGGTCAATATATAATTTGAACCAATGCTTTTTGTTCCCAGGAAGGTCATGCAGTGATTGCTCTAAATATTAATGCACATTTTTTAAATAAAATTGTCAGAGCAGCATTTCAGCTATGCTCTCAAACTTATTTATTTGTATAATGTGAGCTAAAGTAGTGTTATCTATTAACAAGAGTTTTCCAGGTAAGTCGTGTTGTGAATATTGAAGCTGCACACGCCATTTAGCATAAGCATTAGCAACCGCTAGTCACTATTACATAAATCAATTAAATTGAAGTAAATGCGAAATTACCAATGAGACACATCTTGCATCAGCCGAAATGTGGCGACTTCAACAGCCTCCTCTTCAGCTTCAGGGTCAGATTCGGGATCGTAGACGTATGGTTCTACTACGCTACGAACCAGCTGACTAATGTTGTGCAGTCCTGTAGCGGGTCTTCTTCTTCTGTGGAGGATTGCGGTGGATTGCGTTCTCAATGTCGCACTACTGCCACCTATTGTATCCTAACCGTGCGGTGTCTCGTATCCATGGAGCCAATTTAAAAAAAAAACAACAACAAAAAAGGTATGCGCTTCCGCACAGAGGTGTGGTGAGCAGCTTCGCTTGCGACACGCCCAGAAAACACAGCGTTTGCTGATGGGGAGTGAGAACCACATATTCACAGGGGCCGTGTGGACGATCTAAAGGGATTTATGGGATGAAAATTTACAGAGACCTTACTGAGACATTAAAGAATAATATTTTTTAGAATGAAAAGTATGATATGACTCCTTTAAAACAAAACATTGGTCCCACTGGGATTCAAACTCAGGATGAATGTTTCTTCTCCTTCTTCTCCTTATCCACTACACTACCCAGGATTTAAACAACTGTTGCTACACATGAGCCTACTTAACAGAGTAAACAACAGCGTTTTAGGACTTAGAGTGGGAGCCAATCACCATTTACAGGCCAAAAGGGCGTAGCACACACTCTCACACAGTGCAAACCAGGCGTTAACACAGCAGATATGAAAACAGATCACAGAAGAGGCTGATGCTTTTAAGTGCTACAACTGTAGGAATTCGTTTTACAGCAGGAGTCAATCTGTTACTCTATCACATGGCAACAGAACTCAGCAGATCTACATGGACTCATTATTGGAGCAACATGTTTATTCCCACATGTTTATTGGACAGATATACATGCATTCATATGTATATGCACCAGCCAAATCAAATAACTGTGGAAAGCTTTAGAGATGATAACAGTTGCACCTTTCACCCACCCAAGACTTTGGTAAGCAAACCAAGCAGTTCTATCAGCCTGTCTGGCTATTAGATGCTATGTTTCAGGGACAGATTCAAAATTTTGCATGTCAAAACCATGTCAGAAATACAGGCAACAATGAATTATCTAGCTTCAAAATGAATAAATTAATATTTTAATTCAAATAACTAAGCCTCTGTGTTATTTTCTTAGGTTATATGCACATGCTTTTAAATTCACTGATTTTTTAAAAAGTTGTTTTTAGTTCGTATGATAGTTTAGGTCAAAATACAATGATTTTAAAGCAAAAGTACAATATTTCTTCTTTTCTCTTTTTGCAACACTGTTCCACTTTTTCTTAACTTTAGAAACAGGCCAAAAAGACGTAACACAATCTTATGTGTTGAAAATGCAGTGAGAACACAGGGAAAATGGAAACGAATCTCATTAGAGACTGACAATTGCTACAACTCTATATGCCATCCACTGCTAGTCTTCTGAATAACAAAAACAATCATTGCCATGTTGCTTTGTGAAAGAGTTGCAAAACTTAAAGGAAAACCTCACTGATTTTCAATGGGGGCTGACCAAAACGACCTTGGGTAGTATGTAAGAATGAAGATTCAAGATTCAAAGATTCAAGATTAAAAAAATAGAAATTATTTTGAACACTTTGATATCTGTCACAGTTGAAGGCATAAACAAGAAGGTACATCTACACACACTCAAATTTAATTACTAGATAAAAGTTTTTTATACATGTTATTTTACGGATGAAGATCAACCTTCACAGAGAGAGGAAGAGTTGTACAGGCTAATGGCCACCAGTAGGAAGGTTCCCTGGTGGCATTCTGTAGAGCATCTAATACTGATCATTCTCTGGCTGAATGTGCTCCTGTTTTTAAAGCAGCTCTGCAGAGCAACACTGTCCTCATCTGTCCACCAATTTAACAGTTTTAATGGTGACAGGCTGCTTTTGAGGTGTGTATTGTGGCAGCAGATGAATCAAATTGTGATCTGACCTTCTCAGAAGGGGAGGGCAGTGGAAGAGTAGGCATCCTTGACATTAGAATACATCAGATCCAGTGTCTTCACACCTCTGGTGGCAAAGCTCACAAACTGGGTGAATGTAGGAAGTGACTTGTCCAGGCTGGCGTGATTAAAGTCAATGGGGATCATAAAGAAAGCGTCAGGATGTCTGGACTGCAGGTTGGAGACAGTCTGTATGATTTCACGGAGGTGGAGGGGTGTAAACAGCGATGAGTATAACGCGTGGAAACTCTCTGGGTAAATAATATAGATGAAGGGCCACGGCCAGCAGCTCGATGTCAGGGCTGCAGATCCGCTTTTTGACAATCACATGTCCAGGATGGCATCACTTGTTTTTAATAAAAATGGCCACCCCCTCATCCTTAATTCTTCCTGGTCCCCACTCAGTCTCTTTCAAAGCGCAGGGCACTGACCCCGTCAATGTTAACGCTGGAGTCTGAGATACCGTCATGCAACCACGTCTCTGTGGAACACATCAAACTACACTCAGGAAAGATTTTCTCCTCTCTCACTAGAGCTTTCAGTTTGTCCATTTTATTGTCCAATGACCTCACCTACTAACCTTGTCTCTTTCTCTCCAGTAGTTGTGCTTCTCTCCCGCTCTGTCTCTCTCTCTCTCCTCCACTCTGTCCTCACCTACAGATATCATTGGACTTAAAGTCTGGTGTCTGTGATGGGCAACTGTGGATCAAACCAATGTTGTGTAAAAAAAATCATAAAGTTTATAAAGTAATTACTGTTGAGATTTCAGGACACAATGTTACAAAATAATATGGCACCTGCTGTACGACAACAGCACCCACTGTGAGGGGTGTGCATATTAGCACTCACTGGGTCACGTGTGTAAGAAGGAGACCCTGTTATGCAACAGAAGTGTAGTACCACCAAGACCATTAAAACTACAGTGTGTTTTACTTACCTAGATAAGGCAGGTGGGGAGGAGTGCAGCTTCTTCTGCAAGCACCTGTCTTAGAGTAACCTGACCTTGGGAAAGTGAAGGTTTGGAGGGGAGCTGCCCCGCCCTGGGAGAAAAGGGCAGAGCAACAAGTGTCTTCACTTTGTTTGGAATTATGATTGGGTAAAAATATAATTAAATAATGGTCAAAAACACCCTTAAAGGTCAAGATGATGATCTAACGTCCGGGGAGCTGAATCCCACCCAGTGAGCAACAGGTTTATAAGGTGATGTTGTGTCAAAAAATTCTTCTAGTTGAAGTTTTTGAGTCCACGGCAAACCATCTGTCTAGGTGCTTTATGGGGGGAATAGAAAATAACTTCTCTGCACTGAAATTGTGGAGCAATCTGAGTGTCCTTTCATTTTTAAATATTACCCGAGGTCGTGTTGGTCAACCCCCATTGAAAAAATCAGTGACGTTTTCCTTTAAACGTGCCTTGTGGTGAGGTTGTACCAGGTCAAACTGCTAAGGAAATTCTTTTTCGGCTGCCACGCCCACGGAAGGGCTCGACCTGAAAGCAGAGACAAGGTGTATGCTACCCTCGCCTCCATAGGGAAAGACGGCTGCAATGTAAACATAAGCTAAACATGAGTAATAAATTATCCTCAAGGCTCATGCTCCTATTAAATCTCAAGTGGTGACCTTTTCAAAATCTGCCCCTTGGTTTAACAGTGAGCTCCGTCAGTAAAAACAGCAAGACAGTGTGGTGGAAATTTTCCATAAAGAAGTAGATGAGAGAGAGTTGTCCTTTTGTGCGATTTATTGAAATAATAAAGAAAATAAAAATAATGGGGAAAGCAAATAAAAAGCATGGATGTTGATCGTGCACATCAACAAACCAAAAACCAGCTGGGAGATCAGTGCACACACCACGAAGGTGTGTTGCAAAGAGCCCACAATCCTCAAGTTGCTTCTGCCTTTTAGCTTCTCTGTCCGACTAGGGTGGAATGTCTTTCTAACCCAATCAAATTACATGCACCATCTCCTCGCTGTCGCAATGTGTGTGAAGATATTTTACTTTCTCACACCTGCATTGCTGACGTCCAACTATCTGTGAGAAAGGAGCACCAAGTCTCAACAGACAGAGACACAACTCGCTGACCTTGGGTTTGGGAGCTAGAGTTGAGAGTCTATCAGGCAGAGACGACCATTGAACAATCTAGGTGAAATGTCAAATGCATACAGTAAGACAAAACATAAGATATTAATTGCAGAACATAAGTCATAACTCATATAATAACTGCATAGAAATAAGGAAGACACATAGAAATAAGGAAGAGACAATTTTTCCCATAACAACAGTCCCTTGAGTGACGCTCTGTATCAACCAATAGGTTTATAGCACATCTTACCACCAAGTATGATACCATCCACTCCTCACTTTCTGTCTCCAGAACTCTATCCATGGACTTACCCACATAAGATCAAGTGATGTTCTCACAGTTTTCTGACATGACAACAAAAGAGGTTGAGGCTATCATAATAAGGATGAGCCATTCAACATCCGCATTGGACCCTTTTCCCACACCACTGGTAAAAGCCAATGTCTCAGACTTAAGTCCCCTCATCACTGGTATTATTAATCACTTATTTATTTATTAATCACAAATTTGTGATAAGGGCAGATGAGAGAGTTGTCTTTTGTAAAACATATTGTAATAACAGAGAAAAATTTAATATAATGAGAAAAGCAAATCAAAAGCCAGCTGGGGAGATCAAAACATACACCACAGAGGTATAATGCAAAGATCACACAATGCTTAAGTTGTCTTCACCTTTTAACCCCTCTGTTCAACTGGGGTGGAATGTCTGTCTAATCCAATAAGATTGCTTGCACCATCTCTTACTGTCGCTGTGTGTGTGCGAAGATGTTTACATTCTCACCCCTGCACCACTGACATCTAAGTATCAGGGAACATGGAGCGCTAAGTCTCAACAGGGAGAGAGAGACACAACTCCCCGGCCTTGGGCTTGGGAGTCCAAAATCTACTAGGCAGAAACAACCATTGAACAATCTAAATGAAACGTAAAGTACGTAAAACATGTAAAAGACAAAACACAGGATAACATAAATCATAACCCAAATGAGAACAGGAGAGAAACAATATTTCCCCTAACATCACTCGCTTCAGAGTGGCCTGGTTTCACATGCACTAAAAACTGCAGTAATATAACCACATTCTAAAAAAACGTCCCTAGATCCAGAAAGCTTAGCAAACTACCGTCCAATCTCCAACCTCCCATTTCTGTCCAAGGTCCTGTAAAAAGGTTGTTTCAGCTCAGCTGCACGATCATCTCAAACAATACAAAATGTATAAAGAATTTCAATCTGGCTTCAGGTCATCACACAGTATAGAGACAGTTTAAGTCCTATCTTGCAGATAGAATTGAGTATGTGGCCCTGGGAGACGCCAAATCGAGGACCCACTCTGTCATCTGTGGGGTTCCACAGGGGACATTTGCTTATTATTATATATTTTATCTTATTGTTTTATTATTATTGTTCTTCTTTTAACTATGTACAGATGGAGCGGTTCATTTTCGCTAATTTCAGTCGACTGTCAGTCACTCTTCTGACGCTGATCACACACTTATCACACCCTCATCAGCCGACTGTCAGCAGCCCCCCTCCTTGGTCTGTCTGGGGAAGGTGTTAAAAATGTTAATGAGGCCACCCCCATTTTAGCACCAAAGATGCAATTCCAGGGTAAAACCAAAAGGTGGAGCTTTAGTATCTGACCCGTAGAGTTAGGGTCAAACAGCAAATATAGGCACAGTTCTGAGAACAGGACATAGATCTGATGACGTCAGTTCTACACTGTTTGCTAGTGTCACGATCGCACAGATGA
Source organism: Betta splendens (assembly GCF_900634795.4). Classification (NCBI taxonomy): domain Eukaryota; kingdom Metazoa; phylum Chordata; class Actinopteri; order Anabantiformes; family Osphronemidae; genus Betta; species Betta splendens. Next base: position 18,137,896 of record NC_040899.1, on the reverse strand, counting down.
GGACCCACATGCACAGCACGACACAGCTTGGAAAGTGATAGGAAGGTTTTATTCCAGGTATGCGGGTTCAACGAGGACAGGCAGAGACGGCGTCGGGGACAGGCAAGGTTCATACACGAGAGAGATTACAATACCGGAATCGTCGAGCGTCAGATCGTGGTCAGGCAGGCAAGGTCAGCAACAGGCAGAACAGAAGACCAGGGCAGACAGGACAGGCAGGGATAAAGCAGGCTCAAAATCAGCAGTCAGGAACAGGGTACACGATATACGGCCGGACAGGATCAATGAACTGGACTATGACGAGGTACACACAAACAACGATCTGGCGGAGAACTAATGTGACAGGTGGTGGTTAAATGCAAGGAGTTGATTACTGATACAAGACAGGTGAGTGTAATGAGGACCGGGAGTGAAGCGGGAACTGCTGTGGTGTGATAAGAAACGGAAGTGCTTACAAAATAAAACCGGAAACTGGTATCAAAAACAGAAAAGTCCTTTCAAAATAAAACCAAGAACGAAAACCTGACAGCTAGGGCAGACAGACAGACAGACAATCTGTGTAAACAGTGAACTAAAAACTTGAGAAAACTGGAACAGTTGACTTCATTCATTCACTTTCAGAAATAAATGTTGTACTAACTTTTTTTTAATCATAGATAAGCATCGGCAGCTCACGCTGCCACAGCTGCCAAACTACCTTCTGGAGGTTTATCAGTTACTGGCTGTATTAGGTTGAGTTGGACTTCACAAATTAAATTATTAAATTCTCATTCTATATATTATTCTTATTCACTTGAATGTAGTGTGTGTCAGTCTGCCTGCTTCAGGAGCAGTTTTAAATTAAAAAAAGAACATTTCAATGTTCTAATCAAGCTTAGTAAACATAACAATAGAGAGCCTCTTTTCATTTTTTTTTTTTTTGTTCTGTCCAGCAGTTAAGCAAGCAGCATATATTACGCTGAATGCCATATTGTGATGGACAGCTTTGCTTTAACAAGAAGAGTATATATAGAATATATATACTCTTCCCGATTTATGGTTTATTTAATGGTTTATTTAGCTAATCCAAAATGTGTGTGATGTTGCTGTGTTGGTGGACAGGTTAGGTTTCTGCTTTAGGGTGTGTATGCGGGAGGGTGGGGGGGAGGGGGGATAAGGGGTGCAACCAGCTGCTGAAACCAAGCAAATCTGTTAAGTAAACAATCGGAGCAAAAAAATAAATAAATAAGAAGCATGGATGTACCTTAGGCTAACACATTCATAACTAAACAATTTTTGTACTGTGGTTTACCTTGGAGATTAATACTAATACGAATAATAGTGCTAAGGTATGTGCACATACTAATACAAACATATACATACAATATACATACATATGTGCATTATTATACATATCCCATACTACTTAATAAAAGTCATGACATACAACACCACAAATTCCATATTCACACATTATTCATATCGGTAGTGATAAGTATCAATAATACTTACAGTTGGATTTGGAAAGTGTCCCACTACAAGGTTAGTAAGGCTGTAGCTTATCATTATTCACCCAAAGGGTGAGGCAGACGTTGGTGCATGAACAATGCCACTTGTGGAAGCCAGGGTGATGTGAGGGGCTCCGCCACTACGCCCATCCAGCAAGCAGAGGAAGGAATCCTAGCAGCCAGGGAGCCCACACACCTTCAGTTCCAGGAGGGCAGGTGTTGCGACCCAAGCCGCCCACACAGAGCCCCCCAGGCAGAGGAGCAGCAGCCACAGAGACAGCACCCGAGGCAAGAGTGGGCCACCGGGGGTCAACGCTGTCCGCCCCATGAGAACCAGGGGCAAACACTCCCCCCGGCGGGAGGGTCGGCCTGAAAGAGTAGAGCCCGAGGACCCACGGTCCGTAGGGAGCCCGCCAGAAGATGCCCCCGCGCCCAGAGTGGGGCCCGCCCCCAGTCCACCACCCCCACACGGGCGGAGCGGGGCCTACCCCATCGGCCCGACCTCATCCCCTGGCGCTACAGCGGCCTGCAGCACAAGGCCAGCAATTGGTGGGGTCAGCAGAAAAGAGACCACCCAGGCAGACGATCATCGTACCCCGGGCGAAAAACCGGACCCCCCACACTTCAACCGCACCACAGGCATACCAACTCACACAAACACAGACGCATACACCCATCCACATGTGCAACACACATCATCACATCAACACACACACACACCATAGACTCTCTCACAACAAACTAGTCAATCATACGTGAACCAATGCACTCTCAGATACATTCTCCCACCCACACCATTCGCTTGATCACATTCGTGGGGAGGGTAGGTCTCCGGCCTGCCGTCCATGTGGCCCCAGGCAGGGACCGCAGCTCCTCCCGAGCCCCGACCAACCCCCCCAACCCGGGGGAGGCAGAGGGCAGTAGAAATAGGTAGAGAGCCTCTTTTCAGACAGAATGACCATCCACAGCACCAGTTAGACTGGTTTCACACCACCCCCTTCTCCCCAAAGCACCAGAGTCCTGCAGTGCTGTTACCTGATGTAACCAGATACATTTGTGAACTACTTCATCCATCCATCACTTAAAAGAGCCTAGTGGTTAAAGCACACAACTTCTCACCCACAGTTTTTAATTAAATTAAATTAATTAATTATAATTAATTATAAACGTCCAGTTCATTTGACCATTTTCTAAACCAAGTTGTCTGAAAGTTGGGTCACTACATTCTTTTAGAGCAGAAATGTTTCTCAAGGAGCTTCTACATTATATGTCCTTCATGGGGGACATGGTCTTCACACCTTCTCACAGTCCTTTGTTCAACTGATGAGCCAGTTCTTTACAGGTGTGAAGTGAAGCCTATTGTAAATAGAGGATAGTGCCCAACTTTACTCAGACTGAAGGTTCCTGCACTTTTGGTAATGTTTCTGCTTTAAGAAAAGTCTGTAAGTTAACTCAAAAATTATTGAACAGTCACAATCAGCCGATTGCAGTGACATTTGGCAGTAAAAGGTGACTGAAATGACACAGAACTGAAAGAATATCAGCTGGCATAACTCATAACACATATGTATGCATGTTTACACCAGGAGTCTCTAGCTGGGAGCTTCTGTGCCTTAATCACTAGGCTGTTGGTCCTTTGAGGGTAACCTACTGTATAGACAGTAACTAAATTCCTTCATACAGCATTATGTTAACAGAGCCTTGATTTGAGTGGAACCTTATGGATCCATGAAGAATTTTCTTTTTAAGCAGTTTACAAATATGTCTAGTTTTCATGGCTCAGGTGAAGTTGTGTGGAAGTTGAGTCATGTCAACTCTTTCAGTCTGGTGTCCTTCTTGGGGGAGGGTTCATCACACCTACTCACTTTTGTGTCTTTTGTTCACATAACGAGCCAGTTCTTTGCAAGTGTGAGGTGAAGCCAAACTGGAGGATGAAATGGAACTTCCCTCAGATTGAGGAAGCTTTTGGTCTTTGTCAGTTGTAAAAAAAAAATGCCAGTAAATTTAGAGCTAAACATTACAATACAGTAATACATACAATACAGTATAATTAAAACAAATAAAATATACATGTGGATGTTGACTGAATGTTTGACTAAAGGGCATTGTATTCATAACACCTGTAATTTACTACTAGCTTAGACATTAATAACTTTAAGTTGAGTTATAAACTACTTTACATTTAAGACGCTCATTTCTGTTCTCTCTCTCTCTCTCTCTCTCTCTCTCTCTCCCTCATATATATGCTTTATATATATAGTAGACAAACCTCATGCACTTCCAATCTGCCTGTGGGCCTGGATTACACATCACTGCTCCACCTGGTGCATGAATGTGCAATTGCAAGTCATTTCTTAAAAAAGGTTTAGGGGGCATTAACAAGGCAGCCACGCATTAAGTATATCACAGTGGGGGGTCATGACTGGTGTAGGGGGGCTTGGTGGAATGGTACCTAAGCCATGCTAATGTCATGACAAGATCAGTGTGAAATCCTGCAGCAACGAGGCAACAAAAATTGGCCGCTCCATCTGTAGCACATTATTTTATTATTAATATCAGTGGCACACACCTTGCTTACCTACGTACCTGTAGGGTAGGGCAAGCTTGGGTTCAGCATCCACAGAAGATGCAACCATAGCAGTAACATGGTGTAACTGGGCCGACATAGCATTTAAATTTTTACGGACCCAGGCCTCTGTGTGTGTGTGAACGACTGTAGGTCAGCAATCTGTCTATAGGCAATTAGAGCAGAGGATAGGCCCTCCCATTGGTGGATGAAGAGGAGGAAGCGCCTCCCATTGGCCAAAACATGGATGACTGGCAGTCAAAAATGGGCGTTACTTCAAACAGGAACCCCTTGTCCCTGGAACAACCTCTTTGAGAGACTGTTAAATTGCTCCTCAGTCTTTACTCCATCTCCATACCACTCATTGGTCAACACCTGTGCCTCAAACCAACCAGCTTCCTCCTGCAGCTTGTGTCGCTCCCTGTGTTTTTATTGCTGTGCCCTTTTGGTTCTCTGGTGTCCTTGTTGCATCGTCAAGTGTTTGAGTTCCTACACAGGGTCAAAAAAGTCTGGATGCAAGTCTGCCATCAGTTATTGCATCCATATCTCCAGTCCAGCAAAACAGTAACAACTCAAGCAGTAATATTTAAGCATCTTTTCTTTTCATTAAACGTCCTGCTAATCTTCAATGTTATCTTGTGCTTTTTCTGCTAGCGTAGCATCTAGCTTACTCTCCGTCTATGGCTTCTCCCTGTTCCTCTCCCTCTCGCTCTGTACGGTGCTCTGTGTGTTTTATGTTTAGTTTATCCTCTGCCTCCTTTGGTGATGGTAATGATATCTGTAATAAGCCTTTAAAGGGGTTATATCATGCAAAATCCACTTTTTAGACATTTTAGAGCCTTCCTATGACTCTATGGGTCACATGGCTCACAGAAGGTGTTCAGTTCTTGGGTGTTCTAACCAACACCAAAGTCTATTCACTTTACGCAGGGACCAACAAGTGAAGACTTTGTGGGTCACTTTTATTTTTAACGGACCGGTGCCAGAAACACTGCCTCAGTATTTATATGTATGTGCATTTCATTTTACCTCGGACTGCTTCGAGAAAGAGGGTGCATACAATGCAGGGTTTGTTTCGCGGCTCCTGTTGAAAAAGGGATCTATTCCTACAATCCATAATCCCCTTGCTGAAGTAAGTACATGTTTGATACTTATGATGTTTTAAAATGTTTGTCTGTTTACAATGTAGTAACCCACATGTGAGGCAAGCTAATAGCTAGCTAGCTATGGTAATGGCTACAGCCAGTCGACCGAGCCTTTGTCCCCTTCAAATGTGCTTATGTGGGCTCCTGCAGCCACACACCTGTGTGGAGAAAAGCTAATGACTATCGGCCTTCAAGCGGCTACAAGCAGGTAACGGTGTGTCGAGCTTTTGTCCTTTGCTTGCAATCATGCACACCTAGGGGGAAGGTAAAGGCTATACCCAGTCCGTCTGGGCCACATAGCTTTGCTCCTGTATTTTCTATAGCTGTTAGCGCGCCATTACCCCGCTATTATCAGCTAAACAGACAACTAATCGTGCTACTGCCGTTTTGCAGTTACTGCTAATTACTACAGCCACACATGAAGGTAAGTGGCAATGTCGCACACGATTCGACATGTGAGGCAGGCAAAATACATTGTTTATGATTCTTGTCTAATGGAACTGTTTGAGTATTGTCCTGTATGCAAACAGAGGTGTGAGGTCAAGACAAGGAGGTTGGGGACCTTCCTGTCTGTGGCAGTTGGTTCAGGTCAGTTGACAGTCAATGTAATAATGAACTCGTGATTTGTGTCACATGGAACATGTTTACATGTTTTTTTTACCGTCATTTGATATTTCTTTAGAGTAATGAGGTTGGTGGAAGCCACAATATGGAGAAAGAGAGACTAAGGCGGAGCTTGGCTGAAATGTCCCAGCATGGAGTCAAATTGGAATCAATAGTATCTGATCGCCATCCAGCCATTCAGAAATTTTTGAGAGATAAGATAATGCAATTCTACGATGTGTGGCACATAGAGAAAGGTATATGTATTACTCCAGACATATCTACTTTTTGTGTCCTTGTGCTTGTCCTTGTCACTTGTGCTGCCATCACAAATTGCCTTACTTTTACAGGAATCACTAAGAAGAAGAAATCACATTTATTGGACTGCTTCTCCCCAACCATCTGTGGTCTTTCTAGCTTACAGTACTTCTACCAGACTCTACAAACGCTCCTTTCATTAGTCCATCAGAATGCTTCCTTCACTCACCAACTTGGACAATAAACATTGCACTGTTCTGCTAGGACTTAGAAAGAAATCACATTTGTCCTACATTAGCTTCTCTGCACTGGCTGCCTGTAAAATGTAGGATATGATCCCCCCTCTTTGTCTTCACCTACAGGTATCATTGGACTCAAATTTTGGTGTCTGTGATGGGCAGCTGCGGATCCAACCATCCTGCCTGTATCCAGTCCCTGGTCAAACTATCCTGCCTGTGCTCTGTTGTTGCTTGTTGTAGCTGTGCTTTTCTCCCTCTCTATCCCCTCACCCCAACCGGTCGAGGCAGATGGTCGCCCACATCCAGCCTGGTTCTGCTGGAGGTTTCTTTCTCGTTAGAGAGGGAGTTTTCCTCTCCACTGTTGCTGTCAAATTAAATGCTTGCTGTATGTGGGATTTGTTGGGTTTAGTTGTGTAAGGTCTTAAACCTTACTTTGTAAAGTGCCTTGAGATAACTTTGTTGTAATTTGGCGCTATATAAATCAAATTGAATTGAACTGTCAAAATAATGTTTGATTAACAATAAAAATTAGCCTGGACTAAGATTGGACTGACTTCACTGAACTCTTTCTGTAAACAGGGGAATTGAAGACATACAGTATAGCTTAACAACTTAACTTTTATTCATGAAAATATAGTATTTAAACTGCACATTCTGCACGTGAACCAAGCATCAGAGAATAACCATAAAAAAGGGAATAAATAGTAAAAATAAAATTGTTGGAAAGAAAAAAAAAGCTTTGTCCCTTATGAAAAAGGTACTTCAGAAGTTATTTCACTGGTGGTCTGAATCCAACATATTCAACGTTCCAACGTTCCCTTGTTCGTCGGGGAACTCGGCTCTGATGCGCAAAACCAGGCATAAGGGGATGACTACTCTGACTCTTCGTCCCAGAAACCCCCAGCACCAACTCACAAAACTTCTGTATGACAGAAACCTGTAACGACTTGACACAGACAAACATGTCAGGTTTATCAAAAACTTCAAATCCAGGAAATTGCTATATTTATTAGTTTCATGTTAGTACTTGGCTACTAAACATGCTCTTTATAGCAAAAACTTTTGTAACATAATTTTTAACATGTCATATACATTATAAAAGGCTGTAAAAACCGTTAGGTCAATGGGTAATGTGGTGGAAATTTTGCAATAAAGGCAGATGAGAGAGTTGTCCTTTTGTGCGATTTATTGAAATAATAAAGAAAATAAAAATAATGGGGAAAGCAAATAAAAAGCATGGATGTTGATCGTGCACATCAACAAACCAAAAACCAGCTGGGGAGATCAGTGCACACACCACGAAGGTGTGATGCAAAGAGCCCACGATCCTAAAGTTGCTTCTGCCTTTTAGCTTCTCTGTCCGACTAGGGTGGAATGTCTTTCTAACCCAATCAAATTACACGCACCATCTCCTCCCTGTCGCAGTGTGTGTGAAGATTTTTACTTTCTCACACCTGCATCGCTGACGTCCAACTATCTGTGAGAAAGGAGCACCAAGTCTCAACAGACAGAGACACAACTCCCCGACCTTGGGTTTGGGAGCTAGAGTTGAGAGTCTATCAGGCAGAGACAACCATTGAACAATCTAGATGAAATGTCAAATGCATACAGTAAGACAAAACATAAGATATTAATTGCAGGACATAAGTCATAACTCGTATAATAACTGCATAGAAATGCATAGAAATAAGGAAGACACATAAAAATAAGGAAGAGACAATTTTTCCCATAACACTCCCCCCTTTTGATTACACATTAATCAAACCATAAAGGAATAAAAATTGTCAACATCACATTCTGTAATAATAAAAGATCCTTGCAAATGAAACAATAAGGGTATTAACTCATCAAGATTCAAAATACACCTTCACATAAAATGGAAGTAACTAAGGGACAAAAGGTTGGGAGCTGTTTTTGGTGGGTAGTTATACAAGAATAACTTCTGTATCGGCATGTGAAGAAAATGAGCCCATACCATCGTCAAAGTCATTAAGTGAGTTAGAGTTGGGGTTTTTGAACATAGTGCATTGTGTCATCTCATACGAGAGTGTTGCTGAGGTCGCACGCATGATGAGACCTCTAACCAGTGGGATAACGCAAAAACCAAACAAGAGAATCACAGCCATCTCAATTATAAAGGAAACAGCTGTGGACATGAGAACAGATTTCCATTTTCCAGACATTTCGTCCAGCCAATTCCAAGAGGAAGAATCTATACCAGAGTTAGCTGAGATTCTGAAGGCCGTGTAGCGCCTTCGCCACAATACCATTAGAATCAGTGTTATTCAGGATGTAAGTACAACATGCCTCTCCAAACATAACACAAACGCCTCTTTTCTCTGCTAACAACGTGTCTACAGCCATTCAATTGTAATGTAATAAAGACAATTAATGTATGATAGCCATAGGTTTCCGGTGGGGTTCTGTTTCATATATTCTTAAGATAGATTTAATGCTTTCGGATCTTTAATTGTACATTTGCGTCTAGAGCGACTAGGAGATTCAGGGATTTAACCAGAATGATGATGCGTTTTGTCTAATAACCTCTGTCATCTGTAGATGAAGGATAAAAACTAATTGTAGCAGTGAATAAGTGATTGTGAGCAAATTAAACACCAAATCAACTTTAGGATATTTAAACTCAGTGTTGTGAATTATGTCAAATTTTCTCATTCAAAAGTAGTGTGTAAAGTTACATAGAAACATCATATGATAAAGGCAACAATCCAAGTAACATAAAATGAAGCCTAACAAAGCATGTTTACAATTGATGTCTCGTAACAATCTGCTTCTTCCTGTTGAACAGTAGCGTTAGATCGTTTCCAACCTGTGTGTTGATGTATTGCCAGTTCGTTTGAGTTCTTCAGGTTGTGATCAGCTGATCACAGAGACACTTGGGATTCGTTATCACCGCCAGGTTTCCTCCCAATGTCGTCTGAGTCACTGTCACTCCCGTGATGTGAAGAGTCTACACGTCGTCCAGTGTCGGCAACTCAAGGCTGCTCGTGTGTGTGTTTTCTCAGGAGCGTGTGTAGCTGTTTGTCTGATAGTGTGATTCACCGGCGCAGCTTCAGGCGGCGCTTGGCTCACACCTTTAGCTGAACGGTCAACGCAGCCCCGCCTCAGTGCGTGTGTGAGCACAGCGAGGGTCGTCCTTCTTAGTTCTTTTCGTCAGTGGTGGTTTTCTCGTGTGGTGTAGATGGATGGTCGTCTGTCGGATCCGGGACCTTCCTGCAGTGGATGGAGTGGATCCAAGTCACTCTCACTGCGATCTTTCAGCCGTGTGGGTCGTCAGAAGGACTTAGAAGGGACCTTGCCACCGCTTTGAGTTCCAGTGCCTCCTCCTGAACTCCTTAACGATCACCAGTGCCCTGGTTGGATGGTATAATGGTCCTGTCGCCTGTTTTCACCTGTTGGGAAATCTGAATTGTGGGGAAAAAGGTGTTTGGGCGGCACGGCTGTCATCAGGCCCAAACCAGACTCCATGGCTACAGGTAAAACCATTCGTCAGCCAGAGTCTGCGTTCCTGTGAGGTAGAAAATGTTTAAAGCACAGGGAGATGAGGAAGGAAAGGATAGAGAGAGTTGGAGAGGGAACAAGGATCAGGAGAGGAAACGAGGATCAGGAGAGGGAGGGGTTGTTGGGCAGCGACCTTCGCAGCAGCGTCTGCAGCTGCATGTCGGCAGAAACAAAGTCGTCACTGATGTTGGACAGTTACAAACAGCATTAGCTGTAGGTACTGTAGCAGGACAGCGTCCAGCAAAGCAGAACCTTATCAGGATGTAAGATAGGTTTGCAATCAGACTTCAAAGCTTCCTATGCTTCCACAGAGAACCAAAGTGTCACAAGCATCTGTGGAGTCTGTGTAGATGATAACAGACTCTCCTTCTGCTAGTTTACCAGCTTCAGTCAATACGATCAACTCTGCAGCCTGAGCAGAGTAGTGTCTCAGCAAAGAGCCAGACTTCAAGACGACCTTTTGATAATAATGTTCAGCATGTTGAGCAAAGTGGTGTTGCATCTAAGCCATCAGGCTGTAGAACGTGGGATCTATTCCAAAAGAATCAAAGACACAGTATGAGGACAAAAGAACAGAAGTCGTACAACCTGATTTCTCATCCACTGTTTGAGTGAAAGGTCGCGTAGGGTCAGATCAGGAAGACCCAAAGTAGGAGCCAACTGAAGAGCAAGCATGAGGTCGGTGAACGTTGTTCAGCCTCAGACGTCCACGTGAGACAAGAAGTGGACGATGAAGACTTCTGCATCAGAACCCTGAGTGGGACCTCAAAGACAGTAAAGTTAGGAACGAAAGTCCTACAATAAGAACAAAAACCTAGAAAAGACATCAGCTGTTTTTTCGTGCATGGTTTAGGCAGGTCTCAAATTGCTTTAACTCTGTTGGGTGAGATGGATTTGCCATCAGCTGTAATTACAATGACCCAGAAAATAACCCTGAACAAACTGTAATATAGACAGGATCTCTTTGTGGCCTGTAGCATCCAATGTTTCAGTAGCTTAGTGGTGTCTGCAGTAACACCATCTTTGGCTCCTTTAAGAGGGTGTTGCTTTTTTACATGGTCTGTGGTCAGATTTAGGTGTGATGACCACTGGTTCACATCCTCTGATCAAACCTACATCATATCTGTGTGTGAGCCACAGGGAAGCAGGGCTTCCTGTAAGGCTGAGTGTTGGGTCAGAGCGTCCTCTGAAATGAAAATAAAAACAAAAGCGTGTAATGTGTGTCATTAGAATGTGGAGGTTCCCAGTTCACTGTTTGCTGCACATGACAGGCAGAATAAAAAAAAGTTTTCTAAAGTATGCAAAGTAGGTGAATACATCACATGGGGTCAGAAGTCGTTCACCAGTCTCCACCCCGTTGACATCTGTTCATGAAAGGACCCACGTCCTGCATCTGTCTCCATCATGTTTTCACAGAGGGACGTGTGGAACTGTAGAATAAAAATCAAAAATCTTTTTGTTCGTTAGGAAAAGAAATCGCAAGCGCAGACCTGTGTTCATCCCAAAAGAGGGAAGTTGAGGTCAGTTTGAGTGTGTGTGAAATCATAAACAAGCTGTGATGCAGCCTGTGTGAGGGCCTCAGTTACAGCCCCCCCTCAGCAGCCAATGATAAGAGCACAGCTGAGCTGAAGTTAACACCAACAAAAGAGGGATTATTTAGAATGTCTGTAGATGTAACCTGCACTCCGTCTGGAGTGAAAATCAATCAAATACCTAAACTACACATGAGATCTCTTCCTAAAAATTAACTGGGCATAAATTTGAAAGCAACAATAAATCTCAAGGTGTCTCGCTGTCAGATGTTGCATAAGACAGTGAAAAAATAAGTTTTCTTTAATAGTCTGGTACGTACAGTAATTATTATTACTTCTCTCTAATAGTCGTCTTCCCTTTAATAGTCATTAATAGTCTGTTTCAGTCAGTCTCAGTCTTCCTATAGTCTGTTTTGTTTTTCTACAGTCTGGTTTTGTTTTTCTATAGTCTGGCCAGACAAACCTATATTGTGCACAAGTATTTTTAGAAACATGGAGGATTTTATTACTGAATTTGTTGCAAGTTAAAATAGTTTGAACCCATCAGACTATAAAGTCATGCAGCAGTTGTCGTTTAGCTGTTTGTCATCATTGTAAAATCACTCTGTGGGATTCTTTTTGAGCAAAAAGCGATTCTTCATTGTGAGCAGATAAGCATGAACATGAATTTGAGCGTGTATCAGCTGTAAGCGTGTTTCTTCATTGCGTGTATGAATGTGTGTGTGTGTTTGCGGTACCGTCTTGTACGTCACGTGAAAAGGAACCGTCACCTTCCTCCTTCCCCAACCATCAGTCTGATGTGAGCGCCAGTGGGTGAAGCCTTTCGATGGGACAGTTGTTCCTCGATGACAGACCTTTCCTGGATCCTCGCATGCAGCTCTATTGGGCCGATCACGTCTGAAGCCTCTCCTGTTGTTTCAACCAGTGTCTGTGTCAGAGCATGTCTTCTCTGCTGTTGCTCTGTCCTTGTTTTCCTTTGCTGATTGTCATAAGCAGGTGTCTGTCAGACACACACGCTTGTAGTAGCTGGTTCATCTGATGAGCCCAGAACGTGATGGCTGCAGACGTTGTGAGAGTTGCTGAGGCGTCCATGCTGTGGTCTGTGTCCTCCAGCTGCTGTGGTGTCAGAGCTTCCACACCGTTCTGGTTGTTGGTCGGCGCTTCTTCTCCTTCGGTTCTTCTGCTGATGGTGGGAAAGGAGTCCAGATCCGGATTTACCCTCATCGCGCTCAGTTCTGCATTAGAATAGAGAGCAGAAACAATGGGAGCATTTGCTCTTGGCATGATATGTGTGTGTGTGGTGTATGTGTGTGTGGTGTATGTGTGTGTGGCAGAGTGCAAACAATTCTTCCCCAGAGTTGTTATCTCCTTTTTTCCTGTTACTCTCATCTCTCTTTTGTTTCTTTTAGGGCTTTAGTTTTGATAGTTTTGCTTTTTCTAGTATTTTCTTTTGTCTCTAATTTTTCTTTTAAGGTGCATATGTCCTTACACAAAGCGATTCTCCTTTTGAACCCATAACCAGTTTCCCACTCATGGAAACATGAAACGCACTAATAACCATATTAACTTTTTACTTTTAATTACCTTTAGTTTTGTACGGTTGCTGTCTGGTGGTGAAGACTCAAATTGCCCCGAACCCGTCTTTCAGAGTCCGGCGGTTTCCTGCCTTAGATTTTTTGTGTGTACCGGCCGGAACCTTCCCAAAATGCCTTTTTATCGGACGTCTCCGTAAAAAGGGAACCAACCTGATCTGGCGACAGAGCCTTTCCCGAAGTATTTCCTCAACGTTAGGCCCCTCTAGGCCCGGGTCCCTCGTATCTTGAAAATACTTCACTCTGCAAACGCACTCCATCTTTCAGAAGCCGTCTTTTATACTCAGTCCCCCATGTGTGGACCACGCACAGATCAAAAAAACATGTCTGTATCCTCAGTACAGACGGAAGCTCGGTTCCACGAGCCAACCCTTAGCAACCGACGTCTCACCACCCAGAGCAGACTTTCACCTAATTAAGAACATGTATTATTGGGATTACTATATTTTTTTTCCTCGAAAAAAATAATTTTCCTAATCAAATTTAGTGTTTCAACCAAATAGAAGATTTCTTTTCTTTTTTTTTCAACCAATTGAAATGTTTCAGCTAAATTAAAAATAAAAGTTCCAATCAAAGGAATCTCTCTCACCGGGCCTAGCCAAGTTAAGATTTGAGTTTGAATCTGAGTTCGTGGATATCGTCAGAGGCGATCCAGACGGGTGAGCAGTCCTCCCAGCTCTGAATGTCTGTAGAGGTTTGGAGGCTGAGCGACCCTAGTCCTCAGGACTATCGTCCCTGGTCACACCGTCCAGACGACCTGCCGCGGGATCCTGCCGACAACGCCAATTTCTGTGGTGGAAATTTTGTAATAAAGGCAGATGAGAGAGTTGTCCTTTTGTGCGATTTATTGAAATAATAAAGAAAATAAAAATAATGGGGAAAGCAAATAAAAAGCATGGATGTTGATCGTGCACATCAACAAACCAAAAACCAGCTGGGGAGATCAGTGCACACACCACGGAGGTGTGATGCAAAGAGCCCACGATCCTAAAGTTGCTTCTGCCTTTTAGCTTCTCTGTCCGACTAGGGTGGAATGTCTTTCTAACCCAATCAAATTACACGCACCATCTCTTCCCTGTCGCAGTGTGTGTGAAGATTTTTACTTTCTCACACCTGCATCGCTGACGTCCAACTATCTGTGAGAAAGGAGCACCGAGTCTCAACAGACAGAGACACAACTCCCCGACCTTGGGTTTGGGAGCTAGAGTTGAGAGTCTATCAGGCAGAGACAACCATTGAACAATCTAGGTGAAATGTCAAATGCATACAGTAAGACAAAACATAAGATATTAATTGCAGAACATAAGTCATAACTCGTATAATAACTGCATAGAAATGCATAGAAATAAGGAAGACACATAAAAATAAGGAAGAGACAATTTTTCCCATAACAGTAATTAAAACCTTCGACTATAATAATCCCATTTTAGATACATTTTCAGTCACAGCAGCAGAACGTGCAAGACAAACGTTTAACATATGTTTTTAGATTATTTAGTTGAGCTCTGCTCCCAAACATGCTTTTATATATACGTATAATTAAAACCTAAGCAGTGTTTTCTATTAACCAGTTTTAGTAAGTCATGTCAACAATGTCTCGTTCAGGTAATTCAAGCTGCATCGGCCATTAGCAACCTTATACTAGCAACTGCTAGCATAAACAGTAGCAACAGGTAACCGCAAGAACCACTAATCACGCTAACCTTGTATAACTGAAATAAATTGATGTAAGTGAGAAATTACCATTGTGACACATCTTGTATCATCTGAAATGTGGTGAGAGGGTCGCTTCCCTGCGCCTTCGGATGGGGGATAGGTCACTCACTGTCATTTGTGCTTACGGGCCAAATGGTAGTGTGAGGGTCTTTTGGGAATGCCTGGCTGAACCCCCTGTCAGACGGACCTTTAACTCACACCTCCGGGAGAGCTTTGACCAGATTCCGAGGGAGGTTGGAGACATAGAGTCCGAGTGGACCATGTTCTCCGTCTCCATCGTCAACGCGGCCGTTCGGAGCTGTGGACGCAGGGTCTCCGGTGTCTTTCGTGGTGGTAATCCCCGAACCCGGTGGTGGACGCCGGAGGTAAGGGACGCCATCAAGCTGAAGAAGGAGTCCTACCAGGCATGGTTGACCTGTGGGACTCCTGAGGCAGCTGATGGGTACCGGCAGGCCAAGCGTGCTGCAGCCCGTGCCGTTGCGGAGGCAAAAACTCAAGCCTGGGAGGAGTTCGGGGAGGCCATGGAGGAGGACTATCGCTCGGCCTCAAAGAGATTCTGGCAAACTGTTCGGCGCCTAAGGAGGGGGAAGCAGTTCCTCGGTGGCAGAGCAGTGGGGGTGGATGAGATCCGTCCTGAGTACATCAAGTCTCTGGATGTTGTGGGGCTGTCTTGGGTGACACGCCTCTAGAACATTGTATGGACAACGGGGACAGTTCCTCTGGACTGGACAAGTGGGGGGGGGGGGGGGGGGGGGGTTGTCCCTCTTTACAAAAAGGGAGACAGGAGAGTGTGTTCCAACTATAGCTGGATCACACTTCTCAGCCTCCCTGGGAAAGTCTCTGCCAGGGTACTGGAGAGGAGAATTTGGCCGATAGTCGAACCTCGGATACAGGAGGAACAATGTGGTTTTTGGCCTGGTCGTGGAATGCTGAACCAGCTTTATACCCTTAGCAGGGTGCTTGCCCAACCAGTCTACATGTGTTTTGTGGATCTGGAGAAGGCATTCGACCGCGTCCCTCATGACATCCTGTGGGGGGTGGAGTATGGAGTCCAGGGCCCTTTGCTAAGAGCCGTTCGGTCTCTGTACAACCGGAGCAGGGGCTTGGTTCGCATTGCCAGCAATAAGTCAGACCTGCTCCCGGTGCATGTTGGACTTCGGCAGGGCTGCCGATTGTCACTGGTTCTGTTCATTATTTTTATGGACAGAATATGAACAGGCGCAGTATCTTGGGGTCTTGTTCATGAGTGACGGAAGGACGGAGCGTGAGTTTGACAGACAGATCGCTGTGGCGGCTTGTAATGGGAAAAATTGTACTTTAATGCTTTTGTGTTCATTTCAGACTCTGTATAGTGACCATGCATTCTGTACTTGTTGATTAGACCCAGAACTGAACATTCTCAGACAGACAATCTATCTCCCTCTCAAGGTGACCGATTGTTCATGGCCTGTGTCTGCCCCTGGGCTCTGGCTCCTTTCTGTCTGATGCCTCACCAGACCCAAGGCTGTAGCCTTGTGTATTCCCTGTGTAATATGAACATCTTCACTCACAGTGTGATAAGGAGATTCCACCAGGTCCAGGGAGAAAGGTTAAAAGGCAGAAGCAACTTGAGGATCATGAGCTCTTCGCATCACCTTCGTGGTGTGTGCACGGATCTCCCCAGCTGGTTTTTGGTTTGTTGATGTGCATGATCAACATCCATGCTTTTTATTTGCTTTCCCCATTATTTTTATTTTCTTTATTATTTCAATAAATCGCAGAAAAGGACAACTCTATCATCTGCTTCTTTATGGAAAATTTCCACCACAGAAATTGGCGTCTGCGAACAAGATCCCGCGGCAGGTCGTCTGGACGGTGTGATCATGGACGGCGGTCCTGAGGACTAGGTTCGCTCAGCCTACAAACCTCTACAGCTGTTCTGAGTGGGAGGACTGCTCACCCGTCTGGATCGCCTCTGACGAGATCCAACAAACTCAAAATCCAACCTCTACTCTCTGTGAGAGAGATTCCGTATTGTTGCGACTTATCGAAGAAAAAAAAAAAAGAAAATGGGTTTGAAGGGTTTGAAATTGGTTTCAGGTATTCGGGGTTATTTGGCTCTGATCATTTGGTTTAGGGAAAGTAAGGCAAATAACTTAAAATTAATTCTAAAACATCCCCTACTAGACTAAAACATAAAAGAAAACATAACTAGGACTAGAGATAATAATATTTCTAAAAAACGACTATTTGGCTGAAAACATCCAAAATATAATAATTAGGAACAAACAAAAAATTTTTTTTATTTTAAAAATTTAATATTCGGGTAAAATGAATTAGGTCAAAGTCTGCCCTGGTGGCCGAGGCGGTGGTTGCTAAGGGTTGGCTCGTGGAACCGAGCTTTCGTCTGTACTGAGGATACAGACCAGTGTGCAGATCTGAGCGCAGTCCAAAGGGAGTGAACAAGAAATAAAAGACGGCTTCTGTAAGACGGAGCGCGTTTGCAGGGGGAAGTGGTTTTGAGATACGAGGGACCCGGGTCTTAGAGGGGCCTGACGGTGAGGGAGCACTTCCGAGAACCCTGTCGCTGATCTGAGCGGTTCCCTTTCTTTTTGGGTTCGGGGCGATCTAAGTCTCCACCACTAGACTGCAGCATTACAAAATTAATGAGACGTAAAAATGGTGATGAGTGCGTGTCACGTCTTCACGACTGGACAAAACATTATGGGTTTCAAGAAGGTGGTTCACTCAGTGTGAAGGACATACGCGCTTTAAAAGAAAAATTAGAAGAGAAGGAAAAACAGCTCCGTAAAAGTAGAACGATCAAAGTTAAAACTTTAGAGGAAATTGAATTAAACAACAGATGCCTTGAAATTTGGGTTAAAGAATCAGAACGCAGGGAAAGACTGAAATGCCAAAAAGAGTTAGGAGGGAGAAAGAATGAGAGTGGTGACGTAGCTGGCAGAAAAGATAACAATTCTGTGGAAGCTTGCACAGTGCCACTATACACACATACACACACACACAACATGATGAGAAACAGAGCGCTCCCACTGTTTCTGCTTTATATCCTTTTGCAGAGCGGAGTGCGATCAAGGTGGATCCCGACCTGGACTCCTTCTATGTCAGCAGGAGGGCCGGGCAGGGTGGACAGCCGGACCAACAGCAACAGCCTGACCACCGACAACAGCCTGATCAACGACTACAGCCTGACAAACAGCAACTGCCTGCATCACATCAACAGCCTGTCCCACACCAACAGCCTGCACCACTGGAGCAGCCTGGCCCACACCAACAGCCTGGCCAACCTCTGTCATCAGGAGCTGCAACATCGGGTGCTGAGATTCGTCGCATCCTGGCCAATCGTCTTGCACCTTGTGAATACCAAAAGCTGGCTAGACAATTGCCTGATGTGACACTTGCTCTCAAACACAAAGACTGGACAAACAACCTAAATGATGGATTCGTTGCCACAGTGAGGACGCTTGTTGCCCACCTCGAAACTGCGTTCCCCGACAGAGTCTGTATGATTAAAGTCACTACATGCAAACAACAACCAGAGGAATCAGTTGATGACTTTGTTCACGGCCTCACCACTGCATACAACACACACGGAGGAGCTCAACCTCCCCCTGAAGGGGTGGGAGGATCTGTTCAACATACGAGAGTAACCTGTGTGAACTGGTGATGAAAGGCTTACTCCCTGAAGTTTTTGACGCCGTGAAGCAGTCATACATCGGATAGAAAGAAGACCTCACAAGACACGCACCGCCATGCTTATGACACTCTCCAGCAGAAGAAGATGGCGAAGAAGGAAAAAGAACAGAGCGAACTGTATCTGCCATCCTTAGAGATGTTCTCTGCGAGCCATAACAACAACAGAGGAGCGTACAGGTTTCGCGGTCGAGGAAGAGGAGGCGAGATGGGACACTGGAAGAAGTACTGCCCCCGGCTACGTCAGGTTCCACCCTCCCGGGCACTCTCGTCAGACTGACTAGAGGAGGAGCCCAGCGAAGGTTTCTGTTCACATGATGACGTAGACGGTACCGCACAGACACACACGCTCACACTTGATACATGCTCAACTGATTTAAATTCATGCTTGCCTGCTTGCAATGAAGACTTGCTTTCTGCTCAAAACATCCCACAGAATGATTTTGAAAAGAATAACAAACAGCTAAATGACAACTGCTGCATGACTTTACAGTCAAATGGTTTCAAACAATTTCCTGAGTTTGCTCTGACACTTGAAGATGAACGTATGGTGTTTTTAGTAGACTCAGGAGCAACAAATTTGGTAATAAAATCTTCCATGTTTTCCAATCCACCTAAAATGAGTGGACGATTTGTGCACACTATAGGTTCGTCTGGCCAGACTATAGGAAAACAAAACAAAAACAAAACCAGACTAAAGGAAGACTGAAACCGACTGAAACAGACTATCAATGACTATTAAAAGGGAAGACGACTATTAGAGAGAAGTAATAATAATTACTGTACGTACCAGACAATAAAAGAAAAACTTACTGTTCCTCTGTCTTGCACAACATCAGATGGCAAGACACTCAAACATTCATTTTTGCTTTCAAACTTATGCCCAGTTAATCTATTAGGAAGAGATCTCATGTGTAGTTTAGGTATAGGAGTGCAGGTCACAACCACGGACAATGTAAATAATTTTGTTTGTGTTAATTTCAGCTCAGAGCCGCTGCTCTACTCTTATCAGTGGCTGCTGAAGGGAGAGGCTGTAACTGAGGCCCTCATACAGGCTGCTCGACAGCTTGTTTCCCCACAAAATACGACCTTTAGAGATGCATCTGACCTGTCTTGTACGGCACGTGTCCACTGGTCCTGATGAGAAGTTTGAAAAATCATGGTTACGCACACATGCGGACAAACTGACCTCAACCTCTCTATTCTGGGATGAACATAGGTCTGCGCTTGCGATTTCTCTCACTAACGAACAAGAGAGATTTGTTGATGCTTATTCTACAGATCCACATGTCCTTCTGTCAAAACATGACGGAGACAGATGACAGGACTTGGTTCCTTTCGTGGACAGATGTCAACGGGAAGGAGACTTCCTGACCCGAATGTGATGTATTCACCTACCTTGCATGCTTACAAAAAACTTTTTCAGTCTATCTTTCATGCGCAGCGTACAGTGCACTTGGTACCACAACATGCCACACACACTCCACACCACGTGTTTTTGTCAGAGGACGCTCTGACGCAGTATCCAGCCTTACAGGAAGTTCCGGCTTCCCTGTGGGCCACACACAAATATGATGTAGGTTTGATCAAAGGGTGTGACCCAGTGGTCATCACGCCAAAATCCGACTACAGACCATGCAAACAGCAGTACCCTTTAAAGAGAGAAGCAATTGAAGGAATAACACCGGTGTTTAACTCTCTGTTGAAAGCAGGAGTCGTCGTCCCATGTGACAACTCTCCAGTGAGGACTCCACTCTTCCCAGTTAAGAAAATCAGAGACAAAGGACAGCCAACAGAATGGAGGTTTGTCCAGGATCTGCAAGCAGTAAATGCGGCGGTCCAACCACGCGTGCCTACGGTACCGAACCCCTACACCATTCTTTCTCAGGTTCCGCCCAAGCAAAATGTTTTTCAGTAATTGATTTGGCCAATGCTTTTTTCAGCGTGCCCGTTCACAAAAGTCAATTCTGGTTCGCTTTTGAATTTAACGGAAAGTCATACACCTTTCCCTACAATCTACAATATGGCACTGAAAGACAGCCTGGATGATCTTGTCTTGTCCCAGGCACCGCCCTGCTGCAGTACGTTGACGACTTGATGATCTGCAGTGAGGATCAGGAAACTTGCACAGCAGACACGATCAAGCTGCTGAAACACCTGCATGCTGCACGCCACAAAACAAGTCTGTCTAAATTACAGTTTGTTCAGACTGAAGTTACCTTCCTAGGTCACATCATTACCGCTGAAGGGAAATCCATTTCATCTAAAAGAGCTGAAGCTATTCAGAACCTGCCTAAACCATGCACATACAAACAGCTTATGTCCTTTTTAGGCATGTGCTCTTATTGCAGGAATTTCATTCCCAACTGCGCCGTCTTGGAGGCTCCGCTTAGAGCTCTGATGCAGACGTCTTCTGCATCCACCACCCGCCTCATGTGGACATCTGAGGCTGAACAGGCGTTCACCGACCTCAAACTTGCTCTTCAGTCGGCTCCTACTTTGGGTCTGCCTGACCCTACGCAACCTTTCACTCAAACAGTGGATGAGAAATCAGGTTGTTTGACCTCTGTCCTTCTACAGGATCATGGAGGGCGTCCACGCCCTGTAGCCTATTTCTCTGCTAAGCTTGACCCAGTCGCTGCGGGGCTCCCACGATGCCTCCGAGCAGTGGCTGCGGCAGAGAAAGCCGTGCTGGCATCACGTGACATTGTTGGCTATTCTGATGTCACCCTGCTGGTTCCTCATGCCATGTCTTTGATCCTTTTGGAACAAAAAACATCACATCTTTCTACAGCCCGATGGCTTAGATACAACACCATCTTACTGGAAATGCCAAACATTACTGTCAAAAGGTGCAATGTGCTTAATCCCAGCCACTTTGTTTCCAGGCCCTGATGATGGCGAGCCTCACAACTGTGTTTCGGTCTTGAACCAGGTCTGCACTCCGCGCCCAGATCTATCGGAGGTGCCAATTCCTAACTGTGACCTTGTTCTCTTTGTTGATGACTCCGCCTCTAGAGACCCTGCTTCGGGCCACTGTCAGGTTGGATATGCAGTCTGCACCTCTCATACTCTTTTACATTCTGGCGCTTTGCAAGGACATTACTCTGCTCAGGCTGCGGAGTTGATCGCACTGACCGAAGCCTGTAAGTTGGCTGAAGGGAAGTCTGCTACTACCTACACAGACTCCAGATACGCTTTTGGCCTCACACATGACTTTGGTGCTCTGTGAAAACACAGAAAGTTTTTGAAATCTGATGGCAAACCTATATTGCATCATGATAAGGTTGCTGATCTGCTTGATGCAATTCTGTTACCAGCTGCAATTGCTGTATGTAAGTGCCCTGCACACACTGGGGGCACTGATCCTATCTCTGCTGGAAACAGGCGCGCTGATGCTGCTGCAAAGGCAGCTGCCTGACTTCCCCTTCCCTTTGTTCCCTGCCTCTTATCCTCCACCTCTACCCAACCTCCCTCTCCTCCCTCTGCTCTCCCTGATCTTCAGACATTCTCTACCCCACAGGAACGCAAGCTCTGGCTGACGAATGGCGCCGCCAGTAGCCATGGCATTTGGTATGGGCCCGACGGCAAACCTTGCCTACCTAAACACTTTTTCCCTCATTTCGCGAAGTTGACACATGGATTAGACCATGTATCAAAGGGGGGAATGTTAGATGCTCTCACAAAACATTGGTACACTAAGGGATTTTCAATCTATGCGCAAAAATACTGTGAAGCATGTATGACATGCGCCCAACATAACCCAGTTAAGACGGTTGCCAAACCACTGGCAGTTCACCCACCACCGGAACAGGCGTTTGACCATTTAATGTTGGACTTCATCGAACTAACGCCAGCAGAAGGTAAAAAGTATTGTTTAGTGATTGTTGATATGTGGTCAAAATGGGTGGAGGCCTTCCCAGCTAAACATGCTAAGAGCCATGCAGTTACCAAAGCCTTGCTGACAGAAATAATTCCCAGATGGGGGATTCCATCTAAAATCAGCAGTGACAACGGCTCACACTTTGCGAACCAAGCCTTCGAGGAAGTGGGAAAGTTTCTGAACATTGACATCAGAAAGCACTGCTCTTACCACCCCCAAAGCGGAGGGCCAGTAGAGAGAGAGAGAATGGCACTTTGAAAAACAAACTGGCTAAATGCTGCTCAGAGACTGGTCTCAAGTGGACTCAGGCTTTTCCCATTGTGCTCTTATACATGAGAATGAGAAGAAGGATGAGAACAAACCTCAGCCCGTATGAGATCCTATTTGGTAGACCTCCTATGATGGGACTCCACCCTGTGACTGAGACTAGGATTTTACCACCTACTGAAATGTGCGAAGACGCAATGCTACAGTACTGTAAGAACTTATCCTCTGTTCTGTCTCAAATCAACAAAGGTGAAAGCGGCTCTGCCCAAACAGGCGACAGAACCACTGCACATCATTCAACCAGGAGACTGAGTGATCATTAAGGAGCTTCGCAGGAAGCACTGGAACTCAAAGCGGTGGCAAGGTCCCTTCCAGGTCCTTCTGACGACCAACACGGTTGTGAAGATCGCAGAAAGAGCGACTTGGATCCATTCCAGCCACTGCAGGAAGGTCCCGGACCCAACAGACGACCCTCTACACCACACGAGAAAACCACCACTAACGAAAAGAACTGAGAAGGACGACCCTCGCTGTGCTCACACACGCACTGAGACGAGGCTGCGTTGACCGTTCAGCTAAAGGTGTGAGCCAAGCGCCGCCTGAAGCTGCGCCGGTGAATCACACTATCAGACCATACATCTACACACACGTTCCTGAGAAAACATGCACACAAGCAACCTTGAGCTGCCGACGCTGGACGACGTGTAGACTCTTCACATCACGGGGAGTGACAGTGACTCAGACGACATTGGGAGGAAACCTGGCGGTGATAACGAATCCCAAGTGTCTCTGCGATCAGCTGATCACAACCTGAAGAACCCCAAAGAACTATCAAGGTGTCAACAAACAAGTTGGAAACAATCTAACGCTACTATTCAACAGGAAGAAGAAGACATTGATTGTGACCCTGTTGTTTTGATCTTCATTGTATGTTACTTTAATAATTGCTCTAAATTGTGTGGTTGATTTACATGTATACCTTTCTGTGATTTTATCCACTATTTTTAAACAAAACATTTTATGCTTCCACTTGATTCACACTTTCACACAAATTTTTATTTTCCACTGACGCAAAATGACATTCACCAGACGAAACACGATAAAAATGATTGTCATATTAACCATTGCGGTGACATGTGTGACCCTCCCGTACTTCTGGAGGACTCACACATTTGTTCACTATAGATCCAAACACGACATTAAGGACCCTAAAGCCTGGCAGCTTGCCCAAAACTACGTAAATGAGAGCCCCACAAGGAATTTATGGGTAGTGTACCTCAAGTACACTTCTAAAACCCTCACAAACAATTCATGTGTAGCATGTGCTGTCGCCAGACCCGATCTCATGGCTGTGCCCACTCCCTTTAACAGCAGTGAGTGTTACAACGAGCGACAACTGCAGAATAAGGACACCGGGTGTAGATACACTGCGGGCCCCAGCATTCCGAGATGTGATCCGGCTTGCAAAATGCGCGCCTTGCACAATCTGGGCAAGGGTATGGAGATGTACAGTCCTGTCACACATAAGAAAGTTGAGGTGGCCGACATCAAGGTAACGAAAAAGGAGCCCGTGGCTCCCTTGTATTACACGGTGTGTACCACGTGTCAGTTCGAATGCTTCACCTCCAGCCTCGACGGAGGAATAGATGTAGGCCACTTCCCCAATTGCCACCTGACATGGGACGTCTCCAACGCACACGGGCTTAACCCTGAAGACTATGTGATTCGGTGTGCGGTTCCAACTCACACCAATGCTGCCCCTTCACCCTCATATACATATAGGATCAATAATGTCTCACACGTTGCCCCATCCTCCACTGACTTAGTCCAGCAAAGGAAGCCCTTGTCCGATATGTGGTGGCTCTGCGGAGATCACCCCAGGGCCACCCTACCAACCAATTGGACCGGCACCTGTACTCAGGTAGTGTTCCTCACAGGGGGATCATCTTATCATCTTCATGGCCGTGATCATGTTGCTTGGTTGCTGTGTTATTCCTCTTATTAGGGGTCTCATCATGCGCGCGACATCAGCGGCGCTTTCGTACCAAATGACACAATGCACTACATTCAGGAATCCGGACACCGATTCACTCATTGGTTCTGATGCTGACTCTGTAGAGGATGATGTTGACGTTGATAACGAGGACCACAAAGATGACTCCGATGATGATAGTGACGCAGAGGCTGACTCCACAATAGTTTAAATTAACATATAACCCTCTTCCCATTTTTGCTTGACTGAACATGATCTGATTGGAATCAATTATAGGCTTATGTCCCTGTCTTTCCAAAGCTTATACACAAGGGTTATTCTAGTATAGCTACCCACAAAAACAGCTCACAATCTTTTATCCCTATGCCATTTACATTTTTATAAGAAATACAATTAACAAATAATTTTTAAAGAATCCTTTATTACTACAAAATGAATGCCATGATTAACAATTTTTATTTTTTTAATGTTTGATTAATGTGTAATCAAAAGGGGGGAAATGTAATGGGAAATACTGTACTTTAATGCTTTTGTGTTCATTTCTGACTCTGTATAGTGACCATGCATTCTGTACTTGTTGATTAGACCCAGAACTGAACATTCTCAGACAGACAATCTATCTCCCTCTCAAGGTGACCGATTGTTCATGGCCTGTGTCTGCCTTTTACCCCTGGGCTCTGGCTCCTTTCTGTCTGATGCCTCACCAGACCCAAGGCTGTAACCTTGTGTATTCCCTGTGTAATGTAAACATCTTCACCCACAGTGTGATAAGGAGATTCCACCAGGTCCAGGGAGAAAGGTTAAAAGGCAGAAGCAACTTGAGGATCGTGGGCTCTTTGCATCACCTTCGTGGTGTGTGCACTGATCTCCCCAGCTGGTTTTTGGTTTGTTGATGTGCACGATCAACATCCATGCTTTTTATTTGCTTTCCCCATTATTTTTATTTTCTTTATTATTTCAATAAATTGCACAAAAGGACAACTCTCTCATCTGCTTCTTTACGGAAAATTTCCACCACACGGCTGCAGTAATGCGGTCGGTGTATCGGTTTGTCGTGGTGGAGAGGGAGCTGAGCCAAAAGGCAAAGCTCTCAAGCAAAGCTGCGGTCAATCTACGTTCCTACCCTCACCTATGGTCATGAGCTTTGGGTCATGACCAAAAGGGCAAGGTCACGGATACAAGCGGCTAAAATGAGCTTCCTCCACAGGGTGGCTAGGCACTCCCTTAGAGTTAAGGTGAGGAGCTCTGTCACCCGGGAGGAGCTCGGAGTAGAGTCGCTGCTCCTCCACATCGAGAGGAGCCAGTTGAGGAGGCTCAGGCATCTGGTTCGGATGCCTCCTGGACGCCTCCCTGGGGAGATGTTCTGGGCATGTCCCACCGATAGGAGGCCCCGAGGAAGACCCAGGACTCGCTGGAGAGACTACGTCTCTCGGCTGGCCTGGGAACGTCTTGGGGTCCCACCAGAAGAGTTGGAGGAAGTGTCCAGGGAGAGGGAAGTTTGGAACTCTCTGCTCAGACTGCTGCCCCCGCGACCCGGCCCCGGATAAGCGGATGAAAATGGATGGATGGATGTACCCTCAATGTCGCGCTACTGCCACCTGTCGTATCCTAACCCTGCGGTGGCTCGTACCAAAAGAGGTATGCGCTTCCGCACAGAGGTGTGGCGAGCAGCTTCTCTTGCACCCAGAAAACAGCCTGTTCAGGCTGTGTGGATGATCTATAGGGTTTTATAGAATGAAAAGGTACAGAGACCTTGCTGAGACATTGAAGTCCATTATTCTTTAGAGTGAAAAGCTGTATGATCAGTCTCCTTTAAAAAACGCCTTTTTGATTCTGCTCTGCTGCAGTAGCTACTTCATCAGCTATTTTAATTATTGCTGTAACCACCCTAGCTCATAGTTCTGACACGTCTCTTAAATATCAATAATGCAATGTGAGAATAATGAAGGTACCCAACTGAACACTAACCTAACCCAAATACACTTCATAGAAACAATGAAAAAACAGTCATTATGAATCAAAGATGCACCTTAGTCAACCGCTTTTTACTTAGTTTAACAAAAACTATTTATCACAAGTAAATACATTTTTCAGAGCACCACAATTGTCCTATACATTTTTTTAATTATAATTTAGTATGTTTAGATCCAGTTACAGTGACTCTTAAACATTAGGCAATGAAGCCACTTGTCTTCCTCTTGTGTCCAGAGTTTGACCTTGCAGTTTGATTAAATGGCTGATTAAACATAGGGAGGCAATAACCACAGTCAAGACCTTGTCACACAGAAGGGCAAATGCACATATGCTCACAAAGGAGCTGCCACACATATATTGTGCTGATGTACAGTAGCAGTGAAACACATCTCACATCACAAAATCAACAGGAGATTGATGGTGTAATTCAAACACCAAATAAATTATATTGTTGCAGAAAATTGTGTAATTCCAAATGTATATAATCAGATATTAATGATACAATGTTATACAAAAACAGTATGTTCCTCAACAGGTCAATAGTCCAACATAGAGTGCTTTTATCCAGTTTAACCTGTGGAAGCTATTTGTAATCCAAAAAGACGAATATGCTGAATATATGATGAATACATCAGTGTAGGCTGAGCCTCCTACTAGTTTAACATGCAAATGAGTGGTTAAGGGTTGAAAGAAACTTTTATCTCCTGCTTTCTGTTTTATTCATCTTGAAGATAGATGGGTCTCACATTAGTAGAGATATGACTGTATATCTAGTAACCTCCAGTTTCTTCATGGGGGTTCCTGACATCCTGTTGGTGTGGTTTCAACGGGTCTAGATATCCTGCTGATTCATTGGGTCAATGCACCATGGTTTCACACTGTTACAAAGGTCAGAATGGTATTCAGTTCAATTTATATTTATTTATATATTGCCGAATCACAACAAGGTTATCTCAAGGCACTTTACAAGGTAAGGTAAGGTAAGAGCTTACACAACTAAACCTAACAAATCCCACATACAGCAAGCCTCAAATTACAATGGGACAGGAAAAACTCCCTGTCTAACAAGAAAGAAACCTCCAGCAGAACCAAGCTGGATGTGGGTAACCATCAGCCTTGACCGGTTGGGGTGAGGGGATAGAGAGAGAGCAAAGCACAGCAACAACAATAAGTAACAACAAGCAACAACAGAGCACAGGCAGAATGGTGAATCAGGGACTGCACACAGACAGGATGGTTGAATCCGCAGCTGCCTATAACAGACACATAGCTCTGAGTATGATGATACCTATAAGTGAGGACAGAGTGGGGGAGAGAGCGGAGGAGAAGCACAACTACTGGAGAGAAAGAGACAAGGCTAGTTAAACATGGAACAATGATGGGAGGTTATTTGACAGAAGAGGTAGAAGGAAACAGAGGAGCTCAGTGTATAAATTGCAGCTTAACTAAGAGATGGTTCCTGTGACTAACAATTATAGCCAGTGACCTAAACCATCTCTAACTATATGTTTTATCAAAAAGGAAGGTTTTAAGCCTGATCTTAAAAGTGGCGAGTGTGTCATCTTTTTGAACCTGAACAGGGAGCTGGTTCCACAGGAGAGGAGCTTGGTAGCTAAAAGTTCTGCCTTCCATTTTACATTTAAAGACTCTAGGAACCTAGGAACCAGAGGTAGCTCAGTGTTCTGAGAACAAAGTGTTCTGCTAGGAGCAAAAGGAACTATGAGGTCTTTAATAAACTGTAGGCTTTTTAAGGAGCTGTTACGACATCCTACGAGTATGGAGTTACAGTAGTCTAGCCTAGAGGTAACAAATGCATGGATCAGTTTCTCTCCATTGAGAGAGGATGCTTCTAATTTTAGCTATATTTCTAAGATGAAAGTAGGCGGTTCTGGAGATTTGTTTAATATACGTTGTAAAAGAGAGATCCTGGTCAAAGATGGCACCAAGGTTCCTCAAAGTAGAATCTAAATGTTATGTCACCCAGGTGGCTATCTGACTCAATATTGTCTCTCTGTGATTTTGGATTTGATGTCTGTTAAACAACTTGAATTTTGACTAGTTGATCTGTTTTATTTAGTTCCAAAGACATATATAGCTGAGTATCAGCTGCATAACAATAAAAAAAGTTTAGAATGCTTCCTAATAATATCACCTAGAGGACACATGTATAGACTGACGGTATTGGACCAAGCACAGAACCTTTGTCATTAACATGAACAAACTGCAATCTGATCAACAAATAGGATTTAAACCAGCCCAGTGATGTTTCTTCAATTCTAATGCTACTGTCGTAGCACTTAAAAGTATCAGCTTTCATTTTCAGTGTGGTATGACCTTGTTTTTACTGCGTTGGAGCATGTGTTATGTCTTTTTGGCCTATAGGTGGCGATCAGCCCCCACACTGGCCCCTATGACGCCGTACTAACCCTTTATGCTGAAGGGGGAAATCAAACTGTTACAACGTACATGGACAGTTTTCTCGTTTCTCTTTATAAAAGTGACAAACGACAATTTATTAAAGCATTGTTTTAAAAACGAATAAACAAGCTGAAAACAGTGTTTTCAAAACCAGACAAATAAATGGATTTAAAGCCGTTTCCCATTTTCTTCACAATCAGGCCACTTCCCTGATTGTCTCGTTGCCTGCATTTGCACGTGCAAACATTTCTGGTTATGCTTGGCCTAGACACCTAATCAGTCATTCGGGCTCTTACTTTTAATTCAGAGTCAGAGCAAACTATAGGTCATTGCGGTCAGTGAAAAAAAACGGTTTGTTTTGTTTTTTTTTCTTCATAACCAACAAACCAGAAGACAAGTACAGAGATACATATAAAATACATTTATAACACAGATTGATGGGTAAATATAGATTCCTCTTTTATGTTATTATACTTATATTGTCGTATGGGATTAGCTGGAGGAGGGACTGCGTCTCTCGGCTGGCCTGGGATCTGTGTAAAGACATCAGCAGCTTCGGCAATTGACAACAAAGCCTAGCGCACTAGCGAGCAAAGACGCATAATAATCTATAATATTTAAAAATAAACTACTCTACATTTAATGATACAATACCATGACATTGTTTTTTGTGCTTAATGTGCAGACACAGATAGAAATGAACAGTCGGACCTCACATCTTTGTGCCACCTTGTGGTTAAAACGAGACTAGCATCTTTGATTGTTGATTTTTTTCAGCTTGCTGCAGGATTAAAAATCCTTAGTCGGGGACGCACCCGTTGCGCGGTGGCGACGCGACCATACTGCACGAAAAAAGGTGGTCGCTTTGAAGTGCTACACCTGTATGTTCTAATTTCTGTAAAAGAATGTTATGATTGATTGTATCAAATGCAGCACTAAGATCTAACATGACAAGGACAGAAACTAGACCATTGTCTGAAGCTAAGATCATTAGTGACTAACCAGAGGCATTTCTGTGCTATGATGTTTTCTAAATCCTGACTGAAAATCTTCGTACAGGTTATTCCTACTCAGATGGTCAGATAATTGTTTAGCCATGATTTCTTCAAGAATCTTAGAAGTACCCAGAAAGAACCAACGTAGGCACAAAGAGAACATGCAGTCTCAATACAGAAAGTCACCCCTGGCTGAGACACTTATAGATGGAGCGGTTCGTTTTCACTGATTTCAGTCGACTGTCAGTGCCCTTTCCGGCGCTGATCACACACTGATCACACCCTCATGAGCTGACTGTCAGCAGCCCCCCTCCTTGGTCTTGGTGTTAAAAATGTTAATGAGGCCACCCCCATTTTTAGGACCTACCCAATTCAATTCAATTCAATTCAATTTTATTTATATAGCGCCAAATCACAACAAAGTTATTTCAAGGCACTTTACAAAGTAAGGTTTAAAACCTCATACAACTAAACCCAACAAATCCCACATACAGCAAGCATTTAATTTGACAGCAACAGTGGAGAGGAAAAACTCCCTCTCTAACGAGGAAGAAACCTCCAGCAGAACCAGACTGGATGTGGGCGGCCATCTGCCTCGACCGGTTGGGGTGAGAGGATAGAGAGATAGAAAAGCACAGCAACAGCAACAAGCAACAACAAGCAACAACAGAGCACAGGCAGGATGGTAGGACCAGGGACTGGATGCAGGCAGGATGGTTGGATCTGCAGCTGCCCACCACAGACACCAAACTTTGAGTCCAATGATACCTGTAGGTGAGGACAGAGAGGGAGAAAGAGTGGGGGTGGGGGGGGAGGAGGAGAGAAGCACAACTACTGGACAGAAAGAGACAAGGTTAGTTAAACATGGGACAATGATGGGAGGTTATGGGACAGAGGAGGTAGAAGGAAACAGAGGAGGGATTAAGTCCCCCAGCAGTCTATGTCTATTGCAGCTTAACTAAGAGATGGTTCCTGTGACTAACAATAATTGCCAGTGACCTGAACCATCTCTAACTATAAGCTTTATCAAAGAGGAAGGTTTTAAGCCTAATCTTAAAGGTGGAGAGTGTGTCAGCTTCTCGAACCTGAAAAGGGAGCTGGTTCCAGAGGAGAGGAGCTTGGTAGCTAAAAGCTCTGCCCCCTGTTCTACATTTAAACACTCTAGGAACCACAAGTAGCCCAGCGCTCTGAGAACGAAGTGTTCTGCTGGGAGCATAAGGAACTATAAGGTCTTTAAGATAAGAAGGAGCTTTATCATTGAGTACTTTGTATGTGAGTAGGAGAATTTTAAATTCTATCCTACATTTTACAGGCAGCCAGTGCAGAGAAGCTAATGTAGGAGAAATGTGATCTCTCTTTCTAAGTCCTGTCAGAACTCTGGCTGCAGCATTTTGAATGAGCTGTAGGCTTTTTAAGGAGCTGTTAGGACATCCTATGAGTAAGGAGTTACAGTAGTCCAGCCTAGAGGTAACAAATGCATGGATCAGTTTCTCTGCATCGCTCTGAGAGAGGATGCTTCTGATTTTAACTATATTTCTAAGGTGGAAGTAGGCGGTTCTGGAGATTTGTTTAATGTATGATGTAAAAGAGAGATCCTGGTCAAACATGACACCAAGGTTCCTCACAGTAGAATCTGAAGCTAATGTTATGCCATCCAGGGTGGCTATCTGACTCAATAGTGTCTCTCTCAGATTTTTAGGCCCAACAATAAGAGTCTCGGTTTTATCTGAGTTTAGTTGAAGGAAGTTTTGGGACATCCAGGATTTGATGTCTTTTAAACAACCCTGAATTTTGACTAGTTGATCTGTTTCATTTAGTTCCAAGGACATGTATAGCTGAGTATCATCTGCGTAAAAATGAAAATTAATAGAATGCTTTCTAATAATCTCACCTAGAGGAGACATGTATAGGCTAAACAGAATTGGACCCAGCACAGAACCCTGTGGAACTCCATAGCTAATCCTTGTGTGTGTGGAGAATTTATCATTAACATGAACAAACTGGAATCTGTTCAAGAAATAGGATTTAAACCATCCCAATGCTGTTCCATTAATCCCGATTCTATGTTCTAGTGTCTGTAATAGAATGTTATGATCAATTGTATCAAATGCAGCACTAAGATCTAACAGGACAAGGACAGAAACTAGACCATTGTCCGAAGCTAATAGAAGATCATTAGTGACTCTAACCAGAGCTGTTTCTGTGCTATGATGTTTTCTAAATCCTGACTGAAAATCTTCGTACAGGTTATTCCCACTAAGGTGGTCAGATAATTGTTTAGCCACGATTTTTTCCAGAATCTTGGAAATAAAGGGTAAATTTGAAATGGGCCTATAGTTGGCTAGTTGTCCAGGGTCAAGGGTTGTTTTTTTCAATAGAGGTTTGACCACAGCCACCTTAAAAGCCTGTGGTACATAGCCTAGTTGTAAAGATTGGTTGATTTGATTTAATATGGATGAGCTGATTAAAGGTAGAACTTCTTTGAGTAATCTGGTTGGGATTGGATCTAAAAGACAAGTGGACGACTTGGAAGAGTTATATATTGAGGTTAACTCCATATGAGTTATGGGGGAGAAGCTGTCTAGGTAAGACAGAGGATTTAATAAATTTAAAGTTGATGGATCTAGACAGTGCTTTCTGTCATTTGGAAGAAGTCGCTGCTGAATGTTTTTTCTAATGATGATAATTTTATTAGTAAAGTAGTTCATAAAGTCATTGCTGCTGAGATTTAAGGGGATAGTAGACTCAATACAGCTATGACTCTTTGTCAGCCTGGCTACAGTGCTGAAAAGAAACCTGGGGTTGTTTTTGTTTTCCTCAATTAGGGAGGAATAATATGTTTTTCTAGCAGCACAAAGTGCTTTTTTATATTTCATTAGACTGTCCTTCCATGCAATGCAGTTTACATTTATTTTGTTGGAACGTCACTGTCTTTCTAGTTGTCTAGTCCTTTGCTTCAGACTGCGGATGTCTGTGTTATACCACGGAGCTAACCTCCTCTGATTCACTGTCTTCTTCTTCAGAGGAGCCACTATGTCTAACATTGTACGTAGAGAAGCTGCAGCATCATCTACAAGACAGTCAACCTGCTCATAAGGATTAAGGTGACTGTTCTCTGTGTATCTACAAGACATTGAGGCAAAAGATGATGGAATCATCTGCTTGAATCTGGCAACAGCATTGTCAGATAAACATCTCATCTTAGAGCAAGGTACACATCTTTAGGTTCTAATTCTTTTAGTAGGTTTATAGACTATGAGTCATTGGCTTCAGTTGTGGGAGTGATAGTGAAGCTAGTGCTCCCACCACCTTTTAGCAGGAGAAAGCAACACATTCATCTGTGACTATACAGTGCTTAAACATGTCTTTCTACATCCTAGAACACACTTGTCAAAGTCAATGCAGGTCTGTAGATGTAGACTGTGAAAGCTTGTTTATTTAAATTAAAGGGTATGGTTATTTAACATTAATGTTGACTATGCACTATGTATTCCAGAATTTTCAAATGGATTTTTAACATAATTAAGAAAAGGCTTTAATCTGTTTAAATTAAGTGTTTCAAATCAAATATTGCCTCTACTTGACAGTTTCATAAATCTTAATCCTGTTTGGCCTGCAAAATGTAAAGGAGTTTTAAGTTTTTGCTTCACTGAGTGTCTTTATGTCAAAGTTTTGTCTTTCTAAAATAGCTAACAATTTTTTTCCTCTGTTGGACAAAGCATTACTGACTGCTGTGTGTCCATCCGTTTGGTAAGTACTGACTTACACTGTGACTGTGTCAACTGACATTGAAATCAAATACACAAGTTGTAACAACTGATTCTTTTGTTTGTTCTTTTGTATTAACAAGTTAGGTGTTCAGTGCAGATGGTTTCTATGCACATTATAAAATGAATCTAAACAAAGATCTTTCTCCCTTTCTCCATGTGTCCTTCTCCCTCCATTGTCTACCTTTTGTATCATCCTCTTAGTGACATACTGACTGCCTGTAAGTTAACACAAACAGTGAACAATTTCAATTACAATTTTTCATCCAATAATTGTTTGTTTGTTGTTTGTGAAGATTGGCGTCAGCTGGCCAGCACAGACTCTCAGACAGGTTGAAGGCATACCGTCTGGTCCCAGAGCCTTTCTGGTTTTCTGCCTCTGAAAGAGGCGACAGACATCTCGTTCACAAACCTTCAGTGCCGGTAGGGGGTCTGATGGCGGGAGGGTGTGAATGTAAGGGGGTGTAGGTGAGCCTATTGTCTGGCCCGGAGGTGCGAGGTGGTTCCTTTCAAACCGGCAATAAAACTTGTTTAGGTCGTCTGCCAGACATTTGCCTCCCTCAGGGTGTGGAGATGGTTTCCTGTAATTGGTAATGTGCTGCAGGCCTCTCCAGACTGATGCAGGATCGTTTATTGATAGGATAGTTTCTGGCTTGCCTGTACAGGAACCGGTCACCACTTCTTTAAGCTTCTTCCTTGGCCTGGCGCAGCTTTATTAAGTCTGGTATGAACCATGGCTTGTTGTTAAATGTGCATACAGTTTTCTTCTGAACTCACACATCCTCACAAAGCTTATGTACGATGTCACCGTGTCAGTGAGCTCATGAATGTCTCTTGCTGCGGCTTCAAAAACCTCCCAGTTAGTACAGTCAGAGCAGCCCTGCAGCTGCAGTTTGGACTCCTCCATCCACCTTTTCACCGTCCTGACCACAGGTTTACAGGGCCTGGATTTCTGCCTGTAGGCTGGGATGAGGTGAAGCACACAGTGATTAGAGAGGCCTAGTGCTGCACTGGTGACAGAGCGGTAGGCATCCATTAATACAGTGTAGCAGTGGTCCAGTGTGTTCATGTCTCTGGTGGGACACTCCACATGCTGCCTATGTCTGGAGCTCAGTTTTTCTTTGTTAAAGTCACCCATGATGATGAGCAGGAAGTCTGGATGTTGCCTTTTCATGTCCGTGGCCAGCCAGGTTCTGTTTTTACACAGTCCTGAGTTGGAATGCAAACGCTGACCAGAATGAACGAGCTGAAAGAATAGTTGAATGTTGTGTAAACATTTAAAACCGTTGAGAGTAGCTGTGGAGGGAGTAGCTGGATTTTAAATTTGGAAAAGGTGGAGCATTTGAGGAAACAGGTAAATGCTAAACAGTAATATAGTCTCATTAACTAATCATAATCCATCCATCCATTTTCTTGTCCGCTTACTCCCTAGTGCGGGGTCACGGGGGTGCTGGAGCCTATCCCAGCTGGCGACGGGCGAGAGGCAGGGTACACCCTGGACAGGTCGCCAGTCCATCGCAGGGCCTAATCATAATTATCCAGTCAAAAACAGAAACAGATGACCCTTTGATAATATAGCTGAAAGTTGCTGATATATTAAATATATAACTAAATTTATCTGAAGGAAATCAATGTAGTTATATTAAGAACTAAATGCATAAACACGCCTCCAAAGGGAATCAAAACTACATTACTCCCAAGTCAAGGACTTATACTATTGAGCCACAGGGTATTAGTGGTGGATGAGGCGAAAGCTAATTTGATTTGGAGGATGTGTGTGTTCAACTGCTAAAGTTAAAACAGAGTCAGTAACTATCCAATCAAAAGCAGAAGTTTGATTTCAATAAAAGCTATAAAGTGTTTCACGCATGACTACAGTGCTGCTGATCTTTCTTCTTCTTGTCAAAAGACTTGTTCTAGTCGGGTTTCGACCAGAAATTCCTGCATCGGAGACATGCTCTGTTGCCACTGAGACGAAATATCAGTTTAAATCACTGCTCAGAGGGGCTGTATACATCCAACTTGAAAAACTGAAACTTTCTAAAAGTTCTTCATCTATGATATAGATTACTAATATAGTGATATTAAGCATACAACTCACTTTATATGGGAAATACAAATATTTATATTACAATGTGATTGCGTAAACATGTCCACACAGGAATTGAACCCAGATCCCCCACTCCAGAGTCAAGAACTTAAATAGGTGGGCTATGGCCAAGATGACTTGGCTGAAAAGTTTCCTCCAGATGGAAAGACAGAAGAAGAAGAAGAAGAAAGAAATTAACCCTTATTAGTCCCACAGTGGGGAAATTCATTCTCTGCATTTGCAGTGAGCTGCCACATGAGCGGCGCTCGGGGAGTTAGCGCGAGGTGTCTTACTTAGGGACACACCTGATGCCGAGGCGGGAGATCGAACCACAGACCTTTTGCCTTCCGAGGTCATCGCGTTACCAACTGAGCTACCAGGCTGCCTGCCTGAAAGACATGCTTAGTCATTTTAACATGTGATCTAAAAGACAAGTGGACGACTTGGAAGAGTTGATTATTGAGGTTAACTCCATATGAGTTATGGGGAAGAAGCTGTCTAGGTAAGACAGAGGATTTGGTAAATTTAAAGTTAATGGATCTACACACTGCTTTCTGTCATTTGGAGGAAGTTGCTTCTCTAATGGTGATAATTTTATTAGTAAAGTAGTTAATAAAGTCATTGCTGCTGAGATATAAGGGGATAGTAGGCTCAACAGAGCTATGACTCTCAGCTATGAGTCACCCTGGCTACAGTGCTGAAAAGAAACCTTAACGAGGAATAATATGTTTTCCTAGCAGCACAAAGTGCTTTGTTATATATTATTAGACTGTCCTTCCATGCAATGCAGTTTACATTTATTTTGTTGGAACGCCACTGTCTTTCTAGTTGTCTGGGCCTGTGCTCTAGGCTGCGGATCATTGAGTTATACCACGGAGCTAACCTCCTCTGATACAGTGTCTTCTTCTTCAGAGGAGCCACTGTGTCTAACATTGTACGTAAAGAAGTTGCAACATCATCTACAAGACAGTCAACCTGTTCATAAGGATTAAGGTCACTGTTCTCCTCTGTGTATCTACAAGACATTGAGGCAAAAGATGGCATCTGCTATAGTAAGATTTCTTTCCAGCTGCTGTAAGGTCAATTATGCTAAATTCAAAGGTTAATAAGAAATGGTCAGATAACAGAGGGTTACCTTACTCAGGACTTGAACCAGAGTCTTTGATGTCAGAATTATACACCTAACCACTGAGCCACAATAACTGCTTATATAATATAACTATAAGCAGCACTATATACTATTTGAAAAACTACTAAACTGAATGTTTTGCTGAAAATTGCTGAAAGCAGCTAAAGCATTGAAAACATTGCTTGAAAGAGCTGAAAAGTTGCATGCATAGATAAATATTTCTAACAATTTGTTTTTTTAAAAGGTGTATGTGAACAAAGGAAACAAAAATGGTTGAATTTAAGGTAGAGAATTACATTAGAGGTTAATTTTTCTGTACTCTTTCTCACACCAGTTTCTGTTAGGGTGCCAGAAATAATAAGAATAAAAAGAATAAAAATAAGAAAACCTTTAATAGTCCCACAATGGGTAAATTTCGTCTCACAACAACACAGAGTGTGATACAGGAGAAGAAAAATATAGCAGGGAATACCGAAGTTTCGGGCAGATCAGCAAAATAAATTCCAACAATATTTTAATGATTAAATGCACTATTTTTCCAACATTTCTCTAATGTTTAACATTGAAACATTCATTAAACAATTATGCATACATCAGAACAGCACAACGTCTTTTTTTTAGTGCAGTCGTCATTAAACATGGAATACATGTTACAACATCGTAGGCAGGGTCAAAAGCACAGAAGCACAATATTTACAGCTTAGCGTCCATTTCTGTTAAAATCGTGGAGGTTCTCTTCAAAGTTATCAAGCTTTAAAGGTGTATAGTGTATTTGTTCATGACTGT
Source organism: Betta splendens (assembly GCF_900634795.4). NCBI lineage: Eukaryota > Metazoa > Chordata > Actinopteri > Anabantiformes > Osphronemidae > Betta > Betta splendens. The sequence goes on along the minus strand of NC_040899.1, from coordinate 18,100,245 downwards.
GCACACCCTGAGAAGGCCTTGATTCACAAGCCTGATGATAATGGCCCTCAAACAAGGAATTACGCACAACACAATCAGCATCAGAACCAGGAGAATCACGAGAACCGGTCCAAAGATCTTCAGGATGTCAGTCCTTGTGCCAGACATAAACCAATCAAACCAGGACTTGTCCTTCATCATGTTAGCACAGGTTACGGAGTGCCTGTTGGGTCATTCAGTAATTTATGGTTTCAACTCTTAGCATGATTGTTCCTACCCCCAACCTTGGAAATAGGGATAAAGCCACTTTCTGGCCTGTAGTCCAGAGCTTTTTGTCCATGGGAACGTCTGATCCCCAGACCCGATCACTTTCCGTCAGGTCGATCTCTCGCTTCCGTAGCCGTCCCTTGGAAGTTGTCTGCTGTGGTGTTATCACGTAGGAGCCATCTGAAACATAAACAGGAGCACAACGTCTCCTTTTGGTGCCTCAGAAGTGTTGAAATATGTGGCACTGCGAGTGCAAGGCATCTTCACAGTCTGGCAGTGTTTCAGGGGAACTTCCCCTACTGAGATGGCCAAATCCTTATTCTTTAAAAGAGAAAAGCTGCTGCTCTGCTCTTCAACTGAGGAGGAAAAGGATGAAATAAGATGTCTGTGGAGAAGTTGGCACTCAAAAACTGTATAATTACGACCCTGGTATGGTTAAGGACGTGGAACTAGTTCTTTTGTTTGACTTTGGAATGAGGTATAGAAAGCATCAGGTGACACCAGTGAACGTAAAGTGTCTGGATATAATGGCTCATGTTGTGGGTCTACACAGGCTGAATTTGTAAATCAGGGTTTGCAACAGATTTTGGCATGTTTCCACACACATAACAGCCACTTTCAGTAAAGTTATGAGTGCTCTGTTTAGCAAGAAACTTCATGTAACGATACTACGAGTTAGTGTGATACTGGTCAGGAAGTCTTTCCTCATCCTCGATGAGGTTTGGGAGTGGCCTAGCATCAATCAACAGTACAAAGGCAGTTAGTACAACTCCCGTGGCTGGACAGTTTCCCCTCATAGTATCTCCTGATGAGAATGTCCCCCTAAGTGAGAGAAGGTACCGCTGGTTTCTTCACTGCCGTTGAGGCGACCAGTGCTCTAAATGCTGCTGACCCCCTTTGTAGGCAGACTTTTCCCCTCCCTCGGTTGGGTTTTTTAATAAAAAAAAAAAGTTAATAATTGTCAAACACTACTTTTTACATTGACACCTAGTTAATTCACAAAAATTCAATATGCAAATAATGAAATGGATATTCTGCTATAGGGAATGTTCTTCTTGTTTGTCGAATATTTCCTTGAGGGTTATATTTAGAGCATGTGATGCATCGGGAACAATATTTTTAGAATAATTTGTAAATCCATAAGCAGTATTGTATTTGTTTTTATACGTACCATCCCCCCCGTTGAGACATGGCTCAATATTGCTCCCCATTTATAGAAGGATGTTGGTAGGACAGGTTCCCCTCGTCAAACATAATAATAACTTAACAGTTTGTCCTTGAGTCCATTTTTTTTTTACTTTTGAGAGTGCAGTGCATCAGATGGTTATTTTTGCTGGTAGTTGTACTGCTTTTAACAAAGTTTTCATTAAATCACCTGCATTGTAGTCTTTCCCGTTATTGTCATCATGCCTGTACTTTCCCATTGACTGGTAAATACATGAATAGTTCATTGTGCGTATCTGCTACCAGTATAAATGGTAACTATCTGACCTGAGTTTGCATGCCTCAGTCAGTGCAATTATTCCTGCTGCTTGTGCTCTGTAGTGTGGTGGTAGTGGTTCTGCTTTCAAGGTCTCACTAACAGTCAGAACCGCACAGCCACTTTGCGTTTTTCTAGTTTCAGACTTTGTGCTCGGTCCTTCCACAAAGAGAAATACAGAACTAGGTATTGGGTTGTCCTGTAAATCTGGTCTAGGTTCTCTACTTTTGAACACTCTATTTGGATCAATTTGTGTGTGTGTGTGTGTGTGTGTGTGTGTGTGTGTGTGTGTGTGTGTGTGTGTGGGTGCGCGCGTCGGCGTGCGTGTGTGTGTGTGTGTGTAGGCGTGTCTTCATTGTGGTGTTTGTCAGTGCATTCACCTCCCTCCTCAGTGTTATCTACACTGGTACCCCATCGGCCTCTCGCCCATCACTTTGCCCCAGCAGAATCATTCTGTGGACAGTCAGCTGGTCTGTGGCCTCAGCCGTGCAGTATGGGCAGCGTCTCTCTACCAAACCTAAAGCACGCTATTGCTAATTGTTGATCTTTTTTTTTGTTTGTTTTGGATTCCAATCATACACTCTGTTAACAACCTCATCTGCAGGTTTTCCTTTTTGCCAAATATGATTAGGGTAATTTCTGGGTAATCATGCAGTCTTTCACATAAGTCAGAGTCAATAGCATTCTTCACTGTCTACAACAAACATTGTTGCTTTTGCTTCATTTAATTGATTTGTATTCAATATCTGAACGTAGACTGTTAGTTGGATACATCACATAAAGTATTATAATAATAAGGAATTGTAACAGAATGTCAATATTCGTGCACCATTTTCACAACGTTCCATCTAATTAATCATTGAGCTTGTTCTTTCATATATTTTAATTGACGCATGCCTTTATGTTTAAGTACATCCATCCATCCATCCATCTTCTTAACCGCTTACTCCCTAGTGCGGGGTCACGGGTGGTGCTGGAGCCTATCCCAGCTGGCTACGGGCGAGAGGCAGGGTACACCCTGGATGGGTCGCCAGTCCATCACAGGGCAACACATAGACAAACAACCATTCACTCACACACTCACACCTACGGGCAATGGAGAGAAGCCAATCAACCTAATGCACGTCTTTGGACTGTGGGTGGAAGCCGGAGAACCCGGAGAGAACCCACGCAGACACGGGGAGAACGTGCAAACTCCACACAGAAAGGCACCAGGGCCGCCTCCGGGAATCGAACCCAGAGACACGGGGAGACACGGGGCCCAGAACCTTCTTGCTGTGAGGCGACAGTGCTACCCACCGCACCACCGTGCCGCCCGTTTAAGTACATCAATTATATTATTATTGTTCTGTTATAGGTTATTTTTTATATTAATATAAAACAATTATTAAATTATATCTATTATATATTTTCTATTATATTTCGATCATTCTATAAATATTTTTTATGTCTTCACTTAATTTATTCCATAGTTTTACACCACTTTAGTGGTTATTTTTAATTCAAAATCTTGTGCATATAGCATGAATTTTGGGGATTGAGGATCAAGATCAACCATCAGTCACAGTGTTCACAGAGATCATCGACTATGCCAAGCTTCTACAGGAACTAGTTTCACACAGACACAGCTGTCTGAGCAAACCAACCTCTCAATTTTGATCTCAATCAGACACACAACACAAAAGGTCTCTGACACTTAAATGTGGCATATACCAAGGAGATGCACTGTCCCCACTGCTGTTCTGCATAGGTCTGAACCCCCTCAGCCAAATAATAAACAAGACTGGCTATGGATACCGACTCCGGAACGGGGCCACCATAAGTCACCTCCTCTACATGGATGACATCAAGCTGTACGCTAAGAATGAGCAAGACATCGACTCGCTGATCCACACCACCAGGATCTACAGCTCGGACATCGGGATGTCATTCGGGCTTGAGAAATGTGGAAGGGTGGTGGCAAATAGAGGCAAGGTAATCCACACAGAAAGGGTCTCACTCCCAGAAGGAACAATAGCAGACATTGAGGACAATTACAAGTACCTTGGAATACCACAGAATACCACACGAACGGCAACCTTAAAAAGGCAACAAGGAATGCGGCAACAGCCAAATACCTCCAACGAGTAAGGCAAGTCCTAAGAAGCCAGCTCAATGGCAAGAACAAATCCCAGGCAATAAACAGCTACGCCCTGCCAGTGATCAGATACCTTGCGGGAATAATAAGGTGGCCAAAGGAAGAGATACAGACCACAGATGTTAAGACACGAAAGCTCCTTACCATGCATGGAGGGTTCCACCCCAAATCCAGCACCCTGAGACTATACGTTAGCCGCAAGGAAGGAGGCCGAGGACTAGTGAGCGTAAGAGCCACCATCCAGGATGAAACATCCAAGATCCATAAGTACATCAAGGATAAGCCTTAGACAGATGACGTGCTGAGTGAATGTCTCAGGCAGTGGAGAACAGAGGATGAGATGCTGGAAGAGGGACCGTCATGGGAGGACAAGCCCTTACACGGGATGTACCACCGGAACATAACTGAAGTGGCTGATGTCAACAAATCCTATCAATGGCTTGAAAGGTCCGGGCTGAAGGACAGCACAGAGGCACTCATCCTGGCCGCACAGGAGCAGGCCCTGAGCACCAGAGCCATAGAGGCCCAGATCTACCACACCAGACAAGACCCATGGTGTAGACTGTGAAAAAAGGCCCCTGATACGGTCCAGCACATAACAGCAGGGTGTAAGATGCTGGCAAGGAAAGCATACATGGAACGCCATAACCAATTGGCTGGCATAATATACAGGAACATCTGCGTGGAGTATGAACTGGAAACTCCAAGGTCAAAGTGGGAAACACCTCCTAAGGTGGTAGAGAACGAGCGAGCCAAGATCCTGTGGGACTTCCAGATACAGACTGACAGAATGGTAATGGCGAACCAACCAGACATTGTGGTGGTGGATAAAGAGCAGAGGAAAGCCGTAGTGGTGGATGTGGCAATACCAAGCGATGGCAACATAAGGAAAAAGGAACATGAGAAACTAGAGAAATACCAAGGGCTCAGAGAAGAACTGGAGAAGGCTTGGAAGGTGAAGGCCACAGTGGTGCCTGTGGTGATCGGAGCACTGGGGGCTGTGACCCCCAAACTGGAGGAGTGGCTACAACAGATCCCTGGAAAACATCCGAAATCTCAGTCCAGAAAAGTGCAGTCCTAGGAACAGCAAGGATACTGCGCAGAACCCTCAAGCTCCCTGGCCTCTGGTAGAGGACCCGAGCTTGGAAAAAGTTGATGAGATTACCCGCGGAGGGTGAGAATAGAGTGGTATATATATAATATATATATATATATATAGCAGCTCCTGCCTTCTCTTACTTCTATTTATTACTTTCCTCACTTATTTAAGTTTATCTCTCTAGTGTTTTGTTAGTAGCATTAGTGTACACAACCTGTACACAGCTTTTTTATAGTTTTTCTAAGTTTGGCGCAGTACAAACGCTGTTCAAATGTGCTTACACGACACCAGCTGGAGTACAGGACGAGCAGCGTCCTGCTGTTCACAGAGACCTGGCTGACGTCACTCATCCCGGACTCGACTGTCGCACTGGACAACTTTCATCTACTGCATGCGGACAGAATGGAAAAAGCTGAAAGAGGAAAGGAGGGGGTCTGGCTGTGTTTGTGAACATCAGGTGGTGTATGCCAGGACATTGCACTGTCAAAATGAAGCTGTGTAACAGAGACATTGAGCTGTTAGCGGTGGGCATGAGGTCATTCTACCTGCCAAGGGAGTTCACACACGTTATAATAATTGCTGTGTACGTCCCACCCTCCGCTAACGCTGACACAGCTTCTGAGACCCTGCTCTCAGTCACCAGCAGGCTGCAAATACAGCACACACAGGCCCTCTTCCTGATCTCTGGGGACTTTAACCTTGCACCTCCTTCAGCTGCTCTGCCTACATACACCCAGTATGTGACCTGCCCCACCAGAGACAATAAAACCCTGAAATTATTCTACGCCAACACCAAAGAGGCCTACACTGCATCCTCCCTCCCACCGCTGGGCAGAGCTGACCACAACATCCTGCATCTCCTGCCTGTGTATAAACCTGTAGTACACAGGCAGCCGGTGGTGCCCCGCACAGTGAAGAGGTGGACAGCTGAGAGCGAGGAGGCTCTCAGGGACTGTTTTAACACCACTGTGTGGACGGAGCTCTGCGACCCACATGGGGAGGACATTAACGCAATAACAGACTGTGTAACGGATTACATCAACTTCTGCTGTGAAAACACCGTTCCCTCCAGGCGGGTTTGGTGCTTCTTTGCAGCAATGCTTTGTGATTTTCTTGCTAGGAGTTCAGCTTTTACACAGCACACACACAAACACTTACTGACCTTTGTGTAGCTTCACCTGATAAGCTGATCCAAAAGCAGTCTCTATGATTGAAAAGAAAATTTATTGTCCATGACACAACTCGATCCAACCGATAGATGCTTTCTGCTACCAGGTGCTACACGTTTGAGGTTTTATATCTGATTTGCATACAGTTATAAACCTATATCAAACCAATCTTACCTTACCTTTTTTACTTTTCTGTTGGTGTTTTACTGGTATTACTGTTGTTTACTGTCGTTTTTCTATACTACTATATACTCTATACTTTTCTGTACTATTATTACTTTGGTTTCCTTTTGCACATTTTTTCTTCTGCTTTACTTCTTTTTGTCTTGTCATGCTGCTATAATAAACACAAAAATGTCCCCATTGTGGGATCAATAAAGTCCTATCCTATCCTATCGTATCCTATTCTTACCAAGTGCTTCTTTCTCACACTTTTGTCCACCTGTGCATCCTTCCCTTTATTTACCACAGTGCTGTCTGTTGCTACAAACAAGGATTGTGACTTTCTAATACCTCAGAACAAAGAACAAGTTAAACTGAAATCTGTCTGTATGAAACTAACAATATAATAAATGCAATAATGAATTAAAAAATGCATCAATAACAAACTTGTACAAATATTGTTTCATCACCACATATCAATTTCAGGAGAGAATTAGGCTTTGTGAAGCTCGTGGCAACAGATGAACAACCATGACTAGTCTCTAACAGTTGGGTCTATGTTGTCTTGCTGTTAGCGAATGTGAGAGCTTGTTATTAAGCTATGATCCAGTAAAACACCAGCCTACTTGATGATCGTACACAAATTACTTCCACAGTTGACTATAAAGCTGCTCAGACAACATGTGGTCACTAGATGCCTACACATAGATGAGCAAAACAATGACATTAAACTCATCATTCATAGAAATGTTGTCGTGTGGCTGTTGTGGTCTGGTGGAGACGTGGTCCAAGTAAAACAACACCTTAGTGGAGTAGAGCACTGGGAGAGAGAAGGTTGATAGTGATACAGGTCCTCTAAGTGTGTTAGAATGAAATACACAGTTCCAAGCAACGGCCTTTTTATTTTTTCTGAAAACAAAAAAATTATTAAAAGAAAAAAAGATGATGGTACTGTAAAACTAACTTACAAATTGCATAATTAGGGCATCAAACAATAAACAAAGTGGCAAATTACCCGCAATGAGGCTGTACTTCGTACTCTATACTGCGCAGAACGTCTGTGATGTGATAGAGAGGACTGAAACACCTGGAAATGGTCGCAGGTCACGGGTGACCAAGCCTGGGCAAATGAACTGAATCAGTACTTCAGCAGATTTGATTCTACCCAGCCCCCAGTCTCCATCCACACAGCCCCCTCTTCACACTTTTTTAGACCAGGCGTCTTCTCCCAGGTGCAGCTGTTCACACCTCAGCATGAGGCACCACCTCAAGAGGCCCCCTCCACCACACACACTGATGAAAATCCAGAGCCTGGACATTGATACTGTGCACATCTTTAAATACCTGAGTGTTCACCTAAACAATAAACTGGACTGGTTAAACAACACAAACGCTCCTGTTAATTCCTGTATTTGTAATTTCTCACAGAACATGACACACAGCAGCTCAAATCTTTTCCACATATGGTTGGTTTTCCACATAAAATGTCTAACGTGTTTCTCAAGACCACATTATGAATATCAGCTGTATGTGATGACAACAAGAACAGAACCATTGTTTAATCATTATATTCGGATAACCCTGGGTGTTAAACTGATCAGTGGCTGTTAAAGCCTGTAATAATGTAACAAGTCAGTATTTAGGAGTCTCACTAACATTACATCCATCCTTTCATCAACAGCAGCCAACTGCTAACAACAACCTGAGCAGGTTTCCTCTTGAGTCACCTAATCTAGTATGCTGTTGTGGCTGCTGTGTGTAACCCCCCTACACACACACCTATATACCATGCTCATGTGCAAAATAAGTAATGTATTTATATTTTCTTTTCCAGAGACTTCATTTGGACACAAGTTCTGGTTCAGATGCACCAGAACTTTCAACTTCTATGAAACAGATGCCATTGTATTCTGTGGAAAAATGTTTTCATTTGATATTAGATTGGTTTCTGTGTGATGTTTATTGCCTTATCTACAGATTTGCCAGGAAATTCCTAAAGTTACAAAGGGACTTCAACTTTTCACCATGCTTTCCTTTGGGTGAAGACACAAAGTTGAAATAGAGAGACTCACCTTCTTTCCTTCTTTTAATCTGTGCAACATACACATAGACTATGTCCACCAGCTACAATTAGGTATCCTCATTATTGTATTACATTTTTAAGTGTTACAATTGTTTAATTAGTAATGTCCAGATTAGGTCATTTATAATTTGATTTTGCTTGCATTTATTATTAGTGTATGTTTTAGTGTTTACTGGCTGTTACATAAGACAAGACCAGGCATCATGAATAACATTTCATTTGTTACAGCGTTGTAAGGGACCACGTATAAGACCTTAATATTCTATGCATTTAATATTGCTGTTTAACCATTCTGACTTCTCTGCTTATGTAAGTGTCAAAGTGATCGTTACACGTGTATTGTGTTATGGTGTGATGGAACTTTGAGCTTGATGAAAAAAGGAAAGCTTAGTTATCCCAGATTTAGGAGCAATCCAAATCCAATAGTTTGATTCCTGATCTGAAGAGGTGGAAGTCTTCACCACTGGTTGAACTAAATTCTCCGCCCTGCAGTGACCACTGCCCCAGGGGTATTTAAACCAGTGACACCCTAGGCGAATCGGCTTTCCCTCTATCTTCAAACTTCTTTCATCTTTTCTTTTTGCGTCACATTACTTTTCTTTAATTTTCCTTTGTTCTTAAATTTTGTAAACCTAAGTTAAACTTAGAAACACGAACGAACAACGATTTTTGTCACGTTAGAAAGTCATCAAGGAACTCTGCTAAACTGAAACTATTACAAAGAGTCCTTAATTGCTATTTTTGATCTAACTAATTAAATTAGATTCCAGCCCGTTTCCCTTTTGGGCTAGTTTTAGTAGCGCTGACGCTTTGAAACACCTTGGAAAGTTCAGCCTGGCTGACTGTTACTTTGCTGAACCCGAGCCGTCATCATCACCACGGGCGACGATTCCTGGCTCAGAGGCCGTGGCACCTGGACCAGAGAGGGCACGCCTGCTCAACCCACCGGTAACGGGAGACGCTGTACAGCGGCCTACAGCTCCAAACTAAGGCAAGACGAACATCTCTAATCCTCTGAGAATTCTGGTGTTTCCTTAAAAGCGCTAAAATTTAACATTTCAAATTCATTAGTTGTCCTTAGATTTGCATTAGTTAAGATAAGATAAATAGTCTTTTCGCTTGATCAAAGCCATCACACACTCAGGTCTTGACCATTCCTTGTGCTTTCACTCATTGATTCATTCACTGTTCATCATCTCATTCTGATTGTTCTCTCATTTTCTGTTCTGTTTATGAGTATTTCTTCCAGCTGAGAGGAGCGCACGGATAGTAAAGCGTTGCTGACGAAGTCAGAAATACGTAGAAGAAGAATATTGTTTTGATTGAAGTGTGTTTGCAAACATTGTTATAACTGAGCGTCGCCGTACGCTTGTGTGAAATTAAAGGCCTTGTTGGCGAGTTCCTTGGTTGCTGCGTGTTCCAGAACTAAGGGCTGCGCCCTGGATTAAGTCGATTCTCTGCGTATTCCAGTTAATTCACCTCTGATCCAGACCTTCCCTTTAGAGCAGCTGGATTAGCTACCCAGCTCCCTATAAACTGTTAAAACAAACTGTTTGACAGGGGAAGAGTGACGTTTATTGCGCATTATCTTGGTGAGTCATACGGACTCCTTGTTGTTGGAGAAACTGAAGAAAACCGGTTAAATAGTGAAAACGTTGAAGTTGCCCTCTGTGCAATGGCAAGTGGAAAATAAATGATCCGAAGTTGCTAAGACTTGATACTGTTGAGTTCAAACGTTGAACTGTTGCTAGGCCTTGGAGCCCAAAGCGTGTAGCCGCCGTGCTAATTTAGGTGTATGAACTAAATGCTCTGACCTGCAGCCAGAGCGCAACTGACCTAAAACTTTATCTGCAGCGAGCGCCTTTCAAGGGGCGTGCCCAAAAGTTGTCGGTGCTGACGTCACCGTCCTACAGCGCCTCCCAGTCGAGAGCGCCCTGTAGTCTTTAAAAAGAAATTAAAATCTGAGTGATACTCTCTGCCTCCATCCAGTGGCCAATTTGGTTAACTGAGTCAGAAAGTAGGCCCCAGTGCATCTCATAGTTGGATTTAAATAGCCTTCATTGTTAATAAATGTTGTTTTGCTTATGACTAGTCACATTTAATCCTATTTACCCACTTTTGATAATATCATACATTGTAGGATTTTAATGAGTTCTCCTTTACTTAAAATTTAAAAATAATAAATAGGTAACTGCTGATTTTTGAATATATACTGTGAATACTTTGATATTGCAATTTATTTTTGATTTTTTTTTGATTGGGCTAAGTTACCTTCACATTTTTAGCTTTTACTCTTTTGTTATTACTATAATATTCTATTTGAATAATTTTTTTACCTGTTATCTAGATTCTAAATTCTATAGAATTTTTTTTTAGAAATAACTTTCATAAAAATCAATTCCTCTGATCTACTCTAGTTAAAGGATCGCTTGAATTTAAAATTGTGATTAGGTGCATCCTCGCCTGTATAAAGATACAATCAGGAAAAAGTTAACTTTTTTTTCTCTTAAGTGATTAATTGAGAACCACTAAATTCTAGAGAACTGCTGACCAACCTCAGTAACCAAAACACTGGTAAAATGGAGCCAACCAGTGAGTTGAAAAACCCTAATTCAAGCGTGTCCACCAACCCTAGCGTAGATATCCGGGTCGCCACTGAAGAAGCATTGAATGAGCTGACCCAAGCTTTTATTCCTTGATACATGACAGAAATCCAGGGATCTACGGTGAAGGAACTTGACAATCTGTTTACAGACTTCACTGCTGACGCCCTAACACAGTCCTTGAAAGAAAAGGATAAGATGAAAATGCTGGGACGAATGGCCATGATAATGTCCATCCAATTAAAACAAACACACCAACTACTAGAGCGAGCCAATAAAAAATTAGATACCCGCAAACAACAAAACACCCAACTGCAAGAAAAAAAACAACCTTCTTCAACACCTCCTGGAAATGTCAAAACGGGATCAAGCAGAATCAGTAGCCAAATCCAGTGAATTAGCCGCTGATTTTCAAACAGAAAAGGAGGATTTAGAAAATGAAAATCACGAATTAAAACAATCCCTACTGCAATGTGAGCAAGAGCTCACTACTGCTCAACAACAGCTTGAAGAAGCACGAGTAGATCTAAACAAAACACAAACTTTGCTCTCCCAAACTACGGATGAGAATGATGACCTAAAATCCAAAAACAACATTCTTGAGAGACATCTAGAGAAGGAACAAGTGAACCAACACAATTGGTTGTTGCTGAAAACAAAACATGCGAAATTAAACGCCTCAAAGAAAAACAGGAGAAAGAATAAGCCAAGGTTAAAAGAGATCTTGATTATTCGTTTGAAATAGGGAAGACACACACTTCCCATGATGCCTTTTACCAGCAAAAAAAAAGGAAAGCAATCTCTCCCAAGGAGGAGGAGCCGCCACCTGCCGTGCTCCATTCCTACCTCCCACCTGAACCACTGAGAGCACAATATTCGCACAGAAGCTCATCACCAGTGGTTGCAAACGCATTGCCTTCTTCCCCTCTAGGTCAAAATGCATCACAAAGACCTTCTATGAGAGATATGGATAAAATAGCACGCAACATCAGGCGCTTTGATCCCAGTCCTGGTGGTTCTCATGATACCACCAGCTACTTAAAGGACATCAGCTTTTACCTGCAAAGGTATCCACAGTCTACAACCCATGATAAGTTTTATCAAATTAACCTCGAGTCGTGATGTTAGCAATTTCATTGAACGACAACCCAGCATAACCAAAGATGATTATGACCTGCTATGCGATGCTCCAGAGCGGGAATACAGTGATACTGTCTCCCAATCTGGACTTAATGCAGCTATTGCTATTAAGCAAGCCCGACAGGAAGACCCACAGGCTTACTACCAATGCCTTCTTCGAGCCTACTTCGGCTCTAGAAATGAACCAGGAATGGAGGAAGACTTGAACTTCAAAACACTTTTTATCAAAAACCTCCATCCAACTGCAAATCCATGCAACTCCACCAGCCAACACCTACGTGAACTGGCATCGTTGGGGTTTGCAAAACACAAAGAGATTCTTCCAAAAATTCCTGAGTACTGTGTTCAGCATTGACACTAAACATTTGCCTCTGAGATTAGAAGGAGCCTATGATGGTGGCTCAAAGGACACCGAAAGAACGTCCTTGATATCGACCTCAATATAGTCATGAACCAGGCGTAAGCATTCCAAGTCATCTTGGTCTGACAAAAGGCCCAATTCTATGAGGTATGAAATGGAACCTCCTTCCTCTGCTTCCTTTGAAGATCAACCTAACCCTCAGCACAGAAGTGACTTCCGAGTGCAAAGGGGGGACATAGGTGAACAACCACATGCACAGAATGGTTACCATCGAGATTACACATCTCCTGGTCCTCCTTGGCGCAAATCCTTTAAGAAGGAGAATAGAAATGGTTATGTGGAGAACAGAAATACCCCACATGAGCCCCACTTTGACGCCTCTGGCCTCAACGAAAAGGACTTGGAGACACTTAAACAAGTTGCCCAAGACCTCAGAGAAAAAAAGAATAGGACAGCCGATGTTTTTTCACTGACAGCTGTACAGCCAGATCCTCAGCTAGATCTGATTATTAAGGAAGAACTTCCACTAAACCCTACAGGGACTGGGCCACTCACACATTCCAGCCTAAACCCCACATGTGTGGCTGAGACACCAGAGTCTCCCAGTGCAGTCTTGGTAGTTCAGCTGGACTCTAATAAGTCACCCAAGGATGATGATCCACTCATTCCAGGTGACCCGCCCTCCTTACAATTTCCTGGGAACCTCACTAAAATGGGGGTTGCACGAAAACCTCACTTAGCAGTCACTATGGAAAACACCTTCAAACAGGAGGCTCTTCTTGACACAGCTTCTGACATCACTTTAATATCTACTGCACTGCTCAACAAACTGACATCAGTGATGCAGCAGACAGGCAAACAACTTACACTGCATCCATGCTCCCTAAAGGTTCAAGCTTACACTCCTACAGGGACCATTCTTACAGCCATGGCTTTGATCCATGTGTCTATTGGTCCAATGAAGTTTGTCCATCCAAAATACGTGTCATCTCTGGAAACGGTTCCCCTATTGATAGGCCAAGACCTACTCAACCGCTTGGAACCAGTTATAGATCTCAAGCATTCCAGAATCTGGGCACAGGTCCGTGACCCTGTGCCCCTCCCTCACCACCAGCCCACAGAGGTCCAATGCTGCACCCTTACCATTGTGGCACCCTCCGACCTCACTAATCAGGCTGATCCATTGACCAAACAAGGCGCCATCCTGGGCCTGCCTGTACATTCGATCCAGAACTGGTTGGAACATTTTTACGGCATTTGCAAATCATTGTGCTTTATTATGTGCCTACTATCGTATGGCTCCGATGCCCTCACTCTCCTTTGGTAGTGGTGCCCCATAGCCACAGGGGGGGTAAGGATGACGTAGGCCCATGACCCTCCACGCGCAAAACACAGGCAAATCAAAACTACACGCAACACTTTTCAACAAGTCACATATGAAGAACGATCTAACAGATTATAACCAGAAAGCTTCCCACCAAAAGTTCCAAGTGGGGGACAAGCCCACTAAAGAACCCAAAATAATTCATTAGTGGTTATTAGTCATTGTGTTGTTTTGTTGTTTGATTTTGTGAACTATTCACTAAGTGGGGGACACGCAGACCATCCATCAAAGTTATTTAAAGGATGATAATGGTACGACATGCTACCATCTTTGATCTGAACAATATGAGCAATGTTGAAATTTCTGACTTCCTCAGTAAACAGGTGGTACAGTGATAAAAGTAACTTTATCTGAATTTAGCATGAAGATTGTTCAAACTATTAGTGTAAAGATCATTGAGAATATTAAGGAGACAGTTTAGAAGCCCAGGATCCAATCCAGTTTATTACGTACAGTATGCTTGATTTAGTGCAGGCGCCATTGTAATTACTTTAAAAAGTGTAGGTTACCTGCTGACATTCTGAATATCCTATCTCTGCTTCCTAAAAGCTCAATTTGAAAATCAACCAAGGTATTACCAGCTTGAAAACTGTTTGGTGATGATGACCAGAACTTTTTCAGATAATACTGTTAGAACTTAAGAAACCTGAAAAGAAATTTTTCTCTTTCCCGTATCTTTCCTCCTTATGTTTCTTCACACATATATACATACACACATACATATAGGTAACAAAGGAACCCACCTTAGTCAGTAGGAACCTGACTGATTTATTATAGTGTGCAGATTTGTTTGTTTTACTAGACCTAATGTTATTTTTTTTACTAGGCTTATTTGTTGACCCTCTTTCGCCAGATATTTTTCCTTTTGATTTAGAAGTTTCTTTACTACTAGTTACCTGAAATGTTGCTATGTAACCCCCATTGGTTAGAATGTTATTAATACTGAGTCCCACTCTTTCACGATAGTTCTTGTGACATCCCATAGTCATAGGACAGGTTTCCCCTTTGATTTTATAGGGGAATACAAAAAAAAGTAGAGAAGCACCAGTCTATTCATGGGATTAGAATGTTCCATAGGTTCCTGTCTGCCATCCGTGGATGCCTGGAAGTACCTCACGATAATCTCCATCTTCATTCGATCAGCGTGAGCTAAGTGGGGGAATTTGTAGCAATCCACGTCTGGACTGAGGTAGCCTGACCTACATAGGAACTTTCCTCCCTCATTGAAGAGCCTCTACGTCCTTTCCAGACCCCAGAGATAAGGGACCCTGAATCTTTCTCCACCACAGGAGACTGGTTTCTATCACAACAGGCACCAATTGGCGCCAACATCTCAAATGTCTATATCAAAGAACCATGAGTCCACTTTGTTGATCTACCTGTAAATCTCACAGGATTCCACCTCTGCTTATCATTCCAAAAGGACAGGCTGTCACATTTATCACCGAGAAGCTGCCCCTCCCAGAACTGGGACCACCAGCCATAAAATGTGGAATGTGCTCATCAAGAGAACAAGAGACTTCATTTGGACACAAGTTCTGGTTCAGATGCACCAGAACTTTCAACTTCCATGAAACTGATGCCATTGTATTCTGTGGACAAAATCTTTTTTTTTTGTTCTGTCCAGCGGTCTATATTCATATTCATATTGTGATAGACAGATTTGCTTTAACAAGAGGAGTATTTATAAAATATATATACTCTTCTTGATTTATGGTTTATTTAATGGTTTATTTAGCTGATCCAAAATATGTGTGATGTTGCTGTGTTGGTGGACAGGTTAAGTTGGTTCTGCTTTATGGTGTGTATGCAGGAGGGTGGGGGGGGGTGTTAAGGGGTGCAACCAGCTGCTGAAACCAAGCAACACTCCCCCCGGTGGGAAGTTCGGCCTGAAAGAGTGGAGCCCGAGGACCCACGGTCCGTAGGGAGCTCGCCAGGAGATGCCCCAGCGCCCAGAGTGGGGCCCACCCCCAGTCCACCACCCCTACACGAGCAGAGCGGGGCCTACCCCATCGGCCCGACCTCATCCCCTGGCACCACACCGGCCTGCAGCACAAGGCCAGCAATTGGTGGGGTCAGCAGAAAAGAGACCACCCAGACTAAAGTGCACTGAAGGTGGGTGACACCTCCAGGAGCACGACCGCTGGCTGACGGTGTGTCCCCGGACAGTTCCCCCCCTCACCCTAAATGTCTTTTTGCAGTTAAAACTGGGTGGTGATCTCTCCACCAGGGCCAGTGGGCGAGGCCACAACTGGCCTCAGCCCCAGGCCCCAGTGAAAGAGCCCACCCACGGCCCTAAATGTTGTGTATGTGGCTAGTATGAGGAACTTTGGGAGATTGTCAATTCTCCGAGGGGTCCAGCAGACAGAGCCATCAATGTAAAGGCTCCGTCCACTGGCCCCCCCGGAAGGAGCCCCCAGATTCCTGGACGAGTGTGTATGACTAATGCAATTAAAACTGCAGAGCATCCCACTTGGGAGGGACGGAACCACTTCCCGGTAGCCCCGGTCCCTCCATCAGCAGGACGCCCCTTGCAGACCTAAGTGGATGAATGTGGAGAAATGTAGTTGGGAAGCAGAGCACCAGGGTCCGCAGAGCCAGGTTCCCGACTGGCTCTGCTACCCATCCCACCACCCCCCACAACCCCCAGCCAGGAAGAGACAGCCAAGACCCAGGGACTGCAGTACTACTGCCCAGGCGCCACACGCAGCACAGCCAGAGCCATCCTCATCCTTTTTTTCACACTTACCCATTCTCTCGCTCAAGTGTGCCCATGCTCGCCCCGTGTAGTGCTACACTCAAACCTACACACATACTCTGCGGTTGTGCATTGAGGGCCAACCTCCGCCCAGGGTCCAATGAAGGTTGTAGCCCGAGTAGTCCGCCAACCCCCCCCGCAACAGGCCCGAGCAGTCACCAGAGGATGTCGGACTGCTAGGGCAGGCAGCGCCCCACCCGAGCAGGGGCAGGGCCCCAGGGGAGAGACACCCCTCTGGGTACAGGCAGGCACCCCCGGAGGGACTCCCCAGGACGCAGGTCACGCAGGTCTCCACCCCCAGGTCCACCCCCCGCACACCGGCAGGGAGGCCCGCTTCCGCTCCCCGGAGACGGTCACACGCCAACCCTCAAAATGGCCCTACTCCGGCACAGGACCGCCGGTCTCAGCAGCCACCACACCCCCGCTGCAGGGAACCCATGCGACCATCCCAGAATCCACCAGTCCTGTTGTCCTGGTTCCTTAGGTAGGCAGGCACCCCTAACCACCAGTCACCCCCCCACCACTGTGCCAGACATGACACAGTACCCGAGCCCCACGCATCCTTACCTGGAAATAGAATCAATCAGGAGTATAGTTTTCGTCATTGATTTGATGACCCCGCACTAGGGAGTAAGCGGTTAAGAAAATGGATGGATGGATGGATGGATTTGATGAAGCAGACAATGTGTCTAAGGTGGTATGATCTAACAAGCTGTTCAGGTACTGAGCAATGCTTAATTTTTTTTAGTTTTCCAGTTCATAAGGATGATTTTCTTTGCGACACAGAGGGCAGAAAGAAGTGTGTGTGCTGAGTTTGTCTCTAGATCAAGCCCACTTAGATCTCCTAGAAGACAAAGTGCAGGGGCCGCTGGGATTGGACAGCTTAACTGGGTTGACAGGTGTTCACATACTCTTTGCCAAAATTGCTGCACAGGTGAACATGACCAGAATGCATGTAGGAATCTATCTGCTGTGTTATCTGTACAGTGAGGGCAAATATTTGAGTTTGTGAGACCCATTTGGAACATCCTTTGTCCTGTATAGTGAGTTCTATGAAGGATTTTGTATTGTATTAGTTATTGTAAATTTGTATTTTTTGTCATTCTGAATAGATTAGAACATATATTATTCCAGAACGTGTAATTAGTGGTGATGTTGAGATCAGCTTCCCATTTAGAGATCGGAAGGCTCACTGTCTGGTCTACATTGAAAATTAAGATATAGATTTTGGATACTGTCCTTTTCCCTGATATATCAATAAATCCCTCTATTACTGGTGGTGGTTGCATGTGGATGGGAGTATTCTTACTTTTTGCATTACTATTGACTTTAGTTGTTGGTATTCTAAGAAATTGGCACTAGTGATTTCATAATGTGACACTAATTCTTCAAAAGAGGTAAACTTGTCTCTTGTGAAAACATGTTTCAGATGTGTTATCCCTTTGATATGCCAAGTTGGAAAGTGTATTGCCTTTTTGTTTTGTATGATGTCTGGACTGTTCCAGAGAGGTGTGTTTTGGCAAAGAGTAAGCGAAGACCCGTTAATTTTAAGAAAATCCCACCAGGCTGTCAGAGATGCTTTTATGCTAATGCTCTGGTAACAACTGTTTAACTTTGGTGCTGATAAAGGGCAGATCTGCAACTTTAATATTTCCACAAAATATTTGTTCAATGTCTATCCAGGAGGAGTCTGCTGGCATGGGTTTTATCCATTTGTGGACATGGTTCAGTCTATTGGCAAGAAAATAGTGGTTGAAGTTAGGTAGTTCTAGGCCGCCACAGCGTCTGGATTTTTGAAGAGTTTTTAAAACTAATTCGTGGTGGCTTGGTTTTCCACAAAAACTGAGATGTAGGAGTCTAATGTCTTAAACCACGCCTGGGCTGGCTGAGTTGGAATCATTGAGAATATGTAATTAATTTTTGGCAGGATCATCATTTTTATGGTGGCAATTCTTCCCATAAGTGAAATGGGTAAGGACTGACATCTTTTGAAGTTGGCTTCTATTTGTTTTAATAATGGATTGTAGTTTAGATCAATAAGCTCTGATAGCCTAGACAATAATTCAATGCCTAAGTATTTAATGTTCCATGAATGGAGTGTGGTAGAAGAGACGTTAATCACCTTAAGGTTAAGTGGTAGCACTATAGATTTGGTCCAGTTAATATTGATATATTAATATTAATATTATTATATAATATATATGAGTATTCTGTAAGTCCTGAGAATTGGGGCTTGAGGCTGATAGTTGTAGGAAGAGATGTCTGTGGCTCCAGGGGAAACAGTAACACATCGTCAGCATATAAACTTATTTTGTGATTTCCTGATTTGGTCGATATTCCAGTAATTCCTTCATGCTGTCTTATTACTGCGGCTAGAGGTTCAATAAATTTGTGCGACTTTGCAAATAGTCATGGGGAAAGTGGGCAGCCCTGTCTTGTCACTCTATGCAGATTAAACCTTGGAGAGATCTGGTTGTTTGTTCTGACTGCGGCGTTTGCTGAGCTGTATAATATTTGGATCCAGTCCATGAAAGATTTCCCAATGCCTAATTTGTGCAGAGTGGCTAAAAGAAACTTCCAGTTTACTCTATCGAAAGCTTTTTCTGCATCTAAGGAGACGATGGCTGACTCTAGTTTATG
Source organism: Betta splendens (assembly GCF_900634795.4). Lineage (NCBI taxonomy): Eukaryota > Metazoa > Chordata > Actinopteri > Anabantiformes > Osphronemidae > Betta > Betta splendens. Next base: position 18,080,983 of record NC_040899.1, on the reverse strand, counting down.
GGTGGTGACATAATCAATTAAGTTGATTAATCTGTTCATATTGTTTGTTGACTGTCTACCTTTAATGAAGCCTGTTTGATCAGATATGGAGTGATTTTTTCTAATCTTTTAGCAAGTGCTTTACACACTATTTTTATATCTACATTTATTAGTGAAATTGGTCTATAACTCGATGGGAGTGTAGGGTCTTTTCCTGGTTTTTTGTGGGTAATGAATTCTGTTGTTTAATTTCAGCTACCATTTTGTAATAGCTGGGTGCCAGCATGGATCATAACTCTTTATAAAATTCAGTTAGGAATCCATCTGGTCCTGGAGCTTTTTTATTGGGCATGTAGTTCTGCCAAAAGATAATAATGAGTCTAGAGTTGTGGATTGTTCTTCCTTTAGCTTTGGCAGTTCTAGTTTATTCAGAAACGCCTCTATGGCTGAGGTGGGTGGATCTATTTGGGACGTATATAACTCTTGGTAAAAGTTTTTAAAGGTATCATTTATTTCATGGGGATCACGAGTAATGTTGCCTTCCTTATTAGTTATTGAATGGATGATTTGTTTCTCTTTATTATTTTTTAATTGGTTAGCTAGAAATTTACCATATTTGTTAGCATGGTCAAAGTTCTCCCAGCGTAATTGGTCTATCTGAAACTGAGTTTTGCAATCAATTATATTATTTAATTTCAGCTTTAGATTCCTTAGGTCTTCTAGGATTCTATCATTGGTTGGAGAGGCAGCATATTTAATCTCTAGAGATTTTATTTTTTACTCATGTAGCATGTTTTGTTTTTGCTTGTGCGATGAACATGAAATAATTCTACCGCGCATAACTGCCTTCCCAGTCTCCCAAAGAACACAGGGAGAGATTTCCGGTGTATCGTTGATTTCTATAAAGGTTGTCCATTCTCTCCTGACATAACTGATGAAGTCTTGATCATTGAGTAATGATGTATTAAACCTCCAATTCCTGGTTGATGGTGTGACTGTCTTAATCAACGAAATGGACATTGGTGCATAATCACTGATTGTGATAGAATGAATATTGGTGTCAGAGACATCTTGTAAGACTGAGTTATTTACTAAAATATAATCAATACGGGAGTGAGAGTGGTGAACTGGCGAGAAAAAGGTATATTCCCTGGATGTAGGATGAAGAGAACGCCATGTGTCACAAAGACCGAAGTCATCCATGTACTGATTTAAGGCCTGTACTGATTGCCAGTTCCTGATGCTCACAGCTTTGCTTAGCCTGTCCAACTCTGGGTTGAATACTAAATTAAAGTCCCCTCCTACTATAAGTTTGGATCCAGAGTGAGCAGACAGTCATGTAAAGAAGCTGTGAAAGAAAGAGGGGTCGTCAACATTAGGGCCATACACATTAGCTGTGCCATATTCTAGGTTCCCTATTAAGATATTAATGATTATATATCTCTCTTCTGGATCTACAGTGGTATCGTTATGAGTAAAGTTAATCTTTTTATTTATCAGGATGGCGACCCCTCTTTGTTTAGAATTGTAACCGGCTAAGTAAGCATGTGGGAACTCTGCTGATGCCAAAGTGTTATTTATAATTTTGGGAATATGAGTTTCCTGTAGTAAAACAATGTCTGCTTGTAGGGTTTTCAAATGATTAAATATTTTAAATCTTTTTTCCTTCTTATTGATTCCACGTACATTCCAAGTTACAATCTTCAGTGGTGTCATATCTTACCTGACTGCTGTGGATCACTAGTCTTGTGTGTATGTAGTGTGACAGACTTTAGGTGTGTGGCTAACCTTAAGTACCTGTGTATTCTGAGTTGTGTGTTATATGTGTATGTGCACGTGCTTCCCCTGTGCAGTAGATGTTTGTGTGTGGCTGCTGGAGGGCTACATAGCTGGCTGACTAAGTGGGAGAAGAATAGAGAAAAGAAGGATGTAAACAGTGTGGAGTGAAAGTAGGTGAAGGAAAAAGAGTAAAGGGAAGGAAAATTAAAGTGAAAGGAAAGTGAGTTATTGAGCATGATGGGCGCTTTGCAAAGTGAGTGGGTGAGAGACATTAGAATGACAATAAACATTTACATGAAACATCTGCGAGAGAACGAGTTTGAATATTGGTTGTAAAGTTATAACAACTTATAACTTAGTTGCATTGCATCTATTATTTTTTAACAAACCTGCTAGTACAGCCACGGAGTTGCTTCCCGGTCCCGGTAGAGCTCTCCGTTGACGTACAGTTTGTCGACGCTGATGACAGCCCTGCAGCCTTCTGCCATGAACTTTTTGCGGATGGGGAACAGTCGGCGGCGGCGGTCGAGGATCTCCTTGGGGAACTGGTCGTTGACGCTGTAGTCGGTTCCCTTCAGCTGTCTGCCCCCGGCTCTTAACCAGTTCCTTCTGCTTAAAGTCATGAAACTTGGCAACGATGGGCCGAGGGCGCTGGCCATCCGGTCGCCTTCATCTAAGTCTGTGGGAACGGTGAAACGCCATCTTGTTTTAATAATGGATCATGCAGATTAATGATCTAATGACTTCTACTTCCGCCTCTTGAGGAGTGCAGACGTGTTTTCTCTCTGCTCCCACTCTGCTTTTGCCTGCAGTGTCCTTGTCTTGTCTTTTTCTGAGCACCCTGATCTGCTATTCTGAAATAACAGATTGGAACATGGAGCTAATCAACTGGTCACTCAGCGCATTGGACAAAATGTTTTCACAAAGAAAAGAATCTCCGGGAGAACCACTCTGCCCCTTGGGGACTTTTGCCTCCGGCTACGTGCGGGACGCGTGGGATTCCTGGTGCCCCGTGTGTCTGGAGCCTCTGTCCATCGAGGATGCAGAGGATCTATTCATATTTTGGACTTTGATAACAGGGCTACTCATGATTGGCTTTGGTGGTGTTGGGGATATGCGAGAAGCACAAGGTATAATAATTGGATTTATAGCTCCTGAGTGGAGGTACCAATTATGTCTATAATTTCGATTCACAAATTTGGTTATTAGCTTAAATATATATAACTATATGACAAATGTCTATAGTTTGGTAAGTGAATAACTTACTATTATTGATTTAATAATTATTAATTGAATTAACAATTACTTAATTTACGGGGCACCACCCTGTTTCCAGGGACCAATAACCAATTTGGAATAGCCAATACAGTCTCATTTGTATTTAAGTTGGTTGAAGGATGAACTCCGTACCATAGCCGACTCAATTCAGCAGTGCTGTAAAACCATATACAAATAATCACAGACAACGACCAATTAAATTATAAACGCTTTATTAAACAATTAATATTAACTCTAGTGTCAACACACTGTGTGTGTGTGTGTGTGTGTGTGTGTGTGTATGTGTGTGTGTGTGTGTGTGTATGTGTGTGTGTGTGTGTGTGTGTGTGTGTGTGTGTGTGTGTGTGTGTGTGTGTGTGTGTGAGAGAGAGAGAAAGAGAAAGGAGGAGGAGGAGGAGGGCGCCCCCCTTTAGGGGCGTGGTGAGGTGGCACAGCTGCGCGCGTGTGCCGGTGAGCCCTTTGAATGGAGCGCGCGTGTCTGGCGCTCACAGGGAACGAAGCGTGTAAAGGAGTGTGAAGTGGGACTAGCGTGGATACAACTTGTGGTCACACAAACACGTGGGGCTATATTCTGCGATATAGTCACGTGATCGCGGAAGCGTGCAGTGGTTGAAACGTGCGCTTGGCGTGGTTGCAGCAGAAACAGAGCACTGCACAGCTAGCGAAATCACAGGTTACAACACTTCAATGTGCACCTCTTAGATTCACGTAGATCTGTAACAGCGTTACAGTCACGTGATCGCGGAAATACACAGTGGTCAGATCGTGTGTGCAGGAAAAGAAACAACACAACAATAAAACAATTACTGATGCCCTAAGATTTCTACTCTGCTCAGACTTAAGAATGCCTCTGCCTTACTGCTCAATCCTGGTGAAAAGATCCGGCGTTGCGTGCGTGCGTACGTCCTTGCGCTGTTGCGGTCCGGTCCGGTCCAGGTGTGCGTCGCGGTGATCGCGTCGTGATCAGCTGATGCGGCGGCGAGTGAGGCGGTTACGCTGGCGGTTTCCTGCCGTGTGGCTGGAAGTAGATGGGTGATCAGGCCCGTTCTCTGTGGCGACGTGTCCGTTGGTTCAGCTGATGGCTGCGGCGGAGGCTCCAGGCGGACGGAGAGAAGAAAGGTCTGCAGTGGTCTCGTGTGCGAGGAGAGAAGGGACCGGGACGAAGTCGGAGAGAAGAAGGTCGGGGAGAACAAAGGAAGAGTCTTTGGTTACAGCAGCTTTTATAACCGTGTTTTTGGTCACGTCCAATCACGCCTGATTGGACCATTGTGTGATCCAATCAGGACGGTTGACGTCCAAGTTCTTCCGGCTGACGTCCAAATTTCTCCGCCGCCTGTCGCTTGTATCCACGGGGGTTCGGCCTTCGCAGCGGGGAGCCAGGTATGGTTCCCCAGCCTGGCGCCTGGTTTTGGCGCTGAGATTTGAAATCTCTTTGTTCTCACTCACTATCAGGATGAGGACTTTACATGCAGGCCGCAGAATTTCCTTTGTCTGGGGAGAATGCATGTGGGTCCTTAATACTGATTCTGTTAATAACCGTTTATACACATGAGGTCCCCCAACAGTGGTGCCCTGCTTTATCGGAAGATTGGAAAGATTGGAAAATCTGCGGCCGGCTCATTGGCGTGTCCACCGACCGTGGAGCTACAAACGCCGATGGGGGCCATGGTTACTCGGCTGACAGAATTACACCAGAGGATGGCCCGGATTGAAGGACTGACAATTAACATCTTAGCTCGTTCGGATGCCTGGATTGCAGGACTGACTAATAAGATCTCAGCCCGTTCGGAGGAAGACAAGAGACAGACGGATAACATCTGCAGACAGACTGAACACTTGGTTACTATGGTGACAGCCTTGTCTGACAGGCTTGAGGAGATGTCACGGGTGACCCATGGTCCCACAAGAGGCGATGAAGCCCTGAGTTCTGACCGATTGGAGTATTGATCTAGACAAAGTAGTCATGGATTGTCAAAATGTATTAGAAATGGCCATGTATGATTCTGTCCCTTCTCTCTCACCCCTCCCTTCCCGGGTCCAATCTAGCTTACCAGCTGTGCCTCTATCTATCCTCTTCCCCTGTTGTTACTCCCTTCAAGGACAACTGTTGGACTGACATGTAAACATCTTGGTCGGCCTCGGTCATACTTCTATAAACAACACCTCACTACACTGATGCAGATACACCCCCTCCCACCCCACCTTACAGTCTCACTGCCTGCTCTCTGACCTTATCTATCTGTCCTGATGAACCCAAGAAAAGATTCCAGCAAGGTTTCCACTTGTACTGTGTGCCACTGTATGTGCGTGTTTTTTATTGTTTGTACTGCAATTGCTTCCACTGTCAGACTACCGCCGGGTAACCTGGCTGCTGATGGGAATTTCCCCGCTGTGGGACTAATAAAGGCATTCTATTCTATTCTATTCTATGATGCCTTCTTTTATTTTTTTATTTTCGGTCGCTAGTTGAGCCACATCCTCCGTCAGGGACTGCACCGTTCCCTTCAGGGCCTCGTTCTCGGTGGCGAGAGAAACCACCTGCTGCTGGTATAAAAATAAACTCTTTGTGGAGGAGTTCCCCTTGCGCCAGACGCGCGTCAAAGCTTGATATTTTTTGACCGTGATGTTTTTGTCCGCCGAGCTAGCTCCAGGTGACTCAGGTGAGTCAGATGGACGGGACCTCTTGTTTGGAAGCGTGTCCTTTTTCCCCATTACCAGACGCTCGAAGCACTTGTCGATGTACTCGAAACTTTCTTCTGTGTTATCCAGAATAATAAGATGGTTGATTATTTTCCATAGAATGAGATAGTTATTTATTTATTTAAATTGGCGGATAGTTTGTTGCGCTGTTGTTTACTACCGGTGTCGCGCCGCCTTGTTGAATCTCTCGTGCTGTTCTCGCAGAGTCTCGCGTTTTCTCACCGCCTTTGTGCTCAGTTCCCTCCTCTATGCTAATATCAATCTAATATCAAATGTTATCATTTGATATTAGATTGGTTTCTGTGTGATGTTTAATGCCTTATCTACAGATTTGCCAGGAAATTCCTAAAGTTACAAAGGGACTTATCACCACCCTTTCCTTTGTGTGTAGACACAAAGCTGAAATAGAGAGACTCACCTTCTTTTAATCTGTGCAACATACACATAGACTATGTCCACCAGCTACAATTAGGTATCCTCATTATTGTATCACATTTTTAAGTGTTACAATTGTTTAATTAGTAATGTCCAGATTAGGTCATTTATAATTTGATTTTGCTTGCATTTATTATTTGTGTATGTTGTAGTGTTTACTGGGTGTTACATAAGACAAGACCAGTCATTGTGACTAACATTTCGTTTGTTACAGCGTTGTAAGGGACCACGTATAAGACCTTAATATTCTATGCATTTAATATTGCTGTTTAACCATTCTGACGTCTCTGCTTATTTGAGTGTCAAAGTGATCGTTACACGTGTATTGTGTTATGGTGCGATGTAACTTTAAGCTTGATGAAAAGAGGAAAGCTTAGTTATCCCAGATTTAGGAGCAATCTAAACAAATAGTTTGATTTCTGATCTGAAGAGGTGGAACTCTTCACCACTGGTTGAACTAATTTCTCCGCCCTGCAGTGACCACTGCCCCAGGGGTATTTAAACCAGTGACACCCTAGGCGAATCGGATTACCCTCTATCTTCAAACTTCTTTCACCTTTTCTTTTTGCGTCGCATTACTTTTCTTTAATTTTCCTTTGTTCTTAAATTTTGTAAACCTAAGTTAAACTTAGAAACACGAACGAATATTGTAACGTTAGAAAGTCATCAAGAAACTCTGCGAAACTGAAACTATTACAACCAGTCCTTAATTGACTCGCTATTTTTGATCGAACTAATTAAATTAGATTCCAGCCCGTTTCCTTTTTGGGCTAGTTTAAGTAGCGCTGACGCTTTGAAACACCTTGGAAAGTCCAGCCTGGCTGACTGTTACTTCGCTGAACCCGAGCCGTCATCATCACCGCAGGCGACGATTCCTGGCCCAGAGGCCGTGGCACCTGGACCAGAGAGGGCACGCCTGCTCAACCGAACCGGTAACGGGAGACGCTGTACAGCGGCTACAGCTCCAAACTAAGCCAAGACGAACATCTCTAATCCTTTGAGAATTCTGGTGTTTCTCAAAGCGCTAAAATTGAACATCCCAAATGCATTAGTTATCCTTAGATTCGAACTAGTTAGAGACAAATACTCTTTTCGCTTGATCAAAGCCATCACACACTCAGGTCTTGACCATTCTTTGGGTTTCGAGAAACGTAAAAAAGAAAAGAAAAGAAAAGAAAGAGAAAAGAAACGTAGCTTTAGGCAGGCGCCCACGGTTCACCACCAACCGCTTCACGTTTCAAACAGATTTTCCCCACTCAGCGACACACCCGCTGAGAAACCCACTCTGATCATTGGTGACTCTATAGTCCGAAACGTGAAGTTAGAGAATCCAGCGGTCATAGTTAAGTGTTTGCCTGAGGGGCCAGAGCGGGCGATATTGAGTCTTATCTTAAGCTCCTGTCTAAGGATAAACGTAAGTACGCTAAGATCGTAATACACGCAGGAGCTAATGACGCCCGGTTACGCCAATCGGAAGTCACTAAAATTAACATTGAGTCGGTGTGTTTGTTCGCCAAAACAATGTCGGACTCCGTAGTTTTCTCTGGACCCCTCCCCAATGTGACCAGCGATGACATGTATAGCCGGCTGTCATCGCTCCACCGCTGGTTGTCTAGGTGGTGTCCTGCAAACGATGTGGGCTTTGTGGCTAATTGGAGCACTTTTTGGGGAAAACCTGGGCTGATTAGAAGAGACGGCGTCCATCCCACGTTGAATGGAGCCCCCTGTTTTCTAGTAACATGGCTATGTTGCTTAGCCTCCCCACTCCGTGACAATTCAGAGTGGAGCCCAGGACGCAGAGTCGCAGTCTTACACGCCTCTCTGCACGTTCTCTACAGCCGCCACCCACTCTTAGTCTTAGTTATCGCATAGAGACTGTGTCTGCTCCCCGACCACCTAAACTATACAAGTCACAAACAAATCAAAGAGGAGTGACTTACCAGAATTTAATAAACATCAAAACAGTTCCTCTTACGGAACAAAGTAACAGTAAGCTAATAAAGTGTGGTTTATTAAATATCAGATCTCTCTCATCTAAATCCTTTTTAATAAATGACTTGATAAGTGACCATTACATAGATCTGTTCTGTCTCACTGAAACCTGGCTGCAGCAGGATGAATATGTTACTTTAAACATTTTTTTGACTATCATGTTCCAAGAAGTACAGGTAGAGGTGGAGGAGTAGCAGCAATTTATAAATCAGATTTATTAATTACTCCTAAACATAGTTATAACTCATTTGAGAGCCTCACTCTGAGCCTTTCTCACCCAGACTCTAAAACTCAGAAGCCAGTTGTGTTTTGTATTGTTTACCGTCCTCCTGCTCCATATTCGGAGTTCTTAACTGAATTCTCTGAATTCTTATCTGACTTAGTTCTTAGCACAGATAAAGTCATTGTAGTGGGAGACTTTAACATTCATGTAGATGTTGACAGCAACTGTCTCAGCACTGCTTTTAACTCCTTAATAGACACTATTGGTTTTACACAGCAGGTAAATGAACCCACTCATCGTTTTAAACACACCCTCGATCTTGTCCTGACATATGGGGTTGAAATTGAAAATTTAATAGTCTTCCCCAAAACCCTCTGCTATCTGACCATTTCCTATTAACTTTTGAATTTAGCACAACTGACCCTATAACAGCTGGAAAGAAATGTTACTATAGCAGATGTTTATCTGACAATGCTGTTGCCAGATTCAAGCAGATGATTCCATCATCTTTTGCCTCAATGTCTTGCAGATACACAGAGAACAGTCACCTTGATCCTTATGAACAGGTTGACTGTCTTGTGGATGATGCTGCAGCTTCTCTACGTACAATGTTAGACACAGTGGCTTCTCTGAAGAAAAAGGCAGTGAATCAGAGGAGATTAGCTCCGTGGTATAACTCAGAGATCCGCAGCCTAAAGCAAAGGACCAGACAACTAGAAAGACAGTGGCGTTCCAACAAAATAAATGTAAACTGCATTGCATGGAAGGACAGTCTAATGAAATATAAAAAAGCACTTTGTGCTGCTAGAAAAATATATTATTCCACCCTAATTGAGGAAAACAAAAACAACCCCAGGTTTCTTTTCAGCACTGTAGCCAGGCTGACAAAGAGTCATAGCTGTGTTGAGCCTACTATCCCCTTAAATCTCAGCAGCAATGACTTTATGAACTACTTTACTAATAAAATTATCATCATTAGAAAAAACATTCAGCAGCGACTTCTTCCAAATGACAGAAAGCACTGTCTAGATCCATCAACTTTAAATTTATTAAATCCTCTGTCTTACCTAGACAGCTTCTTCCCCATAACTCATATGGAGTTAACCTCAATAATTAACTCTTCCAAGTCGTCCACTTGTCTTTTAGATCCAATCCCAACCAGATTACTCAAAGAAGTTCTACCTTTAATCAGCTCGTCCATATTAAATCAAATCAACCAATCTTTACAACTAGGCTATGTACCACAGGCTTTTAAGGTGGCTGTGGTAAAACTTCTATTGAAAAAACCAACCCTTGACCCTGGACAACTAGCCAACTATAGGCCCATTTCAAATTTACCCTTTATTTCCAAGATTTTGGAAAAAATCGTGGCTAAACAATTATCTGACCACCTGAGTGTGAATAACCTGTACGAAGATTTTCAGTCAGGATTTAGAAAACATCATAGCACAGAAACAGCTCTGGTTAGAGTCACTAATGATCTTCTATTAGCTTCGGACAATGGTCTAGTTTCTGTCCTTGTCCTGTTAGATCTTAGTGCTGCATTTGATACAATTGATCATAACATTCTATTACAGACACTAGAACATAGAATCGGGATTAAAGGAACAGCATTGGGATGGTTTAAATCCTATTTGTTGAACAGATTCCAGTTTGTTCATGTTAATGATGAATTCTCCACATGCACAAGGATTAGCTATGGAGTACCACAGGGTTCTGTGCTGGGTCCAATTCTGTTTAGCCCTTACATGTCTCCTCTAGGTGAGATTATTAGAAAGCGTTTTATTAATTTTCATTTTTACGCAGATGATACTCAGCTATACATGTCCTTGGAACCAAATGAAACAGAACAACTAGTCAAAATTCAGGGTTGTTTAAAAGACATCAAATCCTGGATGTCCCAAAACTTCCTTCAACTAAACTCAGATAAAACAGAGATTCTTATTGTTGGACCTAAAAATCTGAGAGAGACACTATTGAGTCAGATAGCCACCCTGGAGGGCATAACATTAGCTTCAGATTCTACTGTGAGGAACCTTGGTGTCATCTTTCACCAGGATCTCTCTTTTACATCATACATTAAACAAATCTCCAGAACCGCCTACTTCCACCTTAGAAATATAGTTAAAATCAGAAGCATCCTCTCTCAGAGCGATGCAGAGAAACTGATCCATGCATTTGTTACCTCTAGGCTGGACTACTGTAACTCCTTACTCATAGGATGTCCTAACAGCTCATTAAAAAGCCTACAGCTTATTCAAAATGCTGCAGCCAGAGTTCTGACAGGACTTAGAAAGAGAGATCACATTTCTCCTACATTAGCTTCTCTGCACTGGCTGCCTGTAAAAAGTAGGATAGAATTTAAAATTCTCCTACTCACCTACAAAGTACTCAATGATAAAGCTCCTTCTTATCTTAAAGACCTCATAGTTCCTTGTGCTCCCAGCAGAACACTTCGTTCTCAGAGCGCTGGGCTACTTGCGGTTCCTAGAGTGTTTAAATGTAGAACAGGGGGCAGAGCTTTTAGCTACCAAGCTCCTCTCCTCTGGAACCAGCTCCCTCTTCAGGTTTGAGAAGCTGACACACTCTCCACCTTTAAGATTAGGCTTAAAACCTTCCTTTTTGATAAAGCTTATAGTTAGAGATAGTTCAGGTCACTGGCAATTATTGTTAGTCACAGGAACCATCTCTTAGTTAAGCTGCAATAGACATAGACTGCTGGGGGACTTAATTTATACACTGAGCTCCTCTGTTTCCTTCTACCTCCTCTGTCCAATAACCTCCCATCATTGTCCCATGTTTAACTAACCTTGTCTCTTTCTCTCCAGTAGTTGTGCTTCTCTCCTCTCTCTCTCTCTCTCTCTCTCTCTCTCTCTCTCTCTCCCCCCCCCCCACTCTCTCTCCCTCTCTGTCCTCACCTACAGGTATCATTGGACTCAAAGTTTGGTGTCTGTGATGGGCAGCTGCGGATCCAACCATCCTGCCTGCATCCAGTCCCTGGTCCTACCATCCTGCCTGTGCTCTGTTGTTGCTTGTTGTTGCTTGTTGCTGTTGCTGTGCTTTTCTCTCTCTCTATCCTCTCACCCCAACCGGTCAAGGCAGATGGCCGCCCACATCCAGTCTGGTTCTGCTGGAGGTTTCTTCCTCGTTAGAGAGGGAGTTTTTCCTCTCCACTGTTGCTGTCAATTAAATGCTTGCTGTATGTGGGATTTGTTGGGTTTAGTTGTGTGAGGTTTTAAACCTTACTTTGTAAAGTGCCTTGAAATAACTTTGTTGTGATTTGGCGCTATATAAATAAAATTGAATTGAATTGAATTAAAAAGTCAAAATACCAGGTAGAGTCCAAAACCAGAATCAAGGGAGCAGGCAAGGCAAGGTGAGCAACAAAACTAGAGCTGGTACACAAGAAGGACTTACTTGGCTGAATGCTGGCGAGTAGACACACAAACGTGAACTAACAATCTGGCAATACGGCTGGTGTGTGAGGTGGAGACTAAAAACAGGAGTGATTACTAATACGTGACATGTGTGCATGGTGACTCGGGAGTGAGAGGAAACAGCTGACATGAACAAAACCGGAAGTCCTACAAAAATAAAACAGGAAACAGTACAGGTCGTGACAGTACCCCTCCCCCTAGGGCGTCTACCACGGCGCCCACGGAGCCCCCCCCCCTGGGCGGAGGGAGGACTGGAGGAGGGTCAAAACAAAAGTCCATTGAGTCCACAGAAAACAGAGCAGAGAGTCCAACAGAGTACATCCCCAAGTACTCCATGGGACCCAGAAACCCCTCCCATGGTGGGCGGTTGCGGGGAGTCCTCCACAACGGCTGGCGGAGTCCGGGAGGGCGGAGCAAGTCTAGCCTCCTCCCGACGGGGATGATCCGAGGATTCCAGGATCGAGGCGGACAACGCCGGCAGAGGCCGCGCCATCGTCGTGGCAGGAGGGGACGTTCCCCAGATGAGCGGCCATGATGACGACAGAGCCGAGGTGGACGGCGCCGCAGGAAGCAGTGCCACCCAAATGGCAGGAGGTGCCGAGGGTGAGGCGACCAGTCCGGCAGACGAGGTGCGAACTGACGTGGAACCAGCGACGAAGACGGACGTAGAGGCGGAGCCGGGACCAGAGACGAGGACAGACGTGGAACCACTGCAGACGTGGACGGAGCCGGACCACCAGGAACCACTGCAGACGTGGCTGATGCCGGCCCACCAGGAACCGATGCAGACGCGGCCGATGCCAGCCCACCAGGAACCGATGCAGACGCGGCAGACGCCAGACCACCAGGAACCGATGCAGACGCGGCACACGCCAGACCACCAGGAACCGATGCAGACGTGACCGGAGCCGGCCCACCAGGAACCGATGCAGACGTGGCCGATGCCGGCCCACCAGGAACCGATGCAGACATGGCCGATGCCGGCCTACCAGGAACCGATGCAGACGCGGCCGATGCCGGCCCACCAGGAACCGATGCAGACGCGGCAGACGCCAGACCACCAGGAACCGATGCAGACGCGGCACACGCCAGACCACCAGGAACCGATGCAGACGTGACCGGAGCCGGACCACCAGGGACCGATGCAGGCGTGGCCGACGCCGGGCCACCAGGAACCGATGCAGGCGTGACCGGAGCCGGACCACCAGGAACCGATGCAGGCGTGACCGAAGCCGGATCACCAGGAACCGATGCAGATGCGGCAGGCGCCGGGCCACCAGGAACCGATGCAGATGCGGCAGGCGCCGGGCCACCAGGAGCTGAGACGAGCGTGACCGGGACCGGACCACCAGGAGCTGAGACAAGCGTGGCCGGGACCGGACCGCTAGGAACCGATGCAGATGCGGCAGGCGCCGGGCCACCAGGAGCTGAGACGAGCGTGGCCGGGACCGGACCGCCAGGAACCGATGCAGATGCGGCAGGCGCCGGATCACCAGAAGCCTGTGCACAAAGATACAAAAACAAAGTCTCCGCAGGACCACCAGGAACTGCAGCCAGAACGACCTTCTCCTGGAGGCCGACAGGAACTGCAGCGGAAGCTGCAACAGGAACGACCTCCTCCTGGGAGCCGACAGGAATTGCAGCGGAAGCTGCAACAGGAATGACCCCCTCCTGGAGGCCGGCAGAAACTGGGGTAGTTGGGCTAGGAGGGGGTCGTCGCGAACCGCAGCAGGCACTGCGACAGGCGCAACCTCCTCCTGGAAGTCGGCGGAAACCGCAGTGGGACCTGAGGCAGGGGCGGCCTGTCCGAGGCCGACAGGAACGCAAACGACCCCTCCATGGCCTACAGGAACTAGAACGGCGTCCTCACAGGAGCCGACAGGAACGAGAACTAGAACGGCGTCCTCACAGGAGCCGACAGGAACGGGAACTAGAACGGCGTCCACACAGGAGCCGACAGGAACGGGAACTAGAACGGCGTCCTCACAGGAGCCGACAGGGACGGGAACGGGGGTGGCTTCCTCGCAGTGCTGCTCGCTGTCTCCTCACTGGAGCCGGCAGTGCTGCTCGCTGTCTCCTCACTGGAGCCGGCAGTGCTGCTCCTCACTGGAGCCAACGGGGATCGGGACGGCGTCCTCTCCGGAGCCGGTAGGGCTGCTTGCAGCTGCCGAGCTCGACTGAGTAGACGTCGGGCCTGACTGGTCTGGGTCCTGAGCATGACCTGACTGGGCTGTAACCAGGGCGCGACCTGACTGGCCTGTAACCTGCGCGCAACCTGACTGGACTGGAACCTGAGGGTGACATGACTGGACTGGAACTTGAGCGTGACAAGGCTGAGCTGGAACCTGAGCGTGACAAGGCTGAGCTGGGACCTGAGCGTGACAAGGCTGAGCTGGAACCCAGGCGTGACATGACTGACCTGACTGCGACGTAGGACCTGGTGTGGCTGCTGGCTGCAGACCTGGGAGTTGCAGGGCCTCACGCAGGGCAGGTTTCCTCAGGATGAGACGGGGCTGGGCGACCGGTGCAGCGGGGTTCAGACGGGACTGGGCAACCGGTGCAGCGGGGTTCAGACGGGGCTGGGCGCCGGGAGCATGAGCCGGCTGCGGTGCTGGGGCCAGCTGCAGTGTTGTATTGTCCAGTGCCTCCCTAAGTACAGGAATCCTCCGAAGAAGTGCCACCACCTCTTCACGGGCATCCGTCCGGGTCTGGGGGTCGGATGCCGAGGTAGCGGTGTCAAGGAGCTCCTTTAGGCGAAACATGATCGGAGGCGAGAAATGAGAAAAGTTGAAGCCACTCTATAGTGCTGCTGGACAGGACTGTACTGACTACACATTGCTACACAAGCTATAGGTAACTGACCAGATAAGCAGCTGTTATTGTAGAGATATTGTAGTGACTAATTAGCAACTAAGCTTGCAACACAACACAGTTACCATTCCAACTAATCATGTTAGAATTTGATAGAACAACGACATAACCCCAAATCACAAGTTGATTTAGGCAGTGACACAGAACGGGGTAATAACAAACATAACCACGTTCATCCGCAATTTCTTATTGTAGCGATCGACCAGCTGTAGCTCTAAAGTGCAAAGGCCTAACTGCATGCTAACGGCTACGCAACACACAAACAGGAGCGGCAGCACATGTCAACGGGACAAAAGCTCGATCCACCACTCCCTGCCTGTCACCGATCGAAGGCCCATAGCTATTAGCTGTTCCCCACACAGGTGTGTAATTGCACCAATTCGTAGTACCAGTAGCACATTTAAAAGGGACAAAGTCTCTGTTCACTCGCTGTAGGCATTTGCAAAGCTAGCTATTAGCTTGTCTCACATGTGGGTTACTACATTTTAAAAAGACCAACTAACATATTTAGACATCACAAGTATCAAGCATGTACTTACTACAGTGAGCTAGATCCACCGCTCCCTGCCTGTAGCCGCTCGAAGGCTGATAGCTATTAGCTTTCCTCCACACAGGTGTGTGGCTGCAGGACCCTACATAACCACATTTGAAGGGGACAAAGGCTCATTCGACTGGCTGTAGCGTTAGCATATCTAGCTACTAGCTTGCCTCAAACATGGGTTACTACATTTTAAACAGACAAACTAACATTTTAAAACATTATAAGTATCAAGCATGTACTTACTTCAGTGAGTGGATGACAGACTGTAGGATTAGATTCTTTTTTTTCCAACAGGAACTGTGAAACGGGTGCTGAGAAACAAATCCAGCTATGTATGCACCCTTGTTTGAAATGCACATAAGTATAAATGCTGAGGCACTGTTTCTGGCATCGGTCCAATTAAAATAAAAGTGACCCACAAAGTCCTCACTTGTTGATCCCAAGGACTGAAAACTTTGTATGGAAGGACTTGGGCCCTGCCATCTTCGTCTGTTCACGGTAAGTGAGAGGGGGGAAATGGCAGAAGTCACTTTCAGGCAGGAATGAATGACAACGGACAAAGACCAAATTCTTCCTCAGTCTGAGGGAAGTTTCATATTATCCTCCAGTTTGGCTTCACTTCACACTTGCAAAGAACTGGCTTGTTATGTGAACAAAAGACAAAGGTGAGTAGGGTCCAGTTTTGGTTCGGTATCATTGTAGGGGTGGTGGTTCAGGATTTGCAGGGAGGACTTCCTACAAATGTGACGACAGGGGAGGAATGGTTTCGGAGTAGGACGACGTCTGTCTCCATTGGATGAAGTCTCATAATGTAAAAGAAGGAGGAAATGCACTTCTACCGTGCTCAGTGTGTGTAAATGTGACCCACAGAGTCATAGGAACGCTCCAAAATGTCTAAATGTGGATTTTGCATGATATGACCTCTTTAAAAAGTCTCTGACTTAATCAGTATTTTATCCTTCTACTGTTCTCCAAAATGTGATTATAACTAAACAGGTCCAGAGATCGGATTTTCCAAATTTTAATCTGAGCAGTTCCATGCTTATTTCTGATTAGTCATCTACTCTGTTGGATTGTGTAGTAATTAAGCGCACACTTCCTTTAAATCCTTTCAAAAATAAAAGCAACAAGCCAAATAATTAGCTTTAATAGCAATAGTTCTGCTTTTGGCTGGGTAATAATGACTATTTAAAGATTGATTAAGAGTTTAGTAATTACCCACACATGCTTTTCTTACGTCCTTTCAAAATAAAAGCACCAATGCAATTGATTAGCTTTACCTGCACTTTTTTGCCTTTGAATGGTTAATTATAACTATTTGAAGACTAATTGACAGTTACATTATTACCCCCATACATTTCCTCTAAATCCTTTCAAGATTAAAGCACCAATGCAATTTAATGGGAAGATTTTCTAAAAATTTCTGGTTCTGAATAATTACCAATCGATAATGAGACTATTTTACAGTTCAGTAAATAACCACTCACGCTCATTGTGGTTTTATTCTGAAAGGGCTTAATATAAATCTTTTGCTTTAATAGGGCTATTTTTGTTTTGAATGATAAATTATGACTATTTAATTACTATTTAATAGATTAGTAATCACTCACACACAACTCTAAATTCTTTCAAAATAAAAGCCCCAATGTAATTTATTACCTTAAATGGCAAGATTTGTGTTTCTGACTAGTAAATTTTGACTAGTTAATAAACTATTACACAGTTAAGGAACTAATTACAAATACTTTCTTCAAATCAAAAAGCTAGTCATCTTATTTATGATTGTCAACAATGCACCTTGGTCAGCTTTTTAATCTTTGACATCTTTTCACCTTGGTCAACTTTTGAATTTTTTTTATCGCCATATTTTGTCATTGTTTTAATCTCAACGTTTTCTCGTTTTTACTGTTTTGCCGTAGTCAACTTTTTGACACCGGCAGATTAATCAGCGTTTAGCATCGTTGCGGCAGCAGATCAGCTCTCCCACGTAATTTCTTGAGAAATTCTAGTTATCTTAGATAATATGATTAGCCATGTGTAGTGGTGTCATGGTTTCTCAAACAGTGGACCCACATACACAGCACAGAGACAGTCAGATAAATTTGAGTGTTTAATAACAGTCTCACGGTCAGGATACAAGTGAAGTTCAGTACACAGATGGTAGACACATTCTCATTTCTGCATCATCGGTGTCTTGTTATCATAAAGGAAGGAATACCAAGCATCATAGACAAGATGCATTTGGTTTTAAGACCTTGGGTCTGGTAAGGAATCGGGTAGGAGTGAGCCAGAGACTGGGGTGTAGAAGACAGAGACAGCTCATAAACTATTAGTCAGTCAAACAGAACATCAGATGTCTAAACTTGATGTATGACAGGGCATAAGAGATTAGTTGTTTGTGTAAGATTGTTGTTAAACCTAACCAGGACATGATGACTGTGTTGGATAAAAAAAGCACAAAGGCACAATTTTTCCCATTACACCATGTCTTCCATTAGCTTTCTACACCAACCTCCCTTTCTCTCAGCAGGATGTTACAAGGACTAACTTGATAAGGGCAACATGTCCCCACATGTCATTTGCCATCTGTCCATTCCTGGCCCTACAATAACCACTCCCTCCACATCTATCCTTTGCCCAGGGATCAGGCTTCTCACAAGTCTTGATGAATACCACTGCTGCTGTTTCAATCATCTTGTCCCCTCGCCACCCCTGTCACCTGGTTCCCTTACGTCTCTCCATTCTTACATTCTCTCTTTCACCCTTTCTGGTTCACCCTTTCTGTTCCCTTGCAATGTCCCCCTCCTGCTCACCACCATCCCTCCATACCTTCTACATTCCCTCGCTAAGGCTGGCATTCATCCAAATCTCACCATCTCTGCTCGATATAATCAACACTGAAAAGAACTGAGAACATTCCTTTCTCCTGTTTTTTTAACTGAAACTAGAATTACTTACTTGCTGTTCCTTTATATTGTAGTTATCACTTATCCATGATGACTGTATTGCAACTGTATAAAATAAAGTTGAGTGTTTATTCTATATGTGTTAGATGACAAAACAAAAAGTAAAAGGTAATCTATGAAATGTTCCTAAAGCACAAAACAAATATAATAAAATAAAATATCAGAAATTCGAACGAAATAAAACAGTGTTGTACTTTTGCAGCCTTTAGTAAATTTCTCTACTCATATGAACTGCTGGGCTTAATAGAGCTTCCTGCTGAGTGCTGGACTGTCCTGCTTGGCATTGGAAAAACCTAATGCTGTGAAGTAATGCGACGGCTGCTCACCACGATGCATTGATGTTATGTTTAACTTTTGTTTCCCTTTCTTGCTGACAAGCATTAGGTTCCCAGCAGACTGTTTCCATTACAATATACGTTAGCTTCAGGCATAATCTGAGTCAAGGCTTGAATTTGCCTCCATTGCTCCTTCCTCACCATACCCTTTCAGGTTGGCCCCGAGAAGCTTTCCAATCCTTTGTTTTTCTCAGCCTGTCTCATCTTTCTGAGCAAAGAGCATTTCAGAGCATTTTGGATTTTTACACACACACACACACACACACACACACACACACACACACACACACACACACACACACACACACACACACACACACACCCTTGTACAATCGAAGTCCTAGCCCTTTAGCCTAACCATCACATCTAACCCTTGCTGTAATTCGAACCATAACTCATTTCTAACCTCAGCCCCAAAATCACATCTTAGCCCTCAAAACGGCATTCAAAATTGTGAGGACCAGCCAAAATGTCTCACTTAGAAGAAAATATGTTTTTTGGTTCTCGCTTCGATGCAAGTACAAGTACACATACATACAAAAATCGACACAAACATGCAACAAGTACACACAATAATACGGCATGGGGAAGACTGTTTGAAGCCCTGTGGAAGATAAACAGGGTGACAGGGGAAAAAAGATAGACATGGGGAAGAAAGAAAGAGCAAAGGTAAAGAACAGAGTGGGTTTAGGTTGGCACTGTCCCAAGCAATGAACCTCTGTGACAGTGAAGACAGAAGAGATGCCAGTGACTGACAATAAATCCAGGTCATATTCACAGCTGCATTGCATGGGGTACAGCAAGGATATGGGCCCATATCAGAGGAGTTGATGTATGGGTTTGTGTAGATTAATGTGTGTATGTATGAGCACTTGGGACTTATTGACTTTGCATGCCTCATGATGGAGATAAATTTAAAAAAGAGGGTGCGCTCGTGTGTGTGTGCAGATGAAGCTGAGCCGCTGAGTTCTTAGGCTCCAGGCCAGAACAAAACTATTCAGCTATGATGTGCACGGACTGTGGAGCAGGGGGATTATCACAACCAACAACTGCAATAAAAACACACAATGCATAATATTTCAATTTCTTCTGCAAAAGGTATGAGCGGGAGTATGCTATTGTCTGAAATAACAGGAAAATATACGTTGAATATTACACTGCATTGTCTTAAAAATAAAGGTATTCCTAATGGACTAAAAAATAATAATTTTCTTTATCAGAAATTAAAAAAATATGTGCATTACAAATCCAGGAACATTTTTATAATCCTTGCTCTTCTGGCAATCAGCAGAGAACTGGAGTTTTGATTAAGTGATTTAGAGCTCAGTCTGTGGCAAACAGCACAGGCATTTTCTGTACAGGCAGTAGGAAGTTCCTTGCACGATCAGAACCAAATCATGAACAGCCCCCACTGTTGTCTTGTGTGACTCCAAATTAAGTGTAGGTGCCCTACAACATTTACATCCCTATAAGTATATCCTTCACCTAAGGGCATGTGAACATTCATTTAATAAATCTTGAACTGCTAGACAGCATGCTTTTGGATCACAGATAATAACTAAGATCTATATAGCCAGCCACAAGTCAGACAAGCAGGCAGATTGTGTCTCATCGTTCCTTGACTCAACAACCTGCTATTTAAAATCCTGTTTTATGGATATTGCCCTCATTTTCTAATCCTTTCACAGTGACTATGCCATTGAAAAGGTGAATCGGATTTCCCTCTATCTTCAAACTTCTTTCACCTTTTCTTTTTGCGTCGCTTTACTTTTCTTTAATTTTCCTTTGTTCTTAAATTTTGTAAACCTAAGTTAAACTTAGAAACACGAACGAACAACGATTTTTATTACGTTAGAAAGTCATCAAGAAACTCCGCGAAACTGAAACTATTACAACCAGTCCTTAATTGACTCGCTATTTTTGATCGAACTAATTAAATTAGATTCCAGCCCGTTTCCTTTTTGGGCTAGTTTAAGCAGCGCTGACACTTTGAAACACCTTGGAAAGTCCAGCCTGGCTGACTGTTACTTCGCTGAACCCGAGCCGTCATCATCACCGCGGGCGACGATTCCTGGCCCAGAGGCCGTGGCACCTGGACCAGAGAGGGCACGTCTGCTCAACCGACCGGTAATGGGAGACGCTACACAGCGGCTACAGCTCCAAACTAAGGCAAGACGAACATCTCTAATCCTCCGAGAAGTCTGGTGTCTCTCAAAGCACTAACATTGAACATTCCAAATTGATTAGTTATACTTAGATTTGAATTAGTTAGAGACAAATACTCTTTTCGCTTGATCAAAGCCATCACACACACTCAGGTCTTGACCATTCTTTGTGTTTTCGCTCATTGATTCATTCACTGTTCATCATTTCATTCTGATCGTTCTCTCATTTTCTATTTTGTTTATTTGAGTATTTCCATATTATGTTATTCATATATCCAGTAGTGTTAGATTAATAAAACGTTAAAAGGAATCTGGTTTTGTGTGCATTGCTCTTCAGATTTAAGCAGAGGTCACTGAACCGCGACAAGAATTCACGGCATAAGAGTGTCACGGAACGGCAGAGAGAGGACCCAAATGCGCAGTGCAGACGCAGCAGACGGGACGTATGATTGAAGGGATATTTAATACAAGAGTCAAGGTCACAGACAGTCCAAATCATACACGGGTAAGCACGGGTTCACAGCACACAGGGGATAGGCGTAATCAGGTCCAGTAGCAGGCGTAGGTCAATACCAAAAAGCTCAGATCACAGAGACAGAATCGCCAGGCTTAGACAGGTCCAAAAACAGGCAGAGTTCAGTAACAGAGTCAGAGATTTGCGATACCGGTCAGGATCAGGCGAGAAGCGATGGTCAGAGATACGGAACAGGATCGGTAACAGGATAAGCTGAACAAGACAATGCTGGAGCGTGCGGTCATAGAATCAACGATCTGGCGAGGTACTGGGGTGAGAAGTGGTGCTTAAATGCAAGGTGAATTGATTACTGATGAAGTGCAGGTGTGGATAATGACCGGGTAAAGCAGGGACAGCTGTTACATGACGTAAACCGGAAGTGATGCTAGAACAGAAACAGAAACCGGGAGACTACCAAAATAAAAACAGGAAATGGAAACTGGAACCCAAATATGATGATATGACTGATGAACAAAGTACTTTCAAAATAAAACTGAAAACAGAACCAAAACCTGACAAAGAGACTGATTTGGTTTTATCACAAGAAAGTTGTTATTGTTGTTGTAACTCTACAGGTCAGCTACTAAAGCTCCACCTTTTGGTTTTACCCTGGAATTGCGTCTTTGGTGCTACAATGGGGGTGGCTTCATTATAATTTTTAACACCTTCACCAGACAGACCAAGGAGGGGGGCTACTGACAGTCGGCTCATGAGGGTGTGATAAGTGTGTGATCAGCGTCAGAAAGGGCACTGACAGTCGACTGAAATCAGCAAAAATGAACCGCTCCATCTGTACCTCCACGGTGCTCCGCTGAGCTTCCGAACCGGGCGCCCTCCGGTAATCCTCTGCAAGAATCTCTAAATACTTGCGGAGATCGCTGGGCAAGTCGGCGCACGTAAACTCCATGATTCAGGACAGAAATCTTCCTCCAAACACGAAAAAACAAAACCGAACCTAGAGTGTATCTGGAAGCTGGCTGGGTCCAAGTCTGGCCAGATTGTTCTGTCAAAAATTTTGGTTGCAGAAGAAACCAGCTGATCCCCTCTCCCGCTATGGCGCCAGGGGTAAAGCTCATGGGGGTGATCTGCACAGTTAACGTGTTCATCTTCTTTGTTCCGTATGAGGAGGGAATCCTAACAGGGGAACATCATGACTGACGGCACCGAAACCGTACCAGAAGATGGTCGACGACACTGGTTAAGGACTGGCTCTGCAAAAACCTGGAAGCTGAGCACTTTGAGACCAACATGTGGTATCGTTATGCCAAGGTTCTAGCCAAATCCTATGATAAGTCTAACTTGTATGTATGTTCATACATGCCACATTCTTTCTCCCACCTAACTATTTATGCTACCCCCATGGACCATCATAGGAGCGTTTGTTTTTATTTGATGTCTGTGCAAGGCCAAAATCAGGAAGAGTACTTTAACAGCGAATGAAGGAGGAGTATGTGTGAAATTTGGCATCACCTGCTGCACATCCCAGGTGAAATAAAAAATGAAAAACTGGCTAGGCTAGTTTATGTCAGGACCCTGGTGGCACTTGCTATTGAAACTACTGATTCCTTTGATTGTCCATCCATCCATTTTCATCCGCTTATCCGAGGCCGGGTTGTGGGGGCAGCAGTCTAAGCAGAGAGTTCAAGACCTCCTTCTCCCTGGACACTTCTTCCAGCTCTTCCGGTGGGACCCCAAGACATTCCCAGGCCAGCCGAGAGACATAGTCTCTCCAGCGTGTCCTGGGTCTTCCTCGGGGGCCTCCTACCGGTGGGACATGCCCGGAACACCTCCCCAGGGAGGTGTCCAGGAGGCATCCGAATCAGATGCCCGAGCCACCTCAACTGGCTCCTCTCGATGTGGAGGAGCAGCGACTCTACTTCAACTCCTCCCGGGTGACAGAGCTCCTCATCTAATCTCTAAGGGAGCGCCCAGCCACCCTACGGAGGAAGCTCAGTTCAGCCGCTTGTATCCGTGACCTTGCCCTTTCGGTCATGATCCAAAGCTCATGACCATAGGTGAGGGTAGGAACGTAGATTGACCGGTAAATTGAGAGCTTTGCTTTTCGGATGAGCTCCCTCTTCACCACGATGGACCGGTACACCGACCGCATTACTGCAGCCGCCACACCGATCCGTCTGTCAAACTCACGCTCCTTCCTTCCCTCACTCGTGAACAAGACCCCAAGATACTTAAACTCCTCCACTTGGGGCAGGAACTCTCCTCCAACCGGAAGAGAGCAAACCACCTTTTTCCGGTCGAGAACCATGGCCTCAGATTTGGAGGAACTGATTCTCATCCCAGCCGCTTCACACTCAGCTGCAAACCGCACCAGCACACGCTGAAGGTCCTGGCCCGATGAAGCCAACAGAACAACATCTTCTGCAAAAAGCATAGGTGTTATCCTGTGGTCCCCAAACCAGACCCCCACTGGCACCAGGCTGCGCCTAGAAATTCTGTCCATAAAAATAATGAACAGAACCGGTGAACAAGGGCAGCCCAACATGCACTGGGAACAGGTCTGACTTACTGCTGGCAATGCGAACCAAGCTCCTACTCCGGTGGTGAAGAGACAGCCCCACAACATCCAGAGACTTGAGGTACTCAGGACAGATCTCATCCACCCCCGCTGCTCTGCCACCGAGGAGCTTACTAACTACCTCAGTGACCTCAGCCTGGGTGATGGGCGAGTCTGCCTCTGAGTCACCTGCCTCTGTTTCCTCAGCAGAAGGCATGTCGAAGGGGTTGAGGAGATCCTCAAAGTACTCCTTCCACCGTCCAATAACATCCCCAGTTGATGTCAACAGCTCCCTACCTCCACTGAAAACAGAGTTGGTAAAGAACTGCTTCCCCCTCCTGAGGCGCCGAACAGTTTGCCAGAATCTCTTTGAGGCCGAGCGATAGTGATCAGTTGACAGCTCAGCCCCTCTCTTCACCCGAGTGTCCAAAACATATGGCTGAAGGTCAGGTGAAATGACTACAAAGTCTATCATCGACCTCCGGCCTATGATGTCCTGGTGCCATGTGCACCGATGGACACCCTTATGTTCGAACATGGTGTTTGTTATGGCCAAACTGTGACTAGCACAGAAGTCCAATAACATAACACCATTCGGGTTCAGATCAGGGAGGCTGTTCCTCCCAATCACGCCTCTCCAGGTATCACTGTCGTTACCTACGTGGGCATTGAAATTTCCCAGAAGAACGATGGGGTCCCCAGTTGGAGCGCTTTCCAACACTCCCTCCAGAGACCCCAAGAAGGCCAGGTACTCCACACTACTGTTTGGCCCGTAAGCACAAATGACAGTGAGTTACCTATTCCCCACCCGAAGGCGCAGGGAAGCGACCCTCTCGTCCACCGGGGACAACTCTAACACATGGCGACTAAGCTGGGGAGCTATGAGCAAGCCCACACCAGACCACCGCCTCTCACCGCAGGCAACTCCAGAGTAGAAGAGGGCCCAGCCTCTCTCAAGGAGTTGGGTTCCAGAGCCTAGGCTGTGTGTGGAGGTGAGCCCGACAATTTCTAGCCGGTACCGCTCGACCTTCTGCACAAGCTCAGGCTCTTTCCCCCCAGTGACATGACATTCCATGTCCCAATAGCCAGATTGGTTATCCAGGGATTGGGTCGCCTAGGCTCCCGCCTTCGACTGCTGCCCAATCCACTTTGCACCGCCCCCCTACGGTTCGTCCTGCTGATGGTGGATCCTCGCGAGGACGGTCCCATGTCGCACTTTCGGCTGTGCCCGGCCGGGCCCCGTGGGAATAGGCCCACATACGAGCCCCAACGAGCCCCAACCCCGGACCTGGCTCCATGGTCGTGCCCCGGCTGCGCCATACCGGGCGACGTCTCGGTAGATTATCGTCTGCTTCTCATAAGGGGTTTGTGAACCGCTCTTAGTCTGGCCCGTCGCCCAGGACCTGTTTGCCTTGGGAGACCCTACCAGGGGCATTTAGCCCCCAACAACATAGATCCCGGGGTCATTTGGGCACACAAACCCCTCCACCATGATAAGGCGGCGGTTCAAGAAGGAGTTTGATTGTGATACTTGTAATGTTTTTCTTCTAAATGACATGCGTGATTCCGTGCCTTTGAGCCATTATACAGAGGATGTTACAGAACACTGTGATTAACTACGTTATTACAGGCTTCTAACCCCTCTGAAATTCAAGAGGATGATGAACTGGTTTATGACTACAACAAGGATGCCCACCGGTTTGATCAGTATGAGGATGCTGTGTAATGATGCATACATTGAAAATAGGAGACTTAGTGATGTATTATTGATGCTTCATAGTATATCCTTATAATGACAAACAGGGGAAAATGTTAGAGTAAATATGATTTACTGACTGATTTATGATTTTCCTATAATGATGTTACGTCACTCACAAGGCTGATTTGTTGTTTCTCACTTACTGTCATTAAAAAGGGTATATGTTTTCAATGTTTTAATCCTGCCAGTAACAGGAACATGTTATACTTTGCTGAAGCTGTACCCTGCACACAGACATGGAAACAGGGCTGCTGACTTTTGCTGGGTTACCCAAAAGGGTTAGGGTTGAACAGTTCAATAATGCTATACGCTTATGCTTATGCAAATCGATCAATTGTTTTATCCATATATGAAATTATCTTGTATGCAATATGACTTTCATATTACATTGTAAACATACCGTACACCCTATCATGCAACTTCAAGGCGTTACCCATTTTCTAATAAAAAGCCTGCACCAAGGGAAGATTGCCGGAGTTGGCAGTTCCTGAGTGAAGCGCTTACAATGCTAAGACCTCTGACAGGCTTCCCTTGCAAGTCAAACAAGGTTGTAGCTTGTTGTGCTTTGTTGTCTTCGTCTCACGGTGTATGAAAAGTGTTGTGGCTACTTTAGACCCAAAATGATGCATCTTGCTCTCGGCTGCTGCAGGATGCCGGGGCAGCTGTGCTGTAGAGCTCTCTGTCTTTTAAATAATCTAGAGCAGGACCTTCGGCCATTGAATATTAGTGCTGTAAGCGTATGTGAAGAAAAACCATTGCGGACGGAGCAGTCCAACAGGCAGGCTCTGCCCCCCTCTCGGTCCGACCATTGCTGGGGCATGTACAGAGGAAACCAGGAAGCACTAATTGTAATCTGTGAGCCCATGGCAAATAATCTGCCAGGCTGTGTTGGAGGAGGAATTAATGATAATTTCTCTGCATAGATAATATGGAGGGTACTTAGTGTTCCTTCATTTTTACATACTACCCGAGATTATTTTGGTCAACCCTCATTGCAAATCTGTTAAGTTTTCCTTTAATTCACAATTCGGACTACGAAGTCACCAATGACCATAATGGGTTTCTCTGGGTTTGTCGCTGAGTGGGGAAAATCTGTTTGAAACGTGAAATGTTTGGTGGTGGTGAACCATGGGTGCATGCCTAAAACTACTTTTCTTATTGTACAAGCCGTCACCCAGTCACGCCCCAGCTGCTCAGGGCCTGCTTAGGGACTGCTAGCAGCTAAGCTGGGCGGCTCCACATCAGCAAAAGTGCCTGGCTAACGGGCCTGTTTTGTAAATGGTGCGAAGCCAAGAGTCAAAAGAAAAACAAACATCAGCTTATGAGATGATTATTTTTACTGTTTTTGTATTACAATTCACGTGTGGGTTTCATTACAGGAGCCTTTTTTACATTGAAATGAGTGTGTGGATATAGAGGGATCCAGTGAGGGTAAAGCAAAAGGGGATGTGAACAAAAAAGGTTAATGATATTCAGCTTTGCATATTTGACACTTTTTGGTAGTGTTGAGTGAAAATGGAATTTAAATCCGGTGCTGAAAATAAAGAAGAGGTATATTGCTCTTTTTCTGCTGTAACACACGTATACAAAAAAAAAAAAAACACACACACACAGTCCCCACACTTACACCAGACACATGCACATATTAGATTCGCAGAATATACTTGCCAGGAGGGTTGACATAATTGTATTAATTGTTAACATAAAGATGTATTTATGTTTAATGCCTACATTTTGGTAATTACAGGGCAGGAACTGTACCATAAGGCTCCAACTTTGGCATCTCTTGGCATGTCTGTTTCTCACTCTCTCCCTTTGAAGCCCTTTGTTTTTTAATGCAGCAGCTGTCTTTGCAGCTTCAAAGACTTTTCATCACTTTGTGTCTTGTAGCCAGTGTCTCCACTCCCTCTCTTTCAGGTATACTACAGAAATCTATCATTAAGTCATCATAGCTTAATTTGTCAAGACTGGCTCTATGGTATAACGTGAAGTCCATTTGACACGCATAATGTTAAATGTATGCCTTTCTTTAAACTTTGAAACAAAGAAAAAAGAGAAACAATAATCTTCTGATATTTGCACTGAGAAAGAAACTCTTATGTTATGTTTATAGAAAGATAAGTCTAAACAGGCTAAAAGTTTCCGAAAGATACATATGGAAATAGTAGCCCAGCGTGAAATACCACAGATGTGGGGTAAAGAAATTATGTTACAGTTTACAGAAACTTTAGTTGAGCAAAACATTGTTGTTTTCATTGAAAGGTTTGTAAACACAACAGGTATGTGAGATACTATAATTAGTTTATGCCAGACTCTTTCTACTTTCCTAACCTTTGCAGGTGATGTTAGCATTTAAGCCAACCATAGTAAAGTTTGGTGGCATGGCAAGAAGGTTCTGGATTTGATTGCCGGAGACGGCCCTGGTGCCTTTCTGTGTGGTGCCTTTCTGTGTGTTAAGTTTGCACGTTCTCTCAGGGTTCTCCAGCTTCTTCCCACAGCCCAAAAGACGTGCATTGGGTTGATTGGCTTCTCTCCATTGCCCGTGCGTGTGAGTGTGTGTGTGAATGGTTGTCTGTCTATGTGTTGCCCTGCGATGGACTGGTGACCTGTCCAGGTTGTACCCTGCCTCTCGCCCATAGCCAGCTGGGATAGGCTCCAGCACCCCCGCGACCCCACATATGGGACTCAGCGGTATGGAAAGTGGATGGATGGATAGTAAAGTTTGCTAATGTAGCAACATGGCAGATTTGTACAAAGTAAGGTTGTGATATCTGTTAAAAAACGTTTCATGTCTGTTCTGCACCTGGTTACTGGTTTTCTATTCACATGAGTCTATTAACATCACTGTAGCCTCTTTTTTGCATAGGAAGTTAAACATTTTAAACAATTCCGGCAACCCCCATCTCTGATTCGCCAGTCTTTAATAAATCCTTATAAAGCTGTCTTGTCAGCTGGTCTATTTCATTTAAAAACCCTGGTTATTACCAATAGTGTTTAAATTATTCTGTTTATTAGGCTTGTTTCATCTTTAAGGCATTCCTACACTTACTTATGCCTGACTTATATATTCTTCATGGTCATACTGTATATCTTAACATCCACATATTGACTTAATTCCCTTTGTTTTCCTGGGTGTTGTCGTGGAGACAAAAATAAAGGCTAGCCACCCTATGTTAGACATTATTAGTGTTATTGATGACTCATTGATCCAGCTGGCAGGCCACAGTAATCAAGCACATCTCCAGGGAATGCAAGGATCAAGGCCTAAATCATGACTTCCCTGCCAGAAAGGCTGCTACGGGAGATAAAAGAGCGCTGTGTGCATACATGCATGTTTGTTAGCATGTTTCGAAACCGTTCTATAATTTAAATATTTGCTACCCTGTATTTGTGTGGATATAGGGAATGTGTTCATGTCTACAGCTTATTAAGAATAAAGATAAGAAATAGTCACAGCCCCAAAATTGTGAATTGTTTATCTTACTATGTAAATGTATGTATCCGCTGAAGGACTGAGGACACAAGGCCTGTATTTATACCGTTACAAACCTCCACATGAACAATTGACTGTTCTTTGATATACATGAGTGCAGTAAACCCCCTTTACTTTATTAACAATGTTCCTGTGGTCACCACAGTGAAATCCCACTATTTGATGGGCAACTGCTTGATGACCCCCTCAGGAACAACCCGCATTCAGAGGCACAGCATGATGAGTAAAAAAATCATCATAACCATGATTTTTCAAACCTCTCATCAGGACCAGTAGACACATGTGCTGTACAAGACAGGTCAAATGCATCTCTGAAGGTCATATTGTTAGGAAAAAAAACTGTTGTGCAATATGCATGAGGGGCTCAGTTACAGCCCCTCCTCCCAGCAGCCACTGATAAAAATAGAGCAGAGGCTCTGAGCTGAAATTAACACCAACAAAAGAAAAAGGATTTACATCGTCTGTAGTTGCAACCTGTACTCCCTCCGGAGTAGACATCAATGAAATACATAAACTACAAATGAGATTGTCGTGTATTTTCTCTTCTCTTCGACCACGACAGAGATTTCACAAGAACTCAACTTTGAAGTTTAAATCAATAGCATACCAATTTATTATACATGACAAATTGAAACAATCATATAATGATTACAAAAGAGTAATAACAAGAGAGGCAGAGACCGAATTCACCTGCTTGTTCCTCTGCAGAGAGAACCGAGAGGTCGGAAAAGGTCCGCTGTGTGCTACCAGCGGACCCTCTGCGAAGCGCTCTGAAAACCCCAGCCTGTGAAGGCCTGCTTTTAACCACCACCTAAAATCTTTCCACATGTCCAAATAAGGACGTGTAGATGTTTTTCTCGGCTACTCGGAAAGTCCTGGCGCTGGGCCGTGTTATCTGTCCAGCATCTGGCCCACCATCAACCTCCTAGCTCCTTTCCCAGGTCGGCGTGACATTTTGAATATTTCCTTAGGAACAGCTCAGATAAACAGTTTACGCAACAGATTCTGAGAACACAGATTCTGCGAACCCAGTTCAAGCAAACCCTTTCACCCCATTCACTAAGGACACACGAACCCATTTACTCTCTGTACTTCTCTCATAAGCAATGATCAATTTTACTACAAAAGTAAATGTAAATGTCTGTTTCCTGGAGTCTATCCCAGATGCTCCCCAGACAACGACCCTGCCAAACTGCAAGGGTTGAGGAACAGTCACTGCATCTTAACCTGACCCGAACAGATTGTTCACTACCTATATAATAATATATGATATGATACATAAATATACTACAAGATCTTTTCCTAACAAATAAACTGGGCATAAGCTTGAAGGCAGAAATGAATGTTTGAGTGTCTTGCCATCTGATGTTGTACAAGACAGAGGAGCAGTAAGCTTTTCTTTTATGGTCTGGCCAGACGAACCTATAGTGTACACAAACCGTCCACTCATTTTAGGTGGATTGGAAAACAGAATATCTTATTACTGAATTTCTTGCACCCGAATCAACCAAAAACACCACACTTGGACTTAAAGTAAACTCAGGAAAATGTTTAAACCCACCAGACTGCAAGGTCATACAGCAGTTGTCATTATGCTGTTTGTTACCATCTGAGCGTGTGTGTGTGTGTGTCTGCGGTACTGTCTTCCTCATCATGTGAAAGGAAACCTTCACTGGGCCCTTCCTCTAGTCAGTCTGATGAGAGCACCCGGGCGGGTGGAGCCTGACGTAGCAAAAGGCAGTTCTTCTTTCAATGTCCTGTTTTGCCGCAGAAATGGCAAATATTCCGTCGATTTCCAAATGCGGCTCTGACATCTCTGTTGGGCCAGTCCCATCTGATATCTCTCCCCCTCCCATGCCCGCGGGGCCCGCCTCCCATGCCTCTGCCGTTGTTATGAATTGTGCCTCTCGCAGAGAACATCTCCAAGGACGGTAAATGCAGCTCACTCTGTTGTCTTTTTTCCTTGCTGTCTTCTTTTGCTGAAAAGTGTCATAAACATGGCGTCTCTGTCTGCGTGTCTGGTGAGATCAGACAAACGCATGTCTTCCTTCCTGACTGTTTCACAGCCTCTGAAACTTCAGGGAGTAAGCCTTTAATCACAAGTTCACATAGGTGGCTCTCATACGGGGAACAAATATTCCCTCCCATTCCGTCCGCTGGAGGTTGAACTCGTGTGTTGTATGCGGTGGTGAGGCGGTGAACAAAGTCACCAACTAATTCGGTCCCTGGGTCTCGTCTATCTCTTCCTGTCTGGGCGTTGTGGGGGGCGGTGGGATCGGTAGCAGAGCTAGTCTGGAACCTGGCTCTGCGGACCCCTTTGCCTTGCTTCCCAACTAAAGATGGAGCGGTTCGTTTTCGCTGATTTCAGTCGACTGTCAGTGCCCTTTCCGGCGCTGATCACACACTCATTAGCCGATTGTCAGCAGTCCCCCTCCTTGGTCAGTCTGGGGAAGGTGTTAAAAATGTTGCACTAAAGACGGATTTCCAGAGTAAAACCAAAAGGTGGAGCTTTAGTATCTGACATGTAGAGTTAGGGTAACTGTGATGTACTTAATGCTTAGCTGCCTAAATCTCTTTTTAAGAAACGTCCTGCAAATGCACATTCATGCACCAGGTGGAGCAGTGATGTGTAATCCAGGGCCACAGGTAGACTGGAAGTGCATGAGGTTTGTGTGTATATATATATATATATATATATATATATATATATATATATATATATATATATATATATATATATATATATATATATATATATATATATATATATATATATATATATATTAAATCCCCAAATATGCTGAGCATCATTCGCATGAATGTGGCAGGGCTGTTGCATAGACCTTGTGGCATCCTATTGTACTCATACAATCCCATGGGAGTTGTGAATGCAGTGTATCTCTTGTCTTCCTGTGCCATTGGGATATTATAGAATCCTGATGTCAAGTCCATGGTGCTGAAGTAGGTGTTTCCACCCAGGGCAGGACAGTCTGACTGATGGGGCAGTGGGTGTGCATCCTTGACAGTCCTCGCATTAAGCCACCTGAAGTCAGTGCAGATCCTCAAGCTACCATCCTTTTTCCACACTAGCACGAGTGGAGATGCATAGTCACTCACAGACTTCCTTATTATTATTATATTATTATCCTTCCATTTCAGACAACACCTGTCGCAGTTTCTGGTAATGTGCTGGTGGTACTCTACGGTAAGGGAGGCGAAATGGCTTTTCATCGTTAAGGTGGTTGCGATGCATGAAACCTTTTGACTCCAGGGCACTTTTGGAAAATATATCGTTGTACTTCTCAAGCAAACCAACCAACGTTTCCTTCCCCGCTATGTTAGCACAACAAAGATCAATGTCCACATCTTGAAGTCCAACCTGTTGCAGCCGCTGTTTAGGTCTACAGGTTTGACATGTTCATGCTGCATCTCCTGTTTGAGGTCCTCGGGTTGGTTGATGCCTTGGAAAACCTCAAATTCCTCCACAGCCAGACAAGGAGACACATCTGCCAATTTACAGTTTTTCCTGAGGATATTGGACTTATCTGACAGATTAGCAATTTTCATGGGAACCCATCTATCACCCCACAATGGAGTTATGACTCGTCCAACCATAATGTTGCGTGCCATGGACTTTGATGAAGTGGGCTCAACAATTACTGCGCTGCCTGGTGACATGGGAACATTATTTGGTAGCTTACCCCAAACCAGGTGCTCTTGTTTCGCCAGCAGGGTAACAGACTGGTGGAGCTTAACTGTGCCAATCTTGTCTGGGGGTTCCTCATCTCCCCACTGGCATGAGTTTGCCATGAGGTTGAGAAACTGCTCACACTCTGAAGGAAGACTGCCACTGGAGATGAGACGCCAGCATTCACTGATTATCTTCAGCTGCTGCATGAGAAATCTGATTACATTTGTGCCTACGATCAAATCATCACGCTGCCCAGGCACTACAAGGATGGGAACAATACAGGTTTCACCATAGATTTTCATCTCCACCTCATACAATCTCCTGAGCCATGGGAATGGATGCTGTGAGTAGATTGTCACTCAACATCTTCTGCTCTGCTTTCTCACTGAGAGTGCAGGCCATGGAACCCGAGTCAAGCATCCCCTGTACCTGGAATTTGTTGTTGACGGTGATAGAAGTGTAGAACAGTTCATCAAACAGATAAACTTTCTGTGTGTTCTGAACTATTACTTTAGCGCCAACTGGTGCTGCTGCATACACCTTCACATAGTGCTCCTTCATATCATCACTGCTGAGGGTTTTTCCATCTGTGCCCACACATCCCCTCGTCCAATGCGGGCCGTCTAGTTTAAAGGCTGGGGAATATGCTGACTTTGAGAAAGCTGGCGATTGGGACAGTTTCTTTTGATGTGGTTTGGCTTAAAGCACTCCAGGCATAGGTGTTTCTGCCTGCAGTGTGCATGGGTGGAGTGCTCTGAAGACTGGCAGACTCTACACGATCTAATGTGGAGTTGAGCGGGAGGGATCAAGTTGTCTACAGCCTGATAGTTGTGTGACATTGCACGGTCAAAGAGGTTAATAAGCATCTTCATGCAGTCATCATTACAAGGGGGTTTGACTGTTGCATTTGTCTCTGTCTGTGTGGGTGCCTCAACTGTGTGGTGTGTCATATGAGAATCATCAGGTGCAAGAGTCTGAGCTTGAACTGTAGCTGGTCTGGTACTTTTTGATCTGTAAGTCACCCGCTCTTTCATTTCCATTTGATAGCGATTAACATGCTCCTGAATTTCACTGGCTGCCCATTTATCTGGTGCCTTAAACTTGAGAATGGCAGCAAGTGTGGGATCTGGACAGTACTTGACAAACATCATTGCAGCCTCTTGACATGGGTCCTCTAGATGTCGTCCTAGCCTCTTTCAGCCCTCCCCTGCTGCGTCAACTGCCTTATTGAGTCTAACCCAATACTCCACAGGGGTCTCTCCTGCTACTGGAACTGTGCTATAGAAATCGGCCATAGGCGTACATGAATAAGTCACTTCACCAAAGTGCTGCATAAGGATGTCAAAGATGGCCTTTGGGTTCTCTTGAGGCTTTGAGGATGGGCTGCTCCTCAGGGTAATCCTCACAACATCCTTAGCCTTGCCCATTAACTTAGACATAATTTCTAAGTACTGTTCCTTAACAGGTGTAGTTTGTTTCCTCAGATACACTTCCACCAACTCTTTCCATTCAGACACTGTGTTTTTATCTGACCCATCTCCCCTGAAGAGAGGAGGCTCTCTCACATCAGACTGTAGGACTAACTTTGCACCAGTCAAGTTAAGGTAAGTGGGTTCACTGGGCAAATGGCTTTCACTGCTCTGAGCTTGTGTGCTACCGACACTTCCCACCCCACAATCTCCCTTTAACTCTTCTTTAACTCTTCTAGTCTGTCCCACTTGCTGAGCAATATGTGTTATTAAGTCATTGAGTGACTGATCAATTGTGGCTGGAATATCTGAAGGTGTATCACCATGCCTAAAACCAGGAGCTGCATGTATACGAGTGGAACAGAAAACTGGCGTAGACGGTAACTCGCTGATAATCTTCCCTCTCCCAAAGGTTAAACTAAAACAGTCAGCTGGGGCTTTGTTCTTTTCTGCAACATATGTCATTTTTAGCAAGGTCGTACGACACTCAACAGTATATAAAAAAAATTATGACAGATCTCCAAATTGCAAATGTGAAATGCGAAGTTAATTGTCAGAAGACGGCATTCAAATGTCCTTTTCGTTATCTTAATAACTCTTAACAGTCTCTTTCAATACCGTATGCTGCTTGCAGTACCCCGTTGACCAAGCTGACGCTGATCCACGGCTCCAGGAACCACGATAAACTGAACTGAAGCAGTGTGGATCCGGGTCACGGCACCAATGTAGCCGGCCTCTCCTGACTCTTAATCTTGGCCGAAAAGATCTTCTGCGTTGTGTTTTCGTATATTGAGAACAGGACGACTGCTGCCTTGCCGACTGGTTTATTTGCAAATCTGTATAAAATAAAGTAAACACAGCACAGCGACTCCATCAACCGGTCTCTCACATACACACCCTACAAAAAAAACACAGAACCACCGCATGAAAGACTGACCACATGCTCCAAAAACCTAGCTTGCGAACGGCTAACTTTAGCATTTCATTTCAGTGCTGTACAGTCTTACAAAATACATATAAATAAATACTGACGCTTAAACAAAAATAATTTAATTTATTAACTTTGAGATGCAAGTTTAGAACTATTGTTTATCAACAACGTGTTAACATATATACAGGAGCACCCGCATAAATTCGCCTTACCTCAATGAGGCTTGAAGCCGACTAAGGAAAGTAGTGCGACTTGACCGGAAGTTCAAGGAAATTCCATCCATCCATTTTCTTAACCGGGGGTCACGGGGGTGCTGGAGCCTATCCCAGCTGGCTACGGGCGAGAGGCAGGGTACACCCTGGACAGGTCGCCAGTCCATCGCAGGGCAACACATAGACAACCATTCACTCACACACTCACACCTACGGGCAAAGGAGAGAAGCCAATCAACCTAATGCACGTCTTTGAACTGTGGGAGGAAGCCGGAGAACCCGGAGAGAACCCACGCAAACATGGGGAGAA
This sequence comes from Betta splendens, assembly GCF_900634795.4. Classification (NCBI taxonomy): domain Eukaryota; kingdom Metazoa; phylum Chordata; class Actinopteri; order Anabantiformes; family Osphronemidae; genus Betta; species Betta splendens. The sequence goes on along the minus strand of NC_040899.1, from coordinate 18,045,388 downwards.
CGTGCAAACTCCACACAGAAAGGCACCAGGGCCACCTCCGGGAATCGAACCCAGAACCTTCTTGCTGTGAGGCGACAGTGCTACCCACCGCACCACCGTGCCGCCTTGACCTAAGCTAAAAGGTAAGAGGTGTAGCGGATTCAAATTATTAATAGTTTGATATTAATGCAAAACATTAATATACCTCGAAGTTGGGGCACCAGGTTTGTTTTAAAGCTGAAACCACGCTTGTGTCAATCTAGTCAACGCCAGATATCAATTCAATGAGTTACCACTCATGACCACCAATAACCACTTTCTTGTGATAAAACCAAATCAGTCTCTTATGCCATGAATTCTTGTCGCGGTTCTGTGACCTCCGTTTAAATCTGAAGAACAATGCACACAAAACCAGATTCCTTTTAACGTTTTATTAATCTAACACTACTGGATATATGAATAACATAATATGGAAATACTCAAATAAACAGAATAGAAAATGAGAGAACGATCAGAATGAGATGATGAACAGTGAATGAATCAATGAGTGAAAACCCAAAGAATGTTCGTCTTGCCTTAGTTTGGAGCTGTAGCCGCTGTGCAGCGTCTCCTGTTACCGGTGGGTTGAGCAGGCATGCCCTCTCTGGTCCAGGTGCCACGGCTTCTGAGCCAGGAATCGTCGCCCGCGATTGATGAGGACGGCTCGGGTTCAGCGAAGTAACAGTCAGCCAGGCTGGACTTTCCAAGGTGTTTCAAAGCGTCGGCGCTACTTAAACTAGCCCAAAAGCAAACGGGCTGGAATCTAATTTAATTGGTTCGATCAAAAATAGCGAGTCAATTAAGGACTGGTTGTAATAGTTTCAGTTTCGCGGAGTTTCTTGATGACTTTCTAACGTTACAAAAATCGTTGTTTGTTCGTGTTTCTAAGTTTAACTTAGGTTTACAAAATTTAAGAACAAAGGAAAATTAAAGAAAAGTAATGCGACGCAAAAAGAGAAGGTGAAAGAAGTTTGAAGATAGAGGGAAATCCGTTTTGCCTTGGGTGTCACTGGTTTAAATACCCCTGGGGCAGTGGTCACTGCAGGGCGGAGAAATGAGTTCAACCAGTGGTGAAGAGTTCCACCTCTTTTAGATCAGGAATCAAACTATTTGATTTGGATCGCTCCTTAATCTGGGATAACTAAGCTTTCCTCTTTTCATCAAGCTCAAAGTTCCATCACACCATAACACAATAAACATGTAATGATCACTTTGACACTCAAATAAGCAGAGAAGTCAGAATGGTTAACCAGCAACATTAAATGCATAGAATCTTAAGGTCTTATATGTGGTCCCTTACAATGCTGTAATAAATTAAATGTTATTCATGATGACTGGTCTTGTCTTATGTAACACCCAGTAACACTAACACATACACGAATAATAAATGCAAGCACAATCAAATTATAAATGACCTAATCTGGACATTACTAATTAAACAATTGTAACACTTAAAAAAGTGATACAATAATGAGGATACCGAATTGTAGCTGGTGGAAATAGTCCATGTGTATGTTGCACAGATTAAAAGAAGTAAAGAAGGTGAGTCTCTCTATTTCAACTTTGTGCCTACACACAAAGGAAAGCAGGGTGATGAGTTGAAGTCCCTTTGTAACTTTAGGAATTTCCTGGCAAATCTGTAGATCAGGCATTAAACGTTGCACAGAAACTAATCTAATACCAAATGAAAACATTTTGTCCACAGAATACAATGGCATCAGTTTCATGGAAGTTGAAAGTTCTGGTGCATCTGAACCAGAACTTGTGTCCAAATGAAGTCTCTTGTTCTCTTGATGAGCACATTCCACATTTTATGGCTGGTGGTCCCAGTTCTGGGAGAGACAGCTTCTTGGTGATAAACGTGACAGCCTCTCCTTTTGTCATGATAAGCAGGGTGGAATCCTGAGGGATTTACAGGTAGATCAACAAAGTGGACTCATGGTTCTTTGATATGGACCTTTGAGATGTTGGCGTCAATTGGTGCCTGTGGTGATAGAAGCCAGTCTCCTGTTGTGGAGAAAGATTCAGGGTCCCTTATCTCTGGGGACTGAAAGGGACGTAGGGGCTCTTCAAAGGAGGGAGTTAAGTTCACATGTAGGTCCAACTACAGTCCAGTCCAGACGTGGATTGCTACAGAGGTCACATAAAGAAAATAAATTCAAAAAATAATAAATAAATAAATAAAAATTCCCTCAAAATAAAGATCACATAAACCATGCACATAATACAAAAATATGACATAAAACAAAAAACAATGGATGGATAATTGGTAAAATATAAAACACCATAGTTCACATGCTACACATACAGCAAGCAGTTGAATTTCAAACTAGCAAAAGCATTTCCATAAGACAATACAGCGAATGCTTCTATACTGAATGTATTGCTGAGAAATTGCTCAATGTAGCTTAAGCACTGAAAACAGCTGGAAGCGGAATTGAATGCATAGCTTCATATAAAAAAATCTAAAAAATCTGTTTTGCATATATTCTAAATACTTTCATCGTTTCAAAAATTTATATTATATATTAGATTTTACTGCTACCTTATTCAGGACTTGAACCAGAGTCTTCAATGTCAGAGTTATACACCTAACCACTGAGCCACAGTAACTGCTGATATAATATAACTATAAGCAGCACTATATACTATTTGAAAAACTACTAAACTGAATGTTTTGCTGAAAATTGCTGAAAGCAGCTAAAGCATTGAAAACATTGCTTGAAAGAGCTGAAAAGTTGCATGCATAGATAAATATATCTAACAATTTGTTTTTTTTAAAACGTGTATGTTCACAAAGGAAACAAAAATGGTTGAATTTAAGGTAGAGAATTACATTAGAGGTTAATTTTTCTGTACTCTTTCTCACACCAGTTTCTGTTAGGGTGCCAGAAATAATAAGAATAAAAAGAATAAAAATAAGAAAACCTTTAATAGTCCCACAATGGGTAAATTTCGTCTCACAACAGCACAGAGTGTGATACAGGAGAAGAAAAATATAGCAGGGAATACCGAAGTTTCGGCAGATCAGCAAAATAAATTCCAACAATATTTTAATGATTAAATGCACTATTTTTCCAACATTTCTCTAATGTTTAACATTGAAACATTCATTAAACAATTATGCATACATCAGAACAGCACAACGTCTTTTTTTTAGTGCAGTCGTCATTAAACATGGAATACATGTTACAACATCGTAGGCAGGGTCAAAAGCACAGAAGCACAATATTTACAGCTTAGCGTCCATTTCTGTTAAAATCGTGGAGGTTCTCTTCAAAGTTATCAAGCTTTAAAGGTGTATAGTGTATTTGTTCATGACTGTGCACACCCTGAGAAGGCCTTGATTCACAAGCCTGATGATAATGGCCCTCAAACAAGGAATTACGCACAACACAATCAGCATCAGAACCAGGAGAATCACGAGAACCGGTCCAAAGATCTTCAGGATGTCAGTCCTTGTGCCAGACATAAACCAATCAAACCAGGATTTGTCCTTCACTATGTTAGCACATTGCTCATTGGATATGTGCTGTAGGTTACGGAGTGCCTGTTGGGTCATTCAGTAATTAATGGTTTCAACTCTTAGCATGATTGTTCCTACCCCCAACCTTGGAAATAGGGATAGTGCCACTTTCTGGCCTGTAATCCAGAGCTTTTTGTCCATGGGAACGTCTGATCCCCAGATCCGATCACTTTCTGTCAGGTCGATCTCTTTCGTTTGACTTTGGAATGAGGTATAGAAAGCATCAGATGAAACCAGTGAACGTAAAGTGTCTGGATATAATCGCTCATGTTGTGGGTCTACACAGGCTGAATTTGTAAATCAGGGTTTGCAACAGATTTTGACATGTTTCCACACACATAACAGCCACTTTCAGTAAAGTTATGAGTGTTCTGTTTAGCAAGAAACTTCATGTAACGATACCACGAGTTAGTGTGATACTGGTCAGGAAGTCTTTCCTCATCCTCGATGAGGTTTGGGAGTGGCCTAGCATCAATCAACAGTACAAAGGCAGTTAGTACAACTCCCGTGGCTGGACAGTTTCCCCTCATAGTATCTCCTGATGAGAATGTCCCCTAAGTGAGAGAAGGTACCGCTGGTTTCTTCACTGCCGTTGAGACGACCAGTGCTCTAAATGCTGCTGACCCCCTTTGTAGGCAGACTTTTCCCCTCCCTCGGTTGGGTTTTTTCTCACGGACAATACTACTCGGTTGCCTGTACCTGTTGTCTTTTGCAGTGTGTGTTATTTATCCACCTAGAGATGCCTTTGATTTTGCAGGCTGTAGGTGTTGCCAGCGTCACTCTGTGTGGGCCTTCTATCAGGGTGAGGTCCAGTTCTTGCGCTTTATGACTCTGATGAACACCCAGTCACCAACCTGCAGTGGTCCCTCCTGTGGGCAAGGCACATCTTTCAGAAAAAAAAACATTTCTTGTGGTGTTTTAACACTTTTGACATATGGACAGAATTGGAAGGGTTGTGTAAATTTAAATATTGTTCTGATTTGCACAAATGTTGCACAGAGGAGATTATTACATAAATCACTGATGCAGTAAGTGAGTTAATGTAGCTATAGGAAGTTCACAGTTCTGGTTATATAGTCTGATAGCAGCAGGTAGGAAAAATCTGTGTGGTCCGTTTTCACTACAAATTCGATCTAGTATCCCAAATCGTATTATATCTTTTACTAGATTTTTTTGCTACAGCTAGTGAATCTATCCATTTGGAAAAAAGGTTAATAATTGTCAAACACTACTTTTTACATTGACACCTGGTTAATTCACAAAAATTCAATATGCAAATAATGAAATGGATATTCTGCTATAGGGAATGTTCTTCTTGTTTGTCGAATATTTCCTTGAGGGTTATATTTAGAGCATGTGATCCATCGGGAACAAAATTTTTAGAATAATTTGTAAATCCATAAGCAGTATTGTATTTGTTTTTTATACGTACCATCCCCCCCGTTGAGACATGGCAAGGCCCATGGCTCAATATTGCTCCCCATTTATAGAAGGATGTTGGTTGGATAGGCCTCCCCTTGTCAAACATAATAATAACTTAACAGTTTGTCCTTGAGTCCATTTTTTTTACTTTTGAGAGTGCAGTGCATCAAATGGCTATTTTTGCTGGTAGTTGTACTGCTTTTAACAAAGTTAAATAAATCACCTGCATTGTAGTCTTTCCCGTTAATGTCATCATGCCTGTACTTTCCCATTGACTGGTAAATATATGAATAGTTCATTGTGCGTATCTGCTACCAGTATAGATGGTAACTATCTGACCTGAGTTTGCATGCCTCAGTCAGTGCAATTATTCCTGCTGCTTGTGCTCTGTAGTGTGGTGGTAGCGGTTCTGCTTTCAAGGTCTCACTATCAGTCAGAACCGCACAGCCACTTTGCGTTTTTCTAGTTTCAGACTTTGTGCTCGGTCCTTCCACAAAGAGAAATACAGAACCAGGTATTGGGTTGTCCTGTAAATCTGGTCTAGGTTCTCTACTTTTGAACACTCTATTTGGATCAATTTGTGTGTGTGTGTGTGTGTGTGTGTGTGTGTGGGTGCGTGCGTGTGCGTGTGCGTGCGTGTGTGTGTGTGTGTGTAGGCGTGTCTTCATTGTGGTGTTTGTCAGTGCATTCACCTCCCTCCTCAGTGTTATCTACACTGGTACCCCATCGGCCTCTCGCCCATCACTTTGCCCCAGCAGAATCATTCTGTGGACAGTCAGCTGGTCTGTGGCCTCAGCCGTGCAGTATGGTCAGCGTCTCTCTACCAAACCTAAAGCACGCTATTGCTAATTGTTGATCTTTTTTTTTGTTTGTTTTGGATTCCAATCATACACTCTGTTAACAACCTCATCTTTTTCCTTTTTGCCAAATATGATTAGGGTAATTTCTGGGTAATCATGCAGTCTTTCACATAAGTCAGAGTCAATAGCATTCTTCACTGTCTACAACAAACATTGTTGCTTTTGCTTCATTTAATTGATTTGTATTCAATATCTGAACGTAGACTGTTAGTTGGATACATCACAAAGTATTATAATAATAAGGAATTATAACAGAATGTCAATATTCGTGCACCATTTTCACAACGTTCCATCTAATTAATCATTGAGCTTGTTCTTTCCTATATTTTAATTGACGCATGCCTTTATATTTATATTTAAGTACATCAATTATATTATTATTGTTCTGTTATAGGTTATTTTTTATATTAATATAAAACAATTATTAAATTATATCTATTATATATTATATTTCAATCATTCTATAAATATTTTTTATGTCTTCACTTAATTTATTCCATAGTTTTACACCACTTCAGTGTTTTTTTTTAATTCAAAATCTTGTGCATATAGCATGAATTTTGGGGATTGAGGATCGAGATCAACGATCAGTCACAGTGTTCACAGAGATCATCGACTGTGCCAAGCTTCTACAGGAACTAGTTTTACACAGACACTGCTGTCTGAGCAAACCAACCTCTCAATTTTGATGTCAATCAGACACACAACACAAAAGGTCTCTGAGACTTTCTCTAAGAAGTTAAAATTCACTTAGAGACCAACAAACAATAACACTTATTTATATAGTCTGATTTTCTTCAACTGATCACAGAGTTTACGTTGACACTGTCAGGTTTCCACTCTGCCGCTGCTTTAATTAGACAAACTATCATTAATCTATTATACGAGGACCCCGTCCTCTTTTACCTCGTGACCTCGTCACGGAACTCGCCTGATCTGTGTCCTGGCTCAGGTTCAGGATTCCGTCACCTCGCCTCGTCGGACCACCAGCGACGTCTGACCTGGGCAGGAATTCACCTACCAGGATTTTCTGCAGATTTCAAACCTGGCTGTGCACAGACTTCAGTCACCGACTCAATGTCCTCAAAGAGAGGATCTTGGGATCCCGGACGAGCCCCCAATGATGGTAGGGAAATTGTTAGTTCCCTTTGTAAACCTTAAATAAAGCAGACACAATCAGTTGAGACCTTCTTCAGTATTTTACTTGCAAAGAGTGAGCAGTTTACAGCAAAGGCAACTTCCTCTCACTGAAGAGAAGACAAGGATTCAGCTCATAATATGTATTGCATTGTGGGAGGTGCATAGTCACACAGAACATGGGAAATATTTCCTGCACAAAGCAAGCATTGGGCTCATCAGATAAGGATGCTACACACCGGTACTCCCTATTTCTTGCAGAGCAGAAGGGAGGAAACTTTAAAGCTATAGCACAGCTAACGAGGCTTCAGCAAAATATGTTTCAATGATTAAATGCAGTATTTTTCCAACATCAGCCACTTCAGTTATATTCGGGTGGTACATCCCATGTAAGGGCTTGTCCTCCCATGATGGTCCCTCTTCCAGCATTTCATCCTCTGTTCTCCACTGCCTGAGACATTCACTCAGCATGTCATCTGTCGGGGCCTTATCCTTGATGTACTTATGGATCTTGGATGTTTTATCCCGGATAGTGGTTTTCACACTCACTAGTCCTCGGCCTCCTTCCTTGCTAGCGTCTCAAGGAGACGGCTAGAACTTGCCTTACTCATTGGAGGTATTTGGCTGTTGCTGCATTCCTTGTTGCCTGTTGAAGGTTACCGTTTGCCTGTGGTATTCCAAGGTACTTGTAATTGTCCTCAATGTCTGCTATTGTTCCTTCTGGGAGTGAGACCCCTTCTGTGTGGATTACCTTAACTCTCTTTGTCACCATCCTCCCACATTTCTCAAGCCTGAATGACATCCCGATGTCTGAGCTGTAGATCCTGGTGGTGTGGAACAGCGAGTCGATGTCTCGCTCACTCTTGAGCGTACTACTACTTGATGTCATCCATGTAGAGGAGGTGACTTATGGTGGCCCCGTTCCGGAGTCGGTATCCATAGCCAGTCTTGTTTATTATTTGGCTGAGGGGATTCAGACCTATGCAGAAAAGCAGTGGGGACAGTGCATCTTCTTGGTATATGCCACATTGGATCAACTACAAGAAAGCCTATGACTCAATGCCACACACATGAATCACTGAATGCTTGGAGCTGTACAACATCAACAGAAATCTAAGGGCCTTCATTGCAAACTCGATGACGTTGTGGAGAACCACCCTTAAAGCCAATGGAAAGCCACTTGCCCAAGTATTGATCAAATGTGGCATATACAGGAGATGCACTGTCCCCACTGCTGTTCTGCATAGGTCTGAATCCCCTCAGCCAAATAATAAACAAGACTGGCTATGGATACCGACTACGGAACGGGGCCACCATAAGTCACCTCCTCTACATGGATAACATCAAGCTGTACACCAAGAGTGAGCGAGACATCGACTCGCTGATCCACACCACCAGGATCTACAGCTCGGACATCGGGATGTCATTCGGGCTTGAGAAATGTGGAAGGGTGGTGGCAAATAGAGGCAAGGTAATCCACACAGAAAGGGTCTCACTCCCAGAAGGAATAATAGCAGACATTGAGGACAATTACAAGTACCTTGGAATACCACAGGCGAACAGCAACCTTAAAAAGGCAACAAGGAATGCGGCAACAGCCAAATACCTCCAACGAGTAAGGCAAGTCCTAAGAAGCCAGCTCAATGGCAAGAACAAATCCCGGGCAATAAACAGCTACGCCCTGCCAGTGATCAGATACCCTGTGGGAATAATAAGGTGGCCAAAGGAAGAGATACAGACCACAGATGTTAAGACATGAAAGCTCCTCACCATGCATGGAGGGTTCCACCCCAAATCCAGCACCCTGAGACTATATGCTAGCCGCAAGGAAGGAGGCCGAGGACTAGTGAGCGTGAGAGCCACTATCCGAGATTAAACATCCAAGATCCATAAGTGCATCAAGGATAATGCCCCGACAGATTACGTGCTGAGTCAATGTCTCAGGCAGTGGAGAACAGGGGATGAGATGCTGGAAGAGGGACCATCATGGGAGGACAAGCCCTTACACGGGATGTACCACCGGAACATAACTGAAGTGGCTGATCTCAACAAATCCTACCAATGGCCTGAAAGGGCTGGGCTGAAGGACAGCACAGAGGCACTCATCCTGGTTGCACAGGAGCAAGCCCTAAGCACCAGAGCCATAGAAGCCCAGATCTACCACACCAGACAAGACCCAAGGTGTAGACTGTGCAAAGTCCCTGAGACAATCCAGCACATAACTGCAGGGTGTAAGATGCTGGCAGGGAAATACATGGAACGCCATAACCAAGTGGCTGGCATAGTATACAGGAACATCTGCGCAGAGTATGGACTGGAAACCCCAAGGTCAAAGTGGGAAACACCTCCCAAGGTGGTAGAGAACGAGCGAGCCAAGATCCTGTGGGACTTCCAGATACAGACAGACAGAATGGTAATGGCGAACCAACCAGACATTGTGGTGGTAGACAAAGAGCAGAGGAAAGCCGTGGTGGTGGATGTGGCGATACCAAGCGATGGCAACATCAGGAAAAAGGAACATGAGAAACTAGAGAAATACCAAGGGCTCAGAGAAGAACTGGAGAAGGCTTGGAAGGTGAAGGCCACAGTGGTGCCTGTGGTGATCGGAGCACTGGGGGCAGTGACCCCCTAACTGGAGGAGTGGCTACAACAGATCCCTGGAAAAACATCTGACATCTCAGTCCAGAAAAGTGCAGTCCTAGGAACAGCAAGGATACTGCGCAGAACCCTCAAGCTTCCTGGCCTCTGGTAGAGGACCCGAGCTTGGAAAGTGGATGAGACCACCCACGGAGGGTGAGAATAGAGTGGTTATATATACACACAGCATTTGAAGGAGGTAATGTGCTGCTATTTCAGAAGACATAGGAGGACAGTATTACAAAAAGCAGTGCTATATAAATCATTTAAATTGTAAATTGAGGCTTGTAATCTAATGCCCTTGCTCATTTTCACAGTATATGGTGGACATAATTTACGAATATCTAGTGCTTTTTGAAGATCTGAGGATCTCAATTTCTGTTGCGTATACTTTTCTAAACAAAGTTCTGAAACCAACAATAGGTTGATCGATAAAAAAGTTAAGGGCACCCTGCTTATTACACCTGTTTCAGTTGTGGCTGTCCTTGTTTTGTAAGTTCTGCACCCCTTTGTCATTGCAGAGCCAAGTGTTTAATGATACTGATGATTTACATAAACCAATAACTGTTTAGTTTTCTTATTTACCTCAAACATTTTTAACCTTTGCCCAAATGAAATGCCACAGTACTGCACTATAATTCATTTCTACACTGGTGATGGTTAGCCTTGAAGACATGACTTTTATGACCTCTTTAAGCTTTCATTCTATCAAGCTTAACACACCATTGATGGCACTGTTATGATGAGGAGACAATAAAAGGAAATTATCTTGGCAGGAAGTCTAAAGCTGGAATAATTCTGCTGCTATGGTGTGCTGAAAAGGCTTTTCAAATGCCACTCTGCATACAGTCACTGGCTTTTCTCTCCTCCCATTTGCCCTCCTCTCAGTGCTTTCACTGTCATTCAAAACATAAGGAGGCCTTTTCACAAGCTTGGAATAGTTTGCATGGCAGAATAACAAGCTAATTAGAGCTTCTCTGCTGATGGATGTCTGTGAGAGGGTACGAGATGTGGGCATGAGGGCAGTTGAGCTGCATGATAGCATTGCAACCATCTGCTTCAATCTGCCGGCTTAATTGGAAAAAATGATAGAGGATATTTGGGATCCAGATTAATAATTCTGCTGACCCTATGTGCATAGCTAATTCCAATTCTATTTTGTATTCCATACATTTGGCAATTAGACCCATATTGTGTTGTCATGTTGCAATCAGACTGTTGAGATCAATAGGAGACAATAAATTGCAAAAGAAATTGGAAATTACCTATCATATTAGTTTCAAATGATGAGACTAATCAATGAATGATGCATTTTTTCAATTAATTTTTTTATCACAAAACAAATATTCTGTAACAACGGACCCATCGACTGGACAAAAACTCATAGTTTGAGTCTGTCAGCAAGCTTCCTGTTTTATTTTGTAGCCATTTCCGTGTTTTATTCATTCATGTGGTTCGTTACCTTGACAATTTATCCACCACCTGTTTCGTATTAGTAATCGGCCTGGGTATATAGTCAACAGTACTCACCTTAGTTCCCCGCCAGATTGTCGCATGTGTTCACTGCCTTCCTCCGTTATCCCAGGAATCTGATTGTCCGTAAGTTTTCGTTTCTCTGTGGACTCTCCCTGCCTGTACCGAAGCCAATCCGGACTGATCTGTTGCCAACCTGTATTTATATGTAAGACTCCAGTTTTGCCTGTTACGCACCTGTATCTCTGCTTCTTTCCTGAATCTGTCTGTCCCCGACCTGTGCATGTGGGTCTGCCTTATCCAGGTGCTTGACAGAACGATCTGGCCAGACTTGGACCCAGACAGCTCCCAGTTTTTGTCTCGGATCCAGTTTGTTTGTTCGAGGAGAAGAGTTCTTTTGTTGCGCCATGGATTTTTCCTGCACTGATCTACCCAGACATCTCCGCATCTGCTTCTGCATCTGCGCGCTTGGGAGGGATTACCGGGAAGTGGCCAACCCGGAAGCACAGCTGAGCATTGTTGAAGTTGCGATCGCCTTCTTGGATGAGGAGGAGGACTGCTGGTCACATTCCCCCGGAGTGTGGACCAACACCAACCAGCTACAACTATTCTGCTTAGTGGAACGGTTTTGATGAATAATGCTCCCAGCTTCTCTCTCTTCATCTCCGGGCCCCGTACTCACTCCCAATGTGCCCTCATGTCCTTGTTCCAGCCACAGAACCACAGCCTGTCCCAATCTCAGCACCGCACTCTGTTGCAGGTAGTGATGGGAAGTTCCGTTCTTTTAACTGACTCAGATCTTTAAGTCTCGTTCAGTAAAGTGAACAAATCATTTCGAGTGAGTCGTTCATTTTTTTTCAGTTACAGCAGGTGGCGCTGTGGGCGTTATAATAATGGCCGCGGTTCTCAAACACTATATGTCAGGAACGCTCGGGTGAGGACCCAAATGCACAGCGTACACAGGTTGACGGTGATCAAAAGGGTGGTTTATTCCAGGTTTAGGCAGAGACAGCGTCAGGGACAGGCAAGATTCATACACGATCGATCAGCAAAACCAGGATACATGAAAACATGGCCGGACAGGAACAATGAACTGGGGGAACAACGATGACACACGAAACAACAATCTGGCAAGGTGCTGGGCTTAGAGGTGGTGCTTAAATACAAAGTGAGTGATGACTGATGAACTGCAGGTGTGTACAATGACCGGGTGAAGCAGGAACAGCTGTGATGTAACGTAAACCGGAAGGTGAAGCTAGAACCAAAAACAGAGACCGGGAGATTACCAAAATAAAACAGGAACTACGGTGCTAAAACGGGACACAACAAGAAACAAAACCTCAGATCGTGACAGTACCCCCCTCCCAAGGGCGGATTCCAGACGACCACAACAAAGAAAAGGAAAACGAGCAGGGCGGGCGGAGGGAGGACCGGCGGAGGGCAAGAACCAAAAACAACCCGCACGGAACACCGACAGGGCGGGCGGAGGGCGGACTGGGGGAGGGCAAAACGGGAACCCCCATCAAAACAAAACACACGCCGAACCTGACCGACCAGAAAAACAAAGAACGAGTCTCAATCAAAGAAAACTGCATTGGTTGTCCATGAGGTAAGTCCAGGGTGCATTAACAACAACAACAATGACGTCTCGCTGCTCCCTCTTAAGGTGGGTGGAGACGCGGCGAGATCCTGCCCAGCCGCCGCTGAGGCAGAGGGGCACACCCAGTGCCCTTGGGCTGGGCCAGCGTCCACGGGGATCCCCCCGAACGGCGATGTCCTCCTGGCGGACGCTGATCCAGGCGGTTGAGGAGTCGAGGCGGACGGCGCCGCAGGAGGCAGCGCCATCCAAGCAGCAGGATGCGCCGAGGGCGAGGCCACCAGTCCGGCAGCAGAGACAGAGACGAGGCAGGAACCAGAGACGAAGACAGACGTGGGGACGAGGCAGGAACCAGAGGCGAAGACAGACGTGGGGACGAGGCAGGAACCAGAGGCGAAGACAGACGTGGGGACGAGGCAGGAACCAGAGGCGAAGACAGACGTGGAGACGAGGCAGGAACCGATGCAGGTGCGGCCGGAGCCGAGCCGCCAGGAACCGATGCAGGTGCGGCCGGAGCCGGGCCGCCAGGAACCGATGCAGGTGCGACCGGAGCCGGGCCGCCAGGAACCGATGCAGGTGCAGCAGGAGCTGCGACGGGAACGACACCCGCCTGGAGGTCGGCAGGAACTGCGACGGGCGCGACCCCCTCCTGGAGGTCCGCCGGGACTGCGACGGGCGCGACCCCCTCCTGGAGGTCCGCCGGGACTGCGACGGGCGCGACCCCCTCCTGGAGGTCCGCCGGGACTGCCACTCCGAGACTGACTGGAACGGCCGCAATATGGCCGACAGGAACAGGGACAGGAACTGGAACGGCCGCGACATGGCCGACAGGAACAGGGACAGGAACTGGAACGGCCGCGACATGGCCGACAGGGACTGGGACAGGAACTGGAACGGCCGCGACATGGCCGACAGGGACTGGGACAGGAACTGGAACGGCCGCGACATGGCCGACAGGGACTGGGACAGGAACTGGAACGGCCGCGACATGGCCGACAGGGACTGGGACAGGAACTGGAACGGCCGCAACATGGCCGACAGGAACAGGGACTGGAACGGCCGCAACATGGCCGACAGGAACAGGGACTGGAACGGCCGCAACATGGCCGACAGGAACAGGGACTGGAACGGCCGCAACATGGCCGACAGGAACTGGAACGGCCTCAACATGGCCGACAGGGACTGGAACGACCTCTACTTGGCCGACAGGGACTGGAACGACCTCTACTTGGCCGACAGGGACTGGAACGACCTCTACTTGGCCGACAAGAACAGGGACTGGAACGACCTCAGCTTGGCCAACAGGAACAGGAACGACCTCAACCTGGCCGACAGGAACAGGAACGACCTCAACTTGGCCGACAGGAACAGGAAAGACCTCAACTTGGTCGACAGGAACCGGAACAGGGACAGGAACGGCGTCCATACTAGAGCCGGCGGCGCTGCTCTCAGGCTCCTCACAGGAGCCGGCGGCGCTGCCCTCAGGCTCCTCACAGGAGCCGGCGGCGCTGCCCTCAGGCTCCTCACAGGAGCCGGCGGCGCTGCCCTCAGGCTCCTCACAGGAGCCGGCGGCGCTGCCCTCAGGCTCCTCACAGGAGCCGGCAGGGACTGAAACGGCGTCTCCTCTGGAGCTGGCATGGCTACTTGCCGCTGCCGAGCTCGACGGAGCAGACGTCGGGCCTGATCGGGTGTGCATAGCACTTGTTCTACAGGTGATGACCTCTGGCTGGGACAAGACCTGCGCGGGACTGGGCTGGACCGGGACAGGACTCGACTGTACTGGGATCTGGACGTGACTCGACTGGACGGGGGCCTGGACTAGACTCGACTGGACGGGAACCTGGACTAGGCTCGACTGGACTGGGACGGGACTCGACTGGACTGGGACGGGAACCCGGACTAGACTCGACTGGACGGGAACCTGGACTGGGCTCGACTGGGCTGGAACGTGGACGGGACTCGACTGGGCTGGAACGTGGACTGGACTCGACTGGGCTGGAACGTGGACTGGACTCGACTGGGCTAGAACGTGGACTGGACGGGAACCTGGACTGGACTCGACTGGACGGGAACCTGGACTGGGCTCGACTGGGCTGGAACGTGGACGGGACTCGACTGGGCTGAACAGCGCGCGGCTGGACTGGGGACTGAACAGCGCGCGGCTGGACTGGGGACTGGGCAAAACACGGCTGAACTGGAGACTGGGCAAAACACGGCTGAACTGGAGACTGGGCAAAACACGGCTGAACGGGAGACTGGGCAAAACACGGCTGAACTGGAGACTGGGCAAAACACGGCTGAACTGGAGACTGGGCAAAACACGGCTGAACTGGAGACTGAACAGCTCGCGACTGGACTGGAGACTGAACAGCTCGCGACTGGGCTGGAGACTGAACAGCGCGCGGCTGGACTGGAGACGGGGGACCGCATGAGTGCAGGAAATCCTCCCAGCGGGGCAAACATGGAGCTGGGCAGGTTGAAGCAGACACGACGGTCCGACGGGGCTGGGAGGAGGAAACCGGGGCCATCGGCGGTGCGTCCGGGGCTGGCGTGGTGCGGAGCGCTTCGCTTAACTCATCAAACCTTGCGCACAATCGCTCATAGAGGCGACGAACACTGGGGCGCTCTAACACGCTGTCCTCGTCCTCCAGAGTCAGTATCGCCACCTCCACGGCGCTGCGCTGGTTTTCCGGGTTACGCGCTCGTCGGTAATCCTCCGCGAGGATTTTAAAATAAACTTGGAGGTCGCTAGGTAACTCGGCGCAGGTAAACTCCATACTCCCTCGGGTGAATAATACTCGCCGTTTAAAAAAAAAGAAGCGAGAAAAACAGTCACTGACCTGACCGGAGGCTGAGTGCTGGCTGGGTCCAAGTGTGGCCAGATCGTTCTGTCAGGAACGCTCGGGTGAGGACCCAAATGCACAGCGTACACAGGTTGACGGTGATCAAAAGGGTGGTTTATTCCAGGTTTAGGCAGAGACAGCGTCAGGGACAGGCAAGGTTCATACACGATCGATCAGCAAAACCAGGATACATGAAAACACGGCCGGACAGGAACAATGAACTGGGGGAACTGGGGGGCTTAGAGGTGGTGCTTAAATACAAAGTGAGTGATGACTGATGAACTGCAGGTGTGTACAATGACCGGGTGAAGCAGGAACAGCTGTGATGTAACGTAAACCGGAAGGTGAAGCTAGAACCAAAAACAGAGACCGGGAGATTACCAAAATAAAACAGGAACTACGGTGCTAAAACGGGACACAACAAGAAACAAAACCTCAGATCGTGACACTATATACTGACCACTAGCAATTAAAACCATCTGAAAAACTAGCAAATACGCACCACTTTAACGTGACTTATGTCCTGCATCTTCCCTGCCATTGTTGTTTAACAGCACAACAGTCGTTGTGTAGCAGTCACACGATAAAAGAACGAATAAACAAGTGATCCGTAAAGATCCGTAGGAACGAATCAGGAACAAACGGAGGACTTGCTGCTCGCTACAGAGCCTGCGCGGCTCAGCTGTCACGTGACAAGTGAACAAACAAACGATCTATAAGAAGAGCCTGAGCTGTGAACGATGAACTATGAACGAGAACGATGAACTAAACCGTGCAGCCCGAGCTGCCTTTTACGTGACAGCTGGTAAAGTAAAAGTAAAACTTATTTTGACAATTAGTGAGACTTTTAAAGTAACAATAACTTCCCTAAAATATTTACGTGGTGCATTTATTTTATTCACGTGACATTATTATTATTATTATTATTATTATTATTATTATTATTATTATTATTATTATTATTATTATTATTATTATTATTATTATTATTATGGCAAAGTATAACACAATCAAAATGTTAATAGAATTTTTAAAGGTATTTATGAACACACTTATCACTCTTTACATTATATACACAACACTATACACATCTAACATAAATAAAGTAAAATAAAGGTAGCAAAAGCTAAATCCCAATAAAGTGAAATGGAACCAAACCAACAACAATATTGTAGAATTAAAAGTATATTTTGATATTTTGGGCCTGTTTTAAGGTAAGTTGGCATTTAGAAACATAAGCTCGCGGACCTTGGAGGGGCTGAGCCTGTTCCTTCTGTCTGTGATGATCTGCCCAGTCTTTGAGAAAATTCTCTCAGAGGGGATAGATGTGGCCACAATGCACAGTCTTGTCTTCATCACCTCACTCAGAGTTTTAAATACAGGTGAGCACACCCGCCACCATGCCAGAGGATCTGATGTGCGTGATAGGAGTGCTTCTGCCAGGTAGCAGTTGAGGTGCTTGATGTGGCTGAATCTGAAGAAGTGGAAGCCCTGGCATTTGCTACCCTCTCATCAAAGTCTTCACAAAACATAGCCTGTGTGCTGGAAGCCGCAGCAGGTTCTTGACCCTGCTCCTCCTCCTCTCTGTGACTGGGGTGATTGTGTGCTGCAGCAGCTGTGATTCTCTTTACAGCATCATTTGCTGCCTTGTGGTTCACAAAGGCTTGTTTTTTTAACCTTGGATAGCATCAGCAAGCTTCTCAATCTGCTCCACCTTGCTGAACCTCTTCTGCATCTCAGCCATCAGGCTGTCCACCAATTTTTGAACAGATTCATGGATTGATGGGCTTCTTTCATGGCGGGCAACAATCCTTTGAAGACCCCTTGCCATCAGGATCACTTTGGAGGCAGTCACAAGCCTACAGACAGAGTTTAATTATTTAAATGTTCTCAAAAGCAGTTATAACAGTGAATTATTACAAATCAAAGTCATGCTTCTTTGATAACATTAAGGATAAAATGATAAAACTAACTTATAAAACTAACAGATAAAACCTTAAATTATGAAGTTTGTGCTTATTATGTGCATGTACATTTAGTATATACAGTATGTGTACACTGATTTGTCCAATAAAGTGATTCTAGTCTAATGTAAACATGAATCACTTTAATCACATACCTCTCAGCATTTACTTTAACAGTGACCTCTTCAAAGGATTTTGTCATGATCTGTGTTTTTGTTCTTGTCATGATCTGTGTTTTTGTTCTAGTTGATTCCTTGTCTTATTTTGGTTCCAGGTTCCGTTTCCTGTTTTATTTTGGTAGCCCCCCGGTCTTTGTTTTGTGTTCTAGCTTCACTTCCGAGTCATGTCACGTCACAGCTGTTCTTGTTTCACCCGGTCGTTATCCTCACCTGCGCTGCATCAGTAATCACTCACCCGTGTATTTAGTCGCCTCCTGTTCCCGTAGTCACTTGCCAGATTGTCGTATTCGAGTCCCATGAGTGTTCGTGTTTCTTGTGAATCCCTGAGCTGAGCGTCCCTAGTTTCCTGAGTCCCCTGAATGTTCGTGTTCCTCGTGTTTTTGTTCCTGTCTGCATCGTGTATCCTGCCCGACCCTGGATTATCTACTTACCGTGAGTTTTGCCTGTTCCCTGCCTGTACTTTTACCGAGCCTTTTGTGTATGACCTGGACCGTCTGACCGTGCCTTTGGATAATAAACCTTTTGTTGATTATACTCTCGCCTCCATGCTGTGCATGTGGGTCCGCCGCCTGCCCGAGTCCCTGACAGAACAATCTGGCCACACTTGGACCCAGCCAGCACTTAGCCTCCGGTCAGGTCAGTGACTGTTTTTCCCTTGTTTTTTTTACGGCAAATATAACTCTCCCGCGGAAGTATGGAGTTTACCTGCGCCGAGCTACCCAGCGACCTACATAAGTATTTCAAGATCCTTGCGGAGGATTACCGACGGGCTAGTAACTCGGAGGATCAGCGCAGCGCCGTAGAGGTGGCAATAGTGACGCTGGAGGACGATGACACCGCGTTAGATCACCCCAGCGTTCATCGCCTCTACGAGCGACTGTGCGCGAAGTTTGACGAGTTAAGCGACGCGCTCTGTACCACGCCAGCGCCAGTCGCACCGCCGATGGTTTCGGTTTCCTTCTCCCCGCCCCGTCGGATCGTCGTGCCTACACCAACCTGCCCAGCTCCATGGTTGTTTCCCTGGGAGGATTTCCTGCTCTCACGCGGCCCTCAGTCTCCAGTTCAGCCGCGCGCTGCTCGGTCTCCAGTTCAGCCGCGCGCTGCTCAGTCTCCAAGTCAGCCGCGCGCTGCTCAGCCTCCAAGTCAGCCGCGCGCTGCTCAGTTTCCAGTTCAGCCGCGCGCTGCTCAGTTTCCAGTTCAGCCGCGCGCTGCTCAGTTTCCAGTTCAGCCGCGCGCTGCTCAGTCTCCAAGTCAGCCGCGCGCTGCTCAGCCTCCAAGTCAGCCGCGCGCTGCTCAGTCTCCAGTTCAGCCGCGCGCTGCTCAGTCTCCAGATCAGCCGCGCGCTGCCCAGACCCCAGTTCAGCCGTGTGTTACTCATGCCCCGGTGCAGCCCTGTCGTCTCCAGGCCCCAGCCCAGTCGAACCTAGTCCAGACCCCAGTTCAGCCGTGTGTTACTCATGCCCCGGTGCAGCCCTGTCGTCTCCAGGCCCCAGCCCAGTCGAACCTAGTCCAGACCCCAGATCAGCCGTGTGTCGCCCAGACCCCGGATCAGCCGTGTGTCGCCCAGACCCCGGATCAGCCGTGTGTCGCCCAGACCCCAGATCAGCCGTGTGTCGCCCAGACCCCAGATCAGCCGTGTGTCGCCCAGACCCCAGATCAGCCGTGTGTCGCCCAGACCCCAGATCAGTCGTGTGTTGCCCAGACCCCAGTTCCGTCCTTGTCCCCGTCAGAGGGCACCGCCCGTCTGACGATTGTTAACCCCACCCAATCAGGCCCGACGTCTTCCCCGTCGAGCTCGGCAGCCGTAAGTTGTCATGCCAGCTCCGGAGTTGACGCCGTTCCAGTCCCTGTCGGCCATGTTGCGGCCGTTCCAGTCCCTGTCGGCCATGTTGCGGCCGTTCTAGTTCCTGTCGGCTCCTCAGAGGAGGATGCCGTTCTAGTTCCTGTCGGCTCCTCAGAGGAGGACGCCGTTCCTGTTCCCGTCGGCCATATTGAGGCCGTTCTAGTTCCAGTTCCTGTCGGCTCCTCAGAGGAGGACGCCGTTCTAGTTCCTGTCGGCCAAGCAGAGGCCGTTCCAGTTCCTGTCGGCCATGTTGAGGTCGTTCCAGTTCCTGTCGGCCATGTTGAGGTCGTTCCAGTTCCTGTCGGCCATGTTGAGGTCGTTCCAGTTCTTGTCGGCCATGTTGAGGTCGTTCCAGTTCCTGTCGGCCATGTTGAGGTCGTTCCAGTTCCTGTCCCTGTCGGCCATGTTGAGGTCGTTCCAGTTCCTGTTCCTGTCGGCCATGTTGAGGTCGTTCCAGTTCCTGTCCCTGTCGACCAAGTTGAGGTCGTTCCAGTTCCTGTCCCTGTCGACCAAGTTGAGGTCGTTCCAGTTCCTGTTCCTGTCGGCCATGTTGAGGTCGTTCCAGTTCCTGTCCCTGTCGACCAAGTTGAGGTCGTTCCAGTTCCTGTCCCTGTCGACCAAGTTGAGGTCGTTCCAGTTCCTGTCCCTGTCGACCAAGTTGAGGTCGTTCCAGCTCCTGTCCCTGTCGACCAAGTTGAGGGCGTTCCCGTAGGCCAAGTAGAGGGCGTTCCCGTAGGCCAAGTAGAGGGCGTTCCCGTAGGCCAAGTAGAGGGCGTTCCCGTAGGCCAAGTAGAGGGCGTTCCCGTAGGCCAAGTTGAGGGCGTTCCCGTAGGCCAAGTTGAGGGCGTTCCCGTAGGCCAAGTAGAGGTCACCCCTGTCTCTGACCCCGTTCCCGTCGGCCCTGTAGCGGTCGTTCCATTCCCCGTTCCCGTCGGCCCTGTAGCGGTCGTTCCAGTCCCCGTCACCCTTGGAGCCGCAGCGCCCGCCGGCCTCCAGGAGGAGGCAGCACCTGCAGTTCCTGCGCACCTCCAGGAGGAGGTCGCGCCAGTGGCAGTTCCTGCGCACCTCCAGGAGGAGGTCGCGCTAGCCGTAGTTCCTGCGCGCCTCCAGGAGGAGGTCGCGTCAGCCGCAGTTCCTGCGCGCCTCCAGGAGGAGGTCGCGTCAGCCGCAGTTCCTGCGCGCCTCCAGGAGGAGGTCGCGTCAGCCGCAGTTCCTGCGCGCCTCCAGGAGGAGGTCGCGCCAGCCGCAGTTCCTGCGCGCCTCCAGGAGGAGGTCGCGCCAGCCGCAGTTCCTGCGCGCCTCCAGGAGGAGGTCGCGCCAGCCGCAGTTCCTGCGCGCCTCCAGGAGGAGGTCGCGCCAGCCGCAGTTCCTGCGCGCCTCCAGGAGGAGGTCGCGCCAGCCGCAGTTCCTGCGCGCCTCCAGGAGGAGGTCGCGCCAGCCGCAGTCCCGGCGGACTCCCAGGAGGGGGTCGCGCCCGTCGCAGTCCCGGCGGACTCCCAGGAGGGGGTCGCGCCCGTCGCAGTTCCTGTCGACCCCCAGGAGGGGGTCGCGCCCGTCGCAGTTCCTGTCGACCCCCAGGAGGGGGTCGCGCCCGTCATAGTTCCTGCCGACCTCCAGGAGGGGGTCGCTCCCGTCGCAGCTCCGGCGGACCTCCAGGAGGGGGTCGCTCCCGTCGCAGCTCCGGCGGACCTCCAGGAGGGGGTCGCGCCCGTCGTAGTTCCTGCCGACCTCCAGGAGGGGGTCGCTCTCGCCGTAGTTCCTGCCGACCTCCAGGAGGGGGTCGCTCCCGCCGTAGTTCCTGCCGACCTCCAGGAGGGGGTCGCTCCCGCCGTAGTTCCTGCCGACCTCCAGGAGGGGGTCGCTCCCGTCGTAGTTCCTGCCGACCTCCAGGAGGGGGTCGCTCCCGCCGTAGTTCCTGCCGACCTCCAGGAGGGGGTCGCTCCCGCCGTAGTCCCTGCCGACCTCCAGGAGGGGGTCGCTCCCGTCGTAGTCCCTGCCGACCTCCAGGAGGGGGTCGCTCCCGTCCCGGCTCCGGCCGCACCTGCATCGGTTCCTGGCGGCCCGGCTCCGGCCGCACCTGCATCGGTTCCTGTCTCTCGTCGCGGTGGTCCAAAGAGGACGCCGCTGGCCCCTGCCTCGTCCTTGCCCCGGCCGCCGGACGAGTGGCCTCGCCCTCGGCGCCTCCTGCTGCCCGGATGGCGCTGCCTCTTGCGGCGACGCCCGCCTCGACTCCTCAGCCCATCGGATCAGCGTCCGCCTGGAGAACGTTGCCATTCGGGGTGGCTCCCGGGGACATCGGTCCAGCCCAAGGGCACTAAGAGTGCCACCCTGGCTCAGCGGCTGCTGAGCAGGATCTCGCCACGCCGTCACCCTCCGTGACGGAATCTCTGAACTTCATGTCTTCCCTGGTCGTGGACTTTGTTGTGGACTCTTGTTTTGGCCCTCCCCCGGTCCTCCCTCCTCCCACCCTGCTCGTGTACCTTGAGGGGTAGGGATTCGGTCCCTCCGCCTGGGACCACCCTCCGCCCGCCCTGGTTTGGGGGGGGGGGCTTCCGTAGGCGCCGTGGAAGGCGCCATAGGGGGGGGGGGTACTGTCATGATCTGTGTTTTTGTTCTTGTCATGATCTGTGTTTTTGTTCTAGTTGATTCCTTGTCTTATTTTGGTTCCAGGTTCCGTTTCCTGTTTTATTTTGGTAGCCCCCCGGTCTTTGTTTTGTGTTCTAGCTTCACTTCCGAGTCATGTCACGTCACAGCTGTTCTTGTTTCACCCGGTCGTTATCCTCACCTGCGCTGCATCAGTAATCACTCACCCGTGTATTTAGTCGCCTCCTGTTCCCGTAGTCACTTGCCAGATTGTCGTATTCGAGTCCCATGAGTGTTCGTGTTTCTTGTGAATCCCTGAGCTGAGCGTCCCTAGTTTCCTGAGTCCCCTGAATGTTCGTGTTCCTCGTGTTTTTGTTCCTGTCTGCATCGTGTATCCTGCCCGACCCTGGATTATCTACTTACCGTGAGTTTTGCCTGTTCCCTGCCTGTACTTTTACCGAGCCTTTTGTGTATGACCTGGACCGTCTGACCGTGCCTTTGGATAATAAACCTTTTGTTGATTATACTCTCGCCTCCGTGCTGTGCATGTGGGTCCGCCGCCTGCCCGAGTCCCTGACAGATTTAATAATGTCCACTGTTTCTTGGACAATTCCCCATTCTTCTGTTGACAGTGTGGATAGCGATGCATTGATAAGTGCCAGGGTGGAGATGACTGGATCTTTAACTTCGGTGAACCTTTTCAACATGTAGTATGTTGAATTCCACCTTGTAGGCAGATCCTGTTTCAAACGTAGTTGCTCCTGGCCCATCTGCTGCTGTGTAGCCTTCAGTTTGTCTGAAGCAACTGTGCTTCTGTGGAAGTTTTCCACCACAGCTTTTATTTTTATAATCATGCTTTGAACCTCCTTAAGTGCAGCTCTAACAATAAGATTTAAAACATGAGCAAAGCATGGTATGTGGTCTCAGTACAGGTGTTCCCTCAGGGCTGCCACAATGTTGCTGGCATTGTCTGTGACACAAGCTACAACTTTGTCACTGACATCCCAATCGTTTGCAACTCTCTTCAGCTCACTTGCCAGGTGAACAGAAGTGTTTCTGTCTGTCAAGACAAAAGAGATGGGAGGTCATTTCAAAATCCTGTACATAGTGGCAGGTCACAGACATGTAGCTTGTGGTTGCCACAGATGTCCAGCAGTCTGTTGTCAGGCATACAGCAGGAGCATTCTTGATTTTTTCAAATACCTCAGCTCTTAGCTCTGCATAAATCTTAGGCAGTAGAGATTGAGATAACGTTTTTCTGTTAGGTAGAGTGTATGAAGGGTCCAGGGTCTTTGAATATTCTTTGAAGCTTTTGTCCTCAACAATGAAAAATGGTTGGAAGTCAGAAGCAACCATTTTAACCAGTGCTTCATCCAGTTTGCTCTTCCTGAGCGGATCCATTGGCCTTGTAATATAAGTGCCCATCAGTGTTTGTTGTGGCCTCCTTGGCCTTACTGCTGCTTGGGTGGTGCTGGTGGTGGTGGGTGCTGCTGGTGTACTGGTTGTTGTAGAAGCAGAAGCAGAAGCAGAAGGTCCAGATGAAGTGCTGTTGGTGGAGATATTTGCAACTGCACAGTTGGATGCCCTGCTTTAATGTGTCTTCTCAAATTTGAAGAGTTTCCTCCTTGGGTTGATAAAACCCTTTGGTATATATTACATTTGGCTCTAGTGGCTGAAACTTCACTAAAGTGGTTCCAAATGTCACTCCTTTTCCTTCCACTCATTTTTCTGACCTGCTCAAACCTCTGTTGTTTGTGTTCTGATTCAACTTGACACCTAATGTAAATGTTGGGGGAGGGGTTGGGGTATGTGTCACAACCCACTAAGGAGCCTGGGATGAGAGTAGTCCTCAATTTGTGGCACAGGATCACGTCACTTCTAGTAGCCCACTCTGTGAAAACCTGTCTTTAAACCGAGATGCAAACTTTTTTGTGGTGTATTTCCACCTCCTTTTCTCAAAGGTTATGTCAGAGACTGATTTCGCAGATTTCGCAGCAGCAGAGCAGGGTTTTGTATAGATTTGTATTGGACAGGTAGACAGGTAAAAATAATTTCAATAAATTATTATTTTTTCTCTCAACATATCAGAGAGGACAAATATGTGCAGAAAATTTTGAACATGAGCAAAAATGCCAAGTGGTACAGGAGCAATTAAAGTTCAAGATGATATGATTTAACACTAGAACTACTGGGTTTTCTAAATATACCCATTCCCACTAGAAGGTGGTCAAATGATCTGCTCGGCTAGCTGAGACCCTGAATCATCTGTTAACAGCTGCCTTTGTTAGGTAAAGAGGGCCATCACTGACGCACTCTAGGTGGTGGGTTGCGTGGGCTTGCTGACCCTGCTCCTGTCTGCAAGGCTGCACAGTTCCTATGAGTCTATGAGTGACATCCACTGTTACAATGTTCAACCGCTATGTGTTTGGATTTACAACGTGAAAGGACGAGTGTCATTGTTACGGTCTCACCGAAGGAAGCAATAAGATATCATCATCAATAATACAATAAGACAGTTTTAGATCCTTCTCAAATGTGGCGAAGCTTTATTTATTTACAAAAAAAACTAGTTCAAATATTGTTTGCACTGTAACGTCATCAAAAATTACAGAAAAGATGACAGTACACTCATCAAGTTTTAACAAATGTGCAATAAAAAATATAAACAGAAAACGCTTGAAAACGTTTTTTATATTCCGTTTATTAAGTTATTACTGCTTTCACCTGTACCACATAAAGTCATTGTAGAGCTACAACCATGTTCCTACAAAGTTAACCAGATGTTTATTTCGTTATTCCCTCTTCCATGTCCGTCTGTTGAATGAAAGTGGGCGTGGCCATCCACGTAACAGAGCAGGGACACTGGGGGAAGGGGAACGCGCATCAACACGCAGGACAAAGATCTGCGTTTCTCTGCTGCTACAGCCTCGGCTGCGTTGGGTTGTTAGTGTCCCTTTCACCTCTACCACATGAAATGTGTTCCTGCTAAGTTGATCTTGAGCTGCTATCAGAATCGTTTTTATTCGCCAGGTTTGAACTGGGCAAACATTATTTTTTTTTACAAAAAAATTAAAACGTTCACATGTGATTTGCCCGCTTTGATGTAGACAAAATTCTTTAAAGCGTTTTACTTTACATCCCGTTTATTTCGTTATTCCCACTTTCATATCTGTCTGATAAATAAAAGTGGGCGGGGCTATCAGTCCCGTAGCAAAGGTAAGCGCTGACTGTGGGGGCTGGGCGCATCAACATACAGGACAAAGACCTGTGTTCCTCTGCCACAGCCTCCTCTTTCAGCCTGTTGCTTTGGGCCGTTATTCCCCCACTTACTGGAGCCACATGTTGACAAAGTTGACCAGCCGCTTTTATGTAGACACCAAACTCTATAAAGCATTTTACTTTACATTCCGTTCATTTCGTTATTAATATACATGTAATTGCAAATGCTGCTCTGAGCTCTTTTACTTTGATGAGTTTTGTGTCTACATGAAAGCGGGCAGAACAACGTCCATGCGTGTGTCACGCTGAAAGCGGCTGGTGAACCTCTTGGGAACATGGCTGTAGCTCTGCAATGACTTTATGTGGTACAGGTGAAAGGGAAAATAACGAAATAAACGGAAATATAAAACTGAAACGCTTTCAAGCGTTTTCTGTTTAAATTTTTTATTGCACATTTGTTAAAACTAGATGGGTGTACTGTCTTTTTTCCTAATTCTTAGTGACGTTACAGTGCAAAGCGTATGGGATTTTTTTGTAAATAAAAATAATTAAATAAATGGAATATAAAACGGAAACGTTTCAAGCGTTTTCTGTTTATATTTTGTAAATAAAAATAAACCCGGTGAATAAAAACGATTCTGAAAGCAGCTGATCAACTTCGTAGGAACACATTTCATATGGTACAGGTGAAAGGGACACTAACAACCCAACGCAGCCGAGGCTGCAGCAGCAGAGAAACGCAGATCTTTGTCCTGCGTGTTGATGCGTGTTTCCCATCCCCCAGTGTCACCGCTCTGGGACGTGGATGGCCACGCCCACTTTCATTCACCAGACGGACATGAAAGAGGAAATAACGAAATAAACAGCTGGTTAAATTTGTAGGAACATGGCTGTAGCTCTGCAATGACTTTATGTGTTACAGGTGAAAGGAGTAATAACGAAATAAACGGAATATAAAACGGAAACGCTTTCAAGCGTTTTCTGTTCACCCAAACTAGATGGGTGTACTGTCATCTTTTCAGTAATTTTTAGCATTTGCATGTTGTTGTAAATGAATAACGAAATTAACAAAATCTACGTTTAAAAAAACTGGGAAGAGTTCCGTGTCTACATGAAAGCGGGCAGAACAACGTCCGTCTATGACTCACTGCCAAAAGCGGCTGGTGAAACATGGCTGTAGGTCTGCGATGACTTATTATGTGGTACTGGTGAAAGGGGAAATAACGAAATAAATGGAATATAAAACCGAAACGCTTTCAAGCGTTTTTTGGTTTATATTATATTTTTAATTGCACATTTGTTAAAACTAGACGGGTGAGCGGTGTACTGTCGTCTTTTCTGCAATTTTTAGTAACGTTACAGTGAAATAATGTGTGAACTTTATTTAGTTTTTTTGTAAATAAGCAAAGAAGCAAAACTGTCTTATTGTATTGTTGATGTTTTTCATTGCTTCCTTCGTTGAGACCGCAACAATGACACTCGTCCTTTCACGTTGTAAATCCAAGCACATAGCGGTTGAACATTGTAGCAGTGGATGTCACTCATAGACTCATAGGAACCTGAGTAGGAACCCTGCTCTGCCTTGCAGGCAGCAGCGGGGTCAGCGAGCCCATGCGTCCCACCCCGCACAGTGCGTCGGTGATGGCCCTCTTTACGTAACAAAAGCGGCTCTTGGCAGGGTGCCAGGTGGAGCGTGGCGGACAAGTGATCACCCAGCCGTAGTTAGGGGTATATGTAAAGGTGTACGTCCCTTAGTAGTTCTAGTGTTAAATAATGGATAATGTATTATAATATTTTATGACGCTCATGTCCCTTTGAGTACACCACAAATTCAACATGTTGATAAAATTCTACATTTCAATTTTTATATTTACTTACAAACACACTTCACATTATATATACAATAAAACTACACATATCTACAAGAATCAAAGACTACTAATTAATTATGATTCCATGAATAAATAATGTATGTCGGCTGTCAGGTGACAAATAAATAAAAGTCAGAAATCAGACATCATTAATTTCCTTGTTTATCAGTCCACACTGTCACGTGTCAAGTGAACGAACGAACGATCCATAGGAACGAGTCCCAAAAGAAATGTAGTACTTGGTGCTCGCCACAGAGCCTGAGCTGTGATCGATGAATTATGAACGAGAACGATGAACTAAACCGTGCAGCCCGAGCTGCCTGAGCTTGAGCTGTGAACGATGAACTATGAACGAGAACGATGAACTAAACCGCACAGCCTGAGCTGCCTTTTTCAGTCCACACAGCACCGTAGCTGAGCCACAGCTGTGACGTGACAATAGAACGAACGATCCATAAGAATCCTAGAACGAATCAGGAACGGACTGAAGCACTTGCTGCTCTACAGAGCCGGCGCAGTTTGACTGTCACTTGACAAAAGAACTAATCCTTGAGGAACGACGCTCAGTTGAGTCAGTCCTGAACGAATCAGTTCTGTTTACGGTCCTGCTGACTGAGATTAAGCAGCTGCTGCCGTGCGACGAGAGAAGGTACTGCATGGAACTGAACGAGTCGTTCACTGAGAGGATTTGTTCCTCCCGAGTCATATAAAAGATTAGTTCATATTGAACTAATCGTTCACGAACGACACATCACTTGTTCCAGGCCCATGCCTCAGCCTGCTGCAACCACTCCACAGCCATGTTGGACCCCTACTCAAGCTCCAGCACATCAATCATGCCCAGCTTAAGCTCCAGCGCACCAACCGTGCTTGATCCACATTCGGATCAAGCACCAGTCCTGTATCCTCGTCTGTTTCCAGCGCTTGCCCTGCTGCTGCAGTCAACTCCCACTTTTGTTGTTGCCCGGTCACGCCCAGCTCTAGCCATGTCGGGTGTAACCCAAGCCCCAGCTCAGTCATGTCTCGTTCAAGCTCAAGCTCCAGCTCCAGCTCAGCCTCCCCATGTACAGTCGTGGCTAAAGGTTCGAGAATTACATAAATATTGGAAATTAGAAAAGTTGCTGCTTAAGTTTTTATAACACCAATTTGCATATACTCCAATATGTTATATTTCAGTACATCTCCGCCTGCTTAACCACCATGTTTTTCTGTTTTAAAACTTTTCTTTACTGCATCTGTCTGTCCCCGAGCTGTGCATCTAGGTCCACCTTATCCGAGTGCTTGACAGTCGCAGGATGAAGTGGCACATCAACAGAAAACATTTTTATTTAATCAATGTACAAATAATCTGTTATGCGCAAATGCAGCTACACTAAAGGAAAACTTTATACAGATTTTCAATGGTGGTTGATCAAAACGATGTCGGGTAATATATTTAAGAATGAAGGAACACTCAAATTGCTCCATAATTTCTATGTAGAGAAGTTATCATTTATTCCTCCGGTAAGACACCTTGACAGATAGTTTGCGGTGGGCTCAAAAACTACAAGTGCTTCCTGATTTTCTCTGTACCTGCCCCAATAATGGTCATAATGGAGAGGGGGTGGGGCCAGCCTCTTGGAGTGCAACTGCTCCAAGAGACATTGTTTTTCCTCACATAAATAAACACAACACTAAAATTCAATGACCAGAGGTCCTGCTATAGATTATTTAGAAGACAGTGAGTACTTTAGAATGCACAGTCTGATATTCGTGGTTAGTATGAGCCAGAGTACAGTGCAGACAGTGCTGCGCTGAAATAAGCCAACTAAATCTAACAGACAATTGTTTTGGCCCATTGAAAATCGGTGAAGTCTTAAGTAATGCTGTGTTGAGGTGGCTGGTTTTAAAACAATCAATTCATTTTAATGAACCAGTGTGGTTGGGATCAGATTTTACGCTGGTACCAGATCCATCAGAAATTTATTGGTCAAAAGTGACTAAAATACTTTGTTATACATATGTAAAGTGAGGGATGGCACATTCATCGGTTCGAAGAATTATATGTCTTTTTGATAAACTTGGCACTATGGTAGGCTTGAACCTGGGACCTTCTGCCTACCAAGCTAATTGAGAGACCAAGCTAGGGCCTCTTACCGAGGAGAGACTGGCCAGATTCATACAGCTTGACACAACTCTTTGTCCTGTATGGAAATGCTTCCATCCCTGGCTGGCCAACCCAAGCCCCACAGATACCTCGTTCCTCCAAAACAGGGCACCTCATAATACAATTTGTGCTTCTGCTTCAAAAATAAAAAGAAACAGATTCAGGTTTAACAGAATGTAAAAACCCACAAAATCCAGTGTACCACATTCTTACAGCTTGAGTGACACAACTCTTTGCCCCTGTACAGAAATTCACCCACCCCCAGCCTCACAGATACTGCTTCCCTCCAAAACGGGGCAGAAAGAAAATTATATACTACTCTTGATTAATGGTTTACTTTTTTGTTTTATTTGGTCTATCCTTAACATGTGTGTAATGTTGCTGGATTGGTGGACAGGTTGAGTTTGTGCAGGGGGTGTGTGTGGGGCAGGGGAGCTGGGACTGGGAGGGACTAATACTAATACTAATACCAATACTAATAATAGTGTTAAGGTATATGCATACACTGCATATATTATATACATCTACATACACATACACCTATGAATATGCATTATTATATATAATCACATAATATTTAATAATAGTAGTGACATACCGCATCGCAACTACAATGATCACACATTATTGAGAGTAAAAATAATAAGTAACAGTAGTACTTACAGCTTAGTTTAGGAAGCCTGTCTATCAGCTTGAGTGTCCTACTACAAGGTTAGTAAAGCTGTAACATAGCATTGTTAAGGCAGACAATGGTGCATGAACAATGCCAATTGTGAAATCCAGGGTGATGGGAGGAGCCCGGCCGCTACACCCAGTTAACGAGCAGAGGGAAGGAACCTAGTGGCCAGGGAGCCCACACAGAACCTCTCAGGCAGAGCCGCAACAGCCACAGAGACGACACCCTAGGTCAGAATGTGCCACTTTGTGTCAACGATGACAACCCCTCGGTGCTAAATGTATGTGTATGTGGCCAGGTATGAGGAACTTTTGGAAGGCTGCCAGTTCCCTGAGGGTCCAGCAAACAGAGCAATCAAAGCGGAGGCTCTATCCACTGCCCCCCCCCCCGGGGGGCAGCCTCCAAAGTCCTGGATGAGTGTATATGACTAATGCAATTAAAACTGCATAACATCCTACTAATGGAGGGACGGTGATTGGAACTAAGAAGTAGTTCCAATCACCGTCCCTCACAAAGTAGGATGCTCCTCACAAACCTAAGTGGAGTAGTGTGGCGTGATGTAGTATTGATGTAGGCACCACAAGCAGCGCAGCCAGAACCACCCTCACCCCTCTGTCACAATGAAGACTGCAACCTGAGTAGCCCCCTCATGCCCCCTTGCAACAGGCCTGAGCAGTTACCAGAGAGTCTGCCCCCCCACACTGGCAGGGAGGCCCGCCTAGACACAGTGCATCACCACAGCCCCCACGCACCTACCTGGAAATAAGATCCAATAATTTTAAGAAAATCCCACCAGAGATGTTCTTATGCTAATACTCTGGTAGCAACTACGGTGTTTGATTTTTGTGCTGATAAAGGCTAAATCTGCAATTTTAATATTTCCAAAAAATGTGTGTTCAATGTCTAACCATGAGGAGTCTGTTGGCTGGGTTTCATCCATTTGTGGATATGGTTTAGTCTATTTGCAAGAAAGTAGTGGTAGAAGTTAGGCAGGACAAATTATAATCACAAAATGCCACAAGCAATTGAAATGTGAAAACCTAGCAAATATGCATCACATTAACGTGACTTATATCCTGCATCTTCCCTGCCATTGTTGTTTAACAGCGCATCGTTGGTAGCAGTCACATGATAAAAGAATGAACAAACAAATGATTTGTAAAGATCCGTATGAACGAATCAGGAACAAACTGGAGTGCTTGCTGCTCACTACAGAGCCTGTGCGGCTCTGTTGTCATATGAAAAATGAATGAAGGAACGATCACTATGAACGAATCCAAAAAGATGTCATGGACTCAGTCATGTAGTCAATAGTTTTGTTTACTTCCGGTTTTATGTTGTTGTCACTTCTTGTCTCAGTACATGTTAATCACATCCAGCTTCACTTCCATTTCTAGTTAACTCACCTTTGTCCTATTTGGCAATCAATCCTGCATCTAAACTCCAACTCTTGCCATAGCACCTTGCCAGATTGTCTGCGTTACTCATGACCAGCATTCCAGCAATGCCGTGTATCCAGCTCTTGCGTATGACCCAGTTTGTGACTATCGTCTTTTTTCTTGTCCAGCCTTTGATAATCCAGAACCGTGAGTTTGACCATTGCCTGTTTTTGACCACCGTTTTTGCCTACTCACTGCCGGACCTTGTTTTTGCCTGCCTTGTGTATGACCATTGCCTGCCTGACCTCAAACTTATTAAAACACCATTCTTAATCAAGCCACGCTGTGCATTTGGGTCCTTCTTCCCTTCGTGTGTTTGTGACAAAGGAACTGTAGTACTTGGTGCTCGCCCCAGATCCTGAGCTGTGAACGATGAACAAGAACGATGAACTTAACCGTGCAGTCCGAGCTGCCTTTTATGTGACGGCTGAGGTAAACAAGTGAAAGTAAAACTTATTTTTACAATTAGTGAGAAGCAAAAAGTAACAATATATAAAATACTAAAATAAAAAATATATACTAAAATATTTACCTGCTGCAATTATCTTACGTTATTATTATTATTATTATTATATTTTATGATTGTGGCAGAATATACAGGACCCCAAAATCAACATGTTTATATAATGATCGAAAGTATTGATTTACAAACACACTTTACATTATATAGATTCGAAGTATGTAATGTTCCCTGAGTGTGGTAGATGGAATGTTATTCACCTTAAGGTTAAGTGGTAACACTTAACATCATTCCATCAACTCGTCCAGTTGATAAAACGTGCTGAAAGTGCTGAGAATTTATCTATGAGGCTGATAGTTGTAGGGAGAGACACGTGTGGCTTTAGGAGGAACAGTAACAAATCATCAGCATATAAACTTATTTTATGCTTGACTCATTTTGTCGATATTCTACCAAGCCCCCGAAAGGACATGGAGAAAAATAGTGGTGAAAAAAGTGAACTATCTCAGGATCTCGAGAAAGTTTTGTGAGATCCCGAAAAGGTTTTGCAAGATCCCAAGACACTTTTGCGATATCCAGAGTAAGTTTGGCGAGATCCCGACATAGTTTTGCAAGATCCCGAGAAAGTTTTGCTTCACGTGAACAGAAGCGCTACACATTAGCACATCAGGATGCCCAAAAGAAACTGAAAAAACAGCCATGATAGAAAGGTTGAATGAGCACTGAGTAATATATATTTAGGTTACGAGCTGATGTTTGTGCTGTTTTAGACCATTAGCTTGTGTTTAGTTCCGAGTGGCTGGCAGCAACTAATTCAATTTTACTACTTCATTTTGGAGGTAATATCAGCTTCATCACTGCTGGTTTATCTTGGGTGAAGTTTGATCGCAGTTATGAGCTGCTGCTTCTCGTGTTGTGTACTGTCGGGGATAGCATTAGCTTGCATTGCTAACGTTAGCCTGTGTGTGTTAGCTTGGCTAGCAGGAAAAGCTAATACTAATAAAATAATTCATTTTATCCTTTTGCAGGTAATATCAGCCGGTCGTATATACTCAGAGAATCCATGAAGGGACAACTGTCTTATTTTGCCAGACACTAACAGCAGATGAAAAAGAGGGTTTTGGCCAAATGGAATTCGATTCCAGATAAAAAGTTGCTGAACGACTTAGAAATGATGTCTATATTCAAACATGCATATATACCTCTCTGGGCCTCTGTCATTTGGCTCACTTCCCTCCGAGCTGCCTTCATTTTTGCCTCCAACCTTCGTTTCCATGGTCTTGCATGGGTATTGTTTCTCATTTTCTCTTATAGCCGTATATCTGCTCATTGGTTTCTGTGATTGTTGTGGTGGATGCTGCACACTGCTCAATGCTGCATTCACATCTTCCATGATACTTTCTGATGGTACTTCACTTAGCCGTTGTAGTTGTCTTCAGGGTTGCCTGTTCAATCTCGCTATGATCTTATCTTTCAGGTCAGTCGCTGCCTCACTCAGCGTATCTGTGCTCATTGGGGCTTTGTACCCAATTTCCGGTTGGGGAGATGATCTCTGACCTGGCGTCCTGGCTCCCTCTTGCCGCAGCATTTGTGTTGTACCTCGTCAATCTCAAGCTGTGATAGCAGTTGCCGTTTGTGGACGTTGGAACACTGAGCTACTAGTTGCTTCGCTGTCAGCCTTGAATGTGGGTTTCTCCGTTCCCATTCGCCACACATTCTTTTCATGTAACCCCTCTGACTAGGGTTACTTGAGTAGTAGCATTCCAACAGAGTCTTGTTCTCGCATCTTAGCCATTTCTTTCTAGTTCCAGTAGCCCACTTCTCGCCAAGGTGCTCTGGTTCCCCAACACCTGACGCAGACCTTGTTAGACCGGGCGACGTCTGAGCCAGTATCTCATGTGGTTCATTGTCTCTCATCATTATGAGGTAGGCGGTAGCTTGAAGGGTATGGCCAACTTTACAGATTGACCTATCCAGTGAGTTTATATATATATACATATATATATATATACCACTCTATTCTCACCCTCCGCGGGTGGTCTCATCCACTTTCCAAGCTCGGGTCCTCTACCAGAGGCCAGGGAGCTTGAGGGTTCTGCGCAGTATCCTTGCTGTTCCTAGGACTGCACTTCTCTGGACTGAGATTTTGGATGTTTTTCCAGGGATCTGTTGTAGCCACTCCTCCAGTTTGGGGGTCACAGCCCCCAGTGCTCCGATCACCACAGGCACCACTGTGGCCTTCACCTTCCAAGCCTTCTCCAGTTCTTCTCTGAGCCCTTGGTATTTCTCTAGTTTCTCATGTTCCTTTTTCCTGATGTTGCCATCGCTTGGTATTGCCACATGCACCACTACAGCTTTCCTCTGCTCTTTATCCACCAACACAATGTCTGGTTGGTTCGCCATTACCATTCTGTCCCACAGGATCTTGGCTCGCTCGTTCTCTACCACCTTGGGAGGTGTTTCCCACTTTGACCTTGGGGTTTCCAGTCCATACTCCGCGCAGATGTTCCTGTATACTATGCCAGCCACTTGGTTATGGCGTTCCAAATATGCTTTCCCTGCCAGCATCTTACACCCTGCAGTTATGTGCTGCCTCTTTGCACAGTCTACACCTTGGGTCTTGTCTGGTGTGGTAGATCTGGGCCTCTATGGCTCTGGTGCTCAGGGCCTGCTCCTGTGCGGCCAGGATGAGTGCCTTTGTGCTGTCCTTCAGCCCAGCCCTTTCAAGCCATTGGTAGGATTTGTTGAGATCAGCCACTTTAATTATGTTCCGGTGGGGTGGAACTCTCCATGCATGGTGAGGAGCTTTCGTGTATTAACATACTGTATAACTGTATCTCTTACTTTGGCCACCTTATTATTCCTGCAGGGTATCTGATCACTGGCAGAGCGTAGCTGTTTGTTGCCCGGGATTTGCCCACTATTGCCCACTTCTCGCCAATGTGCTCTGGGCGAACCGGGAACCGGGAACCCCCCGCATGCAAGTCCTGTGACTTTACTGATTGAGCTATCCAGCGAGCCATATATATATATATAATGAGTACACAAACCTTATGAGTGTCTTAAATGTAAAGTAGTTAACTTAAAGTTATTTATGTCTAAGTAAGTAGAAAATTACAGCAGTTCTGAATAAAATGCCCTTTAGTCAAACATTCAATCAAGATCCACATGGATATTTTATTTGTTCTAATTATACTATGTATTACTGTATTTTAATGATTAGCACTAAAATTACTGGCAATTTTTTTCAACCAGTCAGGAATAAATGACAACAGACAAAGTCTAAAAGCTTCCTCAGTCTGAGGGAAGTTCCATATTATCCTCCAGTTTGGCTTCACTTCACACTTGCAAAGAACTGGCTCGTTACGTGAACAAAAGACACAAAAGTGAGTAGGTGTGATTACCCTCCCCCAAGAAGGACACCAGACTGAAAGAGTGGACATGACTCAAGTTCCACACAACTTCACCTGAGCCATGAAAACCAGTTATATTTGTAAACTGCTTAACAAGAAAATTCCTCATGGATCCATAACTTTAAAGGTTCCGCTCAAATCAAGACTTGGTTAACATATTGATGTATGAAGGAATTTAGTGTTTATAGCAGGAAATCAGCATCCTCATCCACCATGTCCAGTAATAAATGGACATCTGAATACATGTGTCATGCCAGCTGATATTCTTTCAGTTCTGTGTCATTTCAATCACCTTTACTGCCAAATGTTACCACAATCGGCTGATTGTGACGGCTCAATAATTTTCAAGTTAACCCAGACTTTTCCTAAAGTAGAAACATTACCAAAAATGTAGGAACCTTCAGTCTGAGTAAAGTTAGGCATTATCCTCTATTTACAATAGGCTTCACTTCACACCTGTAAAGAACTGGCTCGTCAGTTGAACAAAGGACTGTGAGAAGGAAAACCATGTCCCCCATGAAGGACTGAGAAACATTTCTGGTCTAAAAGAATGTACCCAATGTTTAGACAACCTGGTTTAAAAATGGTCAAATTAACTGGATGTTTTTAAAATCTGTAAATAAAACTTGTTAAAAATAAAGTGTTACATTTATGGCTTCAGGATTTAAAAGTTTCTCATAATTATCCACCAACTAACAAAAACGGTTCATTTAAAAAACTGTGGGTGGGAAGTTGTGTGCTTTAACCACTAGGCTCTTTGAAGTGATGGATCTCTGAAGAATCTTCTGTTTAAGTAGTGTTTTTGGTTGCATCACATCAGGTAACAGTACTGCAGGACTCTGATGCTTTGAGCAGAAGGGGATGGTGTGAGACCAGTCTAACTAGTGCTGTGGATTGGTTGCTCTGTCTGAAAAGAGGCTCTCTATTGTTATGTTCATCTGAATTTGATTAGAAGATTCAAATGCTAATTTTTTAATTTAAAACAGCTCCTGGAGCAGGCAGACTGACACACACTACATCCAAGTGAATATGGCTGAATATATAGAATGAGAATTTAAGAATTTCATTAGGTAGATTAGTAAAGTCCAATTCAACCTAATACACCCAGTAACTGATAAACCTCCAGAAGGTAGTTTGGCAGCTGTTCTGAGAACTGTGCCTATACTTGGTATTTGACCCAGGTCAGATACTAAAGCTCCACCTTTTGGTTTTACCCTGGAATTGTGTCTTTGGTGCTAAAATGGGGGTGGCCTAATTAACATTTTTAACACCTTCCTCAGACAGACCAAGGAGGGGGGCTGCTGACAGTCGGCTGATGAGGGTGTGATAAGTGTGTGATCAGCGTCAGAAAGGGCACTGACAGTCGACTGAAATCAGTGAAAATAAACCACTCCATCTGTATATATATATTTTACTCTAATCTTCTAGCAAGTGCTTTAAGGACTATTTTTAGATCTACGTTTATCAATGAAATTGGTCCTAATTTGTTGAAAGTGTAGGGTCTTTCCCTGGTTTTTGGAGCAGACTTATAAAAGCTGAATTTATATTTGCGGGTAATGAATGCTGTTGTTTAACTTCAACTATCATTTTGTAGAAGCTGGGTGCCAGTATGGACCAGAATTCCTTATAATATTCAGTTGGGAATCCATCTGGCCCTAGAGCTTTTTTTATTTGGCATCTCTTGCAGGAAGAGCTTTATGTAGTTCGGCCAAAGACAACAATGAGTCTTGCCTTGTGTTTTTTTTCTTCCTTTAACTTTGGCATTTCTTGTTTATTTAGTAAAACCTCTATGGCTGTGAAGCAGCTGTTCTATCCTGTAGCTCAGTGGCTTAAGTTGACCATTGACATTGACATTGGCAGACGTTGCGGAGAAACGCAGATGGAGACACATTTTGAAATTGCGACTGTGGCTACAGTCTTTATTCGTCAAACATAAAACTGACACCAGTTGTTCAGTGAAGCTTTAGGATTCATAAAATGAAAAAAATTTGTAATAACTATTATGGTTGTGCTGCAACAAGTCTGTTTATAAAGGGTGAAACTCTGCTTTCACAGAGCAGAGTGAGTGTAATTAAGCACACACTTCCTTTAAATCCTTTCAAAATAAAAGCACCAAGACAAATAATGGGTAATTATGACTATTTAAAGACTAATTAACAGTTACGTAATCACTCAAAGATGCTTCCTCTAAATCCTTTCAAAAATAAAAGCATGAATTTAATTTATTAGCTTTAATGGCACCGTTTTTGCATCTGAATAGTTACTTATGACTATTAAGACTAATTGACAATTACATAATTACCCACAAACATGTGCTCTAAATTATTTCAAAATAAATTCTGTCACCTTTTACGTTGGTGAACTTTTTCATCTTTTTAATCTTTGTCTTCTTTTTACCTTGGTCAACTTTGTAATCTTTATTATCTTTTTATCTTGGTCAGCGTTTTAAGCGTTATCTATTTAATCTTTGTCATCTTTTTGTCGTAGCCAACGTTTTACCATCAGCAACTTATCACTGTTTGGCATCTTTTCGGCAACAGAACAGCTCTCCCACGTAATTTCTCTGAGAAATTACCTTTTTTAGTTTGTCCTTATTGCTTTTTAGTTGGTTGGCTAAATATTTAAAACATTTATTGGCATGGTCGAAGTTTTCACAATATAAATGTGCTATCTGAAACTGAGTTTTACAATCAATTACATTATTTAGTTCCAGCTGTACATTTCTTAGGTCTTAACAAGGAGGCAGTATATGTGTAGCACTTCAAAGCAACCACCTCTTTTACTGCAGTACAGTTGCGTTGCCACTGTGCAGCAGGTGCGATCCTGATTAAGGATTTTTAATCCTGCAGCAAGCTGTAAAAATCAGGGTGCTAGTCTCGGTTGAACCTCCAGGTGGCGCAAAGATGTGAGGTCCGACTGTTCATTTCTTTTTTTTTTTTTTGTTCTGTCCAGCAGTTTAGCAAGCAGCATGTATTACGCTGAATGCCACATTGTGATGGACAGCTTTGCTTTAACAAGAAGAGTATATATAGAATATATAAAGGGGTGCAACCAGCTGCTGAAACCAAGCAAATCTGTTAAGTAAACAATCGGAGCAAAAAAAATAAATAAATAAATAAATAAATAAAAAAATAAATAAGAAGCATGGATGTACCTTAGGCTAACACATTCATAACTAAACAATTTTTGTACTGTGGTTTACCTTGGAGATTAATACTAATACCAATAATAGTGCTAAGGTATGTGCACATACTAATTCAAACATACATACAATATACATACATATGTGCATTATTATACATATCCCATACTACTTAATAAAAGTCATGACATACAACACCACAAATTCCATATTCACACATTATTCATATTGGTAGTGATAAGTATCAATAATACTTACAGTTGGATTTGGAAAGTGTCCCACTACAAGGTTAGTAAGGCTGTAGCTTAACATTATTCACCCAAAGGGTGAGGCAGACGTTGGTGCATGAACAATGCCACTTGTGGAAGCCAGGGTGATGTGAGGGGCTCCGCCACTACGCCCATCCAGCAAGCAGAGGAAGGAATCCCAGCAGCCAGAGAGCCCACACACCTTCAGTTCCAGGAGGGCAGGTGTTGCGACCCAAGCCGCCCACACAGAGCCCCCCAGGCAGAGCTGCAGCAGCCACAGAGACAGCACCCGAGGCCAGAGTGGGCCACCGGGGGTCAACGCTGTCCGCCCCATGAGAACCAGGGGCAAACGCTCCCCCCGGCGGGAGGGTCGGCCTGAAAGAGTAGAGCCCGAGGACC
Source organism: Betta splendens (assembly GCF_900634795.4). NCBI lineage: Eukaryota > Metazoa > Chordata > Actinopteri > Anabantiformes > Osphronemidae > Betta > Betta splendens. The sequence goes on along the minus strand of NC_040899.1, from coordinate 18,006,293 downwards.
CACGGTCCGTAGGGAGCCCGCCAGAAGATGCCCCCGCGCCCAGAGTGGGGCCCGCCCCCAGTCCACCACCCCCACATGGGCGGAGCGGGGCCTACCCCATCGGCCCGACCTCATCCCCTGGCGCTACAGTGGCCTGCAGCACAAGGCCCGCAATTGGTGGGGGTCAGCAGAAAAGAGACCACCCAGGCAGACGATCATCGTACCCCGGGCGAAAAACCGGACCCCCCACACTTCAACCGCACCACACGCATACCAACTCACACAAACACAGACGCATACACCCACCCACATGTGCAACACACATCATCACATCAACACACACACACACCATAGACTCTCTCACAACAAACTAGTCAATCATACGTGAACCAATGCGCTCTCAGATACATTCTCGCACCCACACCATTCGCTTGATCACATTCGTGGGGAGGGTAGGTCTCCGGCCTGCCGTCCATGTGGCCCCAGGCAGGGACCGCAGCTCCTCCCGAGCCCCGACCAACCCCCCCAACCCGGGGGAGGCAGAGGGCAGCAGAAAAAGGTCCCCCAGAACCCTGCAACCCAGCTTGGACGTGAGTGTGTGGAACTAAAGTGCACTGAAGGTGGGTGACACCTCCAGGAGCACAACCGCTGGCTGACGGTGTGTCCCCCGGACAGTGCCCCCCCTCGCCCTAAATGTCTTTTTGCAGTTAAAACTGGGTGGTGATCTCTCCATCAGGGCCAGTGGCCGAGGCCACAACTGGCCTCAGCCCCAGGCCCCAGTGAAAGAGCCCACCCCCGGCCGTAAATGTATGTGTATGTAGCTAAGTATGAGGAACTTTGGGAGATACCCAATTCTCCGGGAGGTCCAGCAGACAGAGCCATCAATGGGAAGGCTCCGTCTACTGGCCCCCCCGGAAGGAGCCCCCAGATTCCTGGACAAGTGTGTATGACTAATGCAATTAAAACTGCAGAGCATCCCACTTGGAAGGGACGGAACCACTTCCCAGTATCCCCGGTCCCTCCATCAGCAGGACGCACCTTGCAGACCTAAGTGGATGAATGCGGAGAAATGTAGTTGGGAAGCAGAGCACCAGGGTCCGCAGAGCCAGGTTCCCGACTGGCTCTGCTACCTATCCCACCACCCCCCACAACCCCCAGCCAGGAAGGGACAGCCGAGACCCAGGGACCGCAGTACTACTGCCCAGGCGCCACACGCAGCACAGCCAGAGCCATCCTCACCCTTCTTTTGCACTTACCCATTCTCTCGCTCAAGTATGCCCATGCTCGCCCCGTGTAGTGTGACACTCAAACCCACACACATACTCTGCGGTTGTGCATTGAGGGCCAGCCTCCGCCCAGGGCCCAATGAAGGTTCTAGCCTGAGTAGTCCGCCAACCCCCCCTGCAACAGGCCCGAGCAGTTACCAGAGGGCGTCGGACCGCTAGGGCAGGCAGCGCCCCACCCGAGCAGGGGCAGCGCCCCAGGGGAGAGACACCCCTCCGGGCACAGACAGGCACCCCCAGAGGGAGTCCCCCGGATGCAGGTCACCCAGGTCTCCACCCCCAGGTCCGCCCCCGCACACCGGCAGGGAGGCCCGCCTCCGGCTCCCCGGAGACAGGCACACGCCAACCCTCAAAATGGTCCCACCTCGGCACAGGGCCGCCGGTCTCAGCAGCCACCACACCCCCGCCGCAGGGGACCCATGCGGCCAGCCCAGAGTCCACCAACCCGTTGTCCCGGTTCCTTAGGCAGGCAGGCACCACCAACCACTAGTCACCCCCCCACCACTGTGCCAGACATGACGCAGCACCCGAGCCCCACGCATCCTTACCTGGAAATGGAATCAATCAGAGTATAGTTTTGGTCATTGATTTGATGAAGCAGACAATGTTTCTAAGGTGGTATAATCTAACAAGCTGTTCAGGTATTGAGTAATGCTTAATTTTTTTTTAGTTTTCCAGTTCATGAGGATGATTTTCTTTGCGACACAGAGGGCAGAAAGAAGTGTGTGTGATGAGTTTGTCTCTAGATCAAGCCCACTTAGATCTCCTAGAAGACAAAGTGCAGGGGCTGCTGGGATTGGACAGCTTAACTGGGTTGACAGGTGTTCACATACTCTTTGCCAAAATTGCTGCACAGGTGAACATGACCAGAATGCATGTAGGAATCTATCTGCTGTGTTATCTGTACAGTGAGAGCAAATATTTGAGTTTGTGAGACCCATTTGGAACATCCTTTGTCCTGTATAGTGAGTTCTATGAAGAATTTTGTATTGTATTAGTTGTAAATTTGTATTTTTTGTCATTCTGAATAAATTAGAACATATGTTATTCCAGAACGTGTAATTAGTGGTGATATTGAGATCAGCTTCCCATTTAGAGATCGGAAGGCTCACTGTCTGGTCTACATTGGAAATTAAGATATAGATTTTGGATACTGTCCTTTTCCCTGATATATCAATAAATCGCTCTATTACTGGTGGTGGTTGCATGTGGATGGCAGTATTCTTACTTTTTGCATTAAGTATTGACTTTAGTTGTTGGTATTCTAAGAAATTGGCACTAGTGATTTCATAGTGAGACACTAGTTCTTCAAAAGAGGTAAACTTGTCTCTTGTGAAAACATGTTTCAGATGTGTTATCCCTTTGATATGCCAAGTTGGAAAGTGTATTGCCTTTTTGTTTTGTTTGATGTCTGGATTGTTCCAGAGAGGTGTGTTTTGGCAAAGAGTAAGCGAAGACCCATTGACCGACTGTTCATTTCTATCTGTGTCTGTACAGATAAAATTCCATTATGTGGTGATTATTAAGCACAAAAACAATGTTATGTTTCTTGTATCATTAAATGTAGAGTAGTTCATTTTTAAATATTATAGATATTTATGCGTCTTTGCTCACAAGTGCGCGCTAAAGTTTGTTGTCAATTGCCGAAGCTGCTGATGTCTTTACACAGTTCCCAGGCCAGCCGAGAAACATAGTCCCTCCTCCAGCCAATCCAATACGACAATCCAGTCGTAGCACTTCAGAGTGACCACCTTTTTTACTGCAGTACGGTTGCGTTGCCACCACACAACGGGTGCGTCACTGACTAAGGATTTTTAATCCTGCAGCAAGATGAAAAAAATCAGGGTGCTAGTCTCACTTTAACCACCAGGTGGCGCAAAGATGTGAGGTACGACTCTTCATTTCTATCTTTATCTGTACAGATAAATATCTGTGTGGCAATTATAAAGCACAAACAACGATGTCATGTTTATTGTATTATTAAATGTAGAGTAGTTAATTTTTAAATATTATAGCTTATTGTGCGTCTTTGCTCGCTAGTGTGCGCGCTAGTGTTTGTTGTCCATGGCCGAAGTTGCTGATGTCTTTACACAGTTTCCAGGCCAGCCGAGAGACGCAGTCCCTCCTCCAGCCAATCCAATAGACTAATATAAGTATAATAACATAAAATAGGAATCTATATTTATTGATCAATCTGTGTTATAAATGTATTTTATATGTATCTCTGTACTTGTCTTCTGGTTTGTTGATTATGAAGAAAAAATACAAAACAAACTGGATTTTCGATTCTCTTGATTTGAACGACAAACAGAATTCAAGTGGGTTTTTTTTCGACACAAGGCACGGAGTTGGATTTAAAGCTGTTGGTGGAGAAAGTTGGTGGAGAAACCAAACTCTTAAAATTTACTCAGACTGCAATGACCTATAGTTTGCTCTGACTCTGAATGAAACGTAAGAGCCCGAATGACAGATGATGTGTCCAGACAGAGCATAACCAGAAATGTATGACTTGGATCAAATTATCAATACGTGCTAGTGTTTGTTGTCAATTGCTGATGCCTTTATACAGTATGTCCTCGTGTTTAAGTACTGTGTCGCCCTGCTGCCCCGTCTTTGTTGATTGCACACAATAAGAGAAGAGACACACAGTGTGTTTCCAATTTATTTTGACCGTGCGTGTCATTGCAACTGAATGGGGGGCTGGGATGGCTAAATGGCCCATAGTTTGCATAAACGACCAATCAATGACTAGGAGAGAGCCCGAATGACATTTGATGTGTTTTTTAGTACTATATGATTTTTATCAATCCTCATCTTATATGTGGACATTTTGACACAAAAAGAGTAATTAAAACAAGAACTTAATCAGTAAATTTTTATTCACATTTTTAACAACAATTTTTGTTTTGCAATAGCAAACTACAGCCAAACTACACAGTACTGCTGCACGTCTAAAAGCAGCTTCCAGCACTCCTGGTATCCGATTTCCGCGGGTCCGATTTCTGCAGTCTTTCGTTTATTATGTCTTTCCAATCCTTCTCCGTAATTGAGGAGTACCAGTGCATGACGTACTCTTTGACCTTCCGCAAAACGTTCTTTAGGACTCCTTGCTTTCCATCTGAGCCTTTGCAGTTCACCTTGTGGACCCAGGAAGAGTACATGGTGAAGTCGTGGACGTGACGTGGACGGCCATCTTTGTGTTTAGCCTCATTCAAAATCTTTTCTTCCACGTCCGGTTCCACTGTTTGCAGGACTATGTCCGGGAGAATTGCTGTTGTCGTGCTGGCATGGAAGAACAAATTATTTGGGTTGGGGTAATGATGGGCAGATGCAAACCAGATGCCATGGGTGACAATGACAATTAAGTGAGACAAGTGAAACAGAAATAATATATCAAACGTACCATTTTTTTTTTTACTTTTTTTTTTACTTTTTTTCAGACTTTTGAGACGACTTTTGCTGATCGTACAGCCCGCTGGGAATGCAGAAAGACAAGATAATATTAAATTACAGAATAATAATCAAAATTGAATTACATTAGACACACTCAGTATGTATGTTTGGCTGAAATGTACCTTTCTTTTTAGTCTAGTGGTTTTCCTGTAGAAGGTCCGTGAATCCATCTGTCCAGGCATTTTTTAAGAATTGGTAGACATGTTGAGGTCCAAGAATAAATTGCAGAGGAGAATGAGCTTTTTTTATATCTCGTGAGGACGTGAGTGGCATCTCTCACCATGGCCAGGTGATCAGCTGATCTAACCACGCCCCCACGCTGCTACTTCCTCCACTGTATAACTCATAGACCAGTTTTGAATAGTGTTTACCTCAGGCCTGCTCCATTTTTGCGGAGGAAGGGGAAGACTCTCCGTGAGATCAGGGCTCATCTTGCCTCAGCTGGAGTCAACGTGTCCAAGCGGACTGTACGCAGACACTATAAGGCGCGTGAGCCAAGGCGTGTACGTCCGAGAGGTTCATGTCTTTTTGTGTTTATTATACGACGATGTTAATGTATGTTTAGCATTAAAAACTGCTTTCATTGACATGCACGCTCTTTTTCCTTCTAGCCATGTTATAGCTGTCATAGATGACCTCACTAAGAAGAATACAGCGTTAGTGGCTAGAGATATGCAAAAGATCCTGCAATCACATTATGAAGTGAACGTCAGCCAGACCTCTATACGCTACGCCCGCAGAAGGTTGGGATTGAAGTTCACCAAAACAGAGTTTTGTCCGATGATACGCGAACACAACAAAGAAGCGCGACTGCGACAGGCTCAGCAGTAGATTGAGACTAACAAACAGTTTCACAATGTGATGTTCACGGACGAAACAAAAATTGGCATTGGAACATTTTGCCAAAATGAGCTTCGCAAAGAAAGGACACTTGGGTTCCAAACCGCGACCTAAACATCCCCTCAAATTCCACGTTTGGAAAATGATTTCTAGGTGGGGACCAGGACTGATGATTATTTTCGAGGGGATTATGGATAGACAGTTTTTCAAGGAGTCCATAATCAAACGCACAGTGGGGCCATATATAAGAAAGTATTTTGGAACACGGCATTGTTTTTCCAGGACAATGACCCCACACATGTCGCTGCAAGAGCCTGGAGGTGGAAGGAATCAACTGGGTGCGCACACCGGTGGAGTCCCCTGATCTGAACCCCATAGAGCTAGTATGGCATCTGCTGAAAGACTTTATTCGCAGAGAAGCCAAGCCCAGCACCAAGGAGCAACTTATATCAGCCGTGAGGTTTTACTGGAGGAACAGACTCACAGCAAAGCTATGCAACACTAATTTCCGTGGTCATTCTTGTTGATTCCAACTCTCCTCTGACATCATGAATATCAGTATACTTGTGTATTTATTCGTAGCTCTGAGGGTCCTCTCCATGTCTATCCATGCTAGACAGTGACATGATAGACAGAGAGGAGAAAACAACAAGTAGCAACAAAGGACAGACGGGATGGTAGGACCATGGACTGAACACAAACAGCGATATATATATATATATATATATATATATATATATATATATATATATATATATATATATATATATATATATATATATATATATATATATATATATATATATATATATATATATATATATTAGTATCAGTATCCTTGCTGTTCCTAGGACTGCACTTTTCTGGACTGAGATGTCGGATGTTATTCCAGGGATCTGTTGTAGCCCTTCCTCCAATTTGGGGGTCACTGCCCCCAGTGCTCCAATCACCACAGGCACCACTGTGGCCTTCACCTTCCAAGCCTTCTCCAGTTCCTCTCTGAGCCCTTGGAATTTCTCTAGTTTCTCATGTTCCTTTTTCCTGATGTTGCCATCGCTTGGTATTGCCACATCCACCACTACGGCTTTCCTCTATTCTTTGTCCACCACCACAATGTCTGGTTGGTTCGCCATTACCATTCTGTCTGTCTGTATCTGGAAGTCCCACAGCATCTTAGCTCGCTCGTTCTCTACCACCTTGGGAGGTGTTTCCCACTTTGACCTTGGGGTTTCCAGTCCATACTCTGCGCAGATGTTCCTGTATACTATGCCAGCCACTTGGTTATGGCGTTCCATGTATGCTTTCCCTGCCAGCATCTTACACCCTGCAGTTATGTGCTGGACCGTCTCTGGGGCCTCTTTGCACAGTCTACACCTTGGGTCTTGTCTGGTGTGGTAGATCTGGGCCTCTATGGCTCTGGTGCTCAGGGCCTGCTCCTGTGCAGCCAGGATGAGTGCCTCTGTGCTGTCCTTCAGCCCAGCCCTTTCAAGCCATTGGTAGGATTTGTTGAGATCAGCCACTTCAGTTATGTTCCGGTGGTACATCCCGTGTAAGGGCTTGTCCTCCCATGATGGTCCCTCTTCCAGCATTTCATCCTCTGTTCTCCACTGCCTGAGACATTCACTCAGCACGTCATCTGTCGGGGCCTTATCCTTGATGTACTTATGGATCTTGGATGTTTCATCCTGGATAGTGGCTCTCACGCTCACTAGTCCTCTGCCTCCTTCCTTGCGGCTAGCGTACAGTCTCAGGGTGCTGGATTTGGGGTGGAACCCTCCATGCATGGTGAGGAGCTTTCGTGTCTTAACATCTGTGGTCTGTATCTCTTCCTTTGGCCACCTTATTATTCCCGCAGGGTATCTGATCACTGGCAGAGCGTAGCTGTTTATTGCCCGGGATTTGTTCTTGCCATTGAGCTGGCTTCTTAGGACTTGCCTTACTCGTTGGAGGTATTTGGCTGTTGCCACATTCCTTGTTGCCTGTTCAAGGTTGCCGTTTGCCTGTGGTATTCCAAGGTACTTGTAATTGTCCTCAATGTCTGCTATTGTTCCTTCTGGGAGTGAGACCCCTTCTGTGTGGATTACCTTGCCTCTCTTTGTCACCATCCTCCCACTTTCTCGAGCCCGAATGACATCCCGATGTCTGAGCTGTAGATCCTGGTGGTGTGGATCAGCGAGTCAATGTCTCGCTCACTCTTGGCGTACAGCTTGAAGTCATCCATGTAGAGGAGGTGACTTATGGTGGCCCCGTTCTGGAGTCGGTATCCATAGCCAGTCTTGTTTATTATTTGGCTGAGGGGGTTCAGACCTATGCAGAACAGCAGTGGGGACAGTGCATCTCCTTGGTATATGCCACATTTGATGGATACTTGGGCAAGTGGCTTCCCATTGGCTTCAAGGGTGGTTCTCCACAACCTCATCGAGTTTGCAATGAAGGCCCTTAGAGTTCTGTTGATGTTGTACAGCTCCAAGCATTCAGTGATCCATGTGTGTGGCATTGAGTCATAGGCTTTCTTGTAGCCGATCCAGGCTGTGCACAGGTTGGTGTGTCGCACTCTGCAGTCTAGGCCAATTGTTCTGTCAACCAGGAGTTGATGTTTGGCTCCTCTGGTATCCTTACCAATGCCCTTCTGTGCTTCGCTCATGTATTGACCCATGTGCCCACTTATCTTAGCCGCGATGATGCCTGACATGAGCTTCCATGTTGTGGAGAGACAGGTTATTGGCCGGTAGTTGGATGGGACTGTACCCTTTGAGGGATCCTTTATTATCAGGATCGTTCGCCCTTCGGTTAGCCATTCAGGTTGAGTCCCATCCCTTAGCAGCTGGTTCATTTGTGCTGCCAGGCGCTTATGGATTGCAGTGAGCTTCTTTAGCCAGTAGGCATGGATCATGTCAGGGCCAGGTGCTGTGCAGTTTTTCATACCTGAGACTCTATGTTGGATGTCTGCCACTGTGATAGTCACTGGATTCTGTTCAGGGAGGTTGCTGTGATCTTCTCTCAGATCCACCAGCCACTGTGCATCGTTGTTGTGTGATGCCTCCCTCTCCCATATCCCTCTCCAGTACTGTTCATTTTCCAGCCTTGGTGGGTCTACTCTGCTGTTATTACCCTGCCATTGAGAGTACACTTTCGCAGGTTGTGTTGCGAACAGCCGGTTTATTCGTCTGGCTTCGTTGTCTCTGGTGTACCTCTTTAGGCGGCTGGCCAAGGCTTGTAGCCTTTGCTTGGCAGTTTAGAGTGCTTCAGGTATGGGCATCTGGCTGTACCTCTTGGGCATCGGTCTTTTCATTGCACCTCTCTGGGCCTCTGTCATTTGGTTCACTTCCCTCCGAGCTGCCTTGATTTTTGCCTCCAACCTTCGTTTCCATGGTGGGTATTGTTTCTCATGGCTCCCATGGTTGCTCTTATAGCCAAGCACCTCTAGGATCACTGATGCTGAAGCGTATATCAGCTCATTGGTTTCTGTGATTGTTGTGGTATGGATCGCTCTCAATGCTGCATTCACATCTTCCATGAGACTTCCTGATGGTACTTCACTTAGCCGTTGTAGTGGGGTTCGGGGTTGCCTGTTCAATCTCGCCATGATCTTATCTTTCAGGTCAGTCGCTGCCTTGCTCAGCGTATCTGTGCTCATTGGGGCTTTGTACCCAATTTCCGGTTGGGGAGACGGTGAAATCTCCCCTCTGAGCTGGCATTCTGGCTCCCCCTTGCCGTAGCATTTGTGTTGTATCTCGTGAATCTCAAGTTGTGATTGCAGTTGCTGTTTGTGGATGTTGGAACATTGAGCTACTAGTTGCTTCGCAGTCAGCCTTCAATGTATGTTTCTCTGTTCCCATTCGCCGCACATTCTTTGCATGTAACCCCTCTGACTAGGGTTACTTGAGTAGTAGCATTCTAACAGAGCCTTGTCCTCGCATCTCAGCCATTTCTTTCTTGTTCCAGTAGCCCACTTCTCGCCAAGGTGCTCTGGTTCCCCAGCACCTGACGCAGACCTTGTTAGACCGAGCGACGTCTGAGCCAGTATCTCATGTGGGTCATTGTCTCTCATCATGTGAGGTAGGCAGTAGCTTGAAGGGTCTTGCCCAAGGACCCACACTGGATGCTTATTCGCCCTAACGGGGATTCGAACCGGGAACCCCCCGAATGCAAGTCTATATATATACACACACTCTATTCTCACCCTCCGCGGGTGGTCTCATCCACTTTCCAAGCTCGGGTCCTCTACCAGAGGCCAGGGAGCTTGGGGGTTCTGCGCAGTATCCTTGCTGTTCCTAGGACTGCACTTTTCTGGACTGAGGTTTCTCCAGGGTTTTTCCAGGGATCTGTTGTAGCCACTCCTCCAGTTTGGGGGTCACAGCCCCCAGTGCTGCGATCACCACAGGCACCACTGTGGCCTTCACCTTCCAAGCCTTCTCCAGTTTTTCTCTGAGCCCTTGGTATTTCTCTAGTTACTCATGTTCCTTTTTTCTGATGTTGCCATCGCTTGGTATCGCCACATCCACCACTACGGCTTTCCTCTGCTCTTTATTCACCACCACAATGTCTGATTGGTTTGCCATTACCATTCTGTCAGTCTGGATCTGGCAGTCCCACGGGATCTTGGCTCGCTCGTTCTCTACCACCTTGGGAGGTGTTTCCCACTTTGACCTTGGGGTTTCCAGTCCATACTCCGTGCAGATGTTCCTGTATACTATGCCAGCCACTTGGTTATGGCGTTCCATGTATGCTTTCCCTGCCAGCATCTTACACCCTGCAGTTATGTGCTGGACCGTCTCAGGGGCCTCTTTGCACAGTCTACACCTTGGGTCTTGTCTGGTGTGGTAGATCTGGGCCTCTATGGATCTGGTGCTCAGGGCCTGCTCCTGTGCAGCCAGGATGAGTGCCTCTGTGCTGTCCTTCAGCCCAGCCCTTTCAAGCCATTGGTAGGATTTGTTGAGATCAGCCACTTCAGTTATGTTCCGGTGGTACATCCCGTGCAAGGGCTTGTCCTCCCATGATGGTCCCTCTTCCAGCATCTCATCCTCTGTTCTCCACTGCCTGAGCCGTTCACTCAGCACGTCATCTGTCGGGGCCTTATCCTTCATGTACTTATGGATCTTGGATGTTTCATCCCGGATAGTGGCTCTCACGCTCACTAGTTCTCGGCCTCCTTCCTTGCGGCCAGCGTACAGTCTCAGGGTGCTGGATTTGGGGTGGAACCTGTGGTGGAAATTTTCCATAAAGAAGCAGATGAGAGAGTTGTCCTTTTGTGCGATTTATTTAAATAATAAAGAAAATAAAAATAATGTGGAAAGCAAATAAAAAGCACGGATGTTGATCGTGCACATCAACAAACCAAAAACCAGCTGGGGAGATCAGTGCACACACCACAAAGGTGTGATGCAAAGAGCCCACGATCCTCAAGTTGCTTCTTCCTTTTAGTTTCTCTGTCCGACTAGGGTGGAATGTCTTTCTAACCCAATCAAATTACATGCACCATCTCCTCCCTGTCGCAGTGTGTGTGACGATATTTACATTCTCACACCTGCATTGCTGACGTCCAATTATCTGTGAGAAAGGAGCACCAAGTCTCAACAGACAGAGACACAACTCCCCGACCTTGGGTTTGGCAGCTAGAGTTGAGAGTCTATCAGGCAGAGACAACCATTGAACAATCTAGGTGAAATGTCAAATGCATACAGTAAGACAAAACATAAGATATTATTTGCAGAACATAAGTCATAAATTATGTAATAACTGCATAGAAATAAGGAAGAGACTATTTTTCCCATAACACTCCCCCCTTTTGATCACACATTAATCAAACACTAAAAGAATAAAAATTGTCAACATCACATTCTGTAATAATAAAAGATCCTTGCAAATGAAACAATAAGGGTATTAACTCATCAAGATTCAAAATACACCTTCACATAAAATGCAAGTAACTTAGGGACAAAAGGTTGGGAGCTGTTTTTGGTGGGTAGTTATACAAGAATAACCTCTGTATTGCCATGTGAAGAAAATAAGCCAATAGTCATATTTGTGTCAGATTATATTTTGTGGTCAGATAGCCTAAGACCATCGTCAAAGTCATTAAGTGAATTAGAGTTGGGGTTTTTGAACATAGTGCATTGTGTCATTTGATACGAGAGTGTTGCTGAGGTCGCACGCATGATGAGACCTTTAACCAGTGGGATAACGCAAAAACCAAACAAGAGAATCACAGCCATCTCAATAATAAAGGAAACAGCTGCGGACATGAGAACAGATTTCCATTTCCAGACATTTCGTCTAGCCAATTTCAAGGGAAAGAACCTATACCACAGTTAGCTGAGATTCTGAAGGACGTGGAGCGCCTTCACCACAATACCATTAGAAACAGTGTTATTCAGGATGTAAGTACAACATGCGTCTCCAAACATAACACAAACGCCTCTTTTTTCTGCTAACAACATGTCTACGGCCATTCAACTGTAATGTAATAAAGACAATTAATGTATGATAGTCATAGGTTTCCGGTGGGGTTCTGTATCATATAATCTTAAGCTAGATTTCATACTTTCGGATCTTTCATTGTACATTTGCGTCTAGAATGAATAAGAGATTCAGGGATTTAACCACAATGATGATGCATATTTCCGCTTGTGTTGTCTTAATAGATAGATAAAAAATAATTGTAGCAGTGAATAAAGTGATTGTGGACAAATTAAACACCAAATCAACTTCAGGATATTTAAACTCAGTGTTGTGAAATTTTCTTTTTCAAAAGTAGTGTGTAAAGTTATATAGAAACATCATATGCTAAAGGCAACAATCCAAGTAACATAAAATGAAGTCTAACACAGCATGGTTACAATTGATGTCTCGTAACAATCTTCTTCTTCCTGTTGAACAGTAGCGTTAGATTGTTTCCAACCTGTGTGTTGACGTATTGACAGTTCGTTGGAGTCTTCCAGGTTGTGATCAGCTGATCACAGAGACACTTGGGATTTGTTATCACTGCCAGGTTTCCTCCCAATGTCGTCTGAGTCACTGTCACTCCCGTGATGTGAAGAGTCTACACGTCGTCCAGCGTCGGCAACTCAAGGCTGCTCGTGTGTGTGTTTTCTCAGGAGCGTGTGTGTAGATGTATGGTCTGACAGTGTGATTCACCGGCGCAGCTTCAGGCGGCGCTTGGCTCACACCTTTAGCTGAACGGTCAACGCAGCCTCGCCTCAGTGCATGTGTGAGCACAGCGAGGGTCGTCCTTCTCAATTCTTTTCTTTAGTGGTGAATTCTCCGTGGGATGTGGATGGAGGGTCGTCTGTTGGATCCGGGACCTTCCTGGATGGAGTGGATCCAAGTCGCTCTTTCTGCGATCTTTACAGCCGTGTGGGTCGTCAGAAGGACCTGGAAGGAGCCTCGCCACCGTGGAGTCCCAGTGCTTCCTACTGAACTCCTTAACGATCGCCCAGTCCCCTGGTTGAATGGTGTGTAATGGTCCTGTCGCCTGTTTTCAACTGTTGGGAAATCTGAATTGTGGAGAAAAGATGTTTGGGCGGCACGGCTGCCATCAGGCCCAAACCAGACTCCATGGCTACAGGTGGAACCATTCGTCTGCTAGAGTCAGCGTTCCTGTGAGGTAGAAAATGTTTAAAGCACAGGGAGAGAGAGGAGGAGAGGGTAGAGAGAGTTGGAGAGGGAAATGAGGATCAGGAGAGGGAGGGGTTGTTGGGCAGTGACCTTCGCAGCAGTGTCTGCAGCTACATGTCGGCACAAACAAAGTCGTCATTGATGGTGTGAGTGGGACAGTTAAAAACAGCATTAGCTGTAGGCAGCAGGACAGCGTCCAGCAAAGCAGAACCTAATCATGATGTGAGATAGGTTTGCAATCATACTTCAAAACGTCCTATGCTTCCACAGTGAACCAAAGTGTCACAAGCATCTGTGGAGTCTGTGTAGATGGTAACAGACTCTCCTTCTGCTAGTTTACTAGCTTCAGTCAATGTGATCAACTCTGCAGCCTGAGCAGAGTAGTCTCTTAGCAAAGCGCCAGACTTCAAGACGGCATCTTGATAGTAATGTTCAGCATGTTGAGCAAAGTGGAGTTGTATCTAAGCCATCGGGCTGTGGAAAGATGTGATCTATTCCAAAAGAATCAAAGACACAGTATGAGGACAAAAGAACAGAAGTCGTACAACCTGATTTCTCATTCACTGTTTGAGTGAAAGGTCGCGTAGGGTCAGATCAGGAAGACCCAAAGTAGGAGCCGTCTGAAGAGCAAGCATGAGGTCAGTGAACGTTGTTCAGCCTCAGACGTCCACGTGAGACAAGAAGTGGACAATGAAGACGTCTGCATCAGAACGCTGAGTGGGACCTCAGAGAAGGTAAAGTTACGAATGAAGTCCTACAACAAGAACAAAGACCTAGAAAAGACATCAGCTGTTTTTACGTGCACGGTTTAGGCAGGTTTCAAATTGCTTCAACTCTGTTGGGTGAGATGGATTTGCCATCAGCTGTAATTACAATGACCCAGAAAATAACCCTGAACAAACTGTAATATAGACAGGCTCTCTTTGTGGCCTGTAGCATCCGATGTTTCAGTAGCTTAGTGGTGTCTGCAGTAACACCATCTATGGCTTCCTTTAAGAGGGTGTTGTTGTTTACATGGTCTGTGGTCAGATTTAGGTGTGATGACCACTGGTTCACATCCTCTGATCAAACCTACATCATATCTGTGTGTGAGCCACAGGGAAGCAGGGCTTCCTGTAAGGCTGAGTGTTGGGTCAGAGCGTCCTCTAAAAAATGAAAATAAAAACAAAAGCATGAAGTGTGTCATTAGAATGTGGGGGTATCAAGTTCACTGTTTGCTGCACATGACGGGCAGAATAAGAAAAAGTTTTCTAAAAGTATGCAAAGTAGGTGAATACGTCACATGGGGTCAGAAGTCGTTCACCAGTCTCCACCCCGTTGACATCTGTTCACGAAAGGACCCACGTCTTGCGTCTGTCTCCATCATGTTTTCACAGAGGGACGTGTGGAACTGAGAATAAACATCAAAAATCTTTTTGTTCGTTAGTAAAAGAAATCGCAAGCGCAGACCTGTGTTCATCCCAAAAGAGGGAAGTTGAGGTCAGTTTGAGTGTGTGTTTGATATCATAACTCTTCAAACCTCTCATCAGGACCAGAAGACACATGTGCTGTACAGGACCGGTCAGATGCGTCTCTGGAGGTCGTATCACATGGAAACAAGCTGTGATGCAGCCTGTGTGAGGGCCTCAGTTACAGCCCCCCCTCAGCAGCCAATGATAAGAGCACAGCTGAGCTGAAGTTAACACCAACAAAAGAGGGATTATTTAAAATGTCTGTAAATGTAACCTGCACTCCGTCTAGAGTGGAAATCAATCAAATACCTAAACTACACGAGATCTCTTCCTAAGAATTTAACTGGGCATAAGTTTGAAAGCAAAAATGAATGTTAAAGTGTCTTGCTGTCAGATGTTGCACAAGACAGTAAAACAGTAAGTTTTTCTTTAATAGTCTGGTACGTACAGTAATTATTATTACTTCTCTCTAATAGTCGTCTTCCCTTTAATAGTCATTAATAGTCTGTTTCAGTTGGTTTCAGTCTTCCTATAGTCTTTTTTTTTTTTGTTGTTTTTTTCTACAGTCTGTTTTGTTTTCCTATAGTCTGGTTTTATTTTGTTTTCTTCTAGTCTGGCCAGACAAACCCATAGTGTGCACAAATCTTTTTAGAAACATGAAGGATTTTATTACTGAATTTGTTGCAAGTTAAAATTGTTTAAACCCATCAGACTGTAAAGTCATGCAGCAGTTGTCATTTAGCTGTTTGTCATCATTTTAAAACGTCTTGTACGTCACGTGAAAAGGAACCGTCACCTTCCTCCTTCCCCAACCATCAGTCTCATGTGAGCGCCAGTGGGTGAAGCCTTTCGATGGGACAGTTGTTCCTCGATGACAGACCTTTCCTGGATCCTCAGATGCAGCTCTTTTGGGCCGATCACGTCTTTCAGAGTCCGGCGGTTTCCTGCCTTAGATTTTTTGTGTGTTCTGGCGACAGAGCCTTTCCCGAAGTATTTCCTCAACGTTAGGCCCCTCTAGGCCCGGGTCCCTCGTATCTTGAAAATACTTCACTCTGCGAACGCGCTCCATCTTTCAGAAGCCGTCTTTTATACTCAGTCCCCCACGTGTGGACCACGCACAGATCAAAAACCCATGTCTGTATCCTCAGTATAGACGAAAGCTCGGTTCCACGAGCCAACCCTTAGCAACCGACGTCTCACCACCCAGAGCAGACTTTCACCTAATTAAGAACATGTATTATTGGGATTTTTTTTCTTCTTCTTCTCGATCTAATTAATTTTCCGAATCAAATTTAGTGTTTCAACCAAATAGAAGATTTCTTTTCTTTTTTTTCAACCAATTGAAATGTTTCAGCTAAATTAAAAAATAAAAGTTCCAATCTTTTTGTTTTTCCCAAATCAAAGGAATCTCTCTCACCGGCTGAGCCAAGTTAAGATTTGAGTTTGAATCTGAGTTCGTTGGATCTCGTCAGAGGTGATCCAGACGGGTGAGCAGTCCTCCCACTAAGAACAGCTGTAGAGGTTTGGAGGCTGAGCGAACCTAGTCCTCAGGACTATCGTCCCTGGTCACACCGTCCAGACGATCTGCCGCGGGATCCTGCCGACAACGCCAATTTCTGTGGTGGAAATTTTCCATAAAGAAGCAGATGAGAGAGTTGTCCTTTGGGTGGCTATCTGACTCAATAGTGTCTCTCTCAGATTTTTAGGTCCAACAATAAGAATTTCAGTTTTATCTGAATTTAGTTGAAGGAAGTTTTGGGACATCCAGAATTTTATGTCTTTTAAACAACCCTGAATTTTGACTAGTTGATCTGTTTTGTTTGGTTCCAAGGACATATATAGCTGAGTATCATCTGCGTAACAATGAAAATTAATAGAATGCTTTCTAATAATCTCACCTAGAGGAGACATGTATGGGCTAAACAAAATTGGACCAAGCACAGAACTCTGTGGTACTCCATAGCTAATCCTTGTGCATGTGGAGAATTTCTCATTAACATGAACAAACTGGAATCTGTTCAACAAATAGGATTTAAACCATCCCAATGCTGCTCCTTTGATCCCGATTCCATGTTCTAGTGTCTGTAATGTTATGATCAATTGTATCAAATGCAGCACTACAATCTAACAGCACAAGGACAGAAACTAGACCATTGTCCGAAGCTAATAGAAGATCATTAGTGACTCTAACCAGAGCTGTTTCTGTGCTATGATGTTTTCTAAATCCTGACTGAAAATCTTCGTACAGATTATTCCCACTCAGGTGATCAGATAATTGTTTAGCCACGATTTTTTCAAGAATCTTGGAAAAAAATCGTAAATTTGAAATGGGCCTATAGTTGGCTAGTTGTCCAGGGTCAAGGGTTGGTTTTTTCAATAGAGGTTTGACCACAGCCACCTTAAAAGCCTGTGGTACATAGCCTAGTTGTAAAGATTGGTTGATTTGATTTAATATGGACGAGCTGATTAAAGGTAGAACTTCTTTGAGTAATCTGGTTGGGATTGGATCTAAAAGACAAGTGGACGACTTGGAAAAGTTGATTATTGAGGTTAACTCCATATGAGTTATGGGGTAGAAGCTGTCTAGGTAAGACAGAGGATTTGGTAAATTAAAGTTAATGGATCTAGACAGTGCTCATTTGGAAGAGGTCGCTGCTGAATGTTTTTTCTAAGGGCAATAATTTTATTAGTAAAGTAGTTCATAAAGTCATTGCTGCTGAGATTTAAGGGGACAGTAGACTTAACACAGCTTTGACTCTTAGTCAGCCTGGCTACAGTGCTGAAAAGAAACCTGGGGTTGTTTTTGTTTTCCTCAATTAGGGAGGAATAATATCTTTTTCTAGCAGCACTTTTTTTATTTTATTAGACTGTCCTTCCACGCATTGCAGTTTACATTTATTTTGGTGGAACGCCACTGTCTTTCTAGTTGTCTGGTCCTGTGCTTTAGGCTGCGGATCTCTGAGTTATACCACGGAGCCAACCTCCTCTGATTCACTGTCTTCTTCTTCA
This sequence comes from Betta splendens, assembly GCF_900634795.4. Classification (NCBI taxonomy): domain Eukaryota; kingdom Metazoa; phylum Chordata; class Actinopteri; order Anabantiformes; family Osphronemidae; genus Betta; species Betta splendens. Next base: position 17,988,661 of record NC_040899.1, on the reverse strand, counting down.
GAGGAGCCACTGTCTCTAACATTGTACGTAGAGAAGCTGCAGCATCATCTACAAGACAGTCAACCTGTTCATAAGGATTAAGGTGACTGTTCTCTATCTACAAGACATTGAGGCAAAAGATGATGGAATCATCTGCTTGAATCTGGCAACAGCCTTGTCAGATAAACATCTGCTATAGTAACATTTCTTTCCAGCTGATGTAAGGTCAATTATGCTAAATTCAAAAGTTATTAAGAAATGGTCAGATAACAGAGGGTTTTGGGGAAGAACTATTAAATTATCAATTTCAACCCCATATGTCAGGACAAGATCGAGGGTATGGTTAAAACGATGAGTGGGTTAATTTACATGCTGTGTAAAACCAATTGCGTCTATTAAGGAGTTAAAAGCAGTGCTGAGACAGTTACTGTCAACATCTACATGAATGTTAAAGTTTCCCACTACAATGACTTTATCTGTGCTAAGAACTAAGTCAGATAAGAATTCAGAGAATTCAGTTAAGAACTCTGAATATGGAACAGGAGGACGGTAAACAATACAAAACACAACTGGCTTCTGAGTTTTAGAGTCTGGGTGAGAAAGGCTCAGAGTGAGGCTGTCAAATGAGTTATAACTATGTTTAGGTTTAGGAGTAATTAATAAATCTGATTTATAAATTGCTGCTACTCCTCCACCTCTACCTGTACTTCTAGGAAAATGATAGTTGATGTGACTCATTGGAGTTTACTCATTTAAAGTAACATATTCATCCTGCTGCAGCCAGGTTTCAGTGAGACAGAACAAATCTATGTGATGGTCACTTATCAAGTCATTTATTAATAAGGATTTAGATGAGAGACATCTGATATTTAATTTAAACCAGACTTTGTTAACTTGCTGTTACTTTGTTCTGTAAGAGGAACTGTTTTGATGTTTATTAAATTTTGGTAAGTCACTCCACTTTGATTTGCGTGTGACTTGTATAGTTTGGGTGGTCGGGGAGCAGACACAGTCTCTATGCAATAACTAAGACTTAGAGTCGGTGGCGGCTGTAGAGAACGTGCAGAGAGGCGTGTAAGACTGCGACTCTGCGTCCCGGGCTCCACTCTGAGTTGTCACGGAGTGAAAATAGTTTTATTAATTAACAGCCATTAGCCAACCAGAAGCATAAAAGTGACAAATAAAGTTAGAAAATCGAATCAGTGCTTTTATTTTGAAAGGATATGAAGAAAGCATGTGAAGGCAAAACAGTACAATAGTTTTATTTACTAGTCATAATAAACCAGTTGAAAGTATAAAGTAGCTATTTTTAGCTAAAGATCTGGATTGGTGCTTTCATTTTGAAAGGATTAAGATTGTGTGGGCTTAACACGTAAACTACAAAATAAACTCTATAATATAGAATAATGGTATTAAAGCTAAATATATACATGATTTGCTGTTTTAATAATTTATTTTATACTTTATTAATTTATAATTTATTTAATAATAATTTGGAGTAGGTGTGCATGCTTAATTTCAAAATCAGAAAATAGTCACAACTAGTTACAATCATGCATTCAAAGGCACGAATAATGCTATTAGTGCTTTTATTTTGAAATGACCTGTATGTGCTTAACAAACAAAAAGCTGAGGGTTGTTTAAAGGTCGACCTGATGGAAAGGTTAATATGCTAATACAACATTATCCATCAATCATAGGTTAACAAGCTAAGAGAGGACAAAGCGGAAAAGGTTTCTCTGGGGAACCAAGATTATAAATGTTGTAAGAGTAATTAAATAAAAAGCTGAAAATGTTAACATTATAATGCAGAGGCTGAAAATACAAAATAAAAGCACAAATATTGCTTATAAATTGTAAGATTTTAATATTTGCTTTCCTACTGAAAGAATCTGAAGTGTGTATTGGTAAATTAGGTTTATTACTATTAACAGAATTACAGGTATTCAAGCTAAAAATCTGGCTTTCATTTTGAAATGATTTATAGGAAGAGTGTGTGCTAAATTACTAAAATAAATCTGTGATTTCAGCATGATCGGCTGCACCTAGGCTGTGGGACGGTTATTATGGTAATTCACATGAAGTCTCACAGACTACCGCTGCTGACTTGTAGAGGATTATAATTAATATAAATAAATAAATGGTATAAAATCTCTCTATTGCATGCCAGAACACCAAGACTTAACAGATCAACAACTCATTAATGAAGCAACTTGTTTGTTCTACATTCAGTAGGCTTACTATGCACGAGTAAAACTATGAAAAAACGCCACATTTTTTTAAATTGTCTTGTGGTCAAAATGATAATAATGAAATAAAACTGTGTTTTTCCGGTAAATTAAATTAAAACATTGGTCAGATGGGAATTTAAACTCTGAAAAGAGGTTTCCAAGCCCTTTCCCTTAACCACTGTACTACCCAGGTTTTAGACAATGGTCATTCACATGAGCTTATATAATACAATGAACAACAGCAATTTAAAGATTAATGATGGGAGCCAGTCGCCATCTACAGGCCAAAAGGGCGTAGAACACACTCTCACACACCGTGCAAACACGATGATACTGCTTTAAAGTAGATGCCAACCACAGTAGAGGCTGACACTTTTAATTCCTCCCACTTTGTTAAGAACTGAATGCATAAACATGCCTCCAATGGGAATCAAAACTAGATCTCCTACTCCCGAGTCAAGGACTAATACCATTGAGCCCCAGGATATGAGTTGTGGATGAGAAAAAAGCTAAAGCAGTTAAAAGATTTTCTATGAAAACTAAAGATTTTGACTTATGTTTTAATTCTGAACGGATTCAGATTCTGAAAGATCAGGTAGTGTAAAAAAGCTGAATGTGTACACCTGCTCTGATCAGGAATGGACAGTGTAATGAACTCGTCAGTTTTATGCATAGAGCTGCTGTGGACACTGAGCAGTAGAGAGTTTGAGCAGCAGAGTTTGACCTGTCAATCAAACTGTTTCTGAGCTCAATCACTGATCTACTGCAGTTGCGCCGTTGTCATGGAGACGGTGTTCCAAAGGCAGGAACTCCACAGTTTAGCTCAATCAGTTAGGGAAAGCTGATTTGCTCCCCTGCTCAACAGGCTTGTCACAGCAAAACCATAATGGTTATCACAAAAATAACTTCAGTTTATGAATCCCAAGGCTTCAATGAGCAACTGGTGTGAGTTTTATGTTTGAGTAAGAGTTGTAACCACAGTCGCAATTTAAAAATACCAGTCCTTCTGCGCTTTTCCTCAAAAGCCTCACAGAAAAATGCATTAGAGTGTATGGGAGAAATTTTGGAAATCACTTCAGATTTCCTCCAGACACATCATTAGAACAAAGACAAGTATGACTACGAACGCGTGAAAACATTATGATTAGAGAGTGAAAACTGTGGCTGTAGTGAGGAGTTAAAAGTTATGGCTTAAAAAGGTGTGCTCTCACACTAGCTGTGACATCACGCACTGTAACTAACGCAATACACACTAATGGAAAATCTGAAAATTTCCTCACAAACCACTATGCTAAGCAATGCCATTTGTGAAAGCTGGGGGGTTGGGAGGAACCCGGCCGCTACACCCAGTCAGACGAGTGAAGGGAAGAGACCCAGTAGCCAGGGAGCCCACACACCCTAAGTTTCGGGAGGGCAGGTGTCGCGACCCAAGCCTCCCACACAGAACATCCCAGGCATAGCCGCACCAGCCACAGAGACAACACCCAAGTCAAATGGGCCACTGTGGGTTAACGTTATATTATCTTTAGTTCTTGATGTGTGTGTGTGTCTCTCTCTCTCTCTCGCTCTCTCAATCAATACAGATCAGTAATCAAAAGGAGTACATTATGAAGAATCAAACTGTTCTTTACAGCATTCAGCCCAGAACATGTTGGTGCTAAACTGCCAGAAAAGACAAAACAAGACCACAACAAGGTCTCTTGTCATGACTCTTGTCAATAAAGGTTTAAATGCTAAAACAATAACAAGCTTCACACCAGTAGGGATCTCCTATTCATCTGCAGTGCAACAGTGAATGGTACAGCATACTAGCACCATATCCTGGGGGCCAGGTTAGCACTCTAGGTGTGTCTGCTAATGACAGGAAGAATATAGACAGCCAGGTGTATGAGAGGATTTGTGTTTGGCTTCTGTCTGGCACTTTTGCCAATTCCAATTCTCTAATGTTCTGCAGGGGAAATGTAGCTACAAAACATTGATATTGCTAGGTGAGGATGAAAATATATATATAGACTTGACAACAGTGTTGCACTTGGGTGTTTTCATTTCTGCAGGCTGGCAGTCATGTCTGATCTTTCTAGTATTTGGAGTATGAATTTAGACTTTATTTCCATGGTGAATATAATGTTGTATAATGCTTTATTATTATGCTCTCAGTAGGAGACTGAAGGATGGATGCTGGGATGATAGTAGGATAAAGTAGCTATTTCTGAGCTAACAGTAAAAGTAGAATAGGGAGCTGAAGTCCTTCGAAACCAAAAATTTAAGTGCAGCATACAGGCAAATAGATTGCTCCCCTGTGCAAGTCGTATAATGCCACTTTTAATATAATGTGCAGCAGACCAATCAGGAGATTTGTCTGAGCAAAAAGCACTTCAAGTTCTTTTTTTTCATTCTTACTAATCTCATTCTATTTTAGGCCTTTCTTTTTCCTGCTCAATCTGTTCAATTACTAATCACAAAGAGTGCGGAGCAGCTTTGTATTTTTCAGTTGCCAAGGTAACTTCACTGCCATCCTTGTTGTTTGGTTTCGTCTCTAAAGGTCAATGACTTCTCTGATTGAATGACACTTTCCATGCAAATAATGTGCTTCCTCTCTTTAGAGTTTCTGGGATAATTTACAGAACATGAAGAATAAAACAGCCCTTGCCTCATTGATGATATTTAATAGAAACTGTTGATAGACAATGGCAACGTTTGATATTGACACCTGTCCCCTATATTGATATTGATGGATTTCCTGCCCAGCATCGCAGGAGTACAGGCAACTAATCAACAATCAGTTAGGTTGAATTCATGCTTTATTTCTTTTATGAATTTCGTATGATGTTAAATTCCCCCCAAATGCAAAAATACTCATTTAAATTACAATACATTTTTATGTTAGTGGTAGTACAAGTGGTATAAGTGGTAGTGAAGTGCACACTTTACACACCTGAAGTGCAAAAGTACAAATCACTTAGAAACCACATAGAAAAACAATGCATTTTAAACAATGTTAAATGTAATGATGTTAATTAAAAGCCAGAAATCAAACCACCAATACCAATAGATTGGTGGATGATGCCTATACAATCTGACCAGAGCCGTCCGTAAGTAAGTCTGAATGTATGTGACAAGTCTTCATCTGTAAACTGTAATTAAGATTGACATAGTGGGATAAAATTGGTCTCTTTCAGGCACTTACTGGACTAAATTAACAACAGTAGATTAAACATTGTGTTTATAAAAGCTTTGCATTCTTTTGGCTATACATGTATTTTGGAGGGACGCTAATATTGTCATAGTCTAGACTACTGTATGAGTGTTATGTTACATGTAATTATGCAATAGGTAATTGTAACAGATGACAGCATGTCATGTCATGAGACCTAACTTCACAAGCTAGATGGAACTCATCCTGAATGGTTAACAGAAGGCTGAATCAGGTTGGCCCTGGCCAAATTGCTGCCTTAAGCGAGATCATAATTTTGTGCCTTCTACTCAAACCAACCCCCACCTTCCTGGCGCACAATCATAATCATGACCCCCCCTGGCTCGCGATCGTGATTATGCACCCCCGGGTGACACTGTCACATGAGACTGTAAGACCAGACATACCAACCTGTGTACTGCCTGGATTGACTACAAGCCTTTGACTCAATGCCACATCCTGTACATAGATTATGGAATGCTTGGAAATAAACAAGATGTAAGTGTGGTCCGATGGTAGAAAGCAGAGGAAAGGTAGTCAGGACTCGGTATAAAACCACCAGAAAGCAAGATGGCAGATGTATAGGGTAGCTACAGATACCTTGGGATCCCACAGGAAAACGGTAATATAGAGGCTGGGCTCTATTGATCTGGTACTCATATCAGGAGCAGGCTGTGCAAAGATGCCCTTGAAACAATTCAGCAGATAACAGCGGGGGGCAAGATGCTAGCAGGCAGGGCATACCTGGAACGCCATAACAAAGTGGCTGGCACAGTGTACAGAAACATCTGTGCTGAGTACAGGCTGAAAGTCCCGAAGTCCAAATGGGACACACCTCCAAATGTGGTTGAGAATGACACAGCTAAGATCCTGTGGGACTTCCAGAAACAGACTGATAAACTGGTAATGGCCAACCAACCCAACATGGTAGTGGTGGACAAACAAGGGAACAAGGCTGTGGTGATAGATGTAGCAATCCCAGGTGATAGCAACATCAGGAGAAAGGGACACAAAAAGATGGAGAAGTACCAAGGGCTGAAAGAGGAGATAGACAAGATATGGAGGGTGAGGCTACAACTGGTACCCATGGTGATAGGAACACTAGGGGCTGTAACTCCCAAGCTGGGAGAGTGGGTCCAACAGCTCCCAGGAACAACATCTGATATCTCTGTCCAGAAGAGTGAACCCCTAGGAACAACCAAGATGCTGCGCAGGACTCTCAAGCTCCAAGGCCTCTGGTAGAGGAACTGAGCTTGTAGGAATAAAACTGTCTGAGCTACTACGTAAGCGTAACTGAAATGAATTGTTGTACAGACACTGATAATGAGTACTAATGACAACGTTTGCTCTAAGCCACAGAGAACCTGCAATGTGGGGTTCAAACTAAAATGCCCTGGATGGATTACATTTCAATTTCATGCAGACATGTTTGGTTGTGTTAACATCTTTTCTCCTGGCTGTCTGTAGACTCTCGATTCCAATCAACACTTCACTGCATCAGGTACAGGTGAAACAGTTTTTAGTTTCACAATACTTTGTTTTTTTTGTCTGTTTTTTGTTGCTAAGTATTTTACCATGATGTTCAATATTTTTTTGTATTCTTAATTTTATGTCTGGTATATGCAAAAAGAAAAGCAGCAAAACTGTGTGTCTTTCATTTGAAAGCCCAGTATGAGAAGGTGGCTGGATTTATGTCTTTTTGGTATTAGCATTGTTGTACATTTAATGTTGCTTTGTTATGATATTGTGAGTCATTAAAACTGTTCCTTTTATTATAGTCACTGACAAGAAACATCTGTTTCTGTAGCTGCAGCCTGCACAAAGTGAGAAAGGATACAATTCTCCATTTTTTGGGAAACAAGTCTGTAAATAGCAGAGCCTATTATGTGAACGCTGCTGTTATTATTGCCATTATGTGCATACAATTCAGAAAAATTGAGTGTAGCACAGAAGTCCTTTTCTATGAGCAGCAGCTCCTTTGGCAAGAACAATGCAGCCAAGTCAGGGGCACACACAAAGGAATGGGGGGAGCACCGGGTCACTGATGTTTACCTCAGCCTGCTTTGCCATTTTCCTGCTTTTATGCCATGGCACGTTTGTCAAGTATTGTTCTGACACAATGTCCCTATTCATCATACCATGAAATGTTAAAATGCCACAGCGAGGTTGAGGTTTCTGTCAGGACTGGACACTTTGGATGAAAGAGCAGAGAGATCTAGCAGGACATTTGGCTATTGTACATTCAACACAAGCATTAAAGTAGATGCAGGTTATATTTTTTAAAGTAACATTACATACATTGTTTTACATTGTTAGGCAGGAACAATTGCTTGACATAGTGTATTTCTACTTTTACTAAAATGTTATTAGACGGCTTGTTGTGGGTCAGTATGTCAAAGTGAAAACTGAGTTGTGCATGAGCACAAAATAAAGACAGATATGAAGAAACTTTTTTTGTTAGAACAAAATTGGCATCTTAGATGCAGCTAGTTTCTACTGCACCTAAAAACACATCTCATTAAGTTTTTGTCTTACATCTCTTCATTTCATCATATTCATTTGTACACATAATTATCTTGTGCATAGACATGCATTTTCAGTTCCAGTTAACCTGTACAGGAATCACATCCAGCCTAACATGCAAGGCTGTCATATATTAAACCTGTTATTTTCATGGCAAGCAAAGGTCTCCTGTCCCCATTAATGTCACCTCACTCTGCTGTCAATATGATAATCATCACAGTTACCTGTAGAGCAGCAGGAGAATCATTTCGCTCACTAACCCAACACAGTGAATGCACTGAAACATGGAAGAAAAGAGGAGCTGAGAGATGGAACAAAAAAATAATAATTGAAGTGTGATTCTAGTTTCTCTGGAGGCTTCAGTTTATTAATGTGTCACTTCCAATAAAGCTCTTGCTATTCTGATTTTGGTTGTCATGGCGATCCCAGTCACTCCTGAGATGGAGGCAAAGGCTACAGTATTGGTGCATGATTCCTGCTGCACACATAATAAGATTGTAATTGCATTCCTACCACTTACAGGTTTCTCCTGTAGAAAACATTTATTTGTCTGTGTTTTAATTTGTTTAGTGGCCATTACTTAATCACTTAAAAATATATTTGATACACTTTATTTTATTTTCATTTTCTACAGTAATAGCTCTGTTTGAAGGTATTTTGTCATCTTAATTCATTGTCTGTGTATATATATATATATATATATAAAATTATGAATTCCATATGTCCGTTGATCCAAATAACCCAGCTTTGCTACATTGGCTGGGGCTTTACTGTTTTTTTGTCTGTTTGTTGTTTTCGTCCTGAGTTTACCTAAAAGATTTGTCTGATCTGTACAGTAATATAGATGAAGAGGTATGAAGAAGGTCCTGGGGCGGTGACCCTTTCTGCGTAGAGTCTGCATGTTTTCCTTGTGTCTGTGTCCTCCCGTAGTTGAAAAACATGCATTTAGGTTGACTTGCTTGCTTGTAGGTGTGAGTGATACCACTGTAGTTTTGATTTCGTTTACAAAGTAAATATAAATATGTGTAGTGTAATCTAACAAAAGTGAAGTAGTAAGTAAAGTAATTAAAAAAGTGTTAAAATATTTGCTAATGTTTTGATCCTTTCTTAATACTCTTTTAAAATTACCTTAAATCATTGCTGTATCGTCACAGCCCACTTTTGATACCCGAAACAAAAATTAAAACATTTTCTGTTTCTAACATGAGTGAACCAGGTATTAACCAAGGCGTGCAACAAGCTGGCATGCATGCAAGTAGAAATATGTTGTCAGACTTGCACTGGAAATTAAGTCACTTCCTTGTTCTGCATCCAGTCCAATCAGATAAGAGCACCCACTTTAAGCCTCATGGGATTTTTTTCAACAGGAAGTCACACAATAGGCAAACCTATTAGCTTTCACATCTGGGCACATCAGATGTCTGAAGGTTGTCGAAAGATCCAAAACAAGAATCCATTAGTTTCTATTAACAGATTAGTCTGGATTTGTTAATTTGGCCAGTGTTCCCTGCCAAAAAATCACCAGTAACTTTTATCTTATTGTTCTGTTTGTGTATTTGTATAACTGGTGTTTTCATCACTTTTAGTGTTTGATGCTTCAGTGATTGACAGGAATGCTTTTTTGGAAAAGGTATTTTTGGCACACGGCGCTGTCTACAAATGAAAAACCCCACCTATAACAACAAATGGTTGGTGGCTGTTGTCTCTTCTGGGTCGACTATTTAAAAAACTGATATTCCTTTACAAGCTGATTGTAAATGTAATTACTTTTTTTTTAAGTGAATGCTACATAGTAGATAGCCTGATGACCTGAGTCTCATGCTGGTTGATTTAGACGGTGAATCTGTCAGAGAACGGCAGAGAAAGGACCCAAATGCGCAGTGCAGGCATAGCAGACGGGAGGTATGAATAAGGTAATATTTAATGTAAAAATCCAGGTCACAAACGATCCAAGTCTTACACAGGTAGGCACGGTTTCACAGCACACAGGGGATAAGCTTAATCGGGTCCGGTAATGGGCGTGGGTTAGTATCGAAAAGGCACAGATCTCAGAATATAATCGGCAGGCTTAGACAGGTCCGAAAAACAGGCAGAGTTCAGTAACGGGGTGAAGACTTACAACACAGGTCAGGATCAGGCGAGAACGATGGTCAGCGGTACGGAACTGGGTCAAACACAGAATAAGCCGAGCTAGAGAATACTGGAACGTGAAAACAGAGAATCAAGGAATCAACGATCTGGCGAGGTACTGGTGTGAGAAGGGGTGCTTAAATGCAAGGTGAGTGATTACTGATGAAGTGCAGGTGTGTACAATGACCGGGTGAAGCAGGAACAGCTGTGTGACGTGACGTAAACCGGAAGTGAAGCTAGAACAAAAACAGAAACCGGGAGACTACCAAAATAAAATGGGAAATGGAAACCCAAAACATGAATATATGGCTGATGAACAGAGTCCTTACAAAATAAAACCAAAAACAGAACCAGAACCTGACAGAATCACAGACAAGAAACTTCCACTGATGCTGTTAAATTGTAATTATTACAATTAAAGGCTTGCTGTATGTGGAATTTGTTGGGTTTAGTTACATTATGTAAGGTCTTAAACCTTACCGTGTAAAGTACCTTGAGATAACTTTGTTGTGATTTGGCGCTATGTAAATAAAATTGAATTGAATTGAAGTTACTGGGGTACCGGGGAAGATTGTTTATGAAGCACTGATCCTAGATACTAGTAAGCGGTTCGCACAGCAGCACATATAACCAGATGAAGATAGAAGATGAAGATAACAATTCAGGCCGCAAATCACTACAACCAGTATGAGTAGCACTTTCAGCAAGAAAACCCATTTACTAACGTTATGTAATCTTAATCAACAATTTGTTACGTCCCACTTGTGCCCAGAAGCCCCCCAAAAGAAGATCTGTGGTGGTAACTCAACTGGCTCCTGTCACTGCAAAGGAGCAGCCCTTCTTAAGAGCTGGCTTCTGATGTCAGAACTCTTTAGCCTTGTCTGAGGCTGAGCTTGGACTCCCTGTAAAGACAGCTCATTACAGCAGCTTCTGTTTTAGTTCTTACTTTTCAGTCAGTACTATTTTAGCCCATGACTTATTAAGGGGACGGCACGGTGGTGCGGTGGGTAGCACTCACTTGCTGTGAGGCGACGGTGCGGAGTTTGCACCTTCTCCCCGTGTTTGCGTGGGTTCTCTCCTGGTTCTTCGGCTTCCTCCCACAGTCCAAAGACGTGCATTAGGTTGATTGGACTCTCTCCATTGCCCGTAGGTGTGAGTGTGTGTGAGAATGGTTGTCTGTCTGTGTGTTGCCCTGCGATGGACTGGCGACCCGTCCAGGGTGTACCCTGCCTCTCGCCCATAGCCAGCTGGGTTAGGCTCCAGCACCCCATGACCCCGCATTAGGGAATTTGAGGGAAGTGTCTTGGAAAATGGATATATGGATTGGCTTTTTAAGGTATTAATAAATTAATTAAACAATACATTTACTTAATTGTAATACAAATTCACTTTAAATTACTTTTACAATATGTTTTTTTTTTAATTTTTTTAATCAAATTTCACCTTAATAATTTATTTAATTTGACCCACATGACAAGCCTTCAAGTACAACATGAATGCAATAAGTACCTCCACGATTTAGAGCCCAATGAAAGTGAATGTAGAGCAATAAAGTGTGTAATGGACATTCACACAAATGGTTAGAATATTTTTATGACAACTAAATAGACCAGCATCACCTCAACTACAAAAAACAATGTATGCACTCAGTTTATTGTTTGTGTCTTCTCCTTTGTTGAGTGGGAGATACTGTATGTAATCTGTGTTAGGGTGTCAGGTCAAGTCAGGTTGAATATGTGAGGAAGAACAGCACAAGGTCATCTGGATGCCCTCACCCTCATTTCTGACAATGTCTGTTCACAAATTTTCCATGTTGAGAGAAGAAAACAAATGTATCAGTGGTAGTTACTCAGAATGCAGATGAATGAGCTTACAAGTTTAAAACATGAAAACAACTCTTGGATGTTGTTTTCTTCTCTTTGGTCCCTGTTTTCAGCCACCCAGGCTGAGCCATCTGGCAGCTGTATGGCCTCTGTCACTGTGTTCAATGTGACTCTTCAGTAAGTTCATTCAAAGACCTTCAACAAACTCTCCTAACGTGGGTAATTAGCCAATCAGCTCCTAGCCAAAGATGATTATTTCAGTCACTTAATGTTGCATCTGTTTCATACAGTAAGTGTAGCGGATTCAAATTATTAATAGTTTGATATTAATGCAGAAACATTAATATACCTCGAAGTTGGGGCACCAGGTTTGTTTTAAAGCTGAAACCACGCTTGTATCAATCCAGTCAACGCCAGATATCAATTCAATGAGTTACCACTCATGAATGACAATAACCACTTTCTTGTGATAAAACCAAATCAGTCTCTTATGCCGTGAATTCTTGTCGCGGTTCAATGACCTCTGCTTAAATCTAAAGAGCAATGCACACAAAACCAGATTCCTTTTAACGTTTTATTAATCTAACACTACTGGATATATGAATAACATAATATGGAAATACTCAAATAAACAGAACAGAAAAACAGAAAAACCCAAAGAATGGTCAAGACCTGAGTGTGTGATGGCTTTGATTAAGCGAAAAGATTATTTGTCTCTAACTAGTTCGAATCTAAGGATAACTAATGAATTTGGGATGTTCAATTTTAGAGCTTTGAGAAACACCAGAATTCTCAGAGGATTAGAGATGTTCGTCTTGCCTTAGTTTGGAGCTGTAGCCGCTGTGCAGCGTCTCCCGTTACCGGTTCGGTTGAGCAGGCGTGCCCTCTCTGGTCCAGGTGCCACGGCCTCTGGGCCAGGAATCGTCGCCCGCGATTGATGACGGCTCGGGTTCAGCAAAGTAACAGTCAGCCAGGCTGGACTTTCCAAGGTGTTTCAAAGCGTCAGCGCTACTAAACTAGCCCAAAAGGGAAACGGGCTGGAATCTAATTTAATTAGTTCGATCAAAAATAGCGAGTCAATTAAGGACTGGTTGTAATAGTTTCAGTTTCGCGGAGTTTCTTGATGACTTTCTAACGTAACAAAAAATCGTTGTTCGTTCGTGTTTCTAAGTTTAACTTAGGTTTACAAAATTTAGGAACAAAGGAAAATTAAAGAAAAGTAATGCGACGCAAAAGGAAAAAGTGGAAGAAGTTTGAAGATAGAGGGAAATCCGTTTTGCCTTGGGTGTCACTGGTTTAAATACCCATGGGGCAGTGGTCACTGCAGGGCGGAGAAATGAGTTCAACCAGTGGTGAAGAGTTCCACCTCTTCAGATCAGGAATGAAACTATTTGATTTGGATCGCTCCTAAATCTGGGATAACTAAGCTTTCCTCTTTTCATCAAGCTCAAAGTTCCATCACACCATAACGCAATAAACATGTAATGATCACTTTGACACTCAAATAAGCAGAGAAGTCAGAATGGTTAAACACCAATATTAAATGCATAGAATATTAAGGTCTTATATGTGGTCCTTTACAACGCTGTAACAAATGAAATGTTATTAATGATGACTGGTCTTGTCTTATGTAACACCCAGTAAACACTAAAACATACACGAATAATAAATGCAAGTAAAATCAAATTATAAATGACCTAATCTGGACTTTACTAATTAAACAATTGTAACACTTAAAAATGTAATACAATAATGAGGATACCGAATTGTAGCTGGTGGAAATAGTCCATGTGTATGTTGCACAGATTAAAAGAAGTAAAGGAGGTGAGTCTCTCTATTTCAACTTTGTGTCTACACACACAGGAAAGCATGGTGATGAGTTGAAGTCCCTTTGTAACTTTAGGAATTTCCTGGCAAATCTGTAGATCAGGCATTAAACATCACACAGAAACCAATCTAATATCAAATGAAAACATTTTGTCCACAGAATACAATGGCATCAGTTTCATGGAAGTTGAAAGTTCTGGTGCATCTGAACCAGAACTTGTGTCCAAATGAAGTCTCTTGTTCTCTTGATGAGCACATTCCACATTTTATGGCTGGGGGTCCCAGTTCTGGGAGAGACAGCTTCTTGGTGATAAATGTGACAGCCTCTCCTTTTGGCATGATAAGCAGAGGTAGAATCCTGAGGGATTTACAGGTAGATCAACAAAGTGGACTCATGGTTCTTTGATATGGACCTTTGAGATGTTGGCGTCAATTGGTGCCTGTGGTGATAGAAGCCAGTCTCCTGTTGTGGAGAAAGATTCAGGGTCCCTTATCTCTGGGGAGTGAAAGGGACGTAGGGGCTCTTCAAAGGAGGGAGTTCAGTTCACATGTAGGTCAGGTTACCTCAGTCCAGAAGTGGATTGCTACGGTAAGTTAAGTCCTTACTCCTTTCTTCCTTCAAATTTAGCCAACCATCACTCCAGATTGTCCATGTTTGCGTTTACTGTACCTGTACATCAGAGAACAAATCATTCCCCATCATACCGTAGTACCTTTCAGCTGTCAACATCGCAGCTCTTGTTCAAAGCCAAAATCTCAGTTTCGCAATCAAAGCTGTTGATTTCTCAGAATGTCCTTAAACTGTGTCGTTACAGTTTATTGGGAAATGCAAACCTCTTCTTTAGAGAGAGGCTATCTAATTTTTGTGATTTTGTGGTAAATCGCAACAAAAAAATCTTTAGTAAGCTTTCCAGACAGGCTGTAGATACAGGTGCTGTTCATATAATTAGAACATCATCAAAAAATCACTAATTAAAAAAGTGAAAATTGTGTATTATATTTATTCATTACACACAGACTGATATATTTCAAGTATAAAAATCTCTTTTAATTGTTATGATTATAACAAATTCAGTATCTCAGAAAATATGTAAAATTACTTAATCCCAATACAATTAGGATTTTTATAAATCTTGGCCAACTGAAAAGTATGAACATGAAAAGTATGAGCATGTACAGCACTGAAGAGCACTTGAATACTCCTTTTGCCTGAATCACTGCATCAATGCAACGTGTCATGGAGTGGATCTGTCTGTGGCGCTGCTCAGGTGTTATGAGAGCCCAATCTGCTCTGATAGTGGCCTTCAGCTCTTCTGCATTGTTGGGTCTGGCATATCGCACCTTCCTCTTCACAATACTGCATAGATTTTATATAGGGTTATGGTCAGGGACTAGTTAGTTTGGCACTCTGCACAGGTACCAAGTTCTGTTGGAAAATGAAATCTGTATTTCCTTTATGTTGTCAGCAGCAGGAAAACAGTGTACCAACACCAGCAGATGACATGACACCCCTAACTATCACTGTGGACTGTGGAAACTTTACACTAAACTTCCTAAACTTTTGAATGGGTTTTGTTTCATAATCTTCTCCAGGGTGTGGTTATCCCTTTTGCTTGTCCACTTCTTTCTACCTTTTCCTTCCCTTCGCCTCTCTATTAATTTGCTTGGACACAGAGCTCTATGAACAGCCAGCCTCTTTTGCAATGACCTCTTTTGTCTTGACTCCTTGTGCAACTTGTCAATGGTTGTCTTTTGGACAACTGTCAAGTCAGCGGTCTTCTCCATGATTGTCTAGCCTACAGAACTGGACTGAGAGGCAAATTAAAGGCATTTGCAGGTGTTTTGAGTTAAATAGCTGTTTAGAATGTGGCACCAAATGTCTTTAATATCAAACCTTATTTATTCTAATTTTCTTTTATACTGAATTTGGGGTTTTCATTAGTTGTCAGTTATAATCATCACAATTAAAAGAAATAAACATTTTAAATATATCAGTCTGCATGCAATGAATATAATCCACTTTTTGAATGGAATTAATGAAATACAGTCTCACCTTGTTAGATCTAAGTACTGCATTCAACAAATCGTTGAACAAACAAATTAGTTTATGAATCTTACATTAGCGCAAAAAAATTGATTTGGACTTCTAAAATGTTCTGTGCTTCAGTGGTCTAATACTTTCCCCCCTATACAGTACTTGTCTCCACCAGGTAATAGGTAATATTACCATAGAGAACAGATAGAATATCTCCTTTACCTCACGCTTTACAGACATTTCAACATCTGTTTTGTGTATATTAAAAACAAGCAGCATAATTTCTCAAGTTTACATGAAGAATAAAATTAAGACATGCAATTTATTACTACCAGCCTGTGCTGTAAACCCTGATTAGCTAACAGAACTTTGCATGTTGATTACATGCTACATGCCAGTTTTATTTTAGAACACCTGAACACAAACCAACAACATCTTCCCTCATGGTGCTGCACAACCCACACATCCCTCTCAATGCTCAGCAACCTACCGGCCGCTACAATATAATAAACAGAAGCCCCCATTGTAATGCAACTCTCATCCAGCGAACTGTACTGTAACTATGCCAAACAATATACTATACATATAGTACCAAACAGTTGTGTAAAATCACAAACTACAGTAAGAGATGAAATTGCGACGCAGCAATATATATTCAGCACTAGTCATACGTTGATTTTTGTCAGAAATAACTACAGTCAGCTAGCTGGGTGGCTGAATGAAATTATGGTAATGCGTTAATAACATTAATGCATGCTTTTAATACAGTTTTTAGGTTAGCCAATCACAAAGCTTCAAATCATGTGTCCATGGAGACAAAATTTAGAGTGTAGTGTTTAGTGTTGCTTACTTAATCAGATAAAAAATGCTACTTCATAAAATATTATTAGTTTAATTTACTCAAAAGGAAAATAATGTCTGAAACGCTAGTAGAGCTTTTTATAAAAAACATTTAACCTGCTTACCCTAAGTATGTCGGTTCCAAACCACCAGAAAAGTTAGGTTAATCTACCTCCTGTCTGTAACCCGGAGCTAACGCACGTGCACGGCGTATATATAAAGACATTGTCAATGGATCACTAAATTCACGAGTCATCATGGAAAACCGAAGCGACAATAAAAGGGCAGCATATTTCACAGAGGCAGAGTTGGAGGTTTTAATGCTGGCATATGAGGAATTCAAGCCGATTATCATTCCACATTGTTTGTACTATTGATTTCATAAGATTATAATAATATTGGATAATAGTAATATTCTTGTTTAATAGGTGTAATCCTTCTCAAGCAAGAAGAACTCTGTCACAAGTAAAAATGAAACACAAAACATTTTAACATCATAACAAAAATCCAAGATTTGATTATACAATTACAGGATCTCTGTATTCCTTGTCAGACAGGTGGGGGCCCCCCACCACCTGAGGAGCTGGCTCTGTCACTGAATAAAGGGCGACCAGTCGTTGATGACATTTCTAGGGACACTTCATCCCACACTAACTTCCAACGACATGAGTAACTTTGTAAATGTAAGTTTAACTCAGTAGTACTGACTTGTATGATTGTTTTATGACTCTTAATCAACTACTATGTTTTATTTAACTGCATATGCTGCATAGGCTTCTACAATGTTGTAGTACTCATTGTATTGTATTATTGTATTATCGGACGCTCCAGCAGCAACAGTATGTGATATGTGTAAGTGATTTGTTGCATTTAAATTTTATGTTGTTTCAATGCCAGATAAAATATACTTGCATATTTCCACTGTAGGATGAAAATGAAAAGATCACTTCTGCTGTGACAGAATAGGACAATGCTGCTACATCCACAGAGGTCTGATACATACCATATACAGCAACACATGACCCCTTTTAACATTAGGAAGTAAAACATTGTCATTGTCTTTTTACAGACATTCCTGGGGATTTCCATGCAGATGAGGAACCATCAATTATATTTCCATCTCATAATGTTTAATATATAACTTTCTAACTTAAAATATTTCCCCCCTTTTAATGCTTTACTCGTTGTCAGCAAAGGAGCTCCTCTTTGAACCGCCGCCTTATCGTGGTGGAGGACTTTGTGTGCCTGAATGACCCCGGGAGCTATGTTGTCGGGGGCTAAATGCCCCTGGTAGGGTCACCCAAGGCAAACAGGTCCTGGGTGAAGGGTCAGACTAATAGGGTTTTGCAAACCCCTTATGAAAAAATAACCAGCAAGGACCAAGACGTCGCTCGACATGGTGCAGCCGGGCACAGCCCGAAGGAGCTGTGGGACCGTGGGACCATCTTCAGTTGGATCCACCATCCACAGGAGGAGCCGTAGGGGGTCGGTGCATAGTGGATTGGGCAGCAGTCAAAGGCGGGAGCCTAGGTGACCCAATGCCTGGATAACCAACCTGGCTATTTGGACATGGAATGTTACGTCACTGGGGGGGGGGGGCTTGAGCTGAGCTGAGTGCAGGAAGTTGAGTGGTAGCGGCTAGAAATAGTCGGGCTCACCTCCACACATAGCCTGGGCTCTGGAACCCAACTCCTTGAGAGGGGCTGGACCCTCTTTTACTGCGCCTTCGGGTGGGGGATAGGTCACTCACTGTCGTTTGTGCTTAAGGGACAAACGGTAGTGTGGAGTACCCGGCCTTCTTGGAGTCTCTAGAGGGAGTGTTGCAAAGTGCTCCAACTGGGAACCCCATCGTTCTTCTGGGAGATTTCAATGCCCACATTGGCAACGACAGTGATACCTGGAGAGGTGTGTTTGGGAGGAACGGCCTCCTTGATCTGAACCCGTATGGTGTTACGTTATTGGACTTCTGTGCTAGACACAGCTTGGCCATAACAAACACCATTCAAATATAAGAGTGTCCATCAGTGCACATGACACCAGGACATCCTAGGCCGGAGGTTGATGATAAACTTTGTAGTCGTTTCACCTGACCTTTGGCCATATGTTTTGGACACTCGGGTAAGAAGTGGGGCTGAGCTGTCAACTGATCACCACCTGGTGGTGAGTAGGATCAACTGGCAGGGAAGGAGGCTGGAACAACTTGGAAAGCCCAAACGTATCGTGAGGGTTTGTTGGGAACGTCTGGCCGAATCCTCTGTCAGACAGACCTTTAACTCACACTTCCGGGAGAGCTTCGACCACATTTCTAGGGAGGCTGGAGACATAGAGTCTGAGTGGACCATGTTCTCCGCCACCATTGTCAACGCAGCTATTCAGAGCTGTGGACGCAGGGTCTCTGATGCCTGTCATGGTGGTAATCCCCGAACCCGGTGGTGGACGCTGGAGGTAAGGGATGCCATCAAGCTGAAGGAGTCCTAGCAGGTCTGGTTGACCTGTGGGACTCCTGAGGCAGCTGATGGGTACCGACAGGCCAAGCGGGCTGCAGCCTGTGCCGTTGCGGAGGCAAAAACTTGGGCCTGGGAGGAGTTTGGGGAGGCCATGAAGAAGGACTATTGTCTCAGGAGGGGGAAGCAGTCCTTCACCAACTCTGTTTTCAGTGGAGGTGGGAAGCTGTTGACCTCGACTGGGGATGTTATCGGACAGTGAAAGCAGTACTTTGAGGATCTCCTCAACCCCTTTGACACGCCTTCTGCTGAGGAAGCAGAAGCAGGAAACTCAGAGGTGGACTTTCCCATCACCCAGGTTGAGGTCACCAAGGAATTTGTAAAGAGAGCAGCGAACGTGGATGAGCTCCATCCTGAGTTCCTCAAGTCTCAAGGATGTTGTGGCACGCCTCTGCAACATCGCGTGGATGAGGGGGACAGTTTCTCTGGACTGGACAACCAGGGTGCTTGTCCCTATTCACAAAAATGGGGACAGTAGAGTGTGTTCCAACTATAGGGGCATCACACTTCTCAGCCTCCCGGGAAACTCTATGCCAGGGACAGGAGAAGAGTATTCGGTGGATAGTCAAACCTCAGTTACAGGAGGAATATTGTGGTTTTCGGCCTGGTCGTGGAACGCTGGACCAGCTTTATATCCTCAGCAGGGTGCTTGAGGGTTTGTGAGAGTTTGCCCAACCAGTCTACATTGGAGAAGGCATTCGACCGCGTCTCTCATGGCATTCCTGTGTGGGGTGCTTTGGGAGTATAGAGTCCAAGGCTCTTGCTAAGGGCTGTTTGGTCTTTGTACAATCGGAGAGCGGGAGTTTGGTTCGCATTGCCGGCATTAAGTCAGACCTGTTACCGGTGCACGTTGGACTTCGTCAGGGCTGCCCTTTGTCACTGGTTCTGTTCCTTATTTTTATGGACAGAATTTCTAGGCGCAGCCGGGGGCCGGAGGGGATCTGGTTTGGGGACCACAGAATTCCGTCTCTGCTTTTTGCAGATGATGTTGTCCTGTTGCCTTCATCAGGCCAGGACCTCCAGCGTGCGCTGAGGTGGTTTGCAGCTGAGTGTGAAGCAGCTGGGATGAGAATCAGTTCTTTCAAGTTGGAGGCCATGGTTCTCGACCGGAAAAAAGTGGCTTGCTCTCTTCAGGTTGTTCCTGCTCCAAGTGGAGGAGTTCAAGTATCTTGGGGTTTTGTTCACGAGTGAGGGAAGGAAGAAGTGTGAGACTGACAGACGGATTGGGGCGGCGGCTGCAGTAATGCAGTAAATTCATTTCCTGGATTTGACTCCTGTATGTTTCTCCATCTGCATCAGTGTGCACCAACGGGGTTGAGGGCGGTATACCGGTCCGTCATGGTGAAGAAGGAGCTGAGCCGAAAGGCAAAGCTCTCAATTTACCGGTCAATCTACGTTCCTACCCTCACCTATGGTCATGAGCTTTGGGTCATGACCGAAAGGGCAATATCACAGATAGAAGCGGCCGAAATGAGCTTCCTCCGTAGGGTGGCTGGGCAAGATAAGGTGAGGAGCTCTGTCACCCGGGAGGAGCTCGGAGTAGAGTCACTGCTCCTCCACATTGAGAGGAGCCAGTTAAGGTGGCTTGGGTATCTGGTTTGGATGCCTCCTGGACTCTTACCTGTCTGCTGCAGGATGTTTATTTTGAGGTAAATACACTAAAAGCAAAGTTCTGCTGATTGGTTTGATGATCTGCTCGTGTGTTTTTTGTTTTTTATGATTTTAGTGGTCTAGTTTAATGATTTTAATTGAATTAGAAATAGTAAAACTATGTTTTCTACACATAATTACAGTAAATTGTAGAGTTACTTACTTTTTTACTTTAAATTTACAGTTCAAAACCACTTACCACACGTTACTTAAACCTTATAGTTGAATGTTGACTTCAAAGCAAAATACATGTTTACTGTTAATACTGTTATTATCACAGTGCTGCAAAGCATTCACTCTATTCTAATCTTTATTATACTTCTACTTTCAAAATAAAAGCACCAATTTAATTTATCAGCTTTTGTAGTCATTTTATGCTTCTGAATGGGTAATGACTGCCAATTAATAACATTGTTTTACAATTTATCAATTGTCACACACCCTTTCCAAATACTTTCAAAATAAAAGTTTGACTGGTTAAATATGATTAGTTAATGAGACTACTTTATAGTTTAGTAATATTACCTGCACGTTTTGTCCATATCCTTTCAAAAGAAGACCACCAATCTGAATCTTTAGCTAAATATAGCAGTGTTTCTGCTTTCAACTGGTACATTGTGAGTAGTTAATGAATTGATTATACTTTACTGTTTAGCAATTACCTGGCTAAACAGTAAAGTATAATTACCACAGGCTTCCTTTCAAGATCCTTTCAAAATAAAAGCACCAATCCAAATTCTAAAAATAGCAGTATTTCTATTTGCAACTGGATTATTATGACTAGTTAAGAATCTTTTACTGTTTAGCAATTACCTGCACACTTTATCTAGTTTGTCATTGACATTATGCTATTGTAAGGTTAGGGTAACTTACAGCAGTGTATTGTAAACCGAAAACACATACATTTCTTTTAACCAGTCAGGTCCACTAAGCCTTCAGAGTAATGATCATCAGCGATAATTTTACTTAAATAACTGTTGTGATTGTAAGAATTTTTTAAGTAAACTCAAATCATGTATGTATGATCTATGTACTGAACCTGTGTACTTCATCATCTCTGACCATGTGTTAACAATGCATTGCTAAACTACTGCATGTGCATTAAAACCTGAAACAATCTTTTAATTGAGCACATCTTCAAGCAGTTCTTGATGTTTCGTCACACACATCCACCTGTTAACACTGACTAACATTTCACCAGCTGTCTGTTCACCTGCATTCTGAAAAGCCCTTGAGGGTCTGTTCCACACACTGAGCCGTAGTACTTTACAGGCAGATCATCATCAATCATGAATGAAAAGTTGTCTTTCTTGCCCCCTGTCCCTCCCAGGCATATGACCTTTTGCTGAGTTTTTCTTAGGGATTTCTTCCTACTGTGACATCTTAATAAAAGATAACATGATTTTCTTGGTGCTGAGGAAGGTACACTCTCCAGAGAGTGCACATATTACAGTATAATCTTCACCATACTTGCAGCAATATATGGCACTCTAAGAAATGTCTGAAAGTTGGAAATGTGCCTCCCAGCAGGTTCCTATGACAGCTTTCAGAAGCACCATGTATGTGTTTCCTACATACAAAGACTTATATAAGACAAGAAATAAGACAGCAGCCTTCAAGATCAACAAAGAAGTCGAATCCACAGACAAAAGATGTAGTTGGAGTTTATACTGTTTAATAACGGAAGGTAGCCAACAGGTTAGGTGATTACTAGATGTTTGGACCCATTAGATGTTGAAGGTGATATAATTATCATCATGAAGATATTATGAAAAATAGCAACTAATTGCTTATATACAAAACCAGTTCTAGATAGGTATGATATAATATTTCAATATCTATTTTAGCTGCTCAATTTTCCTAGTTCACCATCTAGTTGTTTAAAATATTTATCTTTTTATCATTGATGCATTCAACTGATTAGGTACATTATAACTGTTTTTGATATGAACTATATGAATTGATATTGGATACATGCATATTAGTGACAGTGAGTTATATTTAGAATGTTGTTTTTATTCTGAGGTGACCAGCACACAGCTTGAATTAGCTATGCCTCCTCCTTTTCCAGAGGCTCTTCCTGTAGATATGCTATTCTCTGTTTGCTGTATCCTGCTGAGAATTGAACTACCATGGCCTCATTCCTGTGGAGGAGTAGCACTGGAGAAGCTGGCAGGACTTGCTATGCTTGCTGGCCAGGGGATTGAAAAGTAGACAATGGGGGAAAACAAAGATGCAGAGATGTGATGGACATCACGCACAAAATGAAATGGAATGAAGCACCAAAACCTTTAATAAGATAGGCTTCTGCTGGAACCAGCGCATTTCACAAAAAGCAAGTGAAGGTAAATCGTCTCACACAGCTCTTGTTGCAAACTAAGTTAAATTTGTCTAGCCTAGTATATTACCAAAGTGTCACACAGAGAGCCCACAATACTGTAGATGGTACACAAAATATAAAGGCCACCAAAGCTTTATATATTCGTGGCTGAATGTGGTCAATGTTAAATCTCCAAGGTAATTCAGGGAGGATAAGTCTAACTCCAGAGACAAAGCTTCTTTAATATCACTTCCTCTGGCAGCAACTTGCTTTTTGTGACAGCAGTCATGCCTCCACTTCTAGTCTTTATTATGGCATACAAACATCCAGAAAGTTCAAACTCACATGAAACGAGAGGGGAGGGACAGTGTCAGCATAACTGCCCATCCCTAAATCTATGTAATGAAATAGGCCTGTGAAGTGGAGTCTCAGCAGGCCTCTTCTCTGATTGGTCAGCCTGTCAAAAAGAGGGCAGTCCACAGATTTTAATTGTGTCCTATCCTGTCATTCGCTGCCCACAACTATTTGTTCCGTTACAAAATTCTATCAAATATATTGCCATCTCTGAGCAGAACTTGCCACCTGCAGCCTACCATCATTAAATCTCTGGACGAACACACCCTGTTTGTGTCAGCATTAGTAAGGGAAGGAATCAACAGGATGCTGAGCCAGGATTAGTGCTGCCGTGGGATGGTGGGAAACATCAACAAGAATTCTACTGTAGTGATTTCCCAAGGCTGAGGAGCCTACAGTTTTAAACACAGATAATAAAATTGTGTTCATGTTCATGTGTATGTGTCTCTCATGAAGAGACAGGAAAAATCTGAGCAGGCTGATGGTGCAGAAATGAAATCACCTTCTCATGGCGCATGCTGTTTATGAAGTCCTGGAACATACATTCAGTATTCTGGTGCTTTTGTACGTTCATCTAATGTATTAATAGTTTCTACCCAGTAGAGGGTAATATGCTTGTAACACTCAATCTCTGTTCCTAATAAATCATAGTCATAGTAAATCATAGTTTGACTTAAATGTGTTCATTAAGAGTTTTCGCTTGTCAATTTAGCAGCTCTATTCATTATACAATGGCTTTTGATCTACTGTACATACCTCTTTAAGAGAATTGTAATCTGAGACATCGAGTCTCACAGTACAGTAAGTGTAATGTTTCACCAGGAAAAATGTTTAAGCATAACCAACTTAGGCAGCAATATCAATGCAAATTATATTAAGGTATAGGTATAAGTGCAAACATACACGAAAAAGCAGGGACTAACAAAGTCCCACCATGGAAGTAAGTTGAAAGGGAATTTCAGTGTAAACAAAAGCTACTGGTCAGGGGAGTGAACTTTGACATCCAGAAGTTTTATATTACCATTTCTGCTAACTAAAGGATTCATGCCATCTGTGAATGAAATCTACCACATTTTTAATATTAGGATGTCACGGGACAGACTTTTAATTCTTTTTTATTAATCGCTTTGTGTGGGTTTTTAGTGTTTTAACTGCATGTTGTGTTGTATAAAGTGATACTTTTAACAGTGCATATTTTCTTATTGCATGTGTTTTTAAGCATGGAGGTTGGACTGTTCTTGTCATACACACTCCCCTTGAGTAGACACAGGTGCGCATAATTAAGGATGGACTGCGCTGGAAAGAAAAGGGCGGAGAGAAAGAAGAGCAGGGGAGCTGGCTGGAGAGACACGGCACTCGAGCGAGTAGAGGCAAAAGAGTCAGGACCAGCGGAGGATACTGCGGGTCGTCCTGGGAGTCCAGCAGCTGCGCGTGGAGGAGGAGCGTGCAGTGACGGGACTGGAATCAAAGAGGCGTTGGCGAGTCAAGGAGAGTGCGACAGCATTCCAGCGGCTCAGGCAGCTCTACACGGTGAAAGACGATACCAACACCGGGGGATGCCAACGAAGAAGCGCGCGGTGGTCTCCGGGGTCTGGCAATGACGAGGCTGTAAACTGTAAACCCGATCATTTTTAAGAATATTTTAATTAATTGTTTAGGGACTAGTTTTAATTAGCACATGGATTTTAAACAGTGTAATAAATTGTATTTTAACTTTTTAACTTGTAGTGCTCCTTTTTACCACCTGCTCCCACCAGATTTTAACGGACCTGCTCTTAATTGGGTTTAGTTGCAGACTACTGTCCGCTGGCGTAGCTGGCCTTCTTTTTAAATTGGTTTTATTACATTTTGCTTTTCTTTAACCTATTTAAATCACATTCAGCCACCACATATTTGGCATAGGCGGCAGGATGTGGTTGCGGAGCAGTTGGTTGGAAGAGCAGAAATGATCATGATGCCTGTATATCCTGGCGCCCCTTGGCTGCCATAGTTTAAATTGCCTGGGGATGACTTGAAGTATTATGACTGGAAGGAACAAATCGTGAGGCTGTTAGGCACACAGGAATTAGGTGCGTTGAGGAGGGTTGATATTGTCCTGGGTGCGCTCACCGGGGAAGCGAGACGCCAAGAAAGGGTTTTAGATTGTCACAAACTGGCTCCACATTTGTGACAGATGAGACACAAGTCAGGTTTCATTAGCTCAAATTTATTGTAAAGCAATTTCAGTAACTAACAAACATAACATACGTGTAAGTAGATTCAATATCAGTAGTGAATGATGTGCTTGGATGAGTGACAAATGAGATCTGTGTCAGGGTTGTATGCAATCAAAAGAAAAGACAAACCAAACCACGCAGGTACTTGGAAGTGCAGGAAAGACCTGCAATCAATAAGGAAGAAGCGGTATTTATCACCTCAGCAACCTAACCAGGTGCCACCCCTCTGCTCTGATGACCACTTCCTGCAGGCAGCAAGAGGAACAAAACCACAAAACCAAAACAGAAGAGGGCGTGAAACCCTCTTCCATAAAAGGTATTTTCTACCCTGAACCTCACAAACATAACATATGGCCCTACATGCCAAGAATATACACCCAGCCGCCCCCTTACTGGACAAAGAAGATCCCACAATCCATGCAGATACTTCTCTCTCTTCTCTGCCTCTTTTTCTTTTTTTTTTCACCGGCGCCGGTCGAGCCGGCTGCTGGTCACAACAGCTCCTGTCCTTTTACTTCTATTTATTACTTTCTTCACTTATTTAAGTTTATCTTTCTAGTGTTTTGTTAGTAGAATTAGTGTACACAACCTGTACACAGCTTTTGTATAGTTTTTCTAAGTTTGGCGCAGTACAAACGTCGTTTTTTTAAGCTACGATGTGCGTCGGGGTCAGAGCGCGCATTGAACTGGAGAGAAAGGGGCCAGACTGTACTGGCCCCTTTCATCTTCACTCTCTACACGTCAGACTTCAGACACAACACGAACAGCTGTGTTCTGCAGAAGTTCTCTGATGACTCTGCGATCGTCGGACTGATCACCGATGATGACGATGCAGAGTACAGAGGACTCACTCAGAACTTTGTGGACTGGTGCCAGCGGAACCACCTCCTGATCAATGCAGGGAAAACGAAGGAGATGGTGGTGGATTTCCGCAGACAGCAGCCTGCTGTCATCCCACCGATGCACATCCAGGAAGGGACATTGAGAGAGTGGACTCTTACAAGTAACTCGGTGTGCATCTGAACAATAAACTGGACTGGACTCATAACATGGATGCACTGTACAGGAAGGGTCAGAGCAGACTCTACACTGAAAAAAAGGGATAAGATGGGTTGTATACTATACTAAATATGGTTCTTATGTATGCTACAAAATATATTCATTTTTTGACTGTAAACATGTACAAGTCTTTAAAATAATATTAAATCAAGACAGATGTAAAACTAACAAATATCAATCATGTTAGCAAGACTGAAGGTACTTGTGTTTTGTATTGAAACCCCGCCCCCTCGTCTGGAGGTTGGAGGGAAAGTTAAACTTGTCGATCGTCGCAGGCCGCCATCTTTTCACTCCGATTGCGAAGTCTGAGGCGCTCATCAAGCTGAGTTTAAGGTAAATAAAGGATTTATGAAATACCTTTTTTACTGTGAAATAGTCGTACGCCGCATATATAAGGCCAAACGATAGGCATTATTCAGTATTAACAGTTAATTTGAGTAATATAAACCAAACAACATTAAGCTAACGCTGCTGTTAGCTTATGATATCTTTGTAACGCTTGTTCTTAGTTCTTAAAACTGTACTGCATGTGGGCTTTGTGTTCGAAATGTGTGGATCGCAGTAAGTAATATTACAGAAACTAGTATTAATGCCTTCATACATTAACCTATTTCGAGCGTGCTCTCCGATCCCCCCACAAAACGTTTTTGCGCCACGCACCGGTTTAATGTTACACAGCATTTTCACGGCTTTTTACAATGTGGCGGATATATTAAACTGAATAAAATAATGCGACCTCCATTAAGACATCTAGTTTTGAAATATTGTGTGTATGTAGGTTTATTAGCAGTGTCCTCGCAACACCGCGTAACATGTACAATGCTTGGTCTCTAAGTGGAGGAGCAGTTTGAAGGCCTCATTGCCATTAGAGCCGGTCGCTGCACATTATGCAGAGCAGACTTGGTGCGTTAGAACAACCGGTTGCAATATCGCCTTGTTTTAAGTAGGACTCCCAGTACCCTTAGATGCAGCTTTATCTTTCTTTGTAGTCATAGCCTTGTTTATGTGTCTTCACTGGCTCTATACCGTTGCAAAAAAAAAAATTCCACAGACGTTTGTCCGCTAGCTTGACTGTTTCAGTTTAGTGTTAATGTGTTACGTGTTCCCGGTTAGCGTAGCCACTTTAAGAAGGCAGCTGTTGTAGGTAAAACACGTGACCGAAGCAAGCATCAATAGCGAGTCGTAGACTGGTTTAGCGGACATCGTTTAGAATGTTTGGTTGTTCGGGGACAAATGCGCTATAGCACGCGTTTTAGTTTAATAATGTAATATGTAATACAATCATCTCGATAAATAAGTGTTGGATTAACCATTAAGTTGGTGGGAAGAGTTTATTAGAAATGTTAATGTCTTTTTTTCTATAGGTGTTGTTTCCCTTGTGGACCCCTTGTTTCAAAGACTCTGTAGTGGTAAGTATTCAAATGCACTAATTATCACCTGTTCCATTGTGCTGTATACAGCAAACAGCTACTGTAAACAGGGTCACACTAGTGATAAAAAGGGGGAATTTATAACATTTAGTATAACTGAAAACTAGTGTGTTTTCTTTCCAATGGCACCAAGCTCAAAATTGTAGGTACTACCATTTAGGAGCTACAACCATTTTAATTTCAGTAGGTCTTTTAGCACAATAGGCATACTAAATGCACAAAATGGGGGTTGGAATATAGTAAATACGTATGTGCTGTGATGTGAATGTGAAGTATGTGAGTGCAAGTGATAACAGATAATAATTATAAAGGAAAATTTATTTACTGATCTTATAAACCTTTATTTACCCCACAGTGGGGAGGTTTTGACTTTGCAGAAGTGCATTAAGGATTTAACAGTAAAAAAATGTGTGTATTACATTGACTGATTTACCCTAATTGTGTGTTTGTCTTTTTTTCCCTCAGTGAATGTGGAAGTGTAAAGTGTGCTCATCTGTAGTTACAAGTAGGTGTGAACTGCTGAACCATTACAAAGTCAAACATCCACAGTTTGGACGTGCCAGTTGTTATCCAGACATTTAAGACATGGAATGCTCTGTTAGTACATCACAGTAGAGTGTATTCCACACATCTTGGTCAGACTCAAAAACAGTAATCTATATTCAGGTGTCACTTATGTCCATGCAAGAATATAGCTAGGGAAAGAGAGAACTTTGTTCATATCAATATCCATCTAAAAAGACATGAAAATGTTTCTTGCATGTTTGTTGGTTGTACTTTTGAAACAAGCATTTATGGAACCTTTAAATCTTATAAGAGTCGCCGACACACACCTTATAGCCTAACTGATTTTAAGCCAGGTATTGTAAGAATAAGTACAGTAGCATCATCACCATTAGATAATACATCTGTTGAAAGCCAGGACAATGAGTCTGTCGAAGAAGTTTCCAGTACAGCCCTAGATTGGACAGCTCAACACAAGGAACCCCCAGATGTAATTGCAAAGCAACTTGCAACAGCCTTATTGAAGCTGGAATATTTAGTCCATGTGCCAGGTATAGCTATTGATGAATTTTTGCAAGAACTTAACCACTTACTAAGCTCTTCCTCAATTTCATTATCTAAAGGTTTCATTTCTGATATTCTTCAGCGTCACAATGTCCACGTTGATGACTCTGTAATTACAGAAATTACTACAGCAGTTTGCTCCTCTAACTGGATTTCAAAAGCAATTTTGAAGCAAGAAAGAAGGCCCTCTCAGCAGTGCATACAAACAGAAGCAATTTTAAGGAGCAATTTTGTGTTTTGTGTTACATACATACTTAATCAGAAAAACAAACACACCTTTCAGTACGTCCCACTATTAAAATCCCTGCAGCAGATTTTAAGTAACAAAACAATTATTAATAAGGTTATTGAAAATTACAGAGGACAGCAAGAAAGTGAGCTTGATTTGTCCTATGAATTCAGAGCACCCGAAGATGGTTTGCATTTTAAACAAAGTCACTTTTTGAATAGTGGAGAGTTAAGAATAATTTTGCGTCTATATATTGATGATTTTGAGACCTGCAATCCCCTAGGTACTTCTCGGAAAAAACACAAGCTTTGTGGTGTTTTTTGGACACTTGGTAATTTGCCACCAGACTCTCACTCGTCATTATCATACAATTATCTTGCAGTACTTTGCAAAAGTGATGATGTGAAAGTGTATGGTTATGACAAAGTTTTGGAACCTCTTCTGCAAGATCTTAAGATACTGGAAGACCATGGTGTTTATGTACCATCATTAAGTACAAATCTTAAAGGAACAGTGCAGTGTGTTGTCGCTGATAACCTGGGAGCACACAGTATTGCTGGTTTTAATGAGAGTTTTTCTGGTGATTTTATCTGCTGTTTTTGCACTGCAAAAAGATCTGATATTAGCTCTCACTGTGTTGCATCTGGTCTTTTCAGCCTGAGATCCAAAGAGGTCCACGCAGATTATGTAAAAAAAGCTCTTCATATTAAGGTCCATTGTTTTGGAGTCAAACAAGACTTTGTTCTTTCCAAGAATTTGTCTCATTTTGATGTTGTTTCTGGTTTTCCTCCTGATGTTGCTCATGATGTATGTAGCGGATTCAAATTATTAAGAGTTTGATATTAATGCAAAACATTAATATACCTCGAAGTTGGGGCACCAGGTTTGTTTTAAAGCTGGAACCAAGCTTGTCAACGCCAGATATCAATTAAATGAGTTACCACTCATGAACAACAATAACCACTTTCTTGTGATAAAACCAAATCAGTCTCTTATGCCGTGAATTCTTGTCGCGGTTCAGTGACTAATCTAACACTACTGGATATATGAATAACATAATATGGAAATACTCAAATAAACAGAACAGAAAATGAGAGAACGATCAGAATGAGATGATGAACAGTGATTGAATCAATGAGTGAAAACACAAAGAATGGTCAAGACCTGAGTGTGTGATGGCTTTGATTAAGCGAAAAGAGTATTTATCTCTAACTAGTTCAAATCTAAGGATAACTAATGAATTTGGAATGTTCAATTTTAGCGCTTTGAGAAACACCAGACTTCTCAGAGGATTAGAGATGTTCGTCTTGCCTTAGCTTGGAGCTGTCGGCCGCTGTGCAGCGTCTCCCGTTACTGGCTTGGTTGAGCAGGCGTGCCCTCTCTGGTCCAGGTGCCACGGCCTCTGGGCCAGGAATCGTCGCCCGCGGTGATGATGACGGCTCGGGTTCAGCAAAGTAACAGTCAGTCAGTCTGGACTTTCAAGGTGTTTCAAAGCGTCAGCGCTACTTAAACTAGCCCAAAAAGGAAACGGGCTGGAATCTAATTTAATTAGTTCGATTAAAAATAGTGAGTCAATTAAGGACTGGTTGTAATAGTTTCAGTATCGCAGAGTTTCTTGTTGACTTTCTAACTTAACAAAATTTGTTGCTCGTTCGTGTTTCTAAGTTTAACTTAGGTTTACAAAATTTAAGAACAAACGAAAATTAAAGAAAAGTAATGCGACGCAAAAAGAGAAGGTGAAAGAAGTTTGAAGATAGAGGGAAAACCGATTCGCCTAGGGTGTCACTGGTTTAATTACCCCTGAGGCAGTGGTCACTGCAGGGCGGAGAATTTAGTTCAACCAGTGGTGAAGAGTTCCACCTCTTCAGATCAGGAATCAAACTATTTGATTTGGATCGCTCCTAAATCTGGGATAACTAAGCTTTCCTCTTTTCATCACGCTTAAAGTCCCATCACACATTTCGTCTCTCTCACGCAATGCTGTGAGAGAGACGCGATGCTGTGAGGTGAGAGACGCGATACTGTGAGAGAATGCGAGACTGCGAGAACAGCACGAAAAATTCAACAAGGCGGCGCGCCACCGGTAGTAAACAACAGCGCGACAAACTATCCCCCAATTTAAATAAATCAATAACTATCTTATTTTACGGAAATTAATCAACCACCCTACCATTCTGGATAACACCGAAGAAAGTTTTGAGTACATCGACGAGTGCTTTGAGCGTCTAGTAATGGGGAAAAAGGACACTGCTCCAAACAAGAGGTCCCGTCCGTCTGACTCACCTGAGTCACCTGGAGCTAGCTCGGCGGACAAAAACATCACGAACATCCTGGAGTAAATCGAGGAAAAAATAACAAGCTTCGACGCGCGTCTGGCGCTAGTGGAACTCCTCCACAAAGAGTTTATGGCCCTCCGCGACTCCCTGGAATTTAGCCAGCAGCAGGTGGTTTCTTTCGCCACCGAGAACGAGGCCCTGAAGGGAACGGTGCAGTGCCTGACGGAGGATGTGGCTCAGCTAGCGGCCGAAAGTAAAAAAATAAAAGAAGGCATCATCGATCTGCAGGTCCGCAGCATGAGGGACAACCTGGTGTTCTCGGGGATTCCAGAGCAGGCGGAGGAAAACGCGGAAACCACCATTAAAAACTTCCTTAAACAACAGATGAAGATTCCAGCGGACGCAGTGGACAAGATGGCGTTCCACCGTTCGCATAGACTCAGAGGAAGACAACCGGATGGCCAGCGCCCTCAACCCATCGTTGCCAAGTTTAATGACTTTAAGCAGAAGGAACTGGTTAAGAGCCGGGGCAGACAGCTGAAGGGAACCGACTACAGCGTCAACGACCAGTTCCCCAAGGAGAACCTCGACCGCCGCCGCCGACTGTTCTCCATCCGTAAGAGGTTCATGGCAGAAGGCTGCAGGGCTGTCATCAGCGTCGACAAACTGTACGTCAACGGAGAGCTCTACCGGGACCGGGAAGCAACTCCGTGGCTGTACTAGCAGGTGGTATGTAAAAACAATGGTTTAATGTATAAGGTTTGTTAAAAAAATAATAGATGCAATGCAACTATGTGTTATAACTTTACATCCAGTATTCAAACTCGTTCTCTCGCAGATGTTTCATGTAAATGTTTATTGTCATTCTAATGTCACTCACTCACTCACTTTGCAAAGCGCTCACCATACGTAATCACTCACTTTCCTTTCACTTTAATTTTCCTTCCCTTTACTCTTTTTCCTTCACCTACTTTCACTCCACACTGTCTACATCCTTTTCTCTATTCTTCTTCCACGTAGTCAGCCAGCTATGTAGCCCTCCAGCAGCCACACACAAACATCTACTGCACAGGGGAATCACGTGCACATACATAGATAACACACAACTCAGAATACACAGGTACCTAAGGTTAGCCACACACCTAAAGTCTGTCACACTACATACACACAAGACTAGTGATCCACAGCAGTCAGGTAAGATATGACACCACTGAAGATTGTAACTTGGAATGTACGTGGAATCAATAAGAAGGAAAAAAGATTTAAAATATTTAATCATTTGAAAACCCTACAAGCAGACATTGTTTTACTACAGGAAACTCATATTCCCAAAATTATAAATAACACTTTGGCATCAGCAGAGTTCCCACATGCTTACTTAGCCGGTTACAATTCTAAACAAAGAGGGGTCGCCATCCTGATAAATAAAAAGATTAACTTTACTCATAACGATACCACTGTAGATCCAGAAGAGAGATATATAATCATTAATATCTTAATAGGGAACCTAGAATATGGCACAGCTAATGTGTATGGCCCTAATGTTGACGACCCCTCTTTCTTTCACAGCTTCTTCACATCACTGTCTGCTCACTCTGGTTCCAAACTTATAGTAGGAGGGGACTTTAATTTAGTATTTAACCCAGAGTTGGACAGGCTAAGCAAAGCTGTGAGCAACAGGAACTGGCAATCAGTACAGACCTTAAAACAGTACATGGATGACTTCGGTCTCTGTGACACATGGCGTTCTCTTCATCCTACAACCAGGGAATATACCTTTTTCTCGCCAGTTCACCACTCTCTCTCCCGTATAGATTATATTTTAGTAAATAACTCAGTCTTACAAGATGTCTCTGTCACCAATATTCACTCTATCACAATCAGTGATCATGCACCAATGTCCATTTCGTTGATTAAGACAGTCACACCATCAACCAGGAATTGGAGGTTTGATGAAGTCTTGATCATTAAGTAATGATGTATTATCATTACTTAATGATCAAGACTTCATCAGTTATGTCAGGAGAGAATGGACAACCTTTATAGAAATCAACGATACACCGGAAATCTCACCCTGTGTTCTTTGGGAGACTGGGAAGGCAGTTATGCGCGGTAGAATTATTTCATATTCATTGCACAAGAAAAAAAAAGACATGTTACTTGAATTAGAATTAGAGAAATAAATAAAATCTCTAGAGATTAAAAATGCTGCCTCTCCAACCAATGATAGAATCCTAGAAGACCTAAGGAATCTAAAGCTGAAACTAAACAGTATAATTGATTGCAAAACTCAGTTTCAGATAGACCAATTACGCTGGGAGAACTTTGACCATGCTAACAAATGTGGTAAATTTCTCTTGTTAAAGAGAAACAAATCATCCATTCAATAACTAATAAGAAAGGGAATATTACTCGTGATCCCCATGAAATAAATGATACCTTTAAAAACTTTTACCAAGAGTTATATACGTCCCAAATAGATCCATCCACCTCAGCCATAGAGGCGTTTCTGAATAAACTAGAACTGCCAAAGCTAAGGGAAGAACAATCCACGACTCTAAACTCATTGTTATCTTTGGCAGAACTACATGAAGCTCTGCAGGAGATGCCCAATAAAAAAGCTCCAGGACCAGATGGATTCCCAACTGAATTTTATAGAGTTCTGGTCCATGCTGGCACCCAGCTATTACAAAATGGTAGCTGAATTTAAACAACAACATTCAATACCCACAAATATGAATTCTAAGACCCTACACTCCCATCAAGTTATAGACCAATTTCACTAATAAATGTAGATATAAAAATAGTGTGTAAAGCACTTGCTAGAAGATTAGAAAAAATCACTCCATATCTGATCAAACAGGCTTCATTAAAGGTAGACAGTCAACAAACAATATGAACAGAATAATCAACTTAATTGATTATGTCACCACCCATAAACTAGAGTCAGCCATCGTCTCCTTAGATGCAGAAAAAGCTTTCGATAGAGTAAACTGGAAGTTTCTTTTAGCCACTCTGCACAAATTCGGCATTGGGAAATCATTCATACACTGGATCCAAATATTATACAGCTCAGCAAACGCCGCAGTCAGAACAAACAACCAGATATCACCAAGGTTTAATCTGCATAGAGTGACAAGACAGGGCTGCCCACTTTCCCCATCACTATTTGCAAAGTCGCACAAATTTATTGAACTTCTAGCCACAGTAATAAGACAGCATGAAAGAATTACTGGAATATCGACCAAATCAGTAAATCATAAAATAAGTTTACATGCTGACGATGTGTTACTGTTTCTCCTGGAGGCACAGACGTCTCTTCCTACAACTATCAGCCTCAGATGAATTCTCAGGACTTTCAGAATACTCTATTAACTGGACCAAATCCATAGTGCTACCACTTAACCTTAAGGTGACTAACTCTCCTCTGCCACACTCCATTCAGGGAACATTAAACTTGGGCATTGAATTATCGTCTAGGCTATCAGAGCTTATTGATCTAAACTACAATCCATTATTTAAACAAATAGAAGCCAACCTCAAAAGATGTCAGTCCTTACCCATTTCACTTATGGGAAGAATTGCCACCATAAAAATGATAATCCTGCCAAAAATTAATTACATATTCTCAATGATTCCAACTCAGCCAGCTCAGGCGTGGTTTAAGACATTAGACTCCTACAACTCACAGTTTTTGTGGAAAACCAAGCCACCACGAATTAGTTTAAAAACTCTTCAAAAATCCAGACGCTGCGGCGGCCTAGAACTCCCTAACTTCCACCACTATTTTCATGCCAATAGACGGAATCATGTCCACAAATGGATAAAACCCATGTCAGCAGACTCCTCCTGGATAGACATTGAACAAACATTTTGTGGAAATATTAAAGTTGTAGATCTGCCCTTTATCAGCACCAAAATCAAACATCATAGTTGTTACCAGAGCATTAGCATAAAAGCATCTCTGACAGCCTGGTGGGATTTTCTTAAAATTAATGGGTCTTCGCTTACTCTTTGCCAAAACACACCTCTCTGGAACAACCTAGACATCATACAAAACAAAAAGGCAATACACTTTCCAACTTGGCATATCAAAGGGATAACACATCTGAAACATGTTTTCACAAGAGACAAGTTTACCTCTGTTGAAGAATTAGTGTCCCACTATGAAATCACTAGGGCCAATTTCTTAGAATAGCAACAACTAAAGTCAATATTTAATACAAAAAGTAAGAATACTCCCATCCACGTGCAACCACCACCAGTAATAGAGCGATTTATTGATATATCAGGGAAAAGGACAGTATCCAAAATCTATATCTTAAATTCCAATGTAGATCAGACAGTGAGCCTTCCGATCTCTAAATGGGAAGCTGATCTCAATATCACCACTAATTACACGTTCTGGAATAATATATGTTCTAATTTTTTCAGAATGACAAAAAATACAAATTTACAACTAATACAATACAAAATTCTTCATAGAACTCACTATACAGGACAAAGGATGTTCCAAATGGGTCTCACAAACTCAAATATTTGCCCTCACTGTACAGATAACACAGCAGATAGATTCCTACATGCATTCTGGTCATGTTCACCTGTGCAGCAATTTTGGCAAAGAGTATGTGAACACCTGTCAACCCAGTTAAGCTGTCCAATCCCATCGGCCCCTGCACTTTGTCTTCTAGGAGATCTAAGTGGGCTTGATCTAGAGACAAACTCAGCACACACACTTCTTTCTGCCCTCTGTGTCGCAAAGAAAATCATTCTTATGAACTGGAAAACTAAAAAAAATTAAGCATTGCTCAGTACCTGAACAGCTTGTTAGATCATACCACCTTAGACACATTGTCTGCTTCATCAAATCCATCCATCCATCCATCCATCCATTTTCTTAACCGCTTACTCCCTAGTGCGGGGTCATGAAATCAATGACGAAAACTAAACTCCTGATTGATTCTATTTCCAGGTAAGGATGCGTGGGGCTCGGGTACTGTGTCATGTCTGGCACAGTGGTGGGGGGGTGACTGGTGGTTGGGGGTGCCTGCCTACCTAAGGAACCAGGACAACGGGACTGGTCGACTCTGGGCTGGCCGCATGGGTCCCCTGCGGCGGGGGTGTGGTGGCTGCTGAGACGGCGGTCCTGTGCCGAAGTAGGGCCATTTTGAGGGTTGGCGTGTGCCTGTCCGGCCTCCCTGCCGGTGTGCGGACCTGGGGGTGGAGACCTGGGTGACCTGCGCCCGGGGGAGTCTCTCTGGGGGTGCCTGCCCCCTGCCTGTGCCCGGAGGGGTGTTTCTCCCCTGGGGCACTGCCCCTGCTTGGGTGGGGCGCTGCCTGCTCTAGCGGTCCGACGCCCTCTGGTGACTGCTCGGGCCTGTTGCAGGGGGGGTTGGCGGACTACTCAGGCTACAACCTTCATTGGGCCCTGGTCGGAGGTTGGCACTCAATGCACAACTGCAGAGTATGTCTGTGGGTTTGAGTGTAGCACTACACGGGGCGAGCATGGGCATACTTGAGCGAGAGAATGGGTAAGTGTGAAAGAAGCGTGAGGATGGCTCTGGCTGTGCTGCGTGTGGAGCCTGGGCAGTAGTACTGCGGTCCCTGGGTCTTGGCTGTCTCTTCCTGGCTGGGGGTTGTGGGGGGCGGTGGGATGGGTAGCAGAGCCAGTCGGGAACCTGGCTCTGCGGACCCTGGTGCTGTGCTTCCCAACTACATTTCTCCACATTCATCCACTTAGGTCTGCAAGGGGCGTCCTGCTGATGGAGGGACCGGTGCTACCGGGAAGTGGTTCCGTCCCTCCCAAGTGGGATGCTCTGCAGTTTTAATTGCATTAGCCATACACACTCGTCCAGGAATCTGGGGGCTCCTTCCGGGGGGGGCAGTAGACGGAGCCTCCCATTGATGGCTCTGTCTGCTGGACCCCTCGGAGAATTGGCAGTCTCCCAAAGTTCCTCATACTTAGCCACATACACTATATATTTAGGGCCGGGGGTGGGCTCTTTCACTGGGGCCTGGGGCTGAGGCCAGTTGTGGCCTCGCCCTTTGGCCCTGGTGGAGAGATCACCACCCAGTTTTAACTGCAAAAAGACATTTAGGGTGACGGGGTGCACTGTCCGGGGGACACACCGTCAGCCAGCGGTCGTGCTCCTGGAGGTGTCACCCATCTTCAGTGCACTTTAGTTCAACACACACACGTCCAAGCTGGGTTGCAGGGTTCTGGGGTACCTTTTCTGCTGCCCTCTGCCTCCCCCGGCTTGGGGGGGTTGGGCGGGGCTCGGGAGGAGCTGCGGTCCCTGCCTGGGGCCACATGGACAGCGGGCCGGAGACCTACCCTCCCCACGAATGTGATCGGGTGAATGGTGTGGGAGCGAGAATGTAACTGAGAGTGCATTGGTTCCCGTACGATTGACTAGTTTGTTGTGAGAGAGTTTATGGTGTGTGTGTGATGATGTGTGTTGTACATGTGGGTGGGTGTATGCGTCTGTGTTTGTGTTTGTGTGCGTGTGGTGCGCTTGGAGTGTGGGGGGTCCGGTTTTCCGCCCGGGGTACAATGATCGTCTGCCTGGGTGGTCTCTTTTCTGCTGACCCCCACCAATTGCTGGCTGCTGGGATTCCTTCCTCTGCTTGCTGGATGGGCGTAGTGGCCGAGCCCCTCACATCACCCTGGCTTCCACAAGTGACATTGTTCATGCACCAACGTCTGCCTCACCCTTTGGGTGAATAATATCAAGCTACAGCCTTAGTAACCTTGTAGTGGGACACTTTCCAAATCCAAATGTAAGTATTACTGATACTTATCACTACCAATATCAATAATGTGTGAATATGGAAATTGTGCTGTTGTATTGTATGACTTTTATTAAGTTGTATGGGATATGTATAACAATGCACATATGTATGTATATGATATGTATATGTTGCACACACCTTAACTCTATTATTGGTATTAGTATTAATCTCCAAGGTAAACCACAGTACAACAGTTGTTTAGTTATGAATGTGTTAGCCTAAGGTACATCCCTGCTTCTTATTTATTTTGCTCCGATTGTTTACTTAACAGATCTGCTTGGTTTCAGCAGCTGGTTGCACCCCTTACTACCTCCTCCCACCCCCCACCCACCCACCCTTTTGCATACACACCCTAAAGCAGAAACTTAACCTGTCCACCAACACAGCAACATCACATATTTGGGATTAGCTAAATAAACCATCAAATAAACCACAAATCAAGAAGAATATATATATTATATATATACTCCTCCTGTTAAAGCAAAGCTGTCCATTACAATATGGCATTCAGCGTAAGATATGCAGCTTGCTAAACTGCTGGACAGAACAAAAAAAAAAGTTCCATCACACCATAACACAATACACATGTAACGGTCACTTTGGCACTCAAATAAGCAAAGGTGAACAGAGCTTTGGACACTTGCGGGTGGACGGCTATTGTGAGTCAGGCGGGGTGAAGATCGCATATGAATTTCTGGGCTGCTTCTACCACGGCTGCTTGGAGTGTTTCACGGGCAGCCGCGTTCACGCCTCAACGGGGAAAACCTTTGAAAGAATGCACGTTGAGACGCAGGAGAGATTGACAGTTGAGGTCAGAGTATGGGCTCCGTGTGATTACCATAAAGGAGCACAACTGGGATCTGCTGAAAAAGTCGCACCAGGGTGTGAAAGCGTTCCTGAAAGCCTACAAGGCCCCTGAGCCTCTAGCCCAATGCGGTTGAACGGCTATTGTGAGTCAGGCGGGGTGAAGGTCGCATATGAATTTCTGGGCTGCTTCTACCACGGCTGCTTGGAGTGTTTCACGGGCAGCCACATTCACGCCTTAATGGGGAAAACTTTTGAAAGAATGCACGTTGAGACGCAGGAGAGATTGACAGAGTTGAGGTCAGAGTATGGGCTCCGCGTGATTACCATGAAGGAGCACAACTGGGATCTGCTGAAAAAGTCGCACCAGGGTGTGAAAGCGTTCCTGAAAGCATACAAGGCCCCTGAGCCTCTAGCCCCATGCGATGCTCTGTACGGGGGCACACATGCCCCGTGACGCTGAGATACTCTGCGGGAGAAGATGAGGTTATGAGATACGTTGATTTTATCCCTGTATCCTTACGTCAACTACACATGTCCTTATCCTCTGGGACACTCGGAGATCATATTCAGAGATTTCCAGCCGCTGGAATCTTATTTCGGGCTCATTAAGGCAACCTTGTATCCTCCCCGCGGCCTGTTTTTCCCTGTGCTTCCTTACAGATCCGGCAAAGGGCGCCTAGTGTTTACTCTATGCAGAAGTTGTGCTGAGCTGAACCGTCAGGACGGCCCCTGTGACCACAGCGACGCAGAGCGCGCTCTGACAGGAGTCTGGCCTTCCCCCGAGATTCTGAAAGCGCTGGAGAAGGGTTACAGAGTAGCGGAGGTCATGGAAGTGTGGCATTTCAAAGAGCAGAGTACCTCTCTCTTTAAAGAATACATCTCAACCTTTCTCAAGGGGAAGCAGGAAGCCAGCGGCTATCCCGCGGATGCTACGGATGCGGAGAGCAGGCAAAAGTACGTCGATGACTATGCCAAAAATCAGGGGATCGTCTTGGATCCGGCGAGTAGCAAAATTATGCCTAAACAGTTTCTGGGGGAAGCTGAGTCAGAGGTGTAATTTAGTTCAGACGGAAATAGTGAAAAGGCCCGAATATTTTTTCAGGCTGCTGTTTTCAGGAGACAGGGAGGTAAAGTATTTTACTTTTCTAAACGACAGGGTGGCGTTGATTCAACATTGCAGCAGCGAGCGGGTCGTAGCTCGTCCCAATCGGTCAGACAACGCATTTGTCGCCGCTTTGACAACTTGTTACGCCCGGCTGAAATTGTACAGCTGCCTGGTGCGGCTTGAGAGGCGCATTCTGTATTATGACACCGATAGCGTAATCTATTGTTCAAAACCTGGGTGATTTGATGGATGAGCTAAAGTCTGACTCTATTAAAGACTTTGTCTCCGCAGGACCTAAAAGCTACGGGTATCAGACGCGAGGAGGCAGAGTGACGGTTAAAGTCAAGGGCATCACACAGACGACAGAGTGTTGTAAGAGCATCAATTTTGACTCTGCTAACAACCTGGTGGAGAATTATATTGAAATGGGTGAGAGCGGGATCCTGACGGCTCCTCAATACAACATTGCCCGCGACAAAAAGACCTTTGATTTAAAAAACGTCTCGGTCGACAAGAAATTCAGAGTGGTGTTTGACAAGCGCCGACTGCTTCCCGGAGGGTCCAGCGTCCCTTTTGGTTATTAGGGCCATGCAGGAGGTGGAGGAGGGATTTGTCCCGGGCTTGAAAGCCCCGTTTTCCTGCCTTATAGCCTTGTAGCCATAGATATTTCCGGGGCAGAAGTCGTATTTTTTGGAAAGTTTTGAAGACGCCACCAGGCAGCCGCACGGGTATTTACTGGTTGACCTTACGGTTGGCTGCCCAGACGAGTTCAGGCTGAGGACGGGTGTGCTGCCCCACGAGCGCGCCTGCGTCTATCTACTCTCAAGAAAACGTCATGTCTGAACGTATCAGACGAAATCTCCTGCTCCTGAAAGTACTGGTTTCCAGCCCACCGAGGCAGCGCAGAGCGCTATTGGCCGCCTGCTCGCCCGATCTGGTTAAAACCATCTGCGAGCTAGCGTTTAACCTCCTCAAAGGCAACATTGCGCTGTCCAGCAATCAGTACATCAAGCTGAAACGACAGCGACGCAGCCTCCGAATCCTGGCCGATAAACGCACCGCTTTAGCAAAAAAGAGAGCGCTTATTCAAAAAGGTGGGTTTCTGTTTCCGCTGCTCACGGCCGCGCTACCGATCCTGGGTCAGTTGGTGAGCGGCCTGATACCGATCCCTCGCTAAGCGGTTTCACGGGCCGCCGCTAGATGGCCTCCAGAAAAATTTATCTGGTCTCCCAGCAACAGCTGAACTGGCTTCACGACGCCGGAGGGGGCGGGGGTGACGTCAGAGACAGGGCAGAGGGCGACTTGGACGAGCAATTGAGAGTCGTTTTAGAGCAGAAAAATTTAGCCCCCGACGAAAAGATTAAAAAATACACTTTCCTGTTACATCGCTACAGTGGCAGCGGTTCAAAGTGACTAGGGTTTTTACTGCAGTACTGACGCGTCGCCACGGCGCAGCGAGTGCGTCGCTGACTAAAGATTTTTAATCCTGCAGCCGGCTGGAAAAAATCAGGACGCTAGTCTCGTTTTAACCACCAGGTGGTGCAGCGTTGATTAGAAGCCTCCAAAGCACTACAGCGTAACTGAGGTCCGACAGTTCATTTCTACCTGTAACACACATATATTACACCAGACCTATTTTACTATTAAGTGTCTGTTGTGTGCTAAAACATGGGGAGTGTGAAGGGCAACAACTTGTTGATGGCTTAGTTAATTTCTGTTCACTGCAAAGTTATAATTGTTCTGTGTGGTTTAAAACAGGCAGCGCCACAGCAGCAACACGTTCTTGTTTTTATTCTCCTCAGCTTATTCGTGTCTTTAAATAGAAGGCGTCTCTTAAAAATATGTACACACCCACCGCTCTAACATCTGATACAACATATTGGCTTCACATAATACCATGATTATGCGTCGCAGTTTAATTAATATAATTTGAATGCGCATTTCCAAGTAAAGACGTAGAGCGCAGTCCATCTGCGACTACAGACGCTTATTTAGGTTTTAAACTTCCACGACTTGTTAATGAATGTTTTCCAATAGTCGTAGATTTTACGTAAATAATCGTAATAATCATAGGAATTTGTTTTACAGCAGTTGTCGATCGTAATTTTGACAGGACGCCAGAAATCAGCAGATCTACAGCGACGCATTACAGCAGCATGTTTGTTCCTACGTGTTTACTCTGTGTCTGCAGAACTGCAGTTTGACTTGTTTTGACTGTGCGTGTCATTGTAACTGAGGCTGAGAGACTTATTCGACCAGTGTACGTTTCAACATTTTCATTTCCCATCCGTCCATCCAGCCACTTTCACCGGCGTTTTTGTTTCTCTTTCGTTGAGCTGCAAACGGATTTTAATCAAAGCACC
This sequence comes from Betta splendens, assembly GCF_900634795.4. Lineage (NCBI taxonomy): Eukaryota > Metazoa > Chordata > Actinopteri > Anabantiformes > Osphronemidae > Betta > Betta splendens. Next base: position 17,945,907 of record NC_040899.1, on the reverse strand, counting down.
GCCTTACACACCAATAAAACAGGCAAAAATATTTGTTTTTTACAAAAAGACACGGAATTGGAGGTAATATGTTTTTATTGTTTAGAGACAAACGGAAAACACAAAAAGTCGTTCTCTCGTTACCTCTGCTTATAATTTGGTGGAGACATCAACCTCTTACACAAACACGTGACGTGTTTCGGAGTCATGTGTCCAGACAGAGAGTGACCAATACACAAATGTATGGATGTGCAAATGCAGGCTACGAGAGAAACGGGGCAGTGGTGCACTAGATGTAGCGAGAATTTGTTTTGACTGTGCGTGTCATTGTAACTGAATGAGTGGCTGATGTGACTTATTTGGCCCGTGTATGTTTCAAAACTTTGATTTCCCATCCGTCCATCTATCCTGAATAAAAGCACCGCATTACAAACCAATAAACCGAACAAAAATATTTTTAACAAAAACACACGGACTTGAATTTAAAGCTGTTTTTTCGTTTAGAGAAAAACGAAAAACAAAAAACCTCTGCTTTTAATTTTTAATGGAAGCTCATCCGTGGATGGGTCACGGGGCAGCAGTCTTAGCACAGAGCTCCAGACTGCCGCTCGAATGAAACACGAGATCAAATAATATGTGATGTGTTTCGTACTCAGATGACTTGGATCTGAGTTTGACCAAGCTTTTGTTTGTCTCATGTTTGCTCACAGTCGCAAAGGCAAACGTCTCATCCCTCCCCCTCCCCCGTAGAGGCGCATAGACATGTTAATGTGTTGCTGCTCGATCGATCACTCGATCAGCAGGTGAGAAATACTTCAGCTTCAGGACAAAGCTCCGTGGGAGACTGTGCAGCATCGGGCGGCGTGATCAGCTGCAGGTCTAAGACTCATTAATGCAGCAAGTAGTTTGTTCTACATACGTACGCAAAAATAAACGTATGTATTTATCGTAGCTTTCTGGTCTAAGTTATTTGTAGCACTTCGACATTCGTCTAAAATATGAAGTTCATTTTAAAATGAAAATACTATTATTATTATTTATTACCTTTATTGTTAACACAGTATTAATTGCACAATTTGGACTGGCGAAGATTTGCGCTTCTTTCATAATAATCATGGATAATCAAGGAAGAAACTGCAGTTCATAGACGTTATTCAGGGACGGTTTAATAAAGATTCAGTGTGTTTTTCAACTGAACTGTCAGCCAAGGTACGTGCATTATCAAATGAATGCGCCTGTCAGCGGGGAAGACATCAACTCTATTCAGTCGCTCTTCAGTCGCTGCTGCCGTCTCCTCCCCAGTTCACAAACCTTTACTAGGTTTTCTAAATATACCAGTTCCTACTACAAGGTGTTCCTACGAAGTTAACCAGCTGTTTATTTCGTTATTACTCCTTTCACCTGTACCACATAAAGTCATTGCAGAGCTACAGCCATGTTCCCACAAAGTTAACCAGCTGTTTATTTCGTAATTTCCTCTTTCATGTCCGTCTGGTGAATGAAAGTGGGCGTGGCCATCACGTCCCAGAGCGGTGACACTGGGGGAAGGGAAACACGCATCAACATGCAGGACAAAGATCTGCGTTTCTCTGCTGCTACAGCCTCGGCTGCGTTGGGTCGTTAGTGTCCCTTTCACCTCTACCATGAAATGTGTTCCTACGAAGTTGATCAGCCGCTTTCAGAATCAGAATCTTTTTTATTCCTCATGCAGGTTTGAACAGGGCAAACATTATTTTTATTTACAAAAAAAATTAATACGTTTACAGATTGACCGGTGATGCCGCACGGGTTGCTCTCAGTTAAAACAGCTGTTTGAAGCAGGGAAAAGCGAGTTAGCTGTCCTTGTCGATGCCTTGACAATGTATTATCATCGGTTAGATCTCTGAGCCCCGACTTTTATGTCTTCTTTGGATTAAAAAACAAATGTTGAATGTTCTCAAATAATATAATATTGCCGCCCTCCGCGGCTCCCAGTGTTTGTTTTTTTCATTGAATTGGTAACATTGGTGTTACCGGTGGCAGACCTCTGGTCTAGATCATCCTTATTCACTTTTTTAAATTGTAGTAGTGTAACCTTAGTTAGTATTCCTTTTTATTTTTTTTATTTCATGTTTGGGAAACGTGACTTTTCAGCTACTGTGATTTTATTTGTCATCAACATTAGTTCCTACCTGTCCTTGTTGACGGGGGACAGGAAAATGTGACGCGCGTTGGATGAGAGCGGCGTAAAGAAAAAAGTGTACATGTGCCGTACTGTCTTGCCGTGTGGTGCATTAAAGAAGCATTCAACGTAAAGAAAATTGCCCGTACCAACAGCGAGAAATCAGGGTTACAGTAGCTTGTCTGCCATAAATCGAACGCTGCACACGGGAGGGCGCACCGTTCAGCTTCTTATTTTCGGTTTTAAACTGCCATAATTTGCCATAATTTACTTACGTTCATAACTTCATACTATAACGCGACCAGCGGTTCATGGTCTTGGCGATTCATGCACTAAGTAATACAACGTTGTCATCTCGTGATCACATGATGATGATGAGACGCTGTTTTTCCAATAATTAAAATAAATAAAACTGCTTCCACCCAGACTCGAACCCCGGACAAAAAAAAAAAACGTTGTTGCCATGTACGTTAACCACTAGGCCACCCAAGACCTGATCAATGGTTGTTCTACAAGAGGCTATATGATGTATGCAACTACGATGTTATAGGACCAAAAGTGGGAGTCAATCGCCACCTACAGGCCAGAAGGACGTAACACACTCCCCCCGCAGTACAAACCCGGCACTGACGCGGCAGATTTGAAACCCAAACACGGTGGGGGTAGACACTTTTACCGGCTGCCTCTGTACCTTAATTTGGAAAAGCAAAAGAGGGCCGCCTCTCGCGAGATTGTGCTGTCTCTGCCAAAGGAGGCGGAGCCGGCTGACGTTGACGCGGGATCCTCTCGTGAGAAACCCCCTGATAAAATTGTATGGGATGTTGTGACGGGCGTTAACCCTCATTTTCAAAAGAAGGCGGGCTACATTTTGAAAAAGATGGCGGCTTCCGGGGGCCCTGGGAGCTGGAACGACTCGGGAGAGTTTGTCTTCAACGACAAGCCCGTGAAGGGCTCGCACATTATGGATCTGATTAGACATTTAAGCTCCATGCACAACGGTTCTGACAAACCGGCGGGGTGGGACTCTTTTCTGCAAACTCTGTCCAGAATAAACATACCGCTATCCAGCGTTCCTAACAAACACGCCAGGGAGCTCCTGCACAAGTATAAAAGCGGGGGCATCCTGCCCTCTAGCGTAAAGAGCGGCTCACCGCCCGACATTCCACTGGGGGGCCGACAGAAGAAAAAGAAAATGAGGACGACTCTGTTATCGCCTAAATGGCTTAATTTGTCGTAATAAAAAAGAAGCAACACTGTTCAAGTTTAAATAAAGGATTTTTATTGAACCGCATTTTTTCATCTCAGAGTATTATTCACTTTTTATTATATGAAAAAAAGAAAAGAAAAAAAAACACATGACAAGAGGTTATTACATTTCGAAAACATTTTTAAAGAGCAGGCCCGCATGCAGTCGGGTGAGGCCGCGCAGGATTTTACACACTTTTGGTAGGCTTTCACAAAATCAGCGACCATAGAGTCATTCTCGGACGTGTTATTCCCGTACAAATTCAGTACATTCTGATAGGATAAGCCTCTGGCCCTGTGGAACAGAAAGTATGCACATTGCTCCCCACAGACGACGGATAACGGGTGCTGCAGCTGTCTATTGTGATAATAAACGGCTTTAGAGTCCTTCTCCAAAAATTGTAAAATAGTTTGAGGGTAGTAGGGGCAGTCCGGCGCTAGCCCGTAGCTGTCAAAGAACGCGGCATCTCCGCTCTCTTCAAGAATCAATGCAAGCCAATGCTCTCCGGGCAGGTGCCGCGGGTGGGTGTTCACTATAATATAGGAGGATCTCGTAAACACCTGCAGCGACAGCTCGTCTCTCACACTCCTTGGAACGCGTCGCCCAGTAGGGGCCGCATAATGTTTTCCAGTTGAACGCTGTTCATCCCCCCCTAATAATAATCGACTAAAACATTCCTTTTTGAATCAATCTCGAGAATGGAATCGTAACAGGCGTAGACCACTAGCGTAGTCGTCTGTGCTAGAGCCGTTCTAAAGTGCATCTCCAGGCGCAAGGTGCCTGTCTTGACCGGAGGCAGAGCTCCGCCCTCCTCCTCCGGGGCCACATTGAACGCATAAAGCGTATAACCTTGCTCATAAAACACAGAGGCTGGTCTTTCAGGTGCCGCCCGGTAGCGGTGATTAAGCTGTAATACTCTCTGATAGAGGAGCCGTGCTCAAAATCAGGCTGCAGCGCTTTTCCCGGAATCTGTCTGCCGTCTCTGCATAAGGCTAAAAACTCCAGGTTGGCGTGAATAAACCTGAAAGGGTTCATAGTACTCCGCCCCATCAAAGCCTCGTGGTTAACCAGCCCTATAATCACATATTTCGGTAGAGTGCCCAGAAAAAGATTTTCAGCCTTAAAAACAGCAGCGTGTCATTCAGATCCAGGTAACGCTCCCCCTCCGCCACTACATAAAATTCAATAGGATCGTCGTCGGTGATGGAGGAGATTGGAGAAATCTCCACATATTGTTTGTCCTCTATGCTCAGTTGTGAAAACGGACAAGAAAACAAATCCAACTCTGACATGACGCATTCCGATGACTTCTCGTGTAACAGAGCCATGCTGTTCAGAAAATATCCCCGCTCTTTACAGCAGACCTCCGCTTTTTACGACCGCACGGGATGACTGAATTTTTATTATGAGCGGGTCTTCTTTTGGAGACTCCCGGTAGACGCTGCCTCAGGGGGCGTTTCCTGGCTCTATGGGCTAAAACCATAATACCGGAGCCCTCCTGCGGCTCTTCAGACCGACCGCCGGTGAACCTCCTAACAGCTTTCCTCACGACGTCGGTGGCTATGTTTTTAGCGGCGGTTGCTAGATGGGGCTTGGCCACTCTAAATCCACTTTTTACCAGAGGCATTACAAAACGAAACAGTTTGGAAAACATTGAGCCTATGCCTCTACCGTACTGCGCGGCGGCTCCTGCAAAGCCTGAAAGGACGGACCCCACCTGATCGTCATAATAGCTGAAAAATCTATACGGGTCCTACGCAAATTTGACGGGATTGTTTTGATCGTTTTTAATTTCCGCGTAGACGTTCCCTATATGATGCTTGGACAGTGGCAGGTAGTGCGGAGGATTGAACGTCTTTGTGATGACGTCTCCGTATTGACCCTCGACCGTCACGCAGCGCAGGAGAAGAGCAAACGAGTCACCAACCACCTGATGCCTCACTATATCCGAATAACAGTATAAATGGCGACAGCTGGACTCCAGGCCCCGTAGAAATCCACGCATCCTTCTCCACACCCAGCGCGTAGCACACAGGCTCAGGAAACTGGAGTTTATAGCGCCCACTGCTGTTCCATGCAAAGTAATGCGTGTGTGTTTCATACCCTAGATCAACGTCCATTTTAAGCCTTTTAAACCTGTTGTTTAGCTTCCTTATAAGACTCTTTGTAACGTAGGACCCGTGTCCAAAAAACTCTCGATTCACCTCGTGGTTTGCCTCGGCATCGGTGGCGGGGTGCTCCGGGTTCTCTGAGGGTTCAAGCGGGGTCGTATCCATCCAGTTAAAATAGGTATTGTCGACCATGTATGCATGTATGACAGGTCTGTCAGAGCAACTTCCCAAGCTCCTTTTAAATCTATATGCTGCGCCAGATCGGCGCGAAATACAGAGGGCGTGTTGTCCGGGAACAGCTCAACACCTGCGTTGGACGGCAGGGTGATGTAAAAACCATCCTCGTCCATATTTTATACGTTAACAATCTCTGACGCCTTTATATCACTGTTAAACTTTTCGGGCCAGTTCAAACATTTAACCAGAACGTGCTCCACCCCTCCAATTTTGCGTTTGCCCAGAATTTTCTCCACCTTGAACGCCTTGTCGCCGGACACCGTCACTTTTTGCAATTCTGCCTCGTAAATGGATCCTTTGACGGGCTCGTCGTCGTAATCGCATAGTTTGTAGGCCGGCGGTATCCTAGGAATGCATTCTGCTATCTTAAAAAGCTCGTCGGTGAACCCCTGGGTATATTTCTTGTCAAAAACGCCTCTCAGCTTCGATATGCGCACAATATCACCGACTTTAAAAATCATCTTTAAGGCCTTCTCGTGTCTCAAAGGAAAGGAGCCGTACAGATTCTGAAATACCTCTAAAGCATTTTCAGACGTCACCTGAACGGGCTTCATTTTAATACTCGAGTGATACGCGTTATTGTAGCTTTTGACAATCTGCTGCAAAACCTCCACATAGCTCAGAGTGTTTTTACCTGTAAAGTAGCGGTACAGTTTATATTTTAAGGTCTTATTGTAGCGCTCCACAACCGACGCTTTGACCTCGCTGGATGTGCTGAAATGCGTGATTTCATGTTTTTTCATCAGAGCCTTAAATAGCTTGTCAAAAGCGGTCGCCACCTCTTTTGCACCCTTATTCTTAATAGGCCCAACATCCGCTTTTTTAGAAAATACGTCAATAACGGTCAGCAGAAATTTATAACCGTCGTTGTGTGACGCTAGGGCCTGCATGTCGCAGAGATCAGTTAGAAATTGGTTCAGAGGTCTGGACACAAACACCCTATTTCTTTATGCAGCGTGTACGCATCTTGTTTGGCTAAAAACTCTTTGATGCGATCCATACTAATTTTCTTGCCAGAATGTCGTTCTACGGCTCTGTGTGTGTTATAAGGTTATTCGGTCGCTTCAGTAATGAGTAGTCTTTTTTACAAATTTACAATCTTTTATTTTTTTTTTAAAAAAAGAATAAATGTTACATCGCTTATACAAAAATGGATAAATGCATACTGTAACTTGCTACTAAATGTTTTCCAGTGGTTATAGATATTATGTAAGTAACCGTAATAATCATAAGAATCTGTTTTACAGTACTTGTCGATCGTAACTCTAGGATGCCTGAACCTAGCAGATCTACAGTGACTCATTACAGCAGCATGTTTCTTCCTACATGTAGGAGGCCGTGTAGATCAGTGATGTCACTGCTTTCAGCTGAACTTGTTGTGGCAGATATACAGTGGTAGCAATTAAAAGTGTTGTTCCCTACTGTGATTTGCTTTCAATTTCACCATGTTATCACCTGGTTTGCGCTGCGTGAGAGTGTATGTGTTGCGTCCTTTATGCCTGTAGATGGCGATTCACTCTTACTTTTGGTCCTAAAACGCTGTAGTTCACTGTGTTATAGAGTGTCTTGTAGAATGACAATTAGTCTTAGGTGGTGTAGTGGTAAACACACACAGCTTTTTGTCCAAAGTTCAAGCCTCAGTGGAAGAAGTCTTTCGAATTTTAATTATTGGAAAAACAGCGTCTCTTCATTATCATTTATCACCAAGACTACGACCCGCTGGTCGTCTGTGGCAGACAATTCCTAAAAGTTAATCAGGATGTTCACAAAAGTGTCATTATAGTGTAGAGGTTAGTGCACCACAAAATGCTTTTGTCCTGGGTTCGAGCCTCAGTGAGAGCAGTCTTTCAATTTTAATTTCTGAAAAACAACATTGACATCTCATTATTGTCAATATGACAATATCACAAAATTAATTAAGTTTAGATTGATTAATTTAATTAATCTATCGAGCTGCACGAGGAAATATGTCAGTTTCTAAAGTAAATGGAAGAGCGTTTCTGTGGGCCGTTAAGAGATGAATGGATGCGCTGCAGCTGGGGCGTGTCATTAGACAGTTCCGCTACTAAATTATTCCTGTGGGAGATTTAAATGTTGCAAATAAATCTGAGCCATATTCCTACCAAAACATGAACACGCAGATCTCTCTTGCTGTGTTTCCACATGCACTTTAAATTCCCATTATTATCATTATTATTATTTGTTATACCATCATCATACGTTTTTAAGTCAGGTATCTCACGGTGCAGCTAAGGGGTCCTAGAAAACGGTTGTCATAGATATGTAATGTTATGGGTTTGACTGACCATTACATTTCTGTTCTGCATTTATGACGATGGTGGGTGGACCATCCGTTGATAGAACAGTTATTTTGATTGTCATGTGGATTGGTTCACGAACATTTACCACAATGGTTAAATTTTCTCACGTTTATATGTATACATACATAACTTTTTGAGTTTTGCACGTTAGCTAGTAGCTAGCTTCAGTACTCAGAATCAGGATGAGTGCCAGGTCCTGTAGAGTGCACTTTACAGAATTAGGAACTTGTCTTGATGTTGGCACACCCAGCCACCCATCTACGACGTCACGTCCCCTCTGACAGTGAAAGCAAGTTGCAGGACAAAATGCAATACAAAAAATTCTTTATTATATGGAAATTAGAGTGCAATGCACTATGGGTAGTGAATTGTGAATAATTGTGCCACCCTAACAGAAACTGTGTGAGAACGAGTGATCCTTCCAATGATTGACATTGAGGTTTTCATGTTTTTGCAAGTCCAGTTTAGTTTTCACGTTATGTGAGAATATGGTGGTGTTTGATCGTATCAATCTTCCCTTTTTGATGCCTGTAATAAGTATGCATAATCGCTTTTAAAGTTAATGCTTAAAGCTGTACAGTTTTCTTCTTTTCATAGATAAATCAATTCAGCTATACTATATTTGTATTCATACAAAAAAAGCTCCCTCTCTAACGAGGAGGAAACCTCCAGCAGAACCAGGCTGGATGTGGGCGGCATTCTGACTTGACCGGTTGGGGTGAGAGGACAGAGAAAAGCACAGCAATAACACACAACAACAGAGCACAGGCAGGATGGTTGGACCAGAGACTGGACTAAACACAGACAGGATGGTTGGACCAGGGACTGGACACAGGCAGGATGGTTGGATCCGCAGCTGCCCATCATAGACACAGCTCTGAGCCCGATGATACCTGTACAGTAGGCGAGGACAAAGCGGGGGAGAGAGAGAGCGGGGAGACTCACAACTACTGGAGAGAAAAAGACAAGGTTATTTAAACATGGAACAATGATGGGAGGTTTTTGGACAGAAAAGGTAGAAGAAAGCAGAGGAGCTCAGTGTATAAATTGCAGCTTAAGTAAGTATATACTGTGAAGTATAAGCTTTATCAAAAAGAAAAGTTTTAAGCCTGATCTTAAAGGTGTAAAGATTGATACTAGAAAGAAGAAGAAGATACTAGTAAAGATTGGTTGATTTTGATTTAATATGGATTTGGAAGAGTTAATTATTTAAGTTAACGCAATATGAGTTTTGGGGAAAAGCTGTCTAGGTAAGACAGAGGACTTGGTAAATTTAAAGTTGATGGATCTAGACAGTGTTTTCTGTCATTTGGAGGAAGTCACTGCTGAATGTTTTTTCTAATGGTGATAATTTTATTAGTAAAGTAGTTCATAAAGTCATTGCTGCTGAGATTTAAGGGGGTAGTAGGCTCAACACAGCTATGACTCTTAGTCAGCCTGGATACAGTGCTGAAAAGAAACCTGGGGTTGGTTTTGTTTTCCTCAATTAAGGAGGAATAATATGTTTTACTAGAAGCACAAAGTGAAAGAGAAAACATTAAATGTTTAGTTTTCAAAGTAAACTCATGGATGGTATTGCATCTCAGGGCTCTTTGGATCACTGAAATGAATTTCAGTCACTTGTGATAATTAGTTTGTCAGGTGAGCCCAATTAAAGAAAAAGTACTGAAGAATGTTGTTCCACATTATTAAGCAGGCCACAGGTTTCAAGCAATATGGTAAAGAAAAAGGATCTCTCTGCTGCCAAAAGGGTCATATAGTGTAATGTCTTGAACAATGTATGAAAAAATTAGATATTTCACGAAAACCTCGGCGTGATCATCGTACTGTGAAGAAATTTGTGGCTGATTCAGAGCACAGACGGGTTCGTGCAGATAAAAGGCAGACTGAGGAAGCTTTCTGCCAGACAAATCCATCGGATTAAAAGAGCAGCTGCAAAAATGCCATTACAAAGCAGCAAACAGGTATTTGAAGCTGCTGGTGCCTCTGGAGTTCAACAAACCTCAAGGTGTAGGATCCCTCAGAGGCTTGCAGTTGTACAAAAACCTTCTATTTGGCCACCCCTAACCAATTCTCACAAACATAAGCAGTTGCAGTGGGCCCAAACATACATGAAGACTCATTTTCAAACAGTTTTGTTTACTGATGAGTGTCGTGCAACCCTAGATGTCCCAGATGGATGTAGTGGATGGTTGGTGGATGGCCACCAGGTCCCAACAAGGCTGCGACGTCAACAAGGAGGTGGAGGAGCCATGTTTTGGGCTGGAATCATGGGCAGAGAGCTGGTAGGCCCTTTTAGGGTCCCTGAAGGTGTAAAAATGACCTCAGAAAAGTATGTACCGTGACTTCTGTAACATCATCAATCATCTTCATGCATGACAATGCATCTCATGCTGCAAAAAATACCTCCGTGTCACTGGCTGCTATGGGTATAAAAGATGAGAAACTCATGGTGTGGCTCCATCCTCCCCTGATTTCAACCCAATTGAGAACCTTTGGAGCATCCTCAAGCAAAAGATCTATGAGGGTGGGAGGCAGTTCACATCAAAACAGCAACTCTGGGAGGCTATTCTGCCATCCCAAAGAAATTAAAGCAGAAACTGTCCAAAAACTCATACGTTCAATGGATGCAAGAATTGTGATGGTGATATCAAAGACGGGGTCCTATATTAAGATGTAACATGTCCTGTTAAGATGTTATTGATTGAACTACCTTATAAATTCCGCAAATATGACCTCCTAATGCTGCAAATTCAACAGAAGCCCATTTTCTGTTCTTTACAACCTATTCAATTTCTTAACTCTGTTGTGCATAATAATTTGGAACAGTGCATTTTCAGTTTGTTATTTTTAAAATAAATTGTTATCATTAGGACGTTGGTTCAATAAAAATTGAATTATACCCTAATGGTTGATGACTTCATCATTATACCGACTGTCATTTACATTGACTAATTCTAAATCATTAGAGAAAAACACGTGCATAATAATTTGGAACATGGTTGAGGTCTTTACTTACAGAGATATTCATCCTGAAAAAGTTAATTTTTTTTAAGTCATAAATGTTGCATCAGTAATACTAAGACAGATTATTACACCCCATATCACATCTCAAAAGTGTCGCATACATTATGACACCAAATTCAAATTCAAATTGGAGCCTATGCTTTTGTTAATTGTCATAACAAAAAACAAAGGGAAGTCACGAATAGCTTGATATCGTTCTCAATGGTAGAAAAATTGCAGAAGTGGGGGACATTGAAGGTGCACAACTGTGGCTCAAACAGTCAGAGCTTCACATTATTCATGTGTGTGTGAAAGATGCGCCACGAGTTGGTCTTTGCCTTGTAGGTTTTTGTTGAGTGTGGTGTGTAAGATCAACAAAAAAATGCCAGGTCTGCCAACCATAGAGGGTCACTCAGGTCGTGAAGCGTCCTTTTTCTTGGCAAACTGGTTGACCTCTGATCTCAGAGAATAAAACCGCTGAAGCACTAGCTTGCACTAGAATTTTGTTTACCATTTCACATTAGTGTTCGCCACTGTTTAGAGTGCTTATTGGTGGATAATAGAGTGCATTTTAACTGCCTCACCCCGCTCTCCAAAAAGGCCATCCCTTTGTGCCTGTCATAGCTGGCCCTCCATCCGTTGTAACTCCACACAACGTCCCATTCACATCCTATCTTGTCAATTGCATTTGATACAGCTTCAAAAATGTCTCTCTTTCGTTTCTTTGGTGTTGTCATCTTCAGTGCGCTGTGGCAAAATTTTTCTTCCTTACTTTTGGCTTTGTAGAGGGACTGCCTTAATCAACTCAGTAGCTCCACCTAGAGTTCAAACCAAAAAATGCTTTATCAGCAGGTTTCATGTGTGGGCCATATCCTGGTATATTTTTGGAATTTGCTGCTCTTCAATTATAAATGGATAAATTAAAAACTACAGTTGGTCCGTGGGCCGCAGTTTGGACATCCCTGCTATAAGCTGTAAAGCTGCTGTGCCTGATGGAGTTACTTGGTTGCTATTTCAATTTTTATATATGAGCTCAGTACTGACCATTACTAATTATTGTAGCATGTTGGTGCAGTTAGAGTGCGATGCTGGTCATATCAAGGATGTTTAAATCTAGCTGCAGAACTACTTATTTGTATCAGTATTCAGTCAAAATACAAAGATTTCCTGTTCAATAATGAAAAACTTACAGAATTGAATTTAGAGTGTGATACCTTTCAGGCAGAAATGAGCCATAATTTAGTCATGTTAAATAACTATTTCATAGATATATCAGTGATCTCTAATATATTAGTGCTTACAATGTTATTATTAATTAAGCTGGTCTCTGTGGGCCCCTCAAAGTGGGCCCTTAGAATCATCCTAACTTTGCCCCCGCAGCGGAGGTGCTCGAGTAAAAATGCATCTTTCTGTCAGTGAGAATATCTCATCTCTTATTACCTTGTTATTCTTTACTGTGCGTCTGTTTTTATTGTTATGAGTGGTCTTTTACTTAGGCTGGATGCAACAGAATTGTTTTTCTACTAGCCTTCTGCATTCTTGCTTGTCCTACTTTATTACAGGTATCACTGTTTCGCTCACATTACCAATAAAAGCTACCTTGTAATTGAGTTTGAGAATTGTGATAAAGGTATTACAATTTCCAGCAGAAACTGTGAGATTAAGTTGATCCTCACTAAACCTGTGACGTGATTAATTCTTGCACCTGTGCCAAGTTATTGCGAGCACAAATACAATTACTATATGATAATGGGGTGCAGACAATGGAGAAGATAATGCATATTTTTTGGATGAATATGACATGACACTGGGATAGAGTCCCAGTTCACTGTTCATCACTCATCAGCTGTGTTGATATATTCAGCACAAATGAGACAGCTTTGATAAAGAAAAGAATAAATATCCAGCATCAGCTCTGTGAATTAGATATATGACAATAACAACAAATCAACATTAAAAAATCCTGGTATTTGACAGAATGATACAGTCAGATGTGTTAAATGTGACTGACAGAGAACCCTGTTTGGTTCACTAGCACCCCTGGTTTATTTCTTTTATTTCAGCATTCAAGAAAAAGACATTAGTCAGTTGTGGGGAGGCTGGACACCAAAAGAATGAGTTATGTCCTTAATCATTTTCCACAAAAACAGTGCCGATTAGTTTGCTTCACCACTCACTGCCTATATGGTACACTAATGTGGCACTGTGTGTTGTTGACCTCACTGTTTGACTCAGCACTGTTGTCTGAAGATATATTATCTGTCATTTTCCAATCATATTACAGTTTGTCTTGCATATGAGGGGTGTAACGGAGGACGCGGGTATTAGTGTCTCAGAATTCAGGTCTTCGACTATTACTTCCTATTACTTTCCTGTATATTCACATCTCAGAGACAGCGAATACGTCACTTTCCATCTCATAAACTATATGTCAAATAAGACCTGGTTCTAGGTCTGATTCCTGGTTCCTCTTCCAAAAACAAAAAGAATTGTCATCTTAGTGTATAAACACAAGAAGAAACAAATTACCACAAAATGAGAGGAAACAACACCCTTGCACTATAAATACAAACACATTTGCCATTACTGTTGTGTGTTACAATATACCAGCATGGAAATGCTAGTCTGAGTGAATGTAAGGTACAGTAGCTTGATAGTGTTTGTTCCTACCAGTGCTATGAGTTCAGTATTTTGAAAGTATGAAGTAGGAAGTAAATGGACCACTAATCAGTGGTATAGTAAGCAAAATTACTTTGCTTATTTTTTTATGTTTTTTTGTACTTCACTTAAGTTTTATATATTCCTGTCGAGTTTTACTTTTACGTCCCTCTATATATCAAAGCATTTTCATGAGTCACTACAAAAACTTCTGTGTCTGAATCTGCCGCGCAGGCAGTTTGTAGTAAGTGATGACTTCAGTCTGATACACGCAGCTCAAGGGAGCCTGGCCTGAGCTTTGGCAGCTACTTCATCGCGTACAGTTTATTACCATCACACAAAACCCAGCTGCACAAATGAATGCAAGACTTATGTAAAGACAGGATAGTTACACATTTCCTAACAAAATACTTTCAGTTCTGCTCAACTGTAACATTTGTGTACTGTACTTTATACAAATATGCCACTAGAGTAACATAGTCCTGTATTCTGAAGGAATCAAATTCTAAGTCAGATTCTGGGTCATGCCAACATGGTGGTACTGGTACTGGCCATTGATGTGTACATTCTATGACTTCAAACGTGAATTTCCTTTTACCATATAAATGAAAATAAAGGGAGGCCAGCACAAGTAGTTTTCTCTTGACCACATGCTTCCTCTACTGACACCAAAACTAAGCATTTTGGAGGAGTGGGATATTTGGGTTAATTTAGTTAGTGTGAAAACACTGACTGTTATAGTATTTCCAATGGAATATTAAAAAAAAACATTTAGGACACCTAGAAGAAATGATATAATATAGTCATGTTATGAAATGAAAACCAGACCGAGTTCATTTACAACCGTATGTGTGTCTCCAACCAAAACCATTTCAAACATGGTGAAAAAGTCATAAAAGATGTCCTCCTTACTCTACTCTCTAAAAGACTATCAACAAGCCTGAACAACACAACATCAACAGATCACTCACTTTTTGTTCTGGCTGCAAAAAGAAGTCTCAGGACCCCTGGTGACTTTATTGCCAATGTATCACTTTCAGTGCCATCACAACGCTTTGTTTTGTAGGTAGAGATGTAGAGACAATTTTAACCTGTGTCAAGACAAAAGCTAGGCCTCGACTTGACTGAGTCATGTTCAAGGTAATGTATTCATTTAAAGCTGAAATATTTAGGTGCAGTGTTTGCCAAAAAAGTAAAGGGAAAATCACTCACAAGGGATTAAAAAATGTGGGCGTGGCCATGACTACAAAGCTGAATCATTTCCTGCTGGGTTTATTTCTACCAAATACAGTCTTTTATGATACCAAAAAGTGTGGGGGATAAAATAGCCATAGTCATAGCAAGGGCCTGCAAGCATGATGGTAAATTAACAAATAAATACACTAAGGGAAAGTGGTTGCTGTGTTACCAATGCCCTACTATACTGACCAAACAACTAAATGAACAGAACTGTTCACAGTGGGGTTGGGGTGTGTTGCTTTTTGGTTGAACCTTTCCCCTTTTTCAGCTGCTGGGAAGCAAGATCCAGGATGTTAGGTATATAAAAGCTGCCACACTGCATATTGTACTGCCTTCAAAATAAAAAATGAATAATGAACACATTTTTTTGTTTCTGTTTGTCCTGCACACCGGTAAAATGATTCAGATTCAAATGAAGTTTTTGTGAGTGTGGTCCCAGATACAATATAAATTAATGAACAGAAACGTGTGACGGGCAGCACGGTGGTGCGGTGGGTATCACTGTCGCTTCACAGTCCAGGGTTTGATTCCCGGAGGCGGCCCGGGTGCCTTTCTGTGAGGAGTTTGCATGTTCTCCTCGTGTTCGTGCTTCCTCCCACAGTCCAAAAAACGTTCATTACTGTAGGTTGATTGACTACTCTCCATTGCCCGTAGGTGTGAGTGCGTGTGTTGATTGACTACTCTCCATAGTCCGTAGGTGTGAGTGCGTGTTTGAATAGTTGTTTGTCTATGTGTTGCCTTGCGATGGGCTGGCGACCTGTACAGGGTGAACCCCACTTCTCGCCCATAGCCAGCTGAGATAGGCTCCAGCACCCCTGCGACCCCGCATGCGGGATTAAGCAGTATAGAAGATGGATGGAAATGTATTTTCTTTGTATTTACAGAGGTTAAATTTTATCAGATTATCAAATTATAATTTTATCAAATTATTAAAAATCATCATGTCTGGTGGCTCAGTAGGTGGTGCATCGGCCTAGGAAGCAGAAGGTCCCCAAGTTCAAACCCTGCTTCTGGCCCCAGGTGTGTCAGCAAGACACCTAACACCAGCTCTCTGGGCACTGCACTGTGGCTGCCAAATGCTCCCCTTAGGGTATGGGTAAAATGCAGAGATTAATTTCCCCAATGTGGAATAAAAAAATTTCAATTATTATGTAGGTATTACAAACCCCCCCCTCCGTCAATTCCTAATCGGCAGGGCTTGACAGGTCACAGGGACAGGAGAAGAGATGTAGTGGAGCAGGGAGAGTTAAATAACGCCCGCACCGGGGCAAGGAACTACTGCTTTCACATAGCTTGGATAAGACGCTCGCCGTGAGTGGAGGAATAATGGCACTCACAACTCCAGGCTAAACTAAACCTCTAAACATGGAAGGCAGGGACATGGTACAAACCTCAAAGAAAAAGCATAGAAAAAGCAAGAGAAACAAAACTCCACTTCTACAAAACTCCTTTGTAAAGTCACTGTAACTTAACAGGACATAAATACTACACTCCACAGGTGTACAACATAAAACTAATTACAAAGAGCACAGACAGGAAATTACATCATAAGGAAACAAAACCTAGACATGGAGAAAACTCTAAACAGATCGCCTCTAGCAGCGCAGAGGGCCAATTGCCAGAATAGGTAGTTTGTGTTTGACTTGTATGGCAAATTAGTTAAATCTTAAAATTAAAGAAAAAGTTAGTTTTTTTAGAGAAATATCACACTGAATAAAAAGGAAATATCACACTGAATAAAAGGGCCTGGGATTATGTCCCAGGCCCTTTTATTCAGGTACTCGGACAAATTAATTGGTTTTAATTCACAGTCTCTTATGGATACACAAAGACCAGTTAATTATGGTCAACAAAACGTGACCTTCACAACCTGACATCTACACACAAGCAATTAAGAAAAAATGGCTGAGTAAAACTACTTGCTAGCTTCTCTGACCTTGGCCTAATTTGAATCCATGGTAATCAAAAACTACTGTAATTCTGCATCAGACACATGCATGTTTTATCCCAGGTTGTAGAACTCTTCCTACTGTACCTGCCTCACAGCTATAGATGACCCAAATAGTTAAGTATTGTTGAACTGGAAGGAATAACTGCACACCTAACATTTATTTTGTTAGTGTGTTAAAATGTTACCTTTATGGATTTTCATATCTTCTTCTAACCCAGCAGACACTTGCTACGACATCCCATTTGAATGTTTGCTCCATCAACTGGCAGACGATGGCAGTTTATGCGCCAAGATCAATCCTGAGCTCGCCTTAGGACGCCTTAGGACAGGGGATATAAATATCCCCTGCCTTTCTAACTACAAGACCTTTGGAAACCAATTCTAAATATCACTCGAGCAAAAAGATAGAGATAAACATGTATGCCATAATTATTATTATACTTAGTACGACAATTCTACTTCCGCCTCTCGAGGAGTGCAGACGTGTTTTCTGTCTGCTCCCACTCTACTTTTGCTTGCAGTGTCCTTGTCTTGTCTCTTCTAAGCACCCTGATCTGCTATTCTGAAAAAACATTTTTGAACATGGAGCTAATCAACTGGTCACTCAGCGCATTGGACAAAGCTTTTTCACAAAGAAAAGAATCTCCGTGAGAACCTCTCTGCCCCTCGGGGACTCTTGACCCCAGCTACGTGCGGGACTCGTGGGATTCCACTGTCCATCGAGGATGCAGAGGATCTATTCATATTTTGGACTTTGATAACAGGGCTACTAGCTTTGGTGGTGCCCTGCTTTATCGGAAAATTGAAAAATCTGCGACCGGCTTATTGGCATGTCCACCGGCCGTCGAGTTACAAACGCCGGTGGGGGCCATGGTTACTCGGCTGACAGAATTACACCAGAGGATGGCCCAGATTGAAGGACTGATCTGTAACAGCTCAGCACGTTCAGATGCCCGGATTGCAAGACTGACCAGTAAGGAGGAGTACAAGAGACAGATAATAACATCTGCAGCCAGACTGAACACTTGGTTCAGTGATGACAGCCTTGTCCGACAGGCTTGAAGAGATGTCACGGGTAACCCATGGTCCCACAAGAGGCGATGAAGCCCTGAGTTCTGATCAAATGGAGTATTGATCTAGACGAATTAGTCATGGATTGTTAAAATGTTTAAATGTATTATTCTGTCCCTTCTCCCTTTCACCCTCCCTTCCCGGGTCCAATCTAGCTCACCAGCTGTGCCTCTATCTATCCTCTTCCCCTGTTGTGGCTCCCTTTAAGGACAACTGTTGGGCTGGCATGTAAACATCTTGGTCGGCCTCGGTCACACTTCTATAAACAACACTTCACTACACTGATGCAGATAATTCAATTCAATTCAATTCAATTTATTTATATAGCGCCAAATCACAACAAAGTTATCTCAAGGCACTTTACAAAGTAAGGTTTAAGACTACAACTAAACCCAACAAATCCCACATAGAGCTAGCATTTAATTTGATAGCAACAGTGGAGAGGAAAAACTCCCTCCCTCTGAATGCCGTATTGTGATGGACAGCTTTGCTTTAACAAAAGGAGTATATATAAAATAGCCGCTGAAACCAAGCAAATCTGTTAAGTAAACAATCAGAACAAAATAAATAGGCAGGGATGTACCTTAGGCTAACACATTCATAATTAAACAACTGTACTGTGGTTTACCTTGGAGATTAATACTAATACCAATAATAGTGTTAAGGTATGTGCACATACTCATACAAACATATACATACACATATGCATTGTTATACATATCCCATACTACCTAATAAAAGTCATGACATACGACACCACAATTTCCATATTCACACATTATTGATATTGGTAGTGATAAGTATCAGTAATACTTACAGTTGGATTTGGAAAGTGTCCCACTACAAGGTTAGTAAGGCTGTAGCTTGATATTATTCACCCAAAGGGTGAGGCAGACGTTGGTGCATGAACAATGTCACTTGTGGAAGCCAGGGTGATGTGAGGGGCTCAGCCACTATGCCCATCCAACAAGCAGAGGAAAGAATCCCAGCAGCCAGGGAGCCCACACACCTTCAGTTCCAGGAGGGCAGGTGTTGCGACCCAAGCCGCCCACACAGAGCCCCCCAGGCAGAGCTGCAGCAGCCACAGAGACAGCACCCGAATACTTACAGTTGAATTTGGAAAGTGTCCCACTACAAGGTTAGTAAGGCTGTAGCTTAATATTATTCACCCAAATGGTGAGGCAGAAGTTGGTGCATGAACAAGGCCACTTGTGGAAGCCAGGGTGATGTGAGGGGCTTGCCCATCCAAGGAGGAAAGAATCTTAGCAGCCAGGGAGCCCACACACCTTCAGTTCCAGGAGGGCAGGTGTTGCGACCCAAGCCGCCCACACAGAGCCCTCTCTAAAACTCCCTCTCTAACGAGGAAGAAACCTCCAGCAGAACCAGGCTGGATGTGGGCGGCCATCTGCCTTGACCGGTTGGGGTGAGGGGATAGAGAGAGAGAAAAGCACAGCAGCAACAACAAGCAACAACAGAGCACAGGCAGGATCGTTGGACCAGGGACTGGATACAGGCAGGATGGTTGGATCCACAGAGAGAGAGAGCAGAGAGTGAGAGAAGCACAACTACTGGAGAGAAAGAGGTTAGTTGAACATAGAACAATGATGGTAGGTTATTGGACAGAAGAGGTAGAAGGAAACAGAGGAGCTCAGTGTATAAATTAAGTCCCCCAGCAGTCTATGTCTATTGCAGCTTAACTAAGAGATGGTTCCTGTGACTAACAATCATTGTCAGTGACCTGAACCATCTCTAACTGTAAGCTTTATCAAAAAGGAAGGTTTTAGGCCTGATCTTAAAGGTGGAGAATGTGTCAGCTTCTCGAACCTGAAGAGGGAGCTGGTTCCAGAGGAGAGGAGCTTGGTAGCTAAAAGCTCTGCCTCCCATTCTACATTTAAAGACTCTAGGAACCACAAGTAGACCAGCGCTCTGAGAACAAAGTGTTCTGCTGGGAGCATAAGGAACTATGAGGTCTTTAAGATAAGAAGGAGCTTTATCATTGAGTACTTTGTAGGTGAGTAGGAGAATTTTGAATTCTATCCTACATTTTACAGGCAGCCAGTGCAGAGAAACTAATGTAGGAGAAATGTGATCTCTCTTTCTAAGTCCTGTCAGAACTCTGGCTGCAGCATTTTGAAAAAGCTGTAGGCTTTTTAAGGAGCTTTTAGGACATCCTATGAGTAAGCAGTTACAGTAGTCCAGCCTAGAGGTAACAAATGCATGGATCAGTTTCTCTGCATCGCTCTGAGAGAGGATGCTTCTGATTTTAGCTATATTTCTAAGATGGAAGTAGGCGGTTCTGGAGATTTGTTTAATGTATGATGTAAAAGAGAGATCCTGGTCAAAGATGACACCAAAGTTCCTCACAGTAGAATCTGAAGCTAATGTTATGCCATCCAGGGTGGCTATCTGACTCAATAGTGTCTCTCTCAGATTTTTAGTCCCAACAATAAAAATGTCAGTTTTATCTGAATTTAGTTGAAGGAGGTTCCTGGGACATCCAGGATTTGATGTCTTTCAAACAACCCTGAATTTTGACTAGTCGATCTTTTTCATTTGGTTCCAAGGACAGATGATGAGCTAAGTATCATCTGCGTAACAATGAAAATTAATAGAATGTTTTCTAATAATCGCACCTAGAGGAGACATGTATAGACTAAACAGAATTGGACCAAGCACAGAATGTCATGATTCATGTTTCTTAGTCACATTTTCTAGTCACATCCGGTTTTATTTTTGTTCTACTTCCTGTCTAGCACTCATATCCAGTTATCCAGCTTCACTTCCATTTCTTGTTAACCTCACCTGTGTTTCATCAGCCATTAATCATTTAGTATTTAAGCACCACCTCTAGCCACCTCTAGTTCCCTGCCACATTGTCTACGTTGATTACTCACTAGCATTCCAGCATTTCTTGTACTTGTGCCTTGTGTTTTGACCTTGCTTCGCCATCGACCCTGCTCTCGCTTTGCCTATGACAATCCAGTGCCGTAAGTTGACCAACGTCTATACCTTGACCTCGCCTCTGCCTGCTCCTTGTCGGATTCTGATTGCTACCAGCCCGTGTATGACCTTTGCCTGCCTGACCTTGTTCATTAAACTTCTTATCATAACCAAGCCAACGCTGTGCTTTTGGGTCCTTCCTCCATCGTCGGTTTGTGACAGAACAATCTGGCCAAACATGGACCCAGCCGGCGCCAAGTCAATCAAGACCGAGCTGCAAGCCCAGAAAGCGCGGATTCGCACCCAAGAAGAAAGAATCACCACCATGCTTCAGGAACTTTCCAGATACGCAGCTCGCCAGGAAAGTCTTATGACTGCGTTCGGAGAACAACTGGCGGTACTTACCCAGCCAGTAAAGCCAGCTCCAGCTGCGGTCGCCGCTGCAACACCCACGCCGAGCCCAGCCGCTCCACGGCGGAGTGGCAAAATAACTCAGCCTGTCTAGCCTCGTTCACAGCATTCTTAAAATCTATGTATTTATTGTAGCTTTCTGGTTTAATGTATTTGTAGCACTTTGACAATCGTTTAAAATATGAAGTACATTTTTAACGGTTCATGCACACGCTTTATTCCTGCTACATAATGCTAAAGAATTGGACCTTGATATCTAGGTAAGGTGTCTGTAACTTTTCATGCCAAAAAGCTCTGTAGATCTCCCACACGGCCCATCTGAAAACGTGTGTTTTAAGCTCTCGTGCACAACGCTCTGTTTTAGGGGTGTGTCGCAAGCGAAGTTGATCGCCACACCCCTTTGAGGAAACGCATAGCCGTGATCCACCCCAGGAATCAAACGTCACGGTCACTGAATCCACTGTAACAGCGAAACTGACTCCCTCGTACTCGTAGTGGATTTCAACCATACTGCATGTTTCATCCAGAATGTGGTGGTTACACTTCGACTGGCACAAGGTACGTCTAACTGGCAATTTCACATTTAATTTATTTTATTGATTTATATAATACGCAACTTGATTAGCAGGTGCTAATACTAATACTAATGGTTGCCAATATGCAGCCTGAAATAATACAACAGAATATTCATAACACAACTACAGCCTGTTTGGGAGCATAGCTTGATAAACTAATATAAACTCATTTTTACACGTTTTTTTCTTTCTCGTGCTGCTGCTGTGTCAAAGTAATTTCTCCATAATGGTATCTTCAGCTGCTTATATTTTGCCGTATTTGTCTGTAGTTAAGTGCCAATGTGGGAACAGTGAATGCCTACAGAGGGATGGTGTTACAGCAACTCTTGCTGTCAAGATATTGCATGTGTTTAATACTTTTATTAATGTGACATGGTATTTAAAATTAAAATTTCGATAAATCTTACCTCAAGACGCCTGAACCAGTCATGTACTGTATGGTTGATGATCCAGGACTGGAGTCAGTATGATTGAATGTGTATTCATTACAAAAAGCATTTAATATACAGTATATCAGACAATTACACATGCATGGAATAAATCAGTATCTCAGAAATTCATAAGAAATCTTAGAACATTTTACTATTTACAGATTAATCATAATGTACTTGTGAACTCTGGTTTACAAACATAGTTTTATTTCTAAATACACATTGATCTAATATATTTTTAATTGCTTTTAGTAAGGTGTATGATATATCAAGTGCTAAAATATAACTAATAGAAATGTAGTTTTTGTTTTTTTCTTCATAAATTTGACAGTACTATGTCTATGTATATCTCAAGTCGTTTCAGGTATCTACAGAGGCAGCCGTTGAAAGTGTCTACCCCCACCGTGATTTGGTCTTGCATCTGCCGCGTCAGCGCCCAGTCTGCACTGCGTGAAGAGTGTGTTACGTCCTTTTGGCCTGTAGGTGGCGATTGACTCCCACTTTTGGTCCTAACATTGTATTTGACTATGTCATATAGCCTCTTGTAGAACAACCAATGATCAGGTCTTGGGTGGCCTAGTGGTTAAGTTGCATGACTGCAAAACTTTTTGTCCAGGGTTCGAGTCTGAGTGGAAGCAGTCTTTTAATTTTAATTATTAGAAAAACAGCGTCTCATCATCCTCATGTGACTCACGAGATGACAACATTGTATTACTTAGTGCATGGATCGCCAAGACCATGAACCGCTGGTCGCCTTATAGTATTTAGTATAGTTATGAACGTAAGTAAGTTATGGCAAATTATGGCAGTTTAAAACCGAAAATAAGAAGCTAAAGGGTGCGCCCCCACGTGCAGCGTTCGATTTGTGGCAGACAAGCTACTGTAACCCTGATTTCTCGCTGTTGGTACGGGCTACAATTTATTTTTACGTGGTATTCTTCTTTAATGCACCACACGGCAAGACAGTACTTCACATGTACAGTTTATCTTCACGCCGCTCTTACCCAACGAGCGTCACCTCTTTCCTGTCCCCCGTCAACAAGGGCAGGTAGGAACTAATGTTAATTACAAATAAAATCACAGTAGCTGAAATGTCACGTTTACCAAACATAAAATAAAAAAATAAAAAGGAATACTAACTAAGGTTACACTACAATTTAAAAAAGTGAATAAGGATGATTTAGACCAGGGGTTGGCCACCAGTAACACCCACGTTTTCAATGAAAAGAAAAAACACTGGGAGCCGCGGAGGGTGGCAATATTATATTATTTGAGAACATTCAACATTTGTTTTTTAATCCAAAGAAGACATAAAAGTCAGGGCTCAGAGGTTGTATTTTACATTTTATTGACAGAAGATCATAGCAATTAACAGCAAACCTATTCAGTCCTCATTCTCTTTTATATGGAATACGAGCAACGATCAAACGTAAGCGTCATATTACACCTTGTAAAACCATAAAAACTGTTTAGACAAAACATTGTCAAGGCATTGACAAGGACAGCTAACCCGCTTTTCTCTGCTTCAAACAGCTGCTGTAACTGAGAGCACCCCGTTCGGCATTGCCAGTCAATCTGGAAACCCATTCATTGGTTCGGACGCTTTAAGGTGTGTGAACTAGGGAGGAGACGGCAGCAGCGACTGAAGAGCGACTGAATAGAGTTGATGTCTTCCCCGCTGACAGGCACATTCATTTGATAATGCACTTACCTTGGCTGACAGTTCAGTTGAAAAACACACTGAATCTTTACAAACCGTCCCTGAATAACATCTATGAACAGCAGTTTCTTCCTTGATTATCCATGATTATTATGAAAGAAGCACAAATCATCGCCAGTCCAAATTGTGCGATTAGATTATTATTACTGTGTTTACAATAAAGGTGATAAATAATAATAATAGTATTTTCAATTTAAAATGCACTGCATATTTTAAACGAATGTACTAGACCTGCAGCTGATCACACCGCCCAATGCTGCCCAGTCTCCCATGGAGCTTTGTCCCAGAGCTGAAGTATTTCTCACCTGCTGATCGAATAGTAGCAACACATTAGCATGTCTAGTCGCCTCTACGGAGGAGGGGGGAGGGGTGTGTAGTTTGCCTTTGCGACTGTGAGCAAACATGAGACAAACAAAAGCTTGGTTGAACTCAGATGGAGCTCTCTGCTAAGACTGCTGCGGATGAGCTTTGATTAAAAGTTAAAAGCAGAGGTTTTTTGTTTTTCGTTTTTCTCTAAATGAAAGAAACAGTTTTAAATCCAATTCCGTGTGTTTTTGTTAAAACTATTTTTGCTCGATTTATTGGTTTGTAAGGCGGTGCATTTATTCAAATCTGTTTGCCGCCCATAGCAAAAGAAAGGAGAAGCCGGTGAAGGTGGATGGATGGATGGATGGATGGATGGATGGATGGATGGATGGATGGATGGGAAATCAAAGTTTTGAAACGTACACGGGCCGAATAAGTCACATCAGCCACTCATTCAGTTACAATAACAAGCACAGTCAAAACAAATTCTCGCTACATCTCGTGCGCCACTCCCCCGTTTCTCTCGTAGCCCGCATTTGCACATCCATACATTTGTGTATTGGTCACTCTCTGTCTGGACACATGACTCACGTCATGACTCACAAACACGTCACGTGTTTGTGTAAGAGTTTGACGTCTCCACCAAATTAGAAGCAGAGGTAACGAGAGAACGACTTTTTTTATGTTTTCTGTTTGTCTTTAAATAAAAACTCCAGTTCCTTGTCTTTTGGTAAAAAAACAAATATTTTTGCCTGGTTTATTGGTTTGTAAGGCGGTGCTTTGATTAAAATACGTTTGCCGCTCATCGTAAGAGAAAAGAAAACGCATGAAAATGTTGAAACGTACACAGCTGATTAAGATTGATCTCAGCCACTCAGTTACAATGACACAATGACAGTCAAAACAAGTCAAACTGCAGTTCTGCAGACACAGAGTGAACGCGTATGAACAAACATGTTGCCGTAATGCATTGCTGTAGATCTGCTGATTTCTGGCATCCTGTCAAAATTTCGATCGACAACTGCAAATTAAAACAAATTCCTAGGATTATTACAGTTATTTACGTAAAATCTACGACTATTGGAAAACATTCATTAACAAGTTATGGAAGATTAAAACCTAAATAAATAGTCGCAGATGGACTGCGCTCTACGTCTTTACTTGGCCATGCGCATTCAAATTATATTAATTAAACCGCAAAGCATAATCATGGAATTATGTGGTATGTATGGGACGTCTGCTATTTAAAGACACAAAAAGCAGGGGAGAAAAAAATTGCATAGTAAAAGCAATAAAAACGGAAAAAAAACAGTCATTCACCTTAACAACTGGACTAACGGAGGATATAGGAATCGCACCGCAGAATGACTAGTCATGGATGTTTCAATTTGAATGCAACAATATTTATTTGATGTTGGGCTTTTAATCAACGCTGCGCCACCTGGTGGTTAAAACGAGACTAGCGTCCTGATTTTTTCCCGCCGGCTGCAGGATTAAAAATCTTCAGTCAGCGACGCACTCACTGCACCGTGGCGACGCATCGGTCCTGCAGTGAAAACGCTAATCACTTTGAACCGCTAGCACTGTAGCCTAAAGAGGTCTTGTCAGCTGGTGCTGGGGATTTCTAGGGTGAAGAGTCCAAGTTGTCATCCCATCTTCCCTGGTCTGGATCAGGGCAGTGTTTCCTGAGGGACAAGGCACCTATGTTGGACTTAGACCACCTGTGAAATACCTAAATTATTGTTTTCGTGGCAATACCTCAATAAAAGTTGATATATAACACATTTGTCTGTTTTCCCACATAAAAAATAGTTCAGTGAAACAGCAATAATCAAAGCCAACTTTATTGTTAACAAATGCACCAGCACTATAATGCTGGATAAGTTACCTTCACAGCTCAATTTGCAGACCACAAAATGAATGGGTAGGATTCATAGTTATGTTGAAAGCATAGTTTTTGTAGTGGAACAGGTACAGTCATGGGCAGTTGGCTGGGGAAATGTGAGGATCTTTTTTGTCTTCATCGAGTTTTGGAAGACATTGGAAGCAGTGCAGCTGCTGTACAGATAGAGGATGCAGCTGTTTTCCTTGACACGTTACCTTCCTAGAAGGTATAGAGAATAGAATTGTAGATTAACAAAATGTCCAATATTTCCTATGTATCTCACAACCTTCACAAATGTAAACAATATATAGAGGTAGTTAGATCAGTTGTAATGGTGTTTGGAGCAAACACGTTTTCAACTTAGCTTTTATAATGCTGGTTTGTTAAATCTTGGCATGGCATCAATGACCTCCTTTCTATCAGGTTGCTCCTATTCTGCTCAGAGCGCCGGTGGGACGCCGCGTGTCCACAGCCTGCAGTGGCGTCAGATTGAGAAACAACCTCCTCGCGTTTTAGTAGCTGGGATTCGCCAGCCTGTTTAAAAAAAAAAACAATGTCATATTTATACTTAGCTGATTAGATAAGCAACACTTATGAGTACACAGCAACAACATACATGTTAATATTACATAAAACTTGCCATAACCCATATTCACAGGTCTACTTGGGCTACGACATACACACAACAGGCTCGGTAGTAATTAGACACACAGCTGACTCTCACAACTTACCAAACCCAAGTTGTAGTAAACGTCATGTGGAGGCTAGCGCTAGCCGCTAACACTGCGCTACCATCGCGCTAGCAGCTAACATGACGCTAGCAGCTAAAATGTGAGCTGAGTGAACGACCTCAGTACCATATATCACACGATTCGGACCGGACGAATGCTGGAGAGGCTTGGAATCATCCAAATTGCATGGCAGCACCTTGCAACACTGTCTCTCTCTGTTGCTGTAGCTGTTAGCATCAACTGTTCTAGCCATTAACATTCCTTACACAGGAGGAAAGCTAGGTGGAGAGCTGACACACTCTCCACCTTTTAAGATCAGGCTTAAAAACTTACTTTGTGATAAAGCTTATAGTTAGAGATGGTTCAGGTCACTGGCAATTATTGTTAGTCACAGGAACCATCTCTTAGTTAAGCTGCAATAGACATAGACTGCTGGGGGACTTAATTTATACACTGAGCTCCTCTGTTTCCTTCTACCACTTCTGTCCAATAACCACCCATTATTGTTCTATGTTCAACTAACCTTGTCTCTTTCTCTCCAGTAGTTGCGCTTCTCCCCCTCTCTCTCTCTCTCTCTCCCCCACTCTGTCCTCACCTACAGGTATCATTGAACTCAAAGTTGATGTCTGTGATGGGCAGCTACGGATCCAACCACCCTGCCTGTGTCCAGTCTCTGGTCCAACCATCCTGCCTGTGCTCTGTTGTTGCTTGTTGTTGTTGCTGTGCTTTTCTCTCGCTCTATCCCCTCACCCAAACCGGTTGAGGCAGATGGCCGCCCACATCCAGCCTGGTTCTGCTGGGGGTTTCTTCCTCGTTAGAGAGGGAGTTTTTCCTCTCCACTGTTGCTGTCAAATTAAATGCTTGCTGTATGTGGGATTTGTTGGGTTTAGTTGTTTACGGTCTTAAACCTTACTTTGTAAAGTGCCTTGAGCTAACTTTGTTGTGATTTGGCGCAATATAAATAAAATTGAATTGAATTGAATTGAATTATTAGATTGCAGACGTACATAGTCCGCCAAATTTGAAACCGATAATAATTATTATTATTAATATTTGTTAGCTTTATCGTAAACACAGCATTAAATGCACAATTTGGACCTGCAATGATTTGTGCTGGGCGGCACGGTGGTGCGGTGGGTAGCACTGTCGCCTCACATCAAGAAGGTTCTGGGTTCCTCCCACAGTCTTCCTCCCACAGTCCAAAGACGTGCATTAGGTTGATTGGACTCTCTCCATTGCCCGTAGGTGTGAGTGTGTGTGTGAATGGTTGTCTGTCTATGTGTTGCCCTGCGATGGACTGGCCCGTCCAGGGTGTACCCTGCCTCTCGCCCATAGCCAGCTGGGTTAGGCTCCGGCACCCCCGTGGCCCCTGTTGTGCCAATAAGCGGTTTAGAAAATGGATGAATGATCAGAAAAAGCACAAGAAGAAGTTTCTTCAAGGAAGAAACTGCAGTTCATAGATGTTTTCAACTGAACTGTCAGCCAAGGTAAGTGCATTATCAAATGAATGCACCTGTCAGCCGGGAAGACATCAACTCTGTTCTGTCGCCCTTCAGTTGCTGCTGCTGTCTCCTCCCCACTTCACACAACTAAAGTGTTGTAACCGCTTTCAGATTGACCAGTGATGCTGCACCGGTTGATCTTAGTTACAGCAGCTGTTTAAAGCAGAGAAAAGCGAGTTAGCTGTCTTTGTCAATGCCTTGCCAATGCTTTGTCGTCTGTTCTTAAATAATATATATCCACCCCCGGCAGCTTTTTTGTTTTTTTCGTGGAAAATGTGGGTGAAATGTGGGTGTTATGGGTTGCCAACTCCTGGTCTAGATCATCCTTATTCACTTTTTGAAATTGCAGCAGCTTGTCTGCGACAAATCAAACGCTGCATGTGGGAGCACGCACCACACAGTAAAGCTTGATCTGTGTAAGCATGCAGCTGCTTATTTTGGTTTTAAACTGCCCGGGACAAAAAGCTTTTATAGCTCTGTGATAACCACTACACTACCCAAGACTCATACAGCAGTTTTCCCACTTGAGCATATATAAAACTGTGTAACTACAACAAGGGACTGGGAGCCGATTACCACCTACAGGCCAACAAGACGTAACACACACTCTTAAATTAGGTGATAATGTAGGCCAAATGGAAACAAACACAGTAGAGGCTGACATTTTTAATTGCTACCACTGTACTTGAGTATAATTACAAATCTAAACGAAGAAAACTTATTTCTTATACTTGTGAGTAGAAACCAAGTATACCTGATCACTTAAAACAAGTATGCAAATATTGTACTTGTATGTACTACTTTTTGCCAAGGGTTGTATTGTCACATTAATTTTAAATAGCCAGAACCCAGACAACCTCCAAAGAAATTTAAAGGTAAACTTCATCATCAAGGTCCATCAGTGTCAGATTGCACCATCTGTTGTTGTTTGAGCCATAATGGATTTCATAGTAGTATGACCAAGGAGGTAACCAAATCACAAAAAAGCCAGACTGGAAATAGCCACCTTGTATGTTGATCAGCCACAAAGCTTCTGAGAGGAGGACAAAACTGGAGCTTTTTGGCAAAGCACATCAGCTTTATGTTTACAGAACAAGAAAAGAACACTGACCCTACTTTGACACATGGAGCAGGCTTGGTTATGTTCTGGGGCTGCTCTGCTGCCTCTTGAATCTGTGCAGGGTCCAATGAAATCTCAAGACTATCAAGGCATCTTGAGAGAAATGTGCTGCCTAGTGTCAGAAAGAAAAGAAAGAAAGACAAATAGGTCATGACCCAAAGCACCCAGCTAAACACCCAATAATGGACTAATCTAATGTGGACTCTACAGTGAATCCTTTTGAAAATCTATGGAAAAGGCTGAAACCTGCTAACTGACAAAATTGTTGAAAAGTTGACAGGCGCACATCTGACTGACAGTTACAGAAATTGTTTGGTTACAATGGTTGCAAAAAAATATTAAGTTAGATAGAGATACCATCATTTTGTCCAGACCTGCTTCATTTGTTTGTTTTTTTAATTATTCTGTTGGGCCACATCCATCCATCCATCCATCCATCCATCTCCCACCCCGCTTAATCGCAGGGGTGCCGGAGCATATCCCAGCTGGCCATGGCGAGAGGCGGGGTACACCCTCGACAGGTCGCCAGCCCATCGCAGGGCAACACATAGACAAACAAACATTCAGAAAACCCAGAGAGAACCCATGCGGACACGGGGAGAACATGCAGAGAATGGCACCTGGGCCGCCTCAAGGAATCAAACCCTTCTCGCTGTGAGGCGACAGTGCTACCCACCGCACCACCATGCTGCCCCTGTTGTGCCACAATCAAACAATTTTCTAGGGTTAATTTTCAGTAAATTTGGTCAGTTTCAAGTTATAAGTAGTTTTTCATGACCATTGTGGGTTTTACTTTTATTAACCGGGGTTCTTACAATTTTGAAGAATTCAACTTCCCATAGCCTTACTGTATATTACAGCAAATTTACAGATGTTACTGCAGGTTCATTAATAACAATCTGAATAACAACAATAAGAACTACAAACATTTACACTGTCGGCCATGTTGAAATATTTTCTGACCAGTTCTGTTCTTGGTTTTTGAATAATGCATATCCAGTGTGAATTGTGGAAATATGCTGGGAATCCACATGTGCTGTAAGAAATGCATCACTTTTATATGTTCTGATTACTACAGTATGATAACAAAGACATCCCCACAGTATGAAACTCAGCAGTTCAGATGTACAATAAGCCGGCTTCCTTCAAATCAAAAAGCTGACTGATTCTCTCCTGTCTCGGCACGAACAAAATAACAACAAATACAAAAGGGAAACAAATCAGATGAAAGACTTTACATGACTGTGGCTCATGGTAACTGAGGAGACCTTCTCTCAGTTTGACAGAATAGCGCAAGCTAACATATTGAACCTATTGAATTGCATAAAGTAAAGGTCAGATCTGGAACTCATTGGCAGAAGGGAGCCCACCTTTAACCTGCTCCGCAGCTCTTTATGCATCAATTTTTATTCAGCAAACATTCCTGTGTGACAGTTGACCTTATCTCAGCACCCTGAAATATGGGCATAAAAGCAAATTGATAGAAAGCAAATTCATTTTTATGAGCTGTACTGTAATATGTTAAGTTAATCCCCATCTAAATGTCAGGTGAAATGCTGGTTGAGGATTTTTCTTTTGCACATGGCTAGTGTTCTAAATAATATGTTCCACCTGATGTGGCTCAACCCATATAACTGAATCTAATAATGTTGTTGATACACACCATAAGCATTATATGGTGCATTAAAAGCATTAAAATATATATATTTTTAATTTGTTTATTAAGTTAATTTGCATAGCACTGTAAATTATGTAGATCATTTAGAAATGTAGAAATAGAAAATCAATAAAGCTTACATTTTATTGTGTTG
This sequence comes from Betta splendens, assembly GCF_900634795.4. Lineage (NCBI taxonomy): Eukaryota > Metazoa > Chordata > Actinopteri > Anabantiformes > Osphronemidae > Betta > Betta splendens. The sequence continues at coordinate 17,914,495 of NC_040899.1, read as the reverse complement.
CATTGTTACAAATTGTAGTTTTTATAAGGACAATACATTGTTATATACAGGTGGCTCATAAAAACACAATTAGATTTTACAATTGCACATTTACAGTAATGTTTATCACACAGGCTCTTTACCATAATTTATCATTGGTCACTAGTGTCCATTGACAACTGTGAGAATTTTAGTGAAGTAAAATAACAACTGATGAATGTTTGGTCCACAGCAACTTTGCGATCATTCCCTTAATATGATTTATAGGCTCATTATTTTCTAGTTAGAGTTGAAAGATTTAAAACAGCGGACAAAGCTGAAAATTAATGAGTATAAGTCCATGAATTAAAAAAAGTGTAAAAATTACAGAAATAATGTACTACTTGGCCAATAATCTACCACAGAAACAACAACACAACATAATGTCACTGAAAGGGAGATTATGCTCTATTGGTCTGAAGCTGTCAGCAAATATAAATGTCATGAATTATGGGTTAATCACTCGAGTAACGAGGTTGGGTATATGTTAATTTTCTTCTACCTCCTACTGTAGATGGGTTCAAGTCTGGTTCAAGTGGATCCATGAGCAATTTTACAGCAAAGGCAGGCTTCCCCAGTGAGACACAACACTTTGATATTAAAACTACAAATACATCCAAGGCTGTTAAAATCGAAATGTCAAAGCAACCGGAGACTTTTCTGTGGTCACTTATCTAATTTTCAATCACATTTAACTAATTTCCATGTCTGCTTCAAATTCCAATATTCATTGGATCTTAGTATAACATGGATGGATTCCCACTGGAAACAGGGATGAATAAGAAGCAAAGAAGGAAAAACACATCCAACAACCATCTCCACTGCTACAACAAACAATCACAAGAACACCCATACAGAATCTTCACCTGTGTTCTCAGTGGAGTCTGTACGATAACATAAAAGGGGGCTGTTGGCATTTGTTCATTTCCAACAGAGCAGGAGCAGCATGTGTAACTGATGCTCTGTAAACAATATTTGATATAGGGTAGCTTCTAGAAGAGACACGTTTGCTTCATCATCTTTTTTTGCCTGCAAACTTGCACCATGTTTGAAGGCAGAGGTTAGCAATGTCTGGAACAACTTAAAAAGCAGCTCCACTTGACTTGAAATCTAAGCTGAGGCAGATGTTTTGTGGTACAAATGCTGTAGGCTCTCTGTAGTATTGATGTTATGAATGTGTCAAAAGCTAGACTGATTTAGAAATGATAGACTAATTAATAACAGAAATTAATATTCCCAACTATTGCTTCTGGGTAGTCCTTTTATGTTATGGTTCAAAACATTAATTATTCACACAAGTTCTTTGGACACATAGGGACATCTAGGGACATGGAATGTCACGTCACTGGGGGGAAAGGAGCCTGAGCTTGTGCAGGAGGTCGAGCGGTACCAGCTAGAAATAGTCGGGTTTACCTCCACACACAGCCTGGGCTCTGGAACCCAACTCCTTGAGAGGGGCTGGACCCTCTTCTACTCTTGAGTTGCCTGCGGTGAGAGGCGGCGGGCTGGTGTGGGCTTGCTCATAGCTCCCCAGCTTAGTCGCCATGTGTTGGAGTTTTCCCCGGTGGACGAGAGGGTCACTTCCCTGCGCCTTCGGGTGGGGGATAGGTCACTCATCGTCATTTGTGCTTACGGGCCAAATGGTAGTGTGGAGTACCCAGCCTTCTACATCTCCTACAACCGGAGGAGGAGCTTGGTTCGCATTGCCAGCAATAAGTCAGACCTGTTCTCGGTGCATGTTGGACTTCGGCAGGGCTGCCCTTTGTCACCGGTTCTGTTCATTATTTTTATGGACAGAATTTCTAGGCGCAGCCAGGGGCCGGAGGGGGTCTGGTTTGGGGACCACAGGATAGCATCTCTGCTTTTTGGAGATGATGTTGTCCTGTTGGCTTCATCAGGCCAGGACCTCCAGCGTGCGCTGGTGCGGTTTGCAGCTGAGTGTGAGGCGGCTGGGATGAGAATCAGTTCCTCCAAATCTGAGGCCATGGTTCTCGACCGGAAAAAGGTGGTTTGCTCTCTCCAGGTTGGAGAAGAGTTCCTGCCCCAAGTGAAGGAGTTTAAGTATCTTGGGGTCTTGTTCACAAGTGTAGCGGATTCAAATTATTAATAGTTTGATATTAATGCAGAAACATTAATATACCTCGAAGTTGGGGCACCAGGTTTTTTTTAAAGCTAAAACCACGCTTGTATTAATCTAGTCAACGCCAGATATCAATTCAATGAGTTACCACTCATGGACAACAGTAACCACTTTCTTGTGATAAAACCAAATCAGTCTCTTATGCCGTGAATTCTTGTCGCGGTTCAGTGACCTCTGCTTAAATCTGAAGAGCAATGCACACAAAACCAGATTACTTTTAATGTTTTATTAATCGAACACTACTGGATATATGAATAACATAATATGGAAATACTCAAATAAACAGAATAGAAAATGAGAGAATGATCAGAATGAAATGATGAACAGTGAAAGAATCAATGAGCGAAAACACAAAGAATGGTCAGGACATGAGTGTGTGATGGCTTTGATCAAGCGAAAAGAGTATTTGTCTCTAACTAATTCGAATCTAAGGATAACTAATCAATTTGGAATGTTCTATTTTAGAGCTTTGAGAAACCCCAGAATTCTCAGAGGATTAGAGATGTTCGTCTTGGCTTAGTTTGGAGCTGTAGCCGCTGTGTAGCGTCTCCCGTTACCGGTTGGTTGAGCAGGCGTGCCCTCTCTGGTCCAGGTGCCACGGCCTCTGGGCCAGGAATCGTCGCCCGCGGTGATAATGACGGCTCGGGGTCAGCAAAGTAACAGTCAGCCAGGCTGGACTTTCCAAGGTGTTTCAAAGCTTCAGCGCTACTTAAACTAGCCCAAAAAGGAAGGAATCTAATTTAACTAGTTGGATCAAAAATAGCGAGTCAATTAAGGACTGGTTGTAATAGTTTCAGTTTCGCAGAGTTTCTTGATGACTTTCTAACGTTACAAAAATCGTTGTTCGTTCATGTTTCTAAGTTTAGCTTAGGTTTACAAAATTTAAGAACAAAGGAAAATTAAAGAAAAGTAATGCGACGCAAAAAGAAAAGTTTGAAGATAGGGGATAATCCGATTTGCCTAGGGTGTCACTGGTTTAAATCAGGCATTGAACATCACACAGAAACCAATCTAATATCAAATGAAAACATTTTGTCAACAGAATACAATGACATCTGTTTCATGGAGGTTGAAAGCTCTGGTGCATCTGAACCAGAACTTGTGTCCAAATGAAGTCTCTCGTTCTCTTTGATGAGCACATTCCACATTTTATGGCTGGGGGTCCCAGTTCTGGGAGAGACGGCTTCTTGGTGATAAATGTGACAGCCTGTCCTTTTGGCATGATGGGCAGAGGTTGAATCCTGAGAGATTTACAGGTAGATCAACAACGTGGACTCATGGTTCTTTGATATGGACATTTGAGATGTTGGTGTCAATTGGTGCCTGTGGTGATAGAAGCCAGTCTCCTGTTGTGGAGAAAGATTCAGGGTCCCTTATCTCTGGAGACTGGAGAGGACGTAGAGGCTCTTCAAAGGAGGGAGTTAAGTTTGCATGTCTCTAAGGGAGCGCCCAGCTGGGCGCTCCCTTAGAGATAAGGTGAGGAGCTCTGTCACCCGGGAGGAGCTCGGAGTAGAGTCGCTGCTCCTCCACATTGAGAGGAGCCAGTTGTTTTTTTTTTTTTTTTGTTCTGTCCAGCAGTTTAGCAAGCAGCATATATTACGCTGAATGCCATATTGTGATGGACAGCTTTGCTTTAACAAGAAGAGTATATATAGAATATATGGGGGGGGGGGGTAAGGGGTGCAACCAGCTGCTGAAACCAAGCAAATCTGTTAAGTAAACAATCGGAGCAAAAAAATAAGTAAAAAAATTAATAAGAAGCAGGGATGTACCTTAGGCTAACACATTCATAACTAAACAATTTTTGTACTGTGGTTTACCTTGGAGATTAATACTAATACCAATAATAGTGCTAAGGTATGTGCACATACTAATACAAACATATACATACAATATACATACATATGTGCATTATTATACATATCCCATACTACTTAATAAAAGTCATGACATACAACACCACAAATTCCATATTCACACATTATTCATATTAGTAGTGATGAGTGTCAATAATACTTACAGTTGGATTTGGAAAGTGTCCCACTACAAGGTTAGTAAGGCTGTAGCTTAACATTATTCACCCAAAGGGTGAGGCAGACGTTGGTGCATGAACAATGCCACTTGTGGAAGCCAGGGTGATGTGAGGGGCTCGGCCACTACGCCCATCCAGCAAGCAGAGGAAGGAATCCCAGCAGCCAGGGAGCCCACACACCTTCAGTTCCAGGAGGGCAGGTGTTGCGACTGTCGTGTATTTTGAAGGTCTGACCTTATCAGAGATTTCACACGGACTCAAACTTTTATGCTCAAATTAACAAATGAATTTATTACACATAATGAAATAGTACAATTACAGAATATTCATGAGAGAGGTGGTGGCCGAATTCACCTGGAGGTTCGTCTGCAGAACAAACTGAGAGGTCGAAAAAGGTCAGCTGGGTGACTGCAGCAGACCCTCTGCGAAGCACTCTAAGAAACATCTCCCAATGCCCACTTTTTAAAGCTGTGTTGTTTATGCAACCAGCGAGTGCCTACATGTCCATCGAAAGTCCATGTTTACTCAGCTGCAGAAGTTTATTTGTTTTAGTGGCCAACCTGACACTACGGTCAACTTGACATTTGTTGCAATGGACAGAAATAACTCCATAGGAGGAACAGAATTTACCACAAACTTTCCCCCTCAATGGACAGACAAATGACCATTAAAGCTAAGCCCAATTTACTTTTACCGCCTTAAACCAGTGATAAGCACTAGCAAGGTCCCAACCCATTTTAAGTTTCGTTTAACCTTAGCAATGTGGACACATAAATCAATTAAAATAGCCAAATTTATCCTACTGCTAATACAGGACTTTTCAGGGCAGCCAGCTTGATGACCTCTGAACGTTTCACAGGTGAATCCGGTACCTGCCTCTAAAAATAAACACAAAAACAAATTACTGACAAGTTTACAAACACACTTGGACCCTCATGGCAGGTCAATTAGATGCATTATATCAAACTCATACAATGATTAACCTGACTATCATGAACCATTTTTACTAAACATCAATCTTAGGGTTCTCCATTTCCCCCTCTGATACTTTAACACAGTGGTTCAGATGATACCAGGTGGGAGAGCCTTTAACCAGAACTGCTCTCGAGGTCGTCTTGACCAACATGTTGGGACCTTCTTGTCGGGCATGGTCCCACGTATTCCTGAACCCCTTGATGTACACCGGATCACCAGGTTTCAACTTCAGCTCCAGCTCGTCCTTTGCCTAGGACGTCTCCTTTTGCCTAGGCCCTTTTTTAGCTCCAACAGGTGATCCTCATACGCAGCAACAGTCGGTCATGAAGGTCTGTGCTCCCACCTCGTTCCGCCTTCTATAGGTGTGTTGGTCCGCGCAGCCCCACAATATTAGGTGGGTGAGAAGTCTTGGTCTAGCTGGAATTGGATTAATTGGACTCTCTGTTGGCTCCTTTGGCTCCAGTGGCTCTTCCATCATGGTTGTAGTGGAAGCTGTGGCACTGCACCCTCTGCGTTGTCCTGAGAAGCTCATCTGATGCCTAGCCTCTCTGCTAGCCGACCCAGTTGGTCCAGCTCACTTGTGGCCCTCACACCGAACACAGAGTCACTCGCTTCCAGACTGTCCAGGGCTCCAGCACTCCTCTGCTGCGTCGTCCTCTGTCCCCCTCAGACTGGTGCTCCAGCTGGACCTGAGAGCTGATAGCTGAGAGGCAGAAAGCTCTGCACCATAATGCAGCATAAACCATTTTACAGAGCTAGGGTTAGACTGAATAGAACATATAGTTTACTTTTTATCCCAGGCCGTCATGTAGAAATCAGAAAATCAGAGAATATAAAATAAGCAATTTGTAGCAGGTCAGAAGATAGAAGACCCTCTTCTGATACTGAAGTAACCTGTGGACAGAGGTTAGGGGTAGGAGAGAAATCGGTTCGGTTAGGCATGAAAATCAGTTTAAGCGAGGTGTTTATGCTGACACAGTTTCTCCACCGCTGCTCAGCCTAAAGAGAAGGGTTGAAGTTGTTAATGTGAGCTTCCTGTGTACAACAACACACTGAGATGCAGAATGAAAATGGTTAAACCCTCATTATATAAAATCAACAACAATAAACATCATCGACATGTGTCATGGTCAGTCCATAGAGCATATATCAGTCAGTCATGTCATTGTCATGAGCTCAGGGTTTTTATCGTGCACGTGAGCTAAGAGAGAAACTCTTGCTCTATGAGAACTATAGTTTAGAAAGGCTAGCCTGTGACCTTGTTCTGCTAAATGAGTCAGCAGTGTCACTCAGGGCCCATCAGTGATCCGGAGTTTGATCTTCTTTGACCTCTTCTTTCCTGCAATGGAACAACACAGCACTCCTGCGTTTGTTAATTATCTGTTTTACATAAAAACGTAGGTCACTGGTTGATGCATTAAACACTATTCTGTCAAGCAAAGCTTCATGCAATGTTAGCTTTTTGCGTTCTGCATGTTTTTACAAGCTACACACTGAAATGCAAGGTTCACAGCACTGTTTCATCTCTCTATTGTCAACATTCACACTTTCCCTTTCCTTCACTCCTTGACCTCCTTTCCCCCCTTACATACTGTACCATGCTACCATCTCTTTTTCTCTCACTCCACTAGGAATCCTGCTGAGATCATCTTCTTCGCAAGCTATTTACACTCCAATTCAACATATGAACCGACTGAACCCCAACTTTTGAACCAATAGGCCACCTTCGAATAAGTTCGCCAACTTGGGATGAGACACAACAGAAACAGAATAGAAAAATAGTCCCACAGCAGACGCCACACATACAAGTCTCCTGTCATTCATTTTCATACTTCCCATACACACATACTGCATCCAAGTGATTATACAAATTACTAATTTAGAAAGTGAGGACAATCGAATTGCTAACTTAAGATGGGCACATTAGTACAACCCCTAAAAATCATTTCTTACCCTTACTTATCTATCCTTACTGGGACTTAATAAACTAAGTGAAATTAAGAACCTTATACAGCATCTAAACTTCAAGGTTACACCCTCGATGTCAGCTGACAGCTAAACAAGAAGGATTGAGCTTTAGTAACTAACCTGATTAAGAACACAGAATCACTGCGATAAAACTTATTTAATTCAGGAAGTGCTGTAAATGCATGCACTAAGTGACTCTATGACGAAATTAACGTACAGACTAAATAAGCTGCATTCTCACAACCTATCAGAGATGACACATTAGACATAACACAACCTGTTGAACCTGTTGCACAAAGCAATAAACCTAGAAACACAAACAACCCCACAATCACTACTGCATCTAATTGTAATTTCCCCCGTGACTATCTGAGTCTCTAATGACAACATACTGTAACATCTGTGGATAAAAACTACAACTAAAATATTGTAACTTACTAAAGAAGGTTCATATAAACCCACATACAGCCAAACCTCTTGGAGGATAAAACATAGTCAACTGCTGAGCATCAGGTGAAGCATTTGAACAGCAGAGTGAGTGAATTGGGAACTTTATTTTGAAATAAAGTTGAACTTTATTTTGAAATATTCTCCATACCTCTCCCTTTCCTTGTAAAATTGGAATATTTTATTTTTATTATTATTATTATTATTATTTTTTTATAAGCTTTTGGCAGCTTTAAGGACTGAGTTATTTTCACCAATTCGACTTATTTATTTATTTATTTATTTATTTTTAGATGCTTGTCTGAGTCTCAAAGTACTAAAGTGTGTTGCAAGGTGAGAACACAGATTCAGAGGCCTCCGGCTTTTTGGCTTTTGATAATGTCCATCGACACAGTTCATGTCTGCCAGCCTGCACTGTCTCAGTGGCCCTGCTTCAGCCTCAGCCTTCCTTGGCCGTCCAGGTGGACTCTTGTTCCATCACTGACTTTGCACATGTCCATACCTCCCACACTGGAAGCAGTTCACAGTTTTTCCACAGCAGCCTCGTCCTGCTCCTCGGCCTGGAGGAGTCCCTTCTCTCCTCATAGGAGGTCGTCTTGTCCACCCTCCTGGTAGAATGTACATCACCTGAGGTGTGGCCATGCCTGGTGGTGTAGGTGGGCTCTGAGGCACGCTGGTTGGTTGAGCTCTTTTCTCCCCCTCTTTTCGCTGCTGCTGGTGTGTTGCTTCTTTCACTGCCTCCTTTGCCTGCTTTTGATGCAGCTCAATAGCATGAATCACATGGTCAGTTATTTGTTCTACTGACATGTTGCACAGTTCCACAGTGTCATTCAGATCCTTCTGATACGGTCTTGAAGGCCAGGGCAGATTTTGACGCTTTGCCCCTTTGACCAGCGGAGGACGTCCATCAGAAACCTCATTTACCTGTTCGTCACCCACACACACTGATTCCTCATCTGACCCAGCCCACAGTGATCTACCTGCTCTGTCACGCAGATCACTTTCACTGCAGGAATTTCCAATTGAAATTTTCTGTTTTTAAATAAACGTCGGACAGTTCTAATAACTCATCCCTTTTCACTGCCCTGTCTTTCCCTTCTGGATCAGCTACAGGGTGAACTGGCTTCTTTGTCCTTCCAGGTTTTGTTTCTTCTGCATCCATCTGGGACGCGTCTGAAAGAGACTTGATTATAGTGATCTGATTAAATTGATTATTACAACATTGAGCTGTCTTTTTGCCCATCATTTTTGCACAGCTAATAAAATGCAACACTGCATCACAGATTTGATCTCAACCCACTGCCTCAGATCAAATGTCCCCTCTGTTGGCCAGGGTGACGTAGTTTTATGCGTCCGCTTATTCTATTTCTTCGAATACTTCTGAATCTCCTGAGAAAAGAGTATATGACATGCTTAAATGGACCGACCAGGAATGAATGTTAATGGACTTATTATAGGTGTTTTATCCTACTTACTTATTGACTTATTTGACTTCCTGCTCTGGGCAGTATACAAACACACACACACATTCACACGCACACACATGAGAAGTGAACACGCGAAGAGGAACAAAACTAACGTCTCCGGGCCCAATTTGGAGTCCCAATTCACTCCTCCCCCCTTTTTCTTTTTTAACCAAACCAGGAGGCCGCAATCTGCACACACTCTGTGACCTGCTTGACCAGTCCCAACCACAGTGTGGAAACATCGTTCTAGAATACGCAGATTATTTCAACAAATTTTCCCCAATGTCCACACCGGACACTAAAAAATATTAGAATTACCAAAAATGATAGAATGATCAAAACGTTCAAAAATGTAATCTACACAGCACTTACCCCACGGCTCTCCCCAAACTGTTCAAAAACAAACAAACACACACACGGACACTGAACAGCAAGGCTTTATCTCCCCCGTTACACACACACACACACTCTCTGCTCCAAAGGACCAAAAGGGAACGCACACTGTCAATTATTAACACACACTCAAGGTTTTTTACAGACACAGACTCAAATGTTATTACCTCGACACCTGTTAATTATTATTAACACCACAACAACTTAGCACTTATCACACTATCCTTAAATGCATTAACATATACTAAACATATACTCACCCCAACTTAACTATACTTGCACAATACTGACACATCGCCACACTGCAGTTCAACACACAATAAACAAAAAGCGCTTTTACCGGTTATCCCTATGTTACCAGGCCTCACAAACCTTGGGAAGCTCTACACTTGGATTGATCCGTTCCAAGCTTAATGTAGATTCCCAATACATTACACAAGCCTACAGTGCCTAATAAATTTCGATTCTATCGAGCAGGTCGAATTTTCCAAATTTCACAACCCGTTGCACCGAGGCCGCACTGTCTACCGACGCCGGTACCATACGTCTTCCCCTTTAATTTAACAGCCGCTCAACGAGGTTGTTCAGTGACCCCGCTCAATACCTGGACCAAATTTTCCAGCGTCGACACAGAACTTACACAGCCTTAAATTTATTTTATCCGAATGCAGACTACAACGCCCATACTTTAGATTTTCCAAACGTCGCCTGCCTCAAGTTAACCTACGTAACTTCTAGAGGTCAATAGGCCATGTCATTTTTCCCCAAGCGCAAGATAGCACATACACACAAAGCAGTTGGTTATGCAAAGCCGTTATTTACATCAATATAGGCACAGGTAAATTCTCCACCGCCTCTCTTTGTCTCTCCCACACAGATACTTTACTAGAAGCAGCCAAATCAGAATTTAATGATCAGATTTCTCTAATCTTACCAACATTTGCTCACACTGTCTCGAACACAGAGAATCGTCACGTAAAAGCTTTAAGCGCTATTTACCTTCATTGATGACGACGGCCGTGCGTCCGGGCCAGTCCGGACAAATGTTGGTTCTGGAAACGGCTCCTCAGGCCTGTGTTCGTGACGCCATTTTGTCGTGTATTTTGAAGGTCCGACCTTATCAGAGATTTCACACGGACTCAAACTTTTATGCTCAAATTAACAAATGAATTTATTACACATAATGAAATAGTACAATTACAGAATTTTCATGAGAGAGGTGGTGGCCGAATTCACCCGCTGGTTCTTCTGCAGAAAGAACTGAGAGGTCGAAAAAGGTCAGCTGGGTGTCTGCAGCAGACCCTCTGCGAAGCACTCTAAGAAACATCTCCCAATGCCCACTTTTTAAAGCTGTGTTGTTTATGCAACCAGCAAGTGCCTACATGTGCATCGAAAGTCCATGTTTACACAGCTGCAGCAGTTTATTTGTTTTAGTGGCCAACCTGACACCACGGTCAACTTGACATTTGTTGCAATGGACAGAAATAACTCCATAGGAGGAACAGAATTTACCACACGACCCAAGCCGCCCACACAGAGCCCCCCAGGCAGAGCTGCAGCAGCCACAGAGACAGCACCCGAGACCAGAGCAGGGCCACCGGGGGTCAACGCTGTCCGCCCCATGAGAACCAGGGGCAAACACTCCCCCCGGCGGGAGGGTCGGCCTGAAAGAGTAGAGCCTGAGGACCCACGGTCCGTAGGGAGCCCGCCAGAAGATGCCCCCGTGCCCAGAGTGGGGCCCGCCCCCAGTCCACCACCCCCACACGAGCGGAGCGAGGCCAACCCCATCGGCCCGACCTCATCCCCTGGCGCCACCGCGGCCTGCAGCACAAGGCCAGCAATTGGTGGGGGTCAGCAGAAAAGAGACCACCCAGGCAGACGATCATCGTACCCCGGGCGAAAAACCGGACCCCCCACACTTCAACCGCACCACACGCATACCAACTCACACAAACACAGACGCATACACCCACCACATGTGCAACACACATCTTCACATCAACACATACAAACACCATAGACTCTCTCACAACAAACTAGTCAATCATACGTGAACCAATGCTCTCTCAGATACATTCTCGCGCCCACACCATTCGCTTGGTCACATACGTGGGGAGGGTAGGTCTCCGGCCTGCCGTCCATGTGGCCCCAGGCAGGGACCGCAGCTCCTCCCGAGCCCCGACCAACCCCCCCAACCCGGGGGAGGCAGAGGGCAGCAGAAAAAGGTACCCCAGAACCCTGCAACCCAGCTTGGACGTGAGTGTGTGGAACTAAAGTGCACTGAAGGTGGGTGACACCTCCAGGAGCACAACCGCTGGCTGACGGTGTGTCCCCCGGACAGTGCCCCCCCTCGCCCTAAATGTCTTTTTGCAGTTAAAACAGGGTGGTGATTTCTCCACCAGGGCCAGTGGCCGAGGCCACGACTGGCCTCAGCCCCAGGCCCCAGTGAAGGAGCCCACCCCCGGCCCTAAATGTATGTGTATGTGACTAAGTATGAGGAACTTTGGGAGATACCCAATTCTCCGAGGGGTCCAGCAGACAGAGCCATCAATGGGAAGGCTCCGTCTACTGGCCCCCCCGGAAGGAGCCCCCAGATTCCTGGACAAGTGTGTATGACTAATGCAATTAAAACTGCAGAGCATCCCACTTGAAAGGGACGGAACCACTTCCCAGTAGCCCCGGTCCCTCCATCAGCAGGACGCCACCTTGCAGACCTAAGTGAATGAATGCAGAAAAATGTAGTTGGGAAGCAGAGCACCAGGGTCCGCAGAGCCAGGTTCCCGACTGGCTCTGCTACCTATCCCAATACCCCCCACAACCCCCAGCCAGGAAGGGACAGCCAAGACCCAGGGACCGCAGTACTACTGCCCAGGCGCCACACGCAGCACAGCCAGAGCCATCCTCACCCTTCTTTCACACTTACCCATTCTCTCGCTCAAGTATGCCCATGCTCAAACCCACACACATACTCTGCGGTTGTGCATTGAGGGCCAGCCTCGGCCCAGGGCCCAATGAAGGTTCTAGCCTGAGTAGTCCGCCAACCCCCCCTGCAACAGGCCCGAGCAGTTACCAGAGGGCGTCGGACCGCTAGGGCAGGCAGCGCCCCACCCGAGCAGGGGCAGCGCCCCAGTGAAGAGACACCCCTCTGGGCACAGGCAGGCACCCCCAGAGGGAGTCCCCCGGACGCAGGTCACCCAGGTCTCCACCCCCAGATCCGCCCCCGCACACCGGCAGGGAGGCCCGCCTCCGGCTCCCCGGAGACAGGCACACGCCAACCCTCAAAACGGTCCCACTCCGGCACAGGGCCGCCGGTCTCAGCAGCCACCACACCCCCGCCGCAGGGGACCACCCCCAACCACTAGTCACCCCACCACCACTGTGCCAGACATGACGCAGTACCCGAGCCCCACGCATCCTTACCTGGAAATGGAATCAATCAGAGTATAGTTTTGGTCATTGATTTGATGAAGCAGACAATGTGTCTAAGGTGGTATAATCTAACAAGCTGTTCAGGTATTGAGTAATGCTTAATTTTTTTTTAGTTTTCCAGTTCATGAGGATGATTTTCTTTGCGACATAGAGGGCAGAAAGAAGTGTGTGTGATGAGTTTGTCTCTAGATCAAGCCCACTTAGATCTCCTAGAAGACAAAGTGCAGGGGCTGCTGGGATTGGACAGCTTAACTGGGTTGACAGGTGTTCACATACTCTCATAGCAAATTGCTGCACAGGTGAGCATGACCAGAATGCATGTAGGAATCTATCTGCTGTGTTATCTGTACAGTGAGGGCAAATATTTGAGTTTGTGAGACCCATTTGGAACATCCTTTGTCCTGTATAGTGAGTTCTATGAATAATTTTGTATTGTATTAGTTGTTAATTTGTATTTTTTGTCATTCTGAATAAATTAGAACATATGTTATTCCAGAACGTGTAATTAGTGGTGATATTGAGATCAGCTTCCCATTTAGAGATCGGAAGGCTCACTGTCTGGTCTACATTGGAAATTAAGATATAGATTTTGGATACTGTCCTTTTTCCTGATATATCAATAAATCGCTCTATTACTGATGGTGGTTGCATGTGGATGGCAGTATTCTTACTTTTTGCATTAAGTATTGACTTTAGTTGTTGGTATTCTAAGAAATTGGCACTAGTGATTTCATAGTGAGACACTAGTTCTTCAAAAGAGGTAAACTTGTCTCTTGTGAAAACGTGTTTTAGATGTGTTATCCCTTTGATATGCCAAGTTGGAAAGTGTATTGCCTTTTTGTTTTGTATGATGTCTGGATTGTTCCAGAGAGGTGTGTTTTGGCAAAGAGTAGGCGAAGACCCATTAATTTTAAGAAACTCCCACCAGGCTTGCAGAGATGCTTTTATGCTAATGTTCTGGTAACAACTATGATGTTTGATTTTGGTGCTGATAAAGGGCAGATCTGCAACTTTAATATTTCCACAAAATGTTTGTTCAATGTCTATCCAGGAGGAGTCTGCTGGCATGGGTTTTATCCATTTGTGGACATGGTTCAGTCTATTGGCAAGAAAATAGTGGTGGAAGTTCGGTAGTTCTAGGCCGCCGCAGCGTCTGGATTTTTGAAGAGTTTTTAAACTAATTCGTGGTGGCTTGGTTTTCCACAAAAACTGTGAGATGTAGGAGTCTAATGTCTTAAACCACGCCTGGGCTGGCTGAGTTGGAATCATTGAGAATATGTAATTAATTTTTGGCAGGATCATCATTTTTATGGTGGCAATTCTTCCCATAATTGAAATGGGTAGGGACTGCCATCTTTTTTGCCGCGGCTAGAGGTTCAATAAATATTGCAAATAGTGATGGGGAAAGTGGGCAGCCCTGTCCTGTCCCTCTATGCAGATTAAACCTTGGTGAGATCTGGTTGTTTGTTCTGACTGCAGCTTTTGCTGAGTTGTATAATATTTGGATCCAGTCTATGAATGTTTCCCCAATGCCGAATTTGTGCAGAGTGGCTAAAAGAAACTTCCAGTTTACTCTATCGAAAGCTTTTTCTGCATCTAAGGGGACGATGGCTGACTCTAGTTTATGGATGGTGACATAATCAATTAAATTAATTAGTCTGTTCATATTGTTTGTTGACTGTCTACCTTTAATGAAGCCTGTTTGATCAGAGTGAATTATATATGGAGTGATTTTTTCTAATCTTCTAGCAAGTGCTTTACACACTATTTTTAGATCTACATTTATTAGTAAAATTTGAGAGGAGCCAGTTGAGGTGGCTCGGGCATCTGGTTCGGATGCCTCCTGGACTGTTCCAGGCATGTCCCACCGGTAGGAGGCCCCGAGGAAGAGCCAGGACTCACTGGAGAGACTACGTCTCTCGGCTGGCCTGGGAACGTCTTGGGGTCCCACCGGAAGAGCTGGAGGAAGTGTCCGGGGAGAGGGAAGTCTGGAACTCTCTGCTCAGACTGCTGCCCCCGCGACCTGGCCCCGGATAAGCGGATGAAAATGGATGGATGGATGGATAAGTTCTTTATATTCATTAAATTCCAAACTAGCTAAAGGGATGCATGCACTGGTGTTGAGTGAGTAGGATTCATTTGTTTTTATAGGCCTTTGCCAGCTGTGGCTCAGTCAACTCCCTTCACCATACCTGTGGTTACGGTGAAACTAGTTCCACACTGGACCTGTTTGCTGATGAAACACAAGGACTCTGCTTCATCTTAATTAATGCTGAAAGAGGAGAAGTGCTTTCCTTAGTGAGATTTCTTTATTTCTAGGGACTTAACTATGAGTGACATTGCTTCGAGACATCCCAACGTCTTCCCTCCACCAACCTGCCAGATGTTTATATTCACGGATGGCTAGAATTTGCATCCTAATGTTCCAAAGGAAAAATAAATCTTCCTGACCACTGAAGGAGCAGCATGAGCAGCATGTGTAGGTGAGTTGACTTGTGTTGAATAAACAAAATTATTCTATGGTTGGAGGTTTGTGTGATTTTGTGGGACTTTCCCTTTTCACAGTTAGATGTGTGTCTAGTGTGTTGCGGAAGATTTAATATTCACCTCCATAAGAGGTTTTTCCTTGTTGCCAGAGTAGTTGGCAGTAGCAGTTGATGGAAAACAGGGTTGAGGGCTTGGTGCTAGAGTACATTATGCCTGTCTGCCATCCACTTACCCTTGCTTTGATATCCATGTTTGGTTTGTTTTGGCTCTCTTGGTCTAGTAGAAAATGTTCGTGTATGGATATTGGTGTGCCTTATTAGACTGACAGCCTCTTTTAAGGGTTTTTATTTTATTTACAGTACTCCTCTGGTAGGAAGCTGTGCAGATGGACGTTTTACTTATCAAGGTCTAGTGATCCACAGCACATTGACAGCTTGTGTATATAACAATAGGAAGCCTCCTAGTAGAAAAGCAAGTACTGTATGTTCACAGAGCCATGCACCCTTGACCTGCATACCAACTCCTCAAAACATGCTCATAGCCTTTCCCTTTGTGACGCCCACCTCCCTATGCTTACAAACCTAATGCAGCTGCCCTACAATCTGTGGCTCATCAGTTGCCTTGGAGAGCAAAAATGTGTGTGGCGTTGCCATGTTAGCACCCACAACCCCCTGCCTGCAGTCCTGAAGCCACAGCAGAGGGCCCTAATTTGGTTTAACATTCAAAAGACTGTCACTAAATCTACACGAAAATAATCAGGCCTAAAACTTTAACTTAATTTAATTACATGTAAATTTTCTATCTAATTTCATCACATAAATACCAGGTAAGAAGTTACATTTAATGTGCTTTAATTTAAAGTGTTTCAGTCAGGTTAGGGTTATGCCATTAAACTACATAACTTAGGAATACAATAAATATAATAATTAATTGATTCTCTTGTGGAAGTTGTATTCTCTACATCTGACCTTAACAGATATATTCAGGGAGATTCTGTGAGATGATTTACTCAATGAGCCACCATAAGACTACTTTATTCATGTTAGAATTTTTATAAAATTATATATAACTTTATATATATAAATTATTACTATAAATAAATATAACTATTAATATATGAGGTTGATTGGTTATTGATGAACCATGAAACATAATATATAAACATAATGTAAAATTATACAATTTGCACTTTTTTAATTTTCAAAGTACAAACTTCAACAGTTTAACAGTTCTATAAGGACTGCTCTGGTGGCTCAGTCGGTATGTTACTTGTGAAGCAGGTGGTTTTCAGTTCAAACCCAGTTGATCCCAGTTGGTCTTATTTTAGTAGATGTTATCTTTTAGTAGATATTTCACATAACCATGAACTGATGAAATAGTTAACATACAAATTAATTGTAATTAAATTACATAAAGTTTAGGTTTTAGTCATGATTACTTTATAGAGTGTCAGATTTCAGATTTCAAGTAAAGGTTATTTGATTTTTTGTGTACAGCATATATTTGAGCATAATTGCATCATGTTTATTAAAAAAAACGCAATCATTTGAAATTATATTTTTCATGTGTATATACTTAAAAACGATAAATGTGTTTATTAGGGGTAAAAATACATTTTGACACTGACTACTTCACTTCCATTGAGATGATGTTAAAACCTTAATTCATAACCAAAAGAATGACTAATCGACGTTTTAGTGGCCGTTTTGTTGAATTTCCTTTTTATCAACGCATTTCCATTTTTTCAGTTAAGTACAGATAAGATAAAGATAAGTATGATAAAACTTTTTTTTATGTTTTGTCTGATGTAAATAACTCATTTACTTTGGTACAGAGTTACCAGCGCTCGTACCTCACAACAAACAGACCTGGGTTAGATTTCCATGATTACCCACATAGCCTGTGTTGAAAATGCGTCATATGCATGTTCTTCCTGTGTCTGCTAGGGGTGGGCAGATCGATCCTAATATCCATAATATCGATACTAATGCTAGTATTGATATCATTCATACCCCAACCCCGCTGATATGCCAGGGCGAAGCAGACACACACCAACACCCCTCCTCTTCCTATTGCTCTGAGATTCAGCGAATCAGGCCAGTAATCAAGCAAGCAGGAGGAAGACACAAATGAAGAAGGATGGAAGCAAGAAAGCAGTGATTTGTTGTCCGTGAATGACACACATGAACGATAGTCGATACGAACGAGTCCTCTCAGTGAACGATTTGTTCATTTTCATGCATTACCTTCTCTTGCCACATGCAGTAGCTGCTTAAGCTCAGGACAGGAAACATAAATTATTTGTTCCCGACACCCTCAACTGAGCGTCTGTTCTCAGAGATTCATTCTTTTGTCACGTGACAACCAGGCAGCACAGGCTCTGTAACGAGCAGCAAGCACTCCAGTTTGTTCAGGATTCATTCATACAAATCATTACGGAGCGTTTGTTGGTTCATTTGTTACATGACAGCTACTAAGTGACTGTTGTGCTGTTAAACAACAATGGTGGGGAAGATGCAGGACATTAGTCACTTTATTGTGGTGTGTATTTGCTTTCCTGGGTTTTCACATGGATTGATTTGCTTGTGGCATTTTGTGTATTACAATATGTCCGTTGAAGCAAACTATGTTGTCTTCAGTATGTAGTGTTTGAGAATAGCGGCCAATTTTACAACACCAACAAGAGGGCTATGGCGCCACCTGCTGTAAAATTAACGAAATGAACGAATAACTCGAAATGATTCGTTCACTTTACTGTTCGAGAGTGAAAGATCCGAGCAAGTTTAACGAATCAAATTTACGGCAACCTGTACAATCTGTAAAAAAGCTGTTAAATACAGTGGCAACACCACTAATTTATATTATATATTTATATTTACTTCTGGGCTTTATTAAATTAATAATACAATTTCAAACAAAACACCAGAAAGTCATGAAAATGTATTTATATTTGATAAGGCGAAGTGAGGATCACTTGGAACAATAGGATTGCTTCTCAAGATTTCTGTTAAATTTGTTTTTAATCGGTGTTCAAGATTAAAAGCTTTTTTTTTTTTTTTACATGGGAAGTTCGATTGTTTTAACTAACTCAAATCCTTTCAGGAAAATTTCACGGATTTTCAATGGGGGGTTGACCAAAGCGACTTTATCCAATTGAGACAGACACCCTCCTATTCTGAGACAGTGGCTCCCGTTTTGTCATGGGTGACACCTCCCTGCAAAGTCAGAACCACTACCCCCACGATGATACCTCACCAAAAGTAGACTTCCGCCAATATCCCCCCTCACTTACCTTAAGCAAACAAACATGGCAGCGCCCAAGTCCCCTTATAAAAAGTACTCAGTTTTGGGATGTTTTAACCCACACCAAAACCTATTAAATCTACCAACGGATCAACACGCAGACTTTGTGGGTTACTTTTATTTTAAACAGACCTAGGACAGCAACACTGCCTCAGCATTTGTATGACTGTGGACTTCATTTCACCTCGGGCTGCTTTGAGAACGAGGGTGCTACAATAGTGGGTTTGCTGGGGGGAACAACTAATAGCTATCTGCCTTTAAGCGCTGTAAAAACGTGCTGCCGTGGGGGACGAGGGAACAACTAATTGCTATCGGACTTTTAGCGGCTACAGGTGGATCTACAGTAGCTTGCCGTAGTAAGTACATGCTTAATACTTGTGATGTTGATATGTTAGTTGGTCTGTTTAAAATGTAATAACCCACATGTGAGACAAGCTAATAGTTAGCTTTGCTAATGGCTACAGCCAGTCAATCGAGCCCTTGTCCCCTTGAAATGTGCTATTGTGGGTTGCTGCAATCACACACCTGTGTGGAGAACAGCTAATAGGTATGGGCCTTCAAGCGGCTACAGGCAGGGAGTAGTGGATCGAGCTTTTAAACTGGTGAAATGTCCTGCTGTGGGTGGCTGCGATCACACGTGTGCGGGGAGTGCTATTGGCTACAACCAGACAGCGGTCACCTACACTGCCTGATCGGCCTGGATCTCTCTAGCTGGAATCGTGTGGCACGTAGCTTCGCTCCTGTATTTTCTAGAGCTGGCAGCGCGCTACACTGACAACTAATCGTGCTAGTGCCGTGTTGCAGTTCTGCTAATGACTACAGCCAAACAGAGAGCAAAGTGGCATGGTTGCACACGTGTGTGATATAAGGCAGCTTCACTGCCGCTCCTATTTCTGTGTTGCGTTAGCCGTTAGCATGCCGTAACGTGCCGCTAGCCCTTAGCCCTTTGCACACTAGAGCTGCAGCTGGGAGATGACTACAATAGGAAATTGCAAATGAATGCGGTTATGTCTGATATTACCCCGTCCTATGTCACAGCCTAAATCGACTTGTGATTTTGGGTTATGTCATTGTTCTATCAAATTCTAACATGATTAGTTGGAATGATTACTGTGTTGTGTTGCAAGCTTAGTTGCTAATTAGTCACATCTCTACAAAAACTGCTGCTTATCTGGTCAGTTACCTATAGCTTGTGTACCATAGCCATTATATTTGTAGGACCAATACATCCATCCATCCATCCATTTTCATCCGCTTATCCGGGGCCGGGTCGCGGGGGCAGCAGTCTAAGCAGAGAGTTCCAGACTTCCCTCTCCCCGGACACTTCCTCCAGCTCTTCCGGTGGGACCCCAAGACGTTCCCAGGCCAGCCGAGAGACGTAGTCTCTCCAGCGAGTCCTAGGTCTTCCTCGGGGCCTCCTACCAGTGGAACATGCCCGGAACACCTCCCCAGGGAGGCGTCCAGGAGGCATCCGAACTAGATGCCCGAGCCACCTCAGCTGGCTCCTCTCGATGTGGAGGAGCAGCGACTCTACTCCTATATATACTCTTCTTGTTAAAGCAAAGCTGTCCATCACAATATGGCATTCAGCGTAATATATGCTGCTTGCTAAACTGCTGGACAGAACAAAAAAAAAAAAAAAACAACTGGCTCCTCTCAATGTGGAGGAGCAGCGACTCTACTCCGAGCTCCTCCCGGGTGACAGAGCTCCTCACCTTATCTCTAAGGGAGCGCCCAGCCACCCTGCGGAGGAAGCTCATTTCAGCCGCTTGTATCCGTGACCTTGCCCTTTCGGTCATGACCCAAAGCTCATGACCATAGGTGAGGGTAGGAACGTAGATTGACCGGTAAATTGAGAGCTTTGCCTTTCGGCTCAGCTCCCTCTTCACCACGACAGACCGATACACCGACCGCATTACTGCAGCCGCCGCACCGATCCGTCTGTCAAACTCACGCTCCCTCCTTCCCTCACTCGTGAACAAGACCCCAAGATACTTAAACTCCTCCACTTGAGGCAGGAACTCTTCTCCAACCTGGAGAGAGCAAACCACCTTTTTCCGGTCGAGAACCATGGCCTCAGATTTGGAGGAACTGATTCTCATCCCAGCCGCTTCACACTCAGCTGCAAACCGCACCAGCGCACGCTGGAGGTCCTGGCCTGATGAAGCCAACAGGACAACATCATCTGCAAAAAGCAGAGATGCAATCCTGTGGTCCCCAAACCAGACCCCCTCCGGCCCCTGGCTGCGCCTAGAAATTCTGTCCATAAAAATAATGAACAGAACCGGTGACAAAGGGCAGCCCTGCCGAAGTCCAACATGCACCGGGAACAGGTCTGACTTATTGCTGGCAATGCGAACCAAGCTCCTGCTCCGGTTGTACAGAGACCGAACAGCCCTTAGCAAAGGGCCCTGGACTCCATACTCCCGGAGCACCCCCCACAGGATGTCACGAGGGACGCGGTCGAATGCCTTCTCCAGATCCACAAAGCACATGTAGACTGGTTGGGCAAACTCCCACAAACCCTCAAGCACCCTGCTGAGAGTATAAAGCTGGTCCAGCGTTCCACGACCAGGCCGAAAACCACATTGTTCCTCCTGTATCCGAGGTTCGACTATCGGCCGAATTCTCCTCTCCAGTACCCTGGCATAGACTTTCCCAGGGAGGCTGAGAAGTGTGATCCCCCTATAGTTGGAACACACTCTCCTGTCCCCCTTTTTGTAAAGAGGGACAACCACCCCGGTTGTCCAGTCCAGAGGAACTGTCCCCCTCCTCCACGCGATGTTGCAGAGGTGTGTCACCCAAGACAGCCCCACAACATCCAGAGACTTGAGGTACTCAGGACGGATCTCATCCACCCCCGCTGCTCTGCCACCGAGGAGCTTACTAACTACCTCGGTGACCTCAGCCTGGGTGATGGGTGAGTCCGCCTCTGAGTCCCCTGCCTCTGCTTCCTCAGCAGAAGGCATGTCGAAGGGGTTGAGGAGATCCTCAAAGTACTCCTTCCACCGTCCGATAACATCCCAAGTTGAGGTCAACAGCTCCCCACCTCCACTGAAAACAGAGTTGGTAAAGAACTGCTTCCCCCTCCTGAGGCGCCGGACGGTTTGCCAGGATCTCTTTGAGGCCGAGCGATAGTCCATCTCCATGGCCTCCCCGAACTCCTCCCAAGCCCGAGTTTTTGCCTCCGCAACGGCACGGGCTGCAGCACGCTTGGCCTGCCGGTACCCATCAGCTGCCTCAGGAGTCCCACAGGTCAACCATACCTGGTAGGACTCCTTCTTCAGCTTGATGGCGTCCCTTACCTCCGGCGTCCACCACCGGGTTCGGGGATTACCACCACGACAGGCACCGGAGACCCTGCGTCCACAGCTCCGAACGGCCGCGTTGACAATGGAGACGGAGCAATACAATTTACAGTAAATGTAACATTGTATTTTTCTATACTGTAGGAGGGCTCATCCCAGTTACCCACAATCAAGGAGGTTATCAAACAGTGAAATCACTGCAGACTGTTTGTACACAGACATCTGCTGCTCAGCTCAGGAGTGAAGGTATGTACATTTACCAACAGTTAGATCATTTCCTAGGCAATAGAGGATTTTAATTTTAATTGTTATAAACTGTTTCGATTTTATATTTGAATTGTTACAACTATGTTCATCTGATGTTTTAGCACAGGCAGGCCTGTCCCATGTTTGGTTTAATTTTTTGTCTGGTATTATTGTAAAATTATTGTAGGTGCGAGAGAATGAGTAAGTGTGAAAGAAGGGTGAGGATGGCTCTGGCTGTGCTGCGTGTGGCGCCTGAGCAGTAGTACTGCGCTCCCTGGGTCTCGGCTGTCTCTTCCTGGCTGAGGGTTGTGGGGGGCGGTGGGATGGGTAGCAGAGCCAGTCGAGAACCTGGTGCTGCGGACGCTGGTGCTCTGCTTCCCAACTGCATTTCTCCACATATATCCACTTAGGTCTGCAAGGGGCGTCCTGCTGATGGAGGGAGATCAAGCGAATGGTGTGGGTGTGAGAATGTATCTGAGAGTGCATTGGTTCACTTATGATTGACTAGTTTGTTGTGAGAGAGTTTATGGTGTATGTGTGTCGATGTGATGATGTGTGTTGTACGTGTGGGAGGGTGTATGCGTCTGTGTATGCGACGGTGTGTCCCCTGGACAGTGCCCCCCCGTCAGCCAGTGGTCGTGCTCCTGGAGGTGTGACCCACCTTCAGTGTACTTTAGTTCCATACACGTCCAGGCTGGGTTGCAGGGTTCTGGAGTGCCTTTTCCGCTGCCCTCTGCTTCTCCCGGGTTGGGGCCACATGGGCGGCAGGCCGGAGACCTACCCTCCCCACAAATTAGATCACGGAATGGTGTGGGTGCGAGAATGTATCTGAGAGCGCATTGGTTCACGTATGATTGACTAGTTTGATTGACTTGTTTGAGAGAGTTTATGGTGTATGTGTTGATGTGATGATGTGTGTTGTATGTGTGGGTGGGTGTATGCGTCTGTGTTTGTGTGAGTTTGTATGCGTGTGGTGCGGTTGGAGTGTGGGGGGTCCGGTTTTCTGCCCGGGGTACGTTGATCGTCTGCCTGGGTGGTCTCTTTTCTGCTGACCCCCACCAATTGCTGGTCTTGTGCTGCAGGCCCGGTGTGGTGCTAAGGGGATGAGGTTGGGCCGATGGGGTAGGCCCCGCTCCATTCGTGTAGGGGTGGTGGACTGGAGGTGGGCCCCACTCTGGGTGCGGGGGCATCTCCTAGCGGGCTCCCTACGAACCGTGGGTCCTCGGGCTCCATTCTTTCAGGCCGACCCTCCCACGGGGGGGGTTCTCATGGGGTGGACAGCGTTGACCCCCAGTGGCCCACTCTGGCCTCGGGTGCTGTCTCTGTGGCTGCTGCAGCTCTGCCTGGGGGGCTCTGTGTGGGCGGCTTGGGTCGCAACACCTGCCCTCCTGGAACTGAAGGTGTGTGGGCTCTCTGGCTGCTGGGATTCCTTCCTCTGCTTGCTGGATGGGCGTAGTGGCGGAGCCCCTCACATCACCCTGGCTTCCACAAGTGGCATTGTTCATGCACCAACGTCTGCCTCACCCTTTGGGTGAATAATGTTAAGCTACAGCCTTACTAACCTTGTAGTGGGACACTTTCCAAATCCAACTGTAAGTATTATTGACACTCATCACTACTAATATGAATAATGTGTGAATATGGAATTTGTGGTGTTGTATGTCATGACTTTTATTAAGTAGTATGGGATATGTATAATAATGCACATATGTATGTATATTGTATGTATATGTTTGTATTAGTATGTGCACATACCTTAGCACTATTATTGGTATTAGTATTAATCTCCAAGGTAAACCACAGTACAAAAATTGTTTAGTTATGAATGTGTTAGCCTAAGGTACATCCCTGCTTCTTATTAATTTTTTTACTTATTTTTTTGCTCCGATTGTTTACTTAACAGATTTGCTTGGTTTCAGCAGCTGGTTGCACCCCTTACCCCCCCCCCCATATATTCTATATATACTCTTCTTGTTAAAGCAAAGCTGTCCATCACAATATGGCATTCAGCGTAATATATGCTGCTTGCTAAACTGCTGGACAGAACAAAAAAAAAAAAAACAACTGGCTCCTCTCAATGTGGAGGAGCAGCGACTCTACTCCGAGCTCCTCCCGGGTGACAGAGCTCCTCACCTTATTTCTAAGGGAGCGCCCAGCTGGGCGCTCCCTTAGAGACATGCAAACTTAACTCCCTCCTTTGAAGAGCCTCTACGTCCTCTCCAGTCTCCAGAGATAAGGGACCCTGAATCTTTCTCCACAACAGGAGACTGGCTTCTATCACCACAGGCACCAATTGACACCAACATCTCAAATGTCCATATCAAAGAACCATGAGTCCACGTTGTTGATCTACCTGTAAATCTCTCAGGATTCAACCTCTGCCCATCATGCCAAAAGGACAGGCTGTCACATTTATCACCAAGAAGCCGTCTCTCCCAGAACTGGGACCCCCAGCCATAAAATGTGGAATGTGCTCATCAAAGAGAACGAGAGACTTCATTTGGACACAAGTTCTGGTTCAGATGCACCAGAGCTTTCAACCTCCATGAAACAGATGTCATTGTATTCTGTTGACAAAATGTTTTCATTTGATATTAGATTGGTTTCTGTGTGATGTTCAATGCCTGATTTAAACCAGTGACACCCTAGGCAAATCGGATTATCCCCTATCTTCAAACTTTTCTTTTTGCGTCGCATTACTTTTCTTTAATTTTCCTTTGTTCTTAAATTTTGTAAACCTAAGTTAAACTTAGAAACATGAACGAACAACGATTTTTGTAACGTTAGAAAGTCATCAAGAAACTCTGCGAAACTGAAACTATTACAACCAGTCCTTAATTGACTCGCTATTTTTGATCCAACTAGTTAAATTAGATTCCAGCCCGTTTCCTTTTTGGGCTAGTTTAAGTAGCGCTGAAGCTTTGAAACACCTTGGAAAGTCCAGCCTGGCTGACTGTTACATCGACTCGCTGATCCACACCACCAGGATCTACAGCTCGGACATCGGGATGTCATTCGGACTCGAGAAATGTGGGAGGATGGTGACAAAGAGAGGCAAGGTAATCCACACAGAAGGGGTCTCACTCCCAGAAGGAACAATAGCAGACATTGAGGACAAATACAAGTACCTTGGAATACCACAGGCAAACGGCAACCTTGAACAGGCAACAAGGAATGCGGCAACAGCCAAATACCTCCAACGAGTAAGGCAAGTCCTAAGAAGCCAGCTCAATGGCAAGAACAAATCCCGGGCAATAAACAGCTACGCCCTGCCAGTGATCAGATACCCTGCGGGAATAATAAGGTGGCCAAAGGAAGAGATACAGAGCACAGATGTTAAGACACGAAAGCTCCTCACCATGCATGGAGGGTTCCACCCCAAATCCAGCACCCTGAGACTGTACGCTAGCTGCAAGGAAGGAGGCCGAGGACTAGTGAGCGTGAGAGCCACTATCCAGGATGAAACATCCAAGATCCATAAGTACATCAAGGATAGAGCCCCGACAGATGACGTGCTGAGTGAATGTCTCAGGCAGTGGAGAACAGAGGATGAGATGCTGGAGGAGGGACCATCATGGGAGGACAAGCCCTTGCACGGGATGTACCACCGGAACATAACTGAAGTGGCTGATCTCAACAAATCCTACCAATGGCTTGAAAGGGCTGGGCTGAAGGACAGCACAGAGGCACTCATCCTGGCTGCACAGGAGCAGGCCCTGAGCACCAGAGCCATAGAGGCCCAGATCTAAAACACCAGACAAGACCCAAGGTGTAGACTGTGCAAAGAGGCCCCAGAGACGGTCCAGCACATAACTGCAGGGTGTAAGATGCTGGCAGGCAAAGCATACATGGAACGCCATAACCAAGTGGCTGGCATAGTAAACAGGAACATCTGCGCGGAGTATGGACTGGAAACCCCAAGGTCAAAGTGGTAAACACCTCCCAAGGTGGTAGAGAACAAGCGAGCCAAGATCCTGTGGGACTTCCAGATCCAGACTGACAGAATGGTAATGGCGAACCAACCAGACATTGTGGTGGTGGATAAAGAGCAGAGGAAAGCCGTAGTGGTGGATGTGGCAATACCAAGCGATGGCAACATCAGGAAAAAGGAACATGAGAAACTAGAGAAATACCAAGGGCTCAGAGAAGAACTGGAGAAGGCTTGGAAGGTGAAGGCCACAGTGGTGCCTGTGGTGATCGGAGCACTAGGGGCTGTGACCCCCAAACTGGAGGAGTGGCTACGACAGATCCCTGGAAAAACATCCGAAATCTCAGTCCAGAAAAGTGCAGTCCTAGGAACAGCAAGGATACTGCGCAGAACCCTCAAGCTCCCTGGCCTCTGGTAGAGGACCCGAGCTTGGAAAGTGGATGAGACCACCCGCGGAGGGTGAGAATAGAGTGTGTGTGTGTGTATATATATATATATATATATATATATATACTGTTGTGACTTTGAATAATGTTTATCTTGGCAATGTTATCAACCTTACAATTCAATTAATGTTTTTGTTAATGATGAGGATCGGACATGATCTTACACATGAGCACACACATGAGCTGTGTGACAGCTGTCAGACACTCGCCCAATCTCCAGCTCCCGATCACTTCACCTTGACACTCCCCCAATCACCAGCTCCCGATCACTTTCCCTTTGTTCCAGGGAGACGATCGTTCAGGGTAAAAGGCCCATCTCCTGCCGACGGCCCCAGGTGGTCTAGGCGGCTCACAATACACATTGTATATCCTATAGGTGTGACTCTGTGGGGGGCAGGTAGGAGCCCCATAAAGGCTGCCTAGATGAGGCTGTTGGTCTAGTTAAAGGAGTCATATCATACTTTTCATTCTAAAAAATATTAGACTTTAATGTCTTAGTAAGGTCTCTGTAAATTTTCATCCCATAAAACCCTGTAGATCGTCCACACTGCCCCTGTCAATGTGTGGTTTTTACTCTCCATCAGCAAACGCTGTGTTTTCTGGGCGTGTCGCAAGCGAAGCTGCTCACCACACCTCTGTGCGGAAGCGCATACCTTTTTTGTTGTTTTTTTTTTTTTTTTTTTAAATTGGCTCCATGGATACGAGCCACCGCACGGTTAGGATACAATAGGTGGCAGTAGTGCGACATTGAGAACGCAATCCACCGCAATCCTCCACAGAAGAAGACAATCCACTACAGGACTGCACGACATTAGCCAGCCAGCTAGTTCGTAGCGTAGTGGAACCATACGTCTACGATCCCGAATCTGACCCTGAAGCTGAAGAGGAGGCTGTTGAAGTCGCCACATTTCGGCTGATGCAAGATGTGTCTCATTGGTAATGTCGCATTTACTTCAATTTAATTGATTTATGTAATTTGCAAAGTGACTAGCGGTTGCTAATGCTTATGCTAAATGGCGTGTGCAGCTTGAATATTCACAACACGACTTACCTGGAAAACTCTTGTTAATAGAAAACACTACTTTAGCTTACATTATACAAATAAATAAGTTTGAGAGCATAGCTGAAATAATATAAATACATTTTACATTTACACATTTCACTGTTTTTGTCTTACTTGTGCTGCTGCTCTGACATAATTTTATTTAAAAAATGTGCATTAATATTTAGAGCAATCACTGCATGACCTTCCTGGGAACAAAAAGCATTGGTTCAAATTATATATTGACCTAACGTATTTTTACTGCTTTTAATTATGTTTTTTGTCATTCATGATAAATTTGACAGTAATATGTCTCTGTATCTAAAGTTGTTACAGGTATCTAGTCTACAGAGGCTAGTGAGCTGGTGCTGAGGATTCCTGGGGTGAAGAATCTGAGTTGCCATCTCTTCATGCTTCTTCATGCTTGGGTTGTAGATGAAGGCAGTTTCCTGATGGATAAAACACTAAAACACTCATAGTATGATTGATGTAGACCACCTGTAGAATAACTCCTTTACCATTTGAGTAAAAATGTGTTTTTTGTGAGTGCAACACTCATTAAGAATTTTTTTAACTTTATTTATATATAATTTATATGTGTTTTATTTATGGCATATTAGAAAGAGAAAAACATGTAATTTCAATACTATGATTTCCTAAATAAAAGTGTTTTCCCTTCAGAAACAGAGTTCAGTGAAATACATAATAGTTAAAGCCAACTTTATTGTAAACCAAAAATACACCACTACTCCAAAGCTAGAACAAACTGTTACCTTCACACTCCAATGTGCAATGTATAGGTTACTGAGTTAATTAAGAAGTCTGGGGGTTTGAGGACGAAGGAGAAGCTTTTGCAGGGCCTTGCAGACGAAATGCATGAAAGTAGGGTAAACAGGGAGATGTGGTGATCCTTGTTCTCATCACTATTTGGAAGACTGAGCGGAAGCGCTCCTCTACCAGATGGAAGCTGTGGCTGTCCTCACCATCACCTCATCAAAACAAAAGGTAGTGCAATCAGAATTGTAGATTAGTGAAATGTTCATTATTATGTAGGTCAAAACCTTCTCTAATGTAAGAACACACAATACCAGACAAAAGATTAAACCAAACAAGAGGACAGGCCTGTCTGTGCTAAAACAACAGATAAACTGTTGTTACAATTCAAATATAAAATCTAAACAGTATATACCAATTAAAATCTTCTATTACCTATCTTACTGTTGGTACATACAAACTTACATACCTTCACTCCTGAGCTGGGCAGCAGATGTCTGTGTACCAACAGTCTGCAGTGATTTCTCTGTTTCACAGCCTCCTTGCATGTAGGTAACTGGGATGTGGCTCCCTACAGTATAGAAAAGACTGTTACATTTACTGTAAATTGTATTGGTCCTACAAATATAATGGCTATGGTACAAGCTATAGGAAACTGACCAGATAAGCAGCAGGTATTGTAGAGATGTGACTAATTAGCAACTAAGCTTGCAACACAACACAGTAATCATTCCAACTAATCATGTTAGAATTTGATAGAACAATGACATAACCCAAAATCACAAGTTGATTTAGGCTGTGACACAGGACGGGGTAATAACAAACATAACCGCGTTCATCTGCAGTTTCTTTTTGTAGCGATCGACCAGCTGTAGCTCTAAAGTGCAAAGGCCTAAAGGCATGCTAACGGCTAACGCAACACAAACAGGAGCGGCAGCACGTCAACAGGACAAAAGCTCGATCCACCGTTTCCTGCCTGTCGCCGATCGTAGGCCCATCGCTATTAGCTGTTCCCCACACAGGTGTGTGATTGCACCAACTCAGAGTAGCACATTTGAAAGGGACAAAGGCTCGGTTGACTCACTGTAGCCGTTAGCGACGCTAGCGATTAGCTTGTCTCACACGTGGGTTACTGCATTTTAAACAGACCCAACTAACATATTTAGATATCACAAGTATCAAGCACAAACTTACTACAGCGAGCTATATCCACCGCTTCCTGTCTGTCACCGCTGGAAGGGCGATAACGATCAGCTGTTCCCCGCAGGTGTATGAGATTACAGAAAAAGGACAGACGCTAGACCCACCGCTTCCTGCCCGTAGCCGCTCGATGCCGTTAGTCATTAGCTTTTCTCCACACAGGTGTGTGGCTGCAGGAGCCCACATGAGCACATTTGAAGGGGACAAAGGCTCGGTCGACTGGCTGTAGCCGTTAGCATAGCTAGCTAGTAACTTGCCCCACACATAGGTTACTACATTTTAAACGGACAAACTAACATTTTAAAACATTATAAATATCAAGCATGTACTTACCTCAGTGAGTGGATGACGGACTTTAGGAATAGGTCCTTTTTTTTCCAACAGGAGCATTGAAACAAATCCAGCATTGTACGCACCCTCGTTTGAAATGCACATACGTATAAATGCTGAGGCAGTGTTTCTGGCACCGGTCCGTTAAAAATAAAAGTGACCCACAAATCCTCACTTGTTGATCCCTTGTTAAAGTGAATAGACTTTGGTGTTGGTTAGAACACCCAAGAACCGAACTATTTCTATGGGAGGACTTGAACGCTGCAGTGCTGGTCTGTTCACGGTGAGTGAGAGTGGGGGAAATGGCGGAAGTCCAGTTTTGGTTCGGGATCATTGTGAGGGTGGTGGTTCAGGATTTACAGGGAGAACTTCCGACCAAGGTGACGACAACTGGGACCCGGTCTCAGAGTAGGTCGTGGTCTGTTTTCATTGGGTGAGAAAATGTACGTTTTCAAAATGTGAAAAAAGCAGGAAATGCATTTCTACCGTGCTCAGTGTGTGTATATGTGACCCATAGGGTCATACGGACGCTCCAAAATGTCTAAAAAGTGGATTTTGCATGATATGAGCCCTTTAAGGTCTAGACTTCCCCAAAGTTGTTGCAGCCTGAGCTGCAACAACTTTGGGGAAGTCCACAAAAAAGAAATGCAAAACTTTGGAAGGTGAGGTCTAACTGGATTCTTTATCATCTTCTTTTTGCTATCAACTGTATATGTGTTCAGCCCTTCATTAATCATTACATGTTGAACTATTATTTACAGAACAGCACCTTTGATAAATCACAAAGAGAAAGTGGATCCAGGAGTATACAGAAGGTTTGTATTTTTTTACTGCACTCAATATTAACTTGTATTTTTCATTCCATTACAGCAATGATTGACATGCTTCTGTTTTTACTTAGAAACATCAAGGGTATCTTCTGAGGACGATTCCCTTGACTGGCACTCCCCATGGAGATCATCATCCTCCTCACCTGCCACAAGCACTGCCAACATTGCTTTTCCAGAGGCTGCCACCACCGCTGCCACCACCACCACCGCCGCCGCTGCTTCACTAAAAGAAGATGCTGCAATCACTGATTCACCAAAGGGTGCTGGGGCCGCAGCCACAGCCACCGCCGCCGCCGCCACTGCCGCCACCGCCGCCACCGCTGTGTCAACTGCTGCTGCTTATGGGAATAAGCGGATTGAAATTGGATGGATGATAATAATAGCTTCGATCTTTGAGATGTGCATAAACGCAGCTCCCTCCGGCCACATGGCTAATTTGCATGCATGCGTCACAGGCCACGCCCCAACTTCCCCTGTAACGTTCAGGTTTGTCTTCACGACCTCGGGCAAAAACCTAGGACAAAAGGAGCAGGAAAACGAAAGGGCCAGCTGGCTGCATCCCGCGGAGACACGCCGGGCCGTACCGCGTGTGGTGGGCATGTCCGCGGGTGCAATAAACTCCCTGAATTGTTTCCATGCATTGCGCATAGTGGACAAAGTATTTCTTGAGCAAAACTTTGGCCACAGTCACAGCTTTCTGGTCTTTGGTAGGAAATGCTTGCGCATAACGGGTGTAGTGATCTATAATGACCAGAACATTCTCTGTGTTAGCAGAGTCCGCCTCAATGGATAAGAAATCCATGCATACTAAATCCATTGGACCATCACTTTGCATGTGAAACAGTGGAGCTACTCTTTTTGAAAGTATTTTCCCGCTTATGCACCTCGCACAGTTCTTGCAGTGCTCTTCAATGTCTGATTTCATTTTAGGCCAATAAAACCTCTCTTTGATAAGTCCATAAGTCTTGTCGATGACCAGAGTCATCATGACGTGCTCTCATCACTGTTGTTCTGAACCTTTCAGGCAAAACTAGCTGTGAACGGCGATTTCTGCCAGGTGGAATGGTGAGTCGATACATGACATCCTGTTGTAGTTTCAGTCTATCCCACTCTCTTAACAGTATTAAGATAACAGGATTCTTTGACTTGATGTTATATGTATCTCCTTGCTTTAGAGCTTTCCATACCTCATTGAGTGTAGGATCCTCTTGTTGGGCTTTTGCAATCTCCGTTGGACTGAAAATGTGCATTCCACTGTGGTTGAGTGTGGATAGATTACAATAGGCTCAGGGTATGGCATGCATGGATAAGCCCAAATGATCAATG
This sequence comes from Betta splendens, assembly GCF_900634795.4. Lineage (NCBI taxonomy): Eukaryota > Metazoa > Chordata > Actinopteri > Anabantiformes > Osphronemidae > Betta > Betta splendens. Next base: position 17,882,407 of record NC_040899.1, on the reverse strand, counting down.
GCTCTTTCAGGACAGCTATACTTCTTGGTCACTTCCGACAGTTGACACATAGCTCTGACACTATCTGCACAAATGTCTGTCCACTGACTCTCAGGAATGTGATCAGGGTGTGGGCACCTGGATAAAGCATCCACGTCAATATTTTGAACTCCTGACCTGTACTTGAGGCTAAAGTCTTATGTCGACAAAGTTGCGAGCCAACGGTGACACATAGGTCAAAGGATTGTTGTCAGTTCTGACCTCAAACTTTGCACCATACAGATAGTCATGTAGTTTGTCAACTACAGCCCACTTTATAACGCAAGGTATTCAAGCTTATGTGCTGGGTAGTGGCACTCAGATGGAGTTAGGCTACGACTGATGAAAGCAACTGGCCTAAGGCCTTCACCTTGGTCTTGATATAAAACTCCACCAAGCCCTTCTCGGCTTGCGTCAACATGTAGCACATAGGGTAACTGAGGATCTGCAAAAGCTAGCAAAGCAGCATTTGTTAGTCTTTGTTTTAGTTCCTCAAAAGCATCTTCACACTCGTCATTCCACCGACAACCAAACGGCTCTGACGGGTTGAGATAGTTTTGTTGGTGCTTTTTCTTAGATCTTTTCGCATGAGGTGGGTAACAGGACAAAAGCTGGTTCAGAGGGAAAGCAACTTTAGAATAGTCTTTGACAAAGCGTCTGTAATAGCCACAGAAGCCGAGGAAAGATCTCAAAGCAGTTACCGTGGTTGGTCTGGGCCAGGTAGTTACTGTCTCAGTTTTCCTTGGATCTGTGGACACCTTCTGGCGACACAATGTGACCAACATAGGACACAGACGGTTGACAAAACTGGCATTTGTCTAACGACAACTTGAGGCCCTCCTCTTTAAGGCGGTCGAGCACTTTCAAAAGCCTTTGCTCATGCTCTTCGAGTGTAGCTCCAAACACAATAAGGTCATCGAGATAGACCAAGATTTCCAGCAGATTCATGTCACTAATGGTCCTTTCCATGAGTCGCCGAAAGGTAGCCTTAGACCCAGACACCCCTTGGTGCATACTGTCAAATTGATAAAAACCAAGAGGACGGATGAAAGCGGTCTTCTCTTTATCAGACTCCCCCATGGGCAGTTTTACCATTTAGGTACAGTGTATTGATCAGGAATGGTGCGTTTGTTTAGTGTTCGATAGTCTACACACATGCGGATCTTTCCATCTTTCTTTCGTACAACTACTATAGGGGATGCATATGGACTGCGTGACTCAGTGATTATGCCAGCTCCCTTTAGGTCTGAAAGGTGCTGTCTGAGCGCTTTGAGGTCTGCAGGTGGCAAGCGACGAGATCTTTCTCGAAATGGCTTGTCTTCAGTAGTTTTCACAGTATGGTGCATGCTTTTACTGCAGCCCACATCAAACTCATGGGTGGAGAAAACATCAGTGCGTTCAATCATTTTATTGACTAGCCTCTCCTTCCATTCCTGGAAAACAGGTGAGGTTCCAAAGTTAAATGAAGATGCGGTCAGTTTCTTTGGATGCTTGACGCTTGTCACTTTACTGACTGCAGGTGTTTGCAGCACATCAACAGGAAAAAGATGAGCAATTGGCATGCCTCTGGTCAGTGTGAGCTCTTTTGATGAATTGTTACTGACTAAGACAGTGATTCTTCTGGAATTCACAACAGCGACCAACTGCAGTTCGCCTCTCACTAAGATTTGATCTGGGAACCTGGGTTCTTCTGTAAAATCCTCAGGTGAGTCCACCAAAATGGCTTGGGTACTTAGTATCCCGTGAAACTTTGGCACAACTTTGACCCTTGCTACACCTCCTGGGCGTATTGTTATACGTATTAGCAAACCACACAGATCCTCTTTGGTGGCTGTTAATTTCAGGTCGGGACTTTGAGATTTCCTCCAAAGCCTTTTTGACAGCAGGGTGAATGTGTTGTACTGTTAAGGTCCCTCCTTCCTTATCGTTATAACTTTTGAGAAGTCTTCTCACAGTAGGTGTGTTTGTGCCAACGAGCATAGCTGCATTATCTTTCACAACTGGGTCAGGACAGACGAGTACAAGTGCATCAATGGTTTCTGTCACGCCTACATCAACTTCCCTAAACTCCAGCTTCAGTGACAAAAAGCCATCATACGGATAATCAGCAGGACTGAGACCCCATATCTGGAGAGAACTGATCGGTGTCAATGGCAGGTGTGTCAGGTATCTGTCGTAGAAGGATCTGTAGAGCAGAGTGACTTGAGAACCAGTGTCGAGTATGGCTTTAGTGTAAATGCCTTCAATCTGGACTGGTACAGCAGAGCTAGGGCCAACTAAGCCTTTTTGGGACAGTGTCTTCCACTACTTTCTCTGTTTTGATGCTCTTGGAATGGTCTTTAACCCTGGGACGCCAGGCCGTTCCTTTACTGGGCCCCGTGCTAGTTTCCCGACTTCTTTGTGAGTTTGATAAGCCGCTTGTTAACTCTTTGGAGATTTTCTTCACCTTGACATTCTCTCATGTAGTGTCCGTCTTCTCCACATCGATAACAAAATAGTCCCGGTTGGTCTCTGCTCTCTGGTCTTAGCTGAGCCGTATGTCTTCTGTACTTGTCCTTGGTTGCATGTTCAGAGTTGGAATTTTTTTTTTCCGCTTGAGCTGATGTCGCTGCTGCAACAGTTGCAACCTTGAGATTATTCATTTCAGCTCTAATTGCACTAAGCTCACTTTTGAGTCGTTCAACTTCAGGATCCGGCTTGCTTTCTTGCACCGGTTGGGTTACTGAGGCGACTTGTTTTGACATGACTGCCCTTTTCACATCAGTTCTATCTCGTAACATGTCCTCTTCCTCTCTGACTTCTTTTAGCAGATCACTGAAGGAAGGAGGAGGTCTTAGTTTCTGAGTCATGCGTAACCGCATTGCAATCATGTCATGTGATAACAAACCACGGACAACTTGTTCCATGCGGAGTCGGTTCATGTCAGCTAACTGCAATCCTCCTTTCCTAAAGATAGAGTGCAAAATTCTGTCAAGTCTTAGCAGGTATGTGGACAGCTTTTCCCCCTCACCTTGAAATGTGTGTCTGAACTTGACTAGGAGATCGGATGAAGTTTCAGTTGCCCCAAAAGCTGTTTCAAGTGCTTGCATATAGTCATTTGCAGTAGCTTTGTACTTTCAGAAATCTAATTATTTCAGCAGCCGGACCCTTTAGACTTTCCACTATTGTTTGTTTCTTTATATTGTCACTGCATTGCCACTCTTCTAACATGTGGGTAGTTTGCTCTGCCCAAGAGTCAGGTAAAGTCTGTTCAGTCACATTAGCTAAATTCCAAACTAACACAAAGTCAATCTTAGAAGTCAAGTCTGGGCGCCTATCTATTATTCTAGTCTTTCCTAGAACTTTAACTGAGCTAAGAACTTCGAGTAGGACATTTTCTGTAACATAAACACCACTTATGACTATTGCATTAGCGGGATCCAACTGATGTCTTTTACACCAAGCTTCAATCTCTACTGCTTCCATTTTGTCCGAAAAGCGCACAAAAGGTCAAAAAAACTGTATACAATAGTTCAATAAAACATTCACTATCACAAAGAACTTAATTCTATGCAAACTGTATACTAACACAAAAATCTCGGACGAGCCCCTAAAAATGTAACCCTTTTGCCACCCGGCTCGTTATGAAAAAAAGAGAATAACTAATAGATGTTATGGCCCCTTAGACATTAAAATAATCAATGGGTAAAAGAGACATTCCGATGTATAAAAACAGTCTAGGGTCAGGTATGATTATCGCCTTACCCAAATGTTCACAGTGAAAAAACAACACACATCTCAAGACTTTATATATTGTATTAAGCAAACATAACCATAAACGTACCCAGTCAAACAGACAATATTTTTTTATCCACAACAGTTAATCTCACTGTGAAACTTAAAGTATCATTCAGGCCTGCGTTGGCAGTTGTTGGAGCTCTTTTCCATCGACAATATCTCCTCCTTGTTAGTCTGAATAAGTTGTATTCAGGCTTACCACCCAGAACTCCACTGTCCTGTCGTCCTCCACGCAGGGGGAGCGGTGAATGTCCGTCAACAATCTTCGTCTGCTTCCTTTCTGCACCCAGGTAGGTTGCTCGGACATGAGGATGCTAGCTCTAGCGTTAGCGTTGAATTCACTCCGTCTTCCCTGAAAACGCAGCCCAATTCACTCCCCTACAGCGCATCCGCCGTACTTTTCTCTTTGCCGATCTCTTCCCACCTCTCCCGTGATGCGTTCAACGTATCACGAAATAATAGGGAATTAAATATCTGGGTCATTCTTTCTTGTAAACAAATAAAAAAAAAATAAAGAAACTCCTTCTGAGAAATATTTTTAACAGTTCAAACATAGATTAACTTTTTTAATAAAATTATAAACCTAATTATGTTTCCATGGAATATAGTACAAGAAACATTATGATGAACCATGTAAACAAAAGAAACAATATTCTAATTCGTTGACGAATCAGATCGCTACATAAGGATCCTGTTCAGGATCCAATCTATGAAACTTGACTATGACTATGAAACTCAAGGACCTGGATCCGCCCACATCATTGTGCCTCTGGATAAGAGACTTTCTCACCAACAAACCACAAGTTGTGAGAATTGGGAACCACACATCATCCACTCTGGTACTAAATACAGGCACACCACAGGGCTGTGTTCTTGCTTTGTCCATCCCTCTTCACCCTCTACACCCATGACTGCCATATACTCATTGAACATTTTTGTAAAGTTCGCAGACGAGACCTCAGTACATGTAGTTGGTCTCATATCGGACACAATGAGACACATTACAGAGAGAAGATCCAGCTGCTATGTAAAGGGTGTGAAGACAACAACCTCACCCTAAACAAGGAGTTCATCGTGGTTTACAGGAGGAAGAGGAAGTTGGTACACGCTTCTCTTCTCTTACACAGAGAAACAGTGGAGTGTGTGGAAATTCCTGGGAATTCACATCACCACACACACACACACACACACACACACACACACACACACACACACACACACACACACACACACACACAGCATTCTCTCCTCATCAGACCTACTAAAACAACACACGTTCGTTATGTGTATGTATAATAACATTAAACTTATTCTGATTCTGATTAACTAATTATAAAGATAATTAGTCACCTTGGAAAATTAGGTAAAACAAGTTTTTCACAGTTAGTGAATTAATTTTTCTTATGTCATACAGTCACAATAAATGTCTGTTCTGCAATGCATCAAAAGCATTTTATTTGATCTGCAAATGTCTGTGTCCAAATGTCCAATGTTTATTACCATATTTCAGCAGTCAAATGAGCATGTACTGACTCTGAACTCTAACTAGAAGGCAGGAGCGGTCAGATCTCCGGAGGTGACGGACCCATATGCACAGCACAGACAATCATGGATGATGGTAGAAAAGGGGTTTATTAAGCAAGGACAGGGTCAGGTTCAGGCAAGGTCATTCACAGGTAAGCACTGGATTAAGGTACAAAGGATAAGGCAGTCTCAAGTCCGTCGACAGGCAGGGTTCGTTAACGTGCAGGCTTAGGTAGCGGTACAGTTCAGGCTGAGACAATCTCGTGGTCAAAATAACAGGCAGAATCGTTACCAGGTAAGATTGGTTGACACGGCAGACACGGCAGACGGAGTAGACAGGAATCGTTACCAGGTAGTCAAACAAGGTTCAGGATCACAAGCAAGGCAGGAACAAGGACACTGGAAAGTGGTGAAATGCACGCAACAATCTGGCAACTGACTGGTGTGAGGTGGGAACTAAATACTGAGGCTAATGGCTGATTATTGTCAGGTGTGTGTCATGAGGACCGGTGGTGACATGGAAAACAGCTGTGGTGTGAGTTTGGCAGGAAGTCCTTCAAAGTAAAACCGGAAACAGATCGAAACTGTGACAGGAGCAAAGTTACATGAATACTTTCTGGAATAAAATAATTCTGGGGTAAGGGACATTCTAGCCTTTCAAGCGTTTCCCTGTTTGCGCTGCATTTTTTAGATAGATCAATTTTATTATTCTGTACTAAGAGACCAAAGTCATGTGAGACAATTGTCCTTTGAACCACATTTGAGGTAGTGTTAGGGTAAAGATCGTCCTACAATCTATGTAAAATGACCTGATGTGGTGTTTTGGAAGGAGGAGGTGACTTATGTTGACAGATGAGCTACAGTATTGGGAGATGGACAATGAACAGTACTTACCACATTCCTTACCAGACCTAAGCCTAAGCCTGACTTTATTCGCTAAAGTCCTGTTGGGGGATATGTGAGGAACAAAAATTGTAATAATTGGATTTATATCTCCTGAGTGGAGATACCAATTATGTTTATAATTTAGATTCACAAAAGTTGGTTATTATCTTAAATATCTAACTATATATGACAAAGTAGATATATATGAAATAGTTTGGTAAGTGAGTTTGGTAAGTGATTAATAATTATTAACTGAATTAATAATTCATTATTTACGGGGCGCCACCCTGTTACCAGGGACCAAAACAAATAATCACAGACAACGACCAATTAAATTATGAACGCTTTATTAAACAACTAATATTAACTCCAGTATCAACAATATTAGTGTGTGTGTGTGTGTGTGTGTGTGTGTGTGTGTGTGTGTGTGTGTGTGTGTGTGTGTGTGTCTGTGTGTGTGTGTGCGTGTGTGTGTGTGTGTGTGTGTGTGTGTGTGTGTGGTGTGTGTGTGTGTGTGTGTGTGAGAGAGAGAGAGAGAGAGAGCGAGAGAGAGAGACAAAGAGAGAGAAGGAAGGAGAAAGGAGAAGGAGGAGGGCGCCCCCCTTTAGTGGCGTGGTGAGATGACACAGCTGCGCACGTGTGCCGGTGAGCCCTTTGAATGGAGTGCGCGTGTCTGGCGCTCACAGGGAAAGAAGCGTGTAAAAGAGCTTGACGTGGGACTAGCGTGAATAAGGCTTGCGGTCTCACAAACACGTGGGGCTATATCCGGTGATATAGTCACGTGATCGCGGAAGCGTGCAGTGGTTGAAACGTGCGCTTGGCGTTGTCACAGCAGAAACAGAGCACTGCACAGTACCACAATAAAGCACTTAAGCTAGCACAATCACAAATTACAACATCAATGTGCACCTCTTCACACAGATCTATAACAGCGTTACAGTCACATGATCGCGGAAATGCACAGTGATTCAGCGTGAACAGAGCAAGTAAAAAAAACAATACAGCAATAAACAGCGTTGCTGTGATCGCGTCGCAATGCTGAGTTGGCAGCGGGTGAGACGATTAAGCTGGCGGTTTCCTGACGGGTGGCTGGGAGTAGATGAGTGTTCAGGCCCGTTCTCTGTGACGATGTCCACGTTGTTTCAGCTGCTGGCTGCAGTGGGGGCTCCAGGCGTGCCGGGGGCAGAGGGGAAGCTCCAGGTGGATAAAGGTGACTGAGAGAAGAACAAAGCTCCTGGTGGTGGCCGTCGAGGGAGTGGAGAGGACAAGGGATCCAGAGAGAAGAAGGAGAACACGAGGGGAAAGAACAAGGGGCGAGTCTTTGGTCACGGCAGATTTTTATAACCGTGTTTTCGGGTCACAACACAGTAATTATGTCTACAATGTGCATATTTATTTGTTAAAACACATATGAGCCCTACTTCAGCATATGGCAGTTTTAAAGACAGAAAACCAATGGTAATGAAAAAATTTGACAATACAAGTGCAGTTATAGCTCTTTGTGTTACAAACTGACAGGATACTATTACAATCTCCCCCTGTCGGTTCTGAACCGACGGAACTTGACAGAGAACAGTTGACAGGAGAGTAGATGATGTGGAGGCGGAATGGTAATCCACACGCCCGCACTGAGCCGGGCTTCACTATTGATCTCACAGAGCTTGGGGGGACGCGCTCTCACTGAGTGGAGGGATATGGCGCTGTGGCCCATGTGCACCAGCACACAGCTACGACTTTGTGGTCCTACTAAAAATCTTTGGTTCCGCGGTAACCTTATATGCTTCCCTGGGCGCATCCGCTGACCAGGTCGCAGAGAAAAAGGGAAGAGGGATGACCCCAATTGCATGACCCAAATACAGAAGTAACAGAAGTTAACATGAAATAATTTATTCAAGACAAACACAAACTCGCTGCTACCACAGGTTAAATAGCAAGCAGAACACAAACTCACTGCAAGGCAGGACTAAAGCTAAAACAAAAATGTAAGAACTGAAAATCTCTGCTATGCAGGAAAACTGAACACACTACTCTAACAAACCTAATCACTCCGTTCACTACGGGCAACATAAACTCTAAACATGAAAACACAAGACAATGACACTGGACAAATGAGAACTAAATTAAAACAGCACTGAATCCTACAGGCTAAAGGGAAAATGCTCTGTACAACGGTTAACTTAAACCTAAACATGAAACATAGAAAAAAAACGACAACTACAGACCTTCACAGGTAACAAGGACAGGACATCAAAAGAAACAAAACACAAGAGCACCCCTAGTGGCGCGGAGGTCACTCTTCCACAGTACACCTGTTATGGGAGTACTTTGTAAAAATGATTATATAATTAGAAACACAGTATTAAAAAATCAGGAGAACTTGTAGTTTTTTCTTGTAAATCTTTTGTAATCCACTATTACTGTGTACAGCTATGACTATAGCTAACTGCAGAGTTGCAGAGCAGTTGCAGAGAAACAGGGCTGATGTGTATGTACTATAGGGTTATAGCACAATTAATTTGGGAATGAGAATTGGCAGTTCTGCACTATTTATAATAAAGCTTAGTGCTTGAAAAGAGCTAACTTAAACAAGTCACAGTCATTGTTGTCAGTTGTAGCACCGATTACAATGTTCTGTTCATTTGAGAAGAAGGAAATGAATTGTTCTGCTCTCTACATGATACATGTACATATGCCTAATTCTACTCTAGCTGCCCCAATAAGATCTGCAGGAAAGGAGGGATTACTAATTTTAATCAGACAGTTGTAATTTGTCCAACATTAGGCATTTTGTTCTTGTAGAGTTGTACAAATGTGGGTATGTGTGTACGCACATGCATTATTATAAATAAAAACATTATGAATTAATCAAGGTAATTGTCTCTCTTTAAAGTAACTGTCTCAGAGTGTAGCCAAAGATTGTTTATAAAATCACCCGTCTTAAAAATGCGTTGGTTTCAGGGTGCGTACAGTATATGTGAATGAAATGAGACTTGAGCCCTATGCCTTTATGGGGAAGTGCATGTGACATAAGAGAGGTCCGGTCACAGCAGTCTTCTTGTTGCTTTTGCAAAATAACAAAGCTGAAAAGTGACTGTGCCTGTTAGTAAAGAAACACAATTGTTATATTTACAGTATATTGCATTACTCCTACAAGAAAATATGTTACACAAGCCATATACACTGTGCATCCTCTGTGCCACTAGAGCTGGATGGAGGACAGACTTACTCATACTGACTTGCATTTAGTTTACTGAACTAAAAATAAGTTTTTCAGTCTTCTAATTTTTTAAAGTTGAGACCACTTAAACTTTCATTTACCATTACTATTACCATTATATTAAGGCAGTTTCCTCATTTTTTTTAGGTAAACTACCCAACTTATCTGGGCTTTTCTGGGTTAATCAACTCAGAGATCTTGATATGGGCCAAGTGTGTCTTGGGCAGCGTTTGAGCCTGATTTGTATGACATCTGCACCTTGTTTGGACACATCGTTCTGGGATGGTCTTGGTCTAAGCAACATGTGAAAAGAATGAGGACGTGCACTTCAAACGTACAGTATGTGTGTAAACATGAACCCAGGGTCACATAGTAAATATACCAGAATGCCTAAAAAGTGGATTTTGCATAATAGTGGCTCAATGCACTCAACGCAACACTATTCTCACTGTGCATAAGGCTGTGTGGTGAGGGCAAAGGCTTCATCACTCATACTAGAGAGTAAAACGCAGTGATCCTGCACAGGAGGAGGAGAAACAGTTTGCCTGACAGAATATTATTATCAGGGCACAAATCCTAGTGTTCAGCCTGTCATGCATTGTTTTCCTGTTTTACATATGTTCTAGTCTAGACTCTCTGGTGTACTGTATGTAGATGCAAAGTTTTGCAGAAATTGTTAAAATGACATTGTTTTGACATTGCATTTTTCCAAATGACTTCTCCTGCAAACCTCAGAGGCAGGAGATTTATGTCTACAGTTACTGTGGCGAAGACAATGATGGCTTCTGCAAGGTTGTTTTATGACTCAGAGGCCCTGAATCTCCCATACCTCTTTATGTTCAATATGTCACTCCTCTAGCGCTGACATCACCTTCCCTCAAGAGTCTCAGTGTGCTCATTATTGCATCTTGCATTGCATGCAAGACCAGTTTACATGATGTTCAGCAAGTGTTAAAAGTGGCATGTAAGTGTAGTGTATAATAAGAATGAATAAGAAATAAGAAAGCCTTTAATAGTCCCACAATGGGGACACACAACTCACTCACACTCACAACAGCATAAAGTATGATACATAGAAAAAAAAAACAACAGCAGCAGGTAAAAAATACAGCAACAAATCAATCAAATTGGGTTGAGTTGGCACAGTATGATTTGGATACTTAAAGCGACTAAAGGGTCAAAACTAAAACCACTTACACGTTTGAGCCAATTTGGACACGCAGATCGATTTTTTTTATTACATCAGATTGTGTCACTTCAAATTCAGAACGATGAATAATCTGCTCGTCAGATTTTGGATTTATTTAATTCCCCATCATTTAATGTTCTCACTTTGACATTCGCACACAAAACAACACAAGTTCGCTGTTCCTTGATCTGTACGTTATCACAATGAACTTGGACTCTTGTTTCCATATGCTGCAAGGTAATGACTACAACAGAATGATGGTGAACACTCTGAGGGACTATAGCAGACTCAATCTGTCTCAGCTGATCTCATTGCTGGAAGCATGAAAAGCGCTTGAATCTGTTGTTATTGAGCTGACAGCGATCTGTCTTTGAACAGGCATCGTGACATGGTGAATGGCAAAAATAGGTAGTAGGTAGGAGTTCTAGATGGGAGGTGATATAATTCATTGTTTTATAAATAACGCGTTACTCATCTGACAATTCACCAGTTCTTGTTAAAAGCCTTTTGTTTTTTGACCTAATTTTTCATTCATTTAGCTTCTCTTGTGTTTTCAGAACGGCATTTCTCTCTCTTTTCCTTACATGTGCAACAATGCATTCTCCATTAAGTCTTTACTGTAGGTTGATGGAAATGTCACGAGGGCACTGGGACAGCCATGCATCATTCTACGGACTCCCTCCTCATTGCTGAGTTTCATTTTCCATTTTTTCTCCTTGCTGTCACAACAGTGAAGAGCCAGGTCACTGCTCGCAATCACTAAATTACATAACCACTGATACCAAGCCAGCCTCCGTTTATGCTTACATATTCAGAAATATAGCTGCCATAATCTACACTAACTACAAAAGCACAGCTGCTCTAGGTCCTGCTTGCAAGTCAAGGATTTCCTCTATTACTATGTTTTTCTAGATGCACAGAACTGGAGAGAGATCCAGGCTGTAGGTGTATCAGTGGTAGCACACATGAACTACTAGAGACTTACAACAGATCTGTTTGTTTTGGCCCTTTTCTGATAAGCAGGAAAGAAAGAACCCTGTTTTCCATTATGTCCTGTAACTGCAGTGTAGTCACCTTGGAGGCTGCAGACGAGTGGATATAATAGGAAAAAGAACAGTGTCACATGATGAAATCAGTGTGCGTCAAGCACACCAAGAACCTGCTGGCTCCATGTTTTCTCCAGTTGCCTCTTTATCACATTACAGCTCAGATAGATGGCACCTAAACCCAAGAGGTAAGGGATTAATTTGTTTAAGATGTACTGCGGTGACTGACCTTGGTTGGGCAGAAAGGGAAAAAGAATGACTTTATCTCCTCCTCCTGCCCTGCACACCTTTCTAGAGTGAGAATGAAAAAAATAGAGACAAAGAGAGAGGCGATGTCTATGATTCAAAACAGCAACATCACAGAATAAAGCATCCACTGGGCCATTTCAGACACATTACAAGTCCTGAGGTTTGGTCTGTGTTGTAGTGGGAGCCAAATAGCAGCACAAAGGAAAACAAAGACCTTTTTTTCAACAACAATATCAAACTTTATTACAGTGTGAAAAAAGCAACTGTTCACTTTATGAATGTTATAGGTAAAGCAGTTTTTGGAATTGTGAATCATCCAAATTTTTTAAGTGCAGCTCCAGAACACATCTGTGATTATAACATTGTGCATTTGACCTCTGTAAAGTGAAGGAGAGGTGGCAGAATGTACAAAAATAGTAAAGTAAAAGTACAAGTTGTAATTAAAAAATTGTGCCTTTGTGCTATTTCTTATCCTCGTCATGTGCTGGATAGGTGCAATACTGAACTGAACATTCTTACACAAAGAACGAATCTCTTGTGATGTCGTACATCAAGTCTAAACATCTGATGTTCCATTTGACTGACTAATAATTTATGATATATGTTTGTCTTTTACACCCAGACTCTGGATCTATCCTATCTGACTCCCCACCAGACCCAAGGCTGGTAAAGGGAATGCATCTTGTCTTGGAAGCTCGGTGTTCCTGCCTTTGGATAACAAGACATGATGATGCAGAAGTGAGAAAGCAAACATTCTCACTCACAGCGAGATAAAGTGGCACAAACCATTCTATTGCTGCAGAGAGACATTCCACCAGAGCCAGAGAAAGGGGTTAAAAGGCAGAGACAACTTGAAGACTGTGGGCTCTTTGCATCACACCTTCGTGGTGTGTGCACTGATCTCCCCAGCTGGTTTGTGGTTTGTTGATGTGCACGATCATCATCCATGTTTTTGATTTGCTTTCCCCACTATTTTTATTTTCCTTTATTTTTATAATAAATCACACAAAAGACCACCACAGAAATAGACGACTACGAACAGGATCCGCTGCAGGTCGTCGGGACGGTGTGACCAGGGACGATAGTCCTGAGGACTAGAGTCGCTCAGCCTCCAAACCTCTACAGACATTCAGAGCTGGGAGGACTGCTCACCCGTCTGGATTGCCTCTGACGAGATCCAACAAACCCAAAATCAAACTCAAATCTTAACTTGGCTCGGCCGGTGAGAGAGATTTATTTGTGGTGAATGAGTTGATTTGGAAAAAACTTAATTAGGACTAGAGATAAAAATATTTTTAAAACGACTATTTGGCTGAAAACAAACACAACAAAATATAATAATTAGGAACAAACAAAAAAAAGTAATTATAATTTTAAAATTTAATATTCGGGTAAAATTAATTAGGTCAAAGTCTGCCCTGGTGGCCGAGACGGTGGTTGCTAAGGGTTGGCTCGTGGGACCGAGCTTGTTTTTGTCTGTACTGAGGATACAGACCAGTGTGCAGATCTGAGCGCAGTCCAAAGGGAGTCGACAAGAAATAAAAGACGGCTTCTGAAATACGGAGCGCGTTTGCGGGGGGAAGTTTTCTCGAGATACGAGGGACCCGCGCCTAGAGGGGCCTGTCGGTGAGGAATCACTTCCACGAAAACTTAGTCGCTGATCTGAGAGGTTCCCTTTCTACGGAGACGTCCGTGGAAGAGAAATTTGAAAAGGCTTGGTCGAAACACACAAAAATCTAAGGCAGGAAACCGCCGGGACTCTGAAAGACGGGTTCGGGGTGATCTAAGTCTCCACCACCAGACAGCAGCATTACAAAATGAATGAGACGTAAATATGGTTATGAGTGCGTTTCGTGATTCCATGAGTGGGAAACTGGTTATAGGTTCAAAAGGAGAATCACTTAGTGTAAAAGAAATTTGCACCTTAAAAGAAAAATTAGAGACAAAAGATGAGATTTGAAAAAGCAAAACTATCAAAACTAAACCCCTAAAAAGAAACAAAAGAAAGATGAAAGTAACGGAAAGAAAGGAGATAACAACTCTGGGGAGGAATTGTTTGCACTCTGCCTCACACACACACACACACACACACACACACACACACACACACACACACACACACACACACACACACACACACACACATATAATGTCAAAAGCAAATGCTCCCATTCTTTCTGCTCTTGGTCCTAATGCAGAACTGAGCACGGTGAGGGTAAGTCCGGATCTGAAATCCTTTCCCACCATCAGCAGAAGAACCGAAGGAGAAGAAGCGCCTGACCAACAACCAGAACCAGGTGGAAGCTCTGATACCACAGCAGCTGGAGGACACAGACCACAGCATGGAGGCCTCACCGACTCTCACAACGTCTGCAGCCATCACGTTCTGGGCTCATCAGATGAACCAGCCACTACAAGCCCTGCACCAGCATGAAAAGACTGTGTCTGAAGCTTCAGAGGCCGTGAAACTGTCATACACGCGTGTGTCTGACACCTGCTTATGACAATCAGAAAAGGAAAACAAGGAAAGAGAAACAGCAGAGTGAGAGGCTTCAGACATGATTGGCCCAATAGAGCTGCATGTGAGGATCCAGGAAAGGTCTGTCATCGAGGAACAACTGTCCCATCTACGTCAGGCTCCACCCACTGGCGCTCACATCAGACTGATGGTTGGGGAAGGAGGAAGGTGACAGTTCCTTTTCACGGGACGTAGAAGACGGTACCACAAACACACACACATTTCCACGCACGCAATAAAGAAACACGCTTAAAGCTGATACACGCTCAATTGATCCAAATTCATGCTTATTTGCTTGCAATGAAGACTGGCTTTTGGCTCAAAACATCCCACAGAGTGATTTTAAAATGATGACAAACAGCTAAATGACAACTGCTGCATGACTTTACAGTCTGATGGGTTGAAGCTATTTCAATTTGCAACAAATAAAATCAAAATCCTCGATGTTTCTGAAAAGATTTGTGCACAATATAGGTCTGTCTGGCCAGACTGGAAGAAAAACAAAATAGACTATAGAAAAACGAAAACAGACTGTAGAAAAACAAAACAAAACCAGACTACAGAAAAAAAACAGACTATAGGAAGACTGAAACCGACTGAAACAGACTATTTATGACTATTAGACGACTATTAGAGAGAAGTAATAATAATCGCTGTACGTACCAGACTATTAAAGAAAAACTTCAACATCAGACTATTGTAATGTAATGTAATGTAATGTAATGTAATGTATCTATCTATCTATCTATCTATCTATCTATCTATCTATCTATCTATCTATCTATCTATCTATCTATCTATCTATCTATCTATCTATCTATCTACAGTGGCAGCGGTTCAAAGTGACTAGGGTTTTTACTGCAGTACCGACGCGTCGCCACGGTGCAGCGAGTGCGTCGCTGACTAAAGATTTTTAATCCTGCAGCCAGCTGAAAAAAATCAGGACGCTAGTCTCGTTTTAACCACCAGGTGGCGCAGCGTTGATTAGAAGCCTCCAAATCCCTACAGCGTAACTGAGGTCCGACAGTTCATTTCTACCTGTAACACACATATATTACACCAGACCTATTTTACTATTACGTTTTTACTATTAAGTATCTGTTGTGTGCTCAAACGTGGGGAGTGTGAAGGGCAACAACTTGTTGATGGCTTAATTATTTTCTGTTCACTGCAAAGTTATAATTGTTCTGTGTGGTTTAAAACAGGCAGCGCCACAGCAGCAACACATTCTTGTTTTCATTCTCCTCAGCATTTTTGTGTCTTTAAATAGAAGGCGTCTCTAACATCTGATACAACATATTGGCTTCCCATAATTCCGTGATTATGGGTCGTGGTTTAATTAATATAATTTTAATGCGCCAAGTAAAGACGTAGAGCGCAGTCCATCTGCGACTACAGACGCTTATTTAGGTTTCAAACTTCCACAACTTGTTATTGAATGTTTTCCAATAGTCGTAGATTTTACGTAAATAACTGTAATAATCATAGGAATTTGTTTTACAGCAGTTGTCGATCGTAATTTTGACAGGACGCCAGAAATCAGCAGATCTACAGCGACGCATTACAGCAACATGTTTGTTCCTACGCGTTTACTCTGTGTCTGCAGAACTGCAGTTTGACTTGTTTTGACTGTGCGTGTCATTGTAACTGAGTGGCTGAGAGCACTTATTCGACCCGTGTACGTTTCAACATTTTCATTTCCCATCCGTCCATCCAACCACTTTCACATGCATTTTCGTTTCTCTTTCGATGAGCGGCAAACGGATTTTAATCAAAGCACCGCCTTACAAACCAATAAATCAGGCAAAAATATTTGTTTTTTACAAAAAGACACGGAATTGGAGTTAATGTTTTTATTGTTTAGAGATAAACAAAAAACACAAAAAGTCCTTCTCTCGTTACTTCTGCTTATGATTTGGTGGAGACATCAGACTCTTGTTTCGGAGTCATGTGTCCAGACAGAGAGTGACCAATACACAAATGTATGGATGTGCAAATGCAGGCTACGAGAGGAACGGGGGAGTGGCGCACTAGATGTAGCGAGAATTTGTTTTGACTGTTTTGTTTTTGATTGTAACTGAATGAGTGGCTGCCACTTATTCCGCCCGTGTACGTTTCAAAGCTTTGATTTCCCATCCGTCCATCCAGCCACTTTCACCGGTGTTTTCGTTTCTCTTGCTATGGGCGGCAAACAGATTTGAATAAAAGCACAGACTTACAAACCAATAAACCGAACAAAAATATTTTTTAACAAAAACACACGGAATTGGATTTAAAGCTGTTTTTTTTTTTTTCGTTTAGAGAAAAACGAAAAACAAAAAACCTCTGCTTTTATTTTTTAATCGAAGCTCATCCATGGATGGGTAGCAGCAGTCTTAACAGAGAGCTCCAGACTGCCGCTCGAATGAAACACGAGATCAAATGATATGTGATGTGTTTTGTACTCAGATGACTTGGATCTGAGTTCGACCAAGCTTTTGCTTGTGTCATGTTTGCTCACAGTCGCAAAGGCAAACTTCTCATCCCTCCCCTCCCCCGTAGAGACGCATAGACATGCTAATGTGTTGCTACTACTCGATCAGCAGGTGAGAAATACTTCATCTTCAGGACAAAGCTCCGTAGGAGACTGGGCAGCATCGGGCGGCGTGATCAGCTGCAGGTCTAAGACTCATTAATGCAGCAAGTAGTTTGTTCTACATGTTTACTCTGCAAAAATAAACATATGTATTTATCGTAGCTTTCTGATCTAAGTTATTTGTAGCACTTCAACATTCGTTTAAAATATGCAGTGCATTTTAAAATGAAAATACTATTATTATGATTTATTACCTTTGTAAACACAGTATTAATTGCACAATTTGGACTGGCGATGATTTGCGCTTCTTCCTTAATAATCATGTATAATCAAGGAAGAAACTGCAGTTCATAGATGTTATTCAGGGATGGTTTGATAAAGATTCAGTGTGTTTTTCAACTGAACTGTCAGCCAAGGTCGTGCATTATCAAATGAATGCGCCTGTCAGCGGGGAAGACATCAACTCTATTCAGTCGCTCTTCAGTCGCTAAATATACCAGTTCCTACTACAAGGTGTTCCTACGAAGTTAACCAGCTGTTTATTTCGTTATTACTCCTTTCACCTGTACCACATAAAGACATTGCAGAGCTACAGCCATGTTCCTACGAAGTTAACCAGCTGTTTATTGAATGAAAGTGGGCGTGGCCATCCACGTCCCAGAGCGGTGACACTGGGGGAAGGGGAAACATGCATCAACACGCAGGACAAAGATCTGCGTTTCTCTGCTGCTACAGCCTCGGCTGCGTTGGGTTGTTAGTCTCCCTTTCACCGATACCATATGAAATGTGTTCCTATAAAGTTGATCAGCCGCTTTCAGAATCAGAATCGTTTTTATTCCCCAGGTTTGAACAGGGCAAACATTATTTTTATTTACAAAAAAAAATTAAAACGTTCACATGTGATTTGTAAATGCTGCACTGAGCTCTTTTGCTTTGACGAGTTTTGTGTCTACATGAAAACCAATGAATACGTTTCCAGATTGACCGGTGATGCCGCACGGGTTGCTCTCAGTTACAGCAGCTGTTTGAAGCAGGGAAAAGCGAGTTAGCTGTCCTTGTCGATGCCTTGACAATGTTTTATCATCTGTTAACGATCTGAACAGTTTTTATGGTTTTACAAGGCGTAATATGACGCTTACGTTTGATCGTTGCTCGTATTCCATATAAAAGAGAACGAGGACTGAATAGGTATGCTGTTAATTGCTACGATCTTCTGTCAATAAAATATAAAATGAGATCTCATTTTATCTCTGAGCGCTGACTTTTATGTCTTCTTTGGATTAAAAAACAAATGTTGAATGTTCTCAAATAATATAATATTGCTGCCCTCCGCGGCTCCCAGTGTTTTTTTTTTTTCATGGAAAACGTGGGTGTTACCGGTGGCAGACCTCTGGTCTAGATCATCCTTATTCACTTTTTTAAATTGTAGTAGTGTAACCTTAGTTAGTATTCCTTTTTATTTTTTTATTTTATGTTTGCGAAACGTGGTATTTCAGCTACTGTGATTTTATTTGTAATTAACATTAGTTCCTACCTGCCTACCTTGACGGGGGACAGGAAAAAGGTGTTTTTTAATTTTAATTATTGGAAAAACTAGCGTTGGGTGAGAGCGGCGTAAAGAAAAAAGTGCACATGTGCCGTACTGTCTTGCCGTGTGGTGCATTAAAGAAGCATTCCACGTAAAGAAAATTGCCCGTACCAACAGCGAGAAATCAGAGTTACAGTAGCTTTTCTGCCACAAATCGAACGCTGCACGCGGGAGGGCACGCGTTCAGCTTCTTATTTTCGGTTTTAAACTGCCATAATTTGCCATAATTTACTTACGTTCATAACTTCATACTATAACACGACCAGCGGTTCATAGTCTTGGCGATCCATGCACTAAGTAATACAATGTTGTTATCTCGTGATCACATGATGATGATGAGACGCTGTTTTTCCAATAATTAAAATTAAAAAACTGCTTCCACTCAGACTCGAACCCCGGACAAAAAGTTTTGTAGCCATGCATGTAAACCACTAGGCCACAAAAGACCTGATCATTGATTGTTCTACAAGAGGCTATATGACGTAAGCAACTACGATGTTTTAGAAACAAACGTAGGAGTCAATCGCCACCTACAGGCCAAACGGACGTAACACACTCTTCCCGCAGTGCAAACCGGGCACTGACGCAGCAGATTTGAATCCCAAACACGGTGGGGGTAGACACTTTTACCGGCTGTCTGTCTGTCTGTCTGTCTGTCTGTCTGTCTGTCTATATTGTAGCACTTCAGAGCGACCACCTTTTTTACTGCAGTACAGCTGCGTTGCCACTGCGCAGCAATTGCATCCCAGACTAAGGATTTTTAATCCTGCAGTCAGCTAAAAAAATCAGGGTGCTAGTGTCATTTTAACCACCAGGTGCCGCAAAGATGTGAGGTCCGATTGTTCATTTCTATCTGTATCTGTACAGATAAATATTCGTTGTGTGGTGATTATTACGCCCAAAAACGATGTAGAGTAGTTCATTTTTAAATATTATAGGTTATTATGTGTCTTTGCTTGCTAGAGCGCGCTAGTGTTTGTTGTCAATTGCCGAAGTTGCTGATGTCTTTACACAGTTCCCAGGCCAGCCGAGAGACATAGTCCGTCCTCCAGCCAATCCAATACGATAATATAATAACATAAAATAGGAATCTATATTTATTCCATCCATCCATCCATTTTCTGAACCGCTTACTCCCTAGTGCGGGGTCACGGGGGTGCTGGAGCCTATCCCAGCTGGCTACGGGCGAGAGGCAGGGTACACCCTGGACAGGTCGCCAGTCCATCGCAGGGCAACACATAGACAGACAACCATTCATTCACACACTCACACCTACGGGCAATGGAGAGAAGCCAATCAACCTAATGCACGTCTTTGGACTGTGGGTGGAAGCCGGAGAACCCGGAGAGAACCCACGCAGACACGGGGAGAACGTGCAAACTCCACACAGAAAGGCACCAGGGCCGCCTCCGGGAATCGAACCCAGAACCTTCTTGCTGTGAGGCGACAGTGCTACCCACCGCACCACCGTGCCGCCCCTCTATATTTATTCATGAATCTATAAATGTATTTTATATGTATCTCTGTACTACTACTCTGTAAAAATACAAAACTAACTGTTTTTTCACTTCTCTTGTTATGAATGACAAACGGAATTCAAGTGGGGTTTTATTCTATTCGGATTTAAAGCTGTTTTTTTAGTTTTGAGAAAAAGCAGAGAACAAAAAAATCAGTTGTTCTCTCGTTATAGCAGCTTTTAAGTTGGTGGAGAAACCAAATTTACACAGACCGCAATGACCTAGTTTGCTCTGACTCTGATATAAACGTAAGAGCCTGAATGATAAATGATGTGTCCAGATAGAGCTTAACCAGAAATGTATGCATGTGCAAATGCAGGCAACGAGAGTGTCAAAAACACACGATGGAGGAAGGACCCAAATGCACAGCGTCGACTTGAGTAAGAACAGTTGTTTAATGGTCGAGGTCAGGCAGGCAGAGGTGATGCACGGTACAGGCAAAAACTGGATCCAACAGGGAGTAGACAAAGGCGCGGTCAAAACCAGGCAATGGTCAGACTTACGGCTCAGGACTTTCAAAGGCTGGACTAGATACAAGGTGAGGTAACAAAACTGGGTCGTACATGACAACAAAAGGCACGGTAACGCTGGAGTGTTGATCACAAGAACGACGACAATCTGGCAAGGGGTATGGCGAGAGGTGGTGCTTAAATACAGGTGAGTAGATTACAAATGAGACAAGGGTGAGGTTAACAGGGAACGGAAACAAGGCTGTATATTCTGAGCACGAGTACTGGGCAGGAAGTGGTAACAAAATAAAACCGGAAATGAAAAGAAACAGTAACTAGATGACATGACCTGTGATAGAGAGAATCGAGGAAGGGTCTGAAGTAGACAATGATGTGATGTTCCAACGATTTGGTGCTGAGGAGCCACTTATTCATAGGCAGATGACCTGGATCAAGTTGTTAATGCGCGCTAGTGTTTGTTTTTGCTAATGTTGCTGCTGTCTTTATACAGTATGTCCTCGTGTTTAAGTACTGTGTCAGGTCCATGTACGTTCTAACAGTTTGATTTCCCCCTCCAGAATAAAAGCTGGAAAAACGAGAAAACAAGTTGTTTTAGAATGTTTTAGAACCGGAGGACCTGTTAATGTGTTGGAACACACTGGTAACACAGCACATGGTTGTTTGGGTTGGCTCTCATGGCAAAGTAGTCAGGATCACAGCTCCCAGTAAGTCCAGTAACTTCCAGTAACGAGACCCCCCACCACCACACACTCTGTAAGGTTTGCTCTGACGGTACACACGTTAGATGCCAGACTCGCGGCCTACAAATCACTATCACACACAAAAAAACTATTTCCAGTCTGGCAGTGTTTCACAGTCTGGCAGTGTTTCAGGGGAACTTCCCCTACTGAGATGGCTAAATCCCTATTCTTTAAAAGAGAAAAGCTGCTGCTCTGGAAACAGTGTCCCTTGAACTAGGGAGGAAAAGGAACATGATCAAATAAGATGTCTGTGGAGAAGTTGGCACTCAAAAACCGTGTATAATTACGACCCAGATATGGTGGAGGACGTGGAACTAATCCTTTTGTTTGACCTCGGAAAGAGGCATAGAAGGCATCAGGTGACACCAGTGAACATAAAGTGTCTGGATATAATCGCTCTCGCTGTGGGTCTACAGGCTGAATTTGTACATCAGGGTTCCCAACAGACTTTGGCATGTTTCCACACACATAACAGCCACTTTCAGTAAAGTTATGAGTGCTCTGTTTGGCAAGAAACTTCATGTAACTATACCACGAGTTAGTGTGATACTGATCAGGAGGTCTCTTCTCATCTTCAATGAGGTTAGGGAGTGGCTTAGCATCAATCAACAGTACTAGGGCAGTTAGTACAACACCCGTGGCTGGACACTGTCCCCTAATAGTATCTCCTTATGAGAATGTCCCCCTAAGTGAGAGAAGGTACCGCTGGTTTCTTCACTGCTGTTGAGAGGACCAGAGCTCTAAATGCTGCGGACAAGGCATGTCTTGAGAAGCATTTTCAAAAAAACATTTCTGGTGATGTTTTAACACCTTTAATATATAATTAATTATGTCCCCTTCTATAATCATCCAGCGTTCTTGTTTCCCGACTCGTGATCCTGACCTTGTTTTGCCTGCCGTTACCGAGCCTTGCCTGATCCCTGCCTGCCTTGTCTACTGAGTCTGTCTGGTAAATACCCTGTTCGTTTTCTGACCTTGAGACTGCCTAATCCTGAACTGTTCTGCACTCAAGTCCTGCATGTTGTCGAACCCTGCCTTCCCACGGACCTGAGACTGTCTGCCCCTTCGGTACTTATCTGTGTACGACCTCGCCTGAACCTGGCTCTGTCTTGCCTAAATAAACCTGTGTGTAACAACGCTTTGCAGTGCTTTTTGCTTCTTCATCTGCTTTAGCATTGCCTTCTGACACCATGTCTTTAGCACTGGTATGAGCAGAGCATTTACAAATGGCTATTTATAGTTATACTTCCTTTAACAGATTTCTTATTAAATCACCATGCATTATAGGCTTTCCCGTTGATGTTATCATGCCATCTATTTTCCCATTGACTGGCAAATATATGAATAGTTGAGTGGGCATTTTCACTGTCAGTATAGATGGTAACTATCTTACTTGCCATAAGTTTGCATGCCTCAGCCAGTGCAATTATTTCTGCTGCTTGTGCACTTTAGTGTGGGGGTAGCGGCTCTGCTTTCAAGGTTTCAGTATCAGTTAGAACTTCATAGCCGCTTTGTGTTTTTCCACTTTCAGACTTTATGCTTGATCCATCAACATAGATAAATAAAGAACCAGGTATTGGGTTGTCTCGTAAATCTGGCCTAGGTTTCGTGACTTTTGAACACTCTACTAAACTACTAGATGTCATGTGGCCATGTGGATATAATACAATGGTGGATGATGCTAACACTGCTTCTGCTGCTGCCTCCACTGCTCTTACACATGGTGGCAATGCCCTAGCAACCGGGCCCAGTCGTGTAGAATAACACGCCACCGGTCTCATTTGCATGCCGAATCGTTGTGCCAGCACAGAAACCATGTATTCTCCTTTACAGTCTACTGTCTGCACAAAGGGTTTGGAAAAGTCAGGAAAGCCCAACGCTGTCTGAGTCATTGCTTCTTTCAGTTGTGTGAAAGAGGCTTCAGCTTCGGTCGACCACTCTAGTTTTATGTGCATTGGTATTTCCTTTTTAAACATCAGCTCTTTGAGTGGGGCTGTTAAATGTGCATAATCTGGTATCCACCTCCTGCAGTAATTTGTCATGCCCAGAAATGGCATCATTTTTTTTTTGTTCTGTCCAGCAGTTTAACAAGCAGCATATCTTACACTGAGTGCCTTATTGTGATGGACAGCTTTGCTTTAACAAGAGGAGTATATATAAAATATATATACTCTTCTTGATTTATGGTTTATTTAATGGTTTATTTAGCTAATCCAAAGTATGTGTGATGTTGCTGTGTTGGTGGACAGGTTAAGTTTCTGCTTTAGGGTGTGTGTGCGGGAGGGGGAGTTGGGGGGTGGGTGTGCAACCAGCTGCTGAAACCAAGCAAATCTGTTAAGTAAACAATCGGAGCAGAATAAATAAGAAGCAGGGATGTACCTTAGGCTAACACATTCATAACTAAACAACTGTTGTACTGTGGTTTAGCTTGGAGATTAATACTAATACCAATAATAGTGTTAAGGTATGTGCACATACTCATACAAACATATACATATCATATACATACATATGTGCATTATTATACATATCCCATACTACTTAATAAAGGTCATGACATAGAACACCACAATTTCCATATTCACACATTATTGATATTGGTAGTGACATCATTTTTTATTAGTTTGTGGTTTAGGTGCTTTTAATATAGATGTGACTCTAGCTGGATCTATTTTTTGTCAGCTGATATGATGTGTCCTAAATATTTCACTTCCTCCCTCCACAGCTGTAGTTTGTTTTTACTGACCTTGTGGCCGTTCTCTGCCAGAAATGAAAGAAGTGCTACAGTATCTTTCTTGCATTCTTCTTCAGTCTGTGACGCCACCAGAATATCATCTACGTACAGTAATATGTAAGTAAGTGGTTAAGGCACAGGAGCTCCAAGCTAGAGACTCCTGGTGTAAACTTGCCCCTGGTGTCTTTCGTTTACCACACAAATTCAAGTGACACAAAATACAGAGATCTGCATACATATGTGTTATGAGTTATGCCAGCTGATATTCTTTCAGTTCTGTGTCATTTCAGTCACCTTTTACTGCCAAATGTCACCGCAATCGGTTGATTGTGACTGCTCAATAATTTTCAAGTTAACTTACAGACTTTTCTTAAAGCAGAAACATTACCAAAAGTGCAGGAACCTTCAGTCTGAGTAAAGTTAGGCACTATCCTCTATTTACAATAGGCTTCACTTCACACCTGTAAAGAACTGGCTCATCAGTTGAACAAAGGACTGTGAGAAGGTGTGAAGACCATGTCCCCCAAGAAGGACATATAATGTAGAAGCTCCTTGAGAAACATTTCTGCTCTAAAAGTGTCACGATCTGGGTTTTGTGTCTAGTTGTTCCTGTTTTATTTTGGTAATCTCCTGGTTTCTGTTCCTGTTTTAGCTTTACTTCCGGGTTTTGTTCTTGTCACAGCTGTCCCTGCTTCACCTGATCGTTATCCACACCTGCACTGTATCAGTAATCAAGTCACGTGTATTTAACCACCACCAGTGTCCTCAGTTCCCCGCCAGATCGTTGTTTGTGTTTCCTCGTTCTAGTGTTTGTGT
This sequence comes from Betta splendens, assembly GCF_900634795.4. Lineage (NCBI taxonomy): Eukaryota > Metazoa > Chordata > Actinopteri > Anabantiformes > Osphronemidae > Betta > Betta splendens. The sequence goes on along the minus strand of NC_040899.1, from coordinate 17,857,544 downwards.
TACCGTTGTTCCAGTTCGTTGTCTCTGAGCCTGCCACGTCTGTCTGGATTATCTACTGTTACCTGTGTATGACCCCGGACCGTTGTGACCTGAGTTTTGGATTAAATATCAGTTTGACCGCATCTCCTTGGCTATCGTCTCATCGCTGTGCATGTGGGTCCGTTCATTGCCGCTCGCTGACAGAACGATCTGGCCAGACTTGGACCCAGCCAGCACTCAGCCGTCGCCCAGGTCAGTGACTGTTTTGTTTCTTGGTTTTTTTTGGCGGCGAGTCTCCTTCACCTGCGAGGAAGTATGGAGTTCACCTGCGCCGAGCTACCCAGCGACCTACGCGTTTATTTTCAAATCCTCGCGGAGGATTACCGACGGGCGGTTAACCCGAGGAACCAGCGCAGCGCCGTGGAGGTGGCGATATTGACGCTGGAGGACGATGACAGCGTGTTGGAGCGTCCCAGTGTTCGTCGCCTCTATGAGCAGCTGTGCGCTAGGTCTGATGAACTAAGCGACGCGCTCCGCACCACGCCAGCGCCGGTCGCACCGCCGAAGGTTTCGGTTTCCTTCTCCCCGCCCCGTCGGACCGTTGTGTCTGCATCAACCTGCCCAGCTCCATGTTTGTTCCGCTGGGAGGATTCCCTGCATTCATGCGGTCCCCCGTCTCCAGTTCAGACGCGAGCTGTTCAGTCCCCAGCTCAGTCGTGTTTTGCCCAGTCCCCAGTTCAGTCATGCTCCGCTCAGGCTCCAGTCGCCGCTCAGCCTCGCCACGCTCACGCTCTAGTGCAGCCCTGTCACGTTCAGGTTCCAGCCCCAGTCCAGTCGAGCCCAGCCCAGTCGAGCCCAGTTCAGTCTCCAGCCCAGTCGAGCCCGGTTCAGTCTCCAGCCCAGTCGAGCCCGGTTCAGTCTCCAGCCCAGTCGAGCCCGGTTCAGTCTCCAGCCCAGTCGAGCCCAGTTCAGTCTCCAGCCCAGTCGAGCCCAGTTCAGTCTCCAGCCCAGTCGCGAGCTGTTCAGTCTCCGGTTCAGTCGAGCCCAGTCCCGGTTCCAGTTCAGTCGAGCCCAGTCCCGGTCTCAGCCCAGTCGAGCCCAGTCCAGTCGAGCCCAGTTCAGGTTCCAATCCAGTCGAGCCCAGTCCAGTCGAGCCCAGTTCAGTCTCCAGCCCAGTCGAGCCCAGTTCAGTCTCCAGCCCAGTCGCGAGCTGTTCAGTCTCCGGTTCAGTCGAGCCCAGTCCCGGTTCCAGTTCAGTCGAGCCCAGTCCCGGTCTCAGCCCAGTCGAGCCCAGTCCAGTCGAGCCCAGTTCAGGTTCCAATCCAGTCGAGCCCAGTCCAGTCGAGCCCAGTTCAGGTTCCAATCCAGTCGAGCCCAGTTCAGTCGAGCCCAGTCCAGTCGAGCCCAGTTCAGTCGAGCCCAGTCCCGGTTCCAGTTCAGTCGAGCCCAGTCCAGGTCTCAGTTCAGTCGAGCCCAGTCCAGTCGAGCCCAGTTCAGGTTCCAATCCAGTCGAGCCCAGTCCAGTCGAGCCCAGTTCAGGTTCCAATCCAGTCGAGCCCAGTTCAGTCGAGCCCAGTCCAGTCGAGCCCAGTTCAGTCGAGCCCAGTCCCGGTTCCAGTTCAGTCGAGCCCAGTCCAGGTCTCAGTTCAGTCGAGCCCAGTCCAGTCGAGCCCAGTTCAGGTTCCAGTCCAGTCGAGCCCAGTCCAGTCGAGCCCAGTTCAGGTTCCAGTCCAGTCGAGCCCAGTCCAGTCGAGCCCAGTTCAGGTTCCAGTCCAGTCGAGCCCAGTCCAGTCGAGCCCAGTTCAGGTTCCAGTCCAGTCGAGCCCAGTCCAGTCGAGCCCAGTTCAGGTTCCAGTCCAGTCGAGCCCAGTCCAGTCGAGCCCAGTCCAGTCGAGCCCTGTCCAGTCGAGCCCTGTCCAGTCGAGCCCTGTCCAGTCGAGCCCAGTCCAGTCGAGCCCTGTCCAGTCGAGCCCAGTCCCGGTTCCAGTTCAGTCGAGCCCAGTCCCGGTTCCAGTTCAGTCGAGCCCAGTACAGTCGAGCCCAGTACAGTCGAGCCCAGTACAGTCGAGCCCAGTACAGTCGAGCTCTGTCCCGGTTCAGTCCAGTCACGCGCAGGCCTTATCCCAGTCAGAGGACTCCATCTGTCGAACGGGTGCTGTGCACACCCGATCAGGCCCGACGTCTCCTCCGTCGAGCTCGGCAGCTGTAAGCAGTCATGCCGGCTCCGGAGGAGACGCCGTCCCAGTTCCTGTCGGCCATGTTGCGGCCGTTCCTGTCGGCCATGTTGCGGCCGTTCCTGTCGGCCATGTTGCGGCCGTTCCTGTCGGCCATGTTGCGGCCGTTCCTGTCGGCCGTGTTGCGGCCGTTCCTGTCGGCCATGTTGAGGTCGTTCCTGTCCCCGTTCCTGTTCCTGTCGGCCAAGTAGAGGTCGTTCCTGTTCCTGTCGGCCAAGTAGAGGCCGTTCCTGTTCCTGTCGGCCAAGTAGAGGCCGTTCCTGTTCCTGTCGGCCAAGTAGAGGCCGTTCCTGTTCCTGTCGGCCAAGTAGAGGCCGTTCCTGTTCCTGTCGGCCATGTTGCGGCCGTTCCTGTTCCTGTCGGCCATGTTGCGGCCGTTCCTGTTCCTGTCGGCCATGTTGCGGCCGTTCCTGTCCCTGTCGGCCATGTTGCGGCCGTTCCTGTCCCTGTCGGCCATGTTGCGGCCGTTCCTGTCCCTGTCGGCCATGTTGCGGCCGTTCCTGTCCCTGTCGGCCATGTTGCGGCCGTTCCTGTCCCTGTCGGCCATGTTGCGGCCGTTCCAGTCTCTGTCGGCCATGTTGCGGCCGTTCCAGCCTCGGTCGGCCATGTTGCGGCCGTTCCAGTTCCTGTCACCCTCGGAGCCGCAGCGCCCGCCGGCCTCCAGGAGGAGGTCGCGCCAGCTGCAGTTCCCGCGCACCTCCAGGAGGAGGTCGCGCCAGCTGCAGTTCCCGCGCACCTCCTGGAGGAGGTCGCGCCAGCTGCAGTTCCCGCGCACCTCCAGGAGGAGGTCGCGCCAGCTGCAGTTCCCGCGCACCTCCAGGAGGAGGTCGCGCCAGCTGCAGTTCCCGCGCACCTCCAGGAGGAGGTCGCGCCAGCTGCAGTTCCCGCGCACCTCCAGGAGGAGGTCGCGCCAGCTGCAGTTCCCGCGCACCTCCAGGAGGAGGTCGCGCCAGCTGCAGTTCCCGCGCACCTCCAGGAGGAGGTCGCGCCAGCTGCAGTTCCCGCGCACCTCCAGGAGGAGGTCGCGCCAGCTGCAGTCCCCGCGCACCTCCAGGAGGAGGGCTCAGGAGGAGGTCGCGCCAGCTGCAGTCCCCGCGGACCTCCAGGAGGGGGTCGCGCCCGACGCAGTCCCCGCGGACCTCCAGGAGGGGGTCGCGCCCGACGCAGTCCCCGCGGACCTCCAGGAGGGGGTCGCGCCCGACGCAGTCCCGGCGGGCCTCCAGGAGGGGGTCGCGCCCGTCGCAGTCCCGGCGGGCCTCCAGGAGGGGGTCGCGCCCGTCGCAGTCCCGGCGGGCCTCCAGGAGGGGGTCGCGCCCGTCGCAGTCCCGGCGGGCCTCCAGGAGGGGGTCGCGCCCGTCGCAGTCCCGGCGGACCCCCAGGAGGGGGTCGCGCCCGTCGTAGTTCCTGTCGACCCCCAGGAGGGGGTCGCGCCCGTCGCAGTCCCGGCGGACCTCCAGGAGGGGGTCGCGCCCGTCGTAGTTCCTGTCGACCTCCAGGAGGGGGTCGCGCCAGCCGCAGTACCGGCGGACCTCCAGGAGGGGGTCGCGCCCGTCGCAGTCCCGGCGGACCCCCAGGAGGGGGTCGCGCCCGTCGCAGTCCCGGCGGACCCCCAGGAGGGGGTCGCGCCCGTCGCAGTCCCGGCGGACCTCCAGGAGGGGGTCGCGCCCGTCGCAGTCCCGGCGGACCCCCAGGAGGGGGTCGCGCCCGTCGCAGTCCCGGCGGACCCCCAGGAGGGGGTCGCGCCCGTCGCAGTCCCGGCGGACCTCCAGGAGGGGGTCGCGCCCGTCGCAGTCCCGGCGGACCTCCAGGAGGGGGTCGTTCCCGTCGCAGCTCCCGCTGCACCTGCATCTGTTCCTGGCGGCCCGGCTCCGGCCGCACCTGCATCTGTTCCTGGCGGCCCGGCTCTGGCCGCACCTGCATCGGTTCCTCGTCGCGGTGGTCCAAGGAGGACGCCGCTGGTTCCTGCCTCGTCCTGGTCTCGGCTGCCGGACTGGTGGCCTCGCCCTCGGCTTCTCCTGGTGATTGGATGGCGCTGCCTCCTCCGGCGCCGTCCGCCTCGACTCCGTCACCGCCACGGCCGTTCGCCTGGGGTACGGCCCCCCCTGCCGCGACGATGGCGCGGTCTCTGCCGTCGTCGTCCGCCGCGAGACTGGGATCCCCGGAGCATCTCCGTCGGGGAGGGGGCTGGGCTCAGCTCTGCTCTCCCGGACCTCGCCAGCCGTCGTGGTGGACTCTCCTGCCACCACCCTCCGTGAGGGACTCCCTGGACTCTGTTGTTTTCCTGGTCACGGACTCTGTTCTTGTTTCATGGACATTCGTGTTGTCTTGATTTTGGGACTCGGTCTTGTTTTGTTTTTCTGTTAGGTTTTCTGGTTTGGCGTGTTTGGGCGTGAGTTTTGTTTTATGGGGGTTCCCGTTTTGCCCTCCCCCGGTCCGCCCTCCGCCCGCCCTGTCCGTGTTCTGTGCGGGTTGTCTTTGGTTCTGTCCCTCCGCCGGTCCTCCCTCCGCCCGCCCTGCTCGGGTTTGTTGTGTTTTTTTTTGGTCGTCTGGAATCCGCCCTTGAGAGGGGGGTACTGTCACGATCTGGGTTTTGTGTCTAGTTGTTCCTGTTTTATTTTGGTAATCTCCTGGTTTCTGTTCCTGTTTTAGCTTTACTTCCGGGTTTTGTTCTTGTCACAGCTGTCCCTGCTTCACCTGATCGTTATCCACACCTGCACTGTATCAGTAATCAAGTCACGTGTATTTAACCACCACCAGTGTCCTCAGTTCCCCGCCAGATCGTTGTTTGTGTTTCCTCGTTCTAGTGTTTGTGTTACCGTTGTTCCAGTTCGTTGTCTCTGAGCCTGCCACGTCTGTCTGGATTATCTACTGTTACCTGTGTATGACCCCGGACCGTTGTGACCTGAGTTTTGGATTAAATATCAGTTTGACCGCATCTCCTTGGCTATCGTCTCATCGCTGTGCATGTGGGTCCGTTCATTGCCGCTCGCTGACAAAAAGAATGTAGTGACCCAACTTTCAGACAACTTGGTTTAAAAATGGTCAAATTAACTGGACGTTTATGAAATCTGTAAATAAAACTTGTTAAAAAGAAAGTGTTAAGTCTATGACTTTAGGATCTAAAGGTTTCTTATTTTAAACCACCAACTAACAAAAACAGTTTATTTAAAAACTGTGGGTGAGAAGTTGTCTGCTTTAACCACTAGGCTCTTATAAGAGATGGATGGATGAAGTAGTTCACAAATGTATCTGGTTACATCAGGTAACAGCACTGCATGACTCTGGTGCTTTGGGGAGAAGGGGGTGGTGTGAAACCAGTCTAACTGGTGCTGTGGATTGGTCGTTCTGTCTGAAAAGAGGCTCTCTATTGTTATGTTCATCTAAGCTTGATTAGAACATTGAAATGTTTTTTTTTACTTTAAAACAGCTCCTGAAGCAGGCAGACTGACACACACTACATTCAAGTGAATATGAATAATATATATAGATGAGAATTTAATAATTTCATTAGGTACTTTTTTGAAGTCCAACTCAACCCAATATGGCCAGTAACTGATAAACCTCCAGAAGGTAGTTTGGCAGCTGTGGCAGTGTGAGCTGCCGATGCTTATCTATGATTAAAAAAAAGTTAGTACAACATTAAATTCTGAAATGAAGTCAACATTTCAAGTTTTCTCAACTTTTTAGTTGACAGTTTAGACAGACTATTGCCTGTCTGTCTGTCTGTCTGTCTGTCTGCCCTAGCAAACAGTGTAGAACTGACATTATCAGATCTATGTCCTGTTCTCAGAAATGTGCCTATACTTGCTGTTTTACCCTAACTCTACAGCTCAAGTACTAAAGCTCCACTTTTTGGTTTTACCCTGGAATTAAAATGGGGGTGGCCTTATTAACATTTTTAGCACCTTCCCCAGACAGACCAAGGAGACCAAGCTGACAGTCGGCTGATGAGGGTGTGATAAGTGTGTGATCAGCGTCAGAAAGGTGACTGACAGTCGACTTAAATCAGCGAAAAAGAAACCGCTCCATCTGTAACCCACGTCATCAGGATGAGGTGTGGGCCCAGTGGACTACCTCCCCCCCGAAGCTCCGGAGGAACGAACAGCCGATTTGGTGGGCAGGACGGAGGCACCGGAAGACCTCGAGTCGCCTCCTGGACACGGCTCTCGATGGACCAGGTTACGGCCCCAACAAGACAGGAAGCTGTCAGGATTGTGGTGAGTTCTGTCATCTCCGACTCAGACTCATGCACTCTTGACAGTGCATCCGGTTTACCGTTTCTGGATCCAGGGCGATATGAAAGATGAAAATTGAACCGGGCAAAGAACAAGGCCCAACGGGCTTCACGGTAATTAAGACGTTTAGCAGTGGTGATGTACTTGAGGTTTTTATGATCAGTAAATACTTGAAAAGGCTGCTCAGCTCCCCTCCAACCAGTGGCGCCACTGGACATGGTCCCAGTGTTCTTCTTCGGTGCGCGAAAAAACCAAAATATCGTTGAGGTACACGAAGGCAAAGACGTTGATCATGGGGCTCAATATGTCGTTAACCATGGCCTGGAAAATCGCGGGGGCGTTGGTGAGACCAAAAGGCATCACGAGGTACTCGTAATGTCCGGCGGGAGTGTTAAAGGCCGTCTTCCATTCGTCCCCTTCTTTGATGCGGACCAGGTGATATGCGTTCCTCAGATCCAATTTGGTGAAGAACCTGGCTTCAGTCAGGAGCTCAAAAGCTGAGGAGAAGAGAGGAAGAGGATAAGAGTCTCGGACTGTGATGGCGTTGAGTCCATGGTAGTCGATGCAGGGGCACAGAGAGCCATCTTTCTTTGACACGAAAAAGAATCCTGCGCCGGCTGGGGACGATGATGGGCGGATGATTTCGGTGGCTAAGGATTGGTCAGTGTACTCAGGCATGACCTTGCGTTCTGGAGCTGAGAGAGAGAATAACCTTCCCTTGGGGGGTGTTGTACCTGGGCGAAGATTGATGCAGCAGTCGTAGGAACGGTGCGTCGCGAGAGAAGTGGCTCTCCTCTTACTGAAAACTTGGCCAAGGTCATGATAACAAGACGGGACGAATGAGAGATCGAGCTTCTCCTCTGGCATGGCTAGCGCTGGGTTGGGAAACGACTGAGGACTTGGAGAAAAACATGATTCATGGCACTTAGCCCCCAGCCCGTCACCTCTCCTGTCCTCCAATCTATGTTGGGGTTATGGCATCTGAGCCAGGTATAGCCAAGGACCACGGGATGTGCAGAAGACTCCCGTCCGTGACCTTCCATAATCTATGACCGTCTAAGGCTGTGGCTTCTAATGAGGTAGGTAGTGGAAACGTGGGCACGCCCAGACGCTTGACCAGGCTAGCATCCATGAGGCTAGCATCGGCACCGGAATCCACCAAAACTGCCTGCTGAATAGACTGGGTCCCCACGAAGAATGTGGCTACGGGTAACGGCCTGACGGAGGATTTGCACAGTGTAGATTGGCTCACCACTAAGATCCTTTGTGGAGAAGAGGAGAGAACCGCTGTAAATGAATGAACGACTGACTTGAAATGATTCCTTCACTTTACTAATCGAGACTTAAGGATCCAAGTCAGTTAAAAGAACCAAAGTTCCCATCTCTAGTCTGGAGGAGACCTTGCTTGCCGCATTGTCGTCTGTTATCACCACTTTCCAGCGTTGTTGTGTCTTCCAGTTTGTGTATGACCCAGTAGTTGTTCAAGTCGTTTACAGAACAATCTGGCCAAACCTGGACCCTGCCAGCCTCCAGTCAGTCGGTACCTTTGTTTTTGTCCTGGATGATTTTTGTGTTTTGTGGAGAATGTTTTCACTTGCATCATGGAATCTGCCTAGCCAGGCTTGTCAGAGAACTTCCGGGTCTGCTTTAAGTATGTTTTAAAAGATGCTGTTGTAGCGGATTCAAATTATTAATAGTTTGATATTGATGTAAAACATTAATATACCTCGAAGTTGGGGCACCAGGTTTGTTTTAAAGCTGAAACCACGCTTGTGTCAATCTAGTCAACGCCAGATATCAATTCAATGAGTTACCACTCATGAACAACAATAACCACTTTCTTGTGATAAAACCAAATCAGTCTCATATGCCGTGAATTCTTGTCGCGGTTCAGTGACCTCTGTTTAAATCTGAAGAACAATGCACACAAAACCAGATTCCTTTTAACGTTTTATTAATCTAACACAACTGGATATATGAATAACATTATATGGAAATACTCCAATAAACAGAATAGAAAATGAGAGAACGATCAGAATGAGATGATGAACAGTGAATGAATCAATGAGTGAAACCCAAAGAATGGTCAAGACCTGAGTGTGTGATGGCTTTGATCAAGTGAAAAGAGTGTTTGTCTCTAACTAGTTCGAATCTAAGGATAACTAATGAATTTGGAATGTTCAATTTTAGCGTTTTGAGAAACACCAGAAATCTCAGAGGATTAGAGATGTTCGTCTTGCCTGAGTTTGGAGCTGTAGCCGCTGTGCAGTGTCTCCCGTTACCGGTTAGTTGAGCAGTGCCCTCTCTGGTCCAGGTGCCACGGCCTCTGGGCCAGGAATCGTCGCCCGCGATTGATGAGGACGGCTCGGGTTCAGCAGAGTAACAGTCAGCCAGGCTGGACTTCCAAGGTGTTTCCAAGCGTAAGCGCTACTAAACTAGCCCAAAAAGCAAACGGGCTGGAATCTAATTTAATTGGTTCGATCAAAAATAGCGAGTCAATTAAGGACTGGTTGTAATAGTTTCAGTTTCGCTGAGTTTCTTGATGACTTTCTAACGTTACAAAAATCGTTGTTTGTTCGTGTTTCTAAGTTTAACTTAGGTTTACAAAATTTAAGAACAAAGGAAAATTAAAGAAAAGTAATGCGACGCAAAAAGAAAAAAGTGAAAGAAGTTTGAAGATAGAGGGAAATCCGATTTGCCTTGGGTGTCACTGGTTTAAATACCTCTGGGGCAGTGGTCACTGCAGGGCGGAGAAATGACTTCAGCCAGTGGTGAAGAGTTCCGCCTCTTCAGATCAGGAATCAAACTATTTGATTTGGATCGCTCCTAAATCTGGGATAACTAAGCTCTTCTCTTTTCATCAAGCTCAAAGTTCCATCACACCATAACACAATAAACATGTAATGATCACTTTGACACTCAAATAAGCAGAGAAGTCAGAATGGTTAAACAGCAATATTAAATGCATAGAATATTAAGGTTTTATTAGTGGTCCCTTACAAATGCTGTAACAAATTAAATGTTATTCATTATGCCTGGTCTTGTCTTATGTAACACCCAGTAAACACTAAAACATACACGAATAATAAATGCAAGCAAAATCAAATTATCAATGACCTAATCTGGACATTACTAATTAAACAATTGTAACACTTAAAAATGTGATACAATAATGAGGATACCAAATTGTAGCTGGTGGAAATAGTCCATGTGTATGTTGCACAGATTAAAAGAAGTAAAGAAGGTGAGTCTCTCTATTTCAACTTTGTGTCTACACACACAGGAAAGCATGGTGATGAGTTGAAGTCCCTTTGTAACTTTAGGAATTTCCTGGCAAATCTGTAGATCAGGCATTGAACATCACACAGAAACCAATCTAATATCAAACGAAAACATTTTGTCCACAGAATACGATGACATCAGTTTCATGGAAGTTGAAAGTTCTGGTGCATCTGAACCAGAACCTGTGTCCAAATGAAGTCTCTCGTTCTCTTTGATGAGCACATTCCACATTTTATGGCTGGTGGTCCCAGTTCTGGGAGAGACAGCTTCTTGGTGATAAATGTGACAGCCTCTCCTTTTGGCATGATAAGCAGAGGTAGAATCCTGAGGGATTTACAGGTAGATCAACAATGTGGACTCATGGTTCTTTGATATGGACCTTTGAGATGTATGCGTCAATTGGTGCCTGTGGTGATAGAAGCCAGTCTCCTGTTGTGGAGAAAGATTCAGGGTCCCTTATTTCTGGGGACTGAAAGGGACGTAGGGGTTCTTCAAAGGAGGGAGTTAAGTTCACATGTAGGTCAGGTTACCTCAGTCCAGACGTGGATTGCTACACTGTGAATGCGCCCACTCTTGAAGCCTGGTTAGACGTGGTAAACAAGTTGAATGACATCATTATGGCGGAAGAATGGTGGCTTGACCCCGGCATGGAGGAGCTGGAACGCGCTCTGCTTCCCTCGCTTGCCAAGACACCGGCTACTTGTTTGCCTCCAGATCATGCCATGGCTCCGGTTTTCCCTCCTGCTCCAGTTTTGGTTACGGCGCCGATGCCAAGTCAGACCCCAGCTCATGCCCTGGCGTCAACATCAAAGCCAACTCTAGTTAATCTTCTCGAAGCCGAAGCTGCGGCGGTCTCCAGCTCACATTTCCAGTCCAGTTACAGTTTCTTCCTGAATCCAGTTCGTGCCTCCGCTCCAGCCGCTCATCGGCCTCAAGCTCATGTTTCACCACCGTTGCCTAAGCAGACCTCAGCTCCTGTTTTGACTCCAGCTCTGATTTCAGTTTGACTCCTGTCCCAAGAATGGCTACACCCTGGTGCTCAGCCTGCGCCCCCACCTCTCCACTGCGGCTGTTCCTGTATCTGTGCTGTTCCTGCGCTAAGCCATGTCCAGCTACAGCGCAGCACTCACGGCCAGTTCAAGCTCCAGCACAGCAGTCACGGCCAGTTCAAGCTCCAGCACAGCAGACACGGCCAGTTCAAGCTCCAGTGCAGCAGTCACTGCCAGTTCAAGCTCCAGTGCAGCAGTCACTGCCAGTTCAAGCTCCAGTGCAACAGTCACAGCCAGTTTCAAGCTCCAGTGCAACAGTCACAGCTAGTTTCAAGCTCCAGCGCAGCAATCAAAGCCAGCTCAATCTCCAGCGAAGCGATCACAGCACAAGCTCCTGTGCAGCCATTGTTTCCAGTTCCCACTCCAGAGCATCAGCAATGTGCCTTCCCCGCTCAAGGGCTCCAGCCCAGTGTCGGTGCTGTACCTATGTCTGATTCCAGCCCTAGCCTTGCTACAGTGGTCAGCTCCCACTTCTACTGCTGCTGCTCATTCATCTCGAGCTCCAGCCCTGTCATGTCACACCTCAGTCCTGTTATGTCAAGTTCCAGTTCAGGCTCCAGGCCAGTCGTCAAGCACAGTCTTAGTTCCAGTTCAGCACGTTCCAGTTATGCATCCAAATCCCACACCAGTTCAGCACCCCAGACTAGCCCGAGCCCTGTCAAGCTGTCACAGCCTGCTCATGCTCCTGTACGGCCTTCAAGTCCTGCTCATGTCTCTGTACAACATTTTAGTCCTGACTCCAGTCCAGTTTTTATGTCAAGCTCAAGCTCCAGCTCCAGTTCAACCACGTCAAGCTCAAGCCCCAGCTCCAGTTCAGCCACGTCAAGCTCAAGCTCCAGCTCCACTTCAACCACGCCAAGCTCAAGGTTCAGCTTGCAGGTTGAAACCACAATTGCCTCAGTTCCTGGTGGTTCGGAGTTGACCATGCCTGCCTAAATTCCTGGAGTCTGGAGGAGATCTTGCTTTCCGCAGTTTGCCATTTCCTATTTTATTTTGGTACCACTTCCCTCAGGAAACACTGCCCTGATCCACAAGACCAGGGAAGATGGGATGACAACTTCAGCACCCAGCACCAGCTAACAAGACTTCTCTAGGCTAGATACCTGCAACGACTTGAGATACACACAGACATAGTACTGTCAAATTTATGAAGGAAAAAAACAATAACTACATTTCTATTAGTTATATATTAGCACACCTTACTAAAAGCAATTAAAAATATATTAGGTCAAAATGTATTTAGAACCAAAGCTATGTTTGTAAACCAGAGTTCCCAGGTAGGTTATGCAGTGATTAATCTGTATATAGTAAAATGTTCTAAAAAAGTTTATGCAATTATGAGATACTGATTTATTCCATGCATGTGTAATTGTCCTTAGTTTGTCTGATAAACTGTATCTTAAATAGCTTCTGTAATGAATACACATTCAATCATACTGGCTCCAGTCTTGGATCATCAACCATACATGACAGTAGGTTTGGCAACTGGTTCAGGTGAGATAAGGTTTATCAAAATTTTAATATCAAATACCATGTCACATTAATAAAAGTATTAAACACATGCAATATCTTGACAGCAACAGTCACCTTGTCTGACAATACCATACCGTGACTACAACACAACAGATACAACACAAATGCTACGGCAAGGGGGAGCCAGGACGCCAGGTCAGAGGGGAGGTTTCACCATCTCCCCAACCGGAAAGTGGGTATGAAGCCCCAATAAGCACAGATACGCTGAGCGAGGCAGCGACTGACCTGAAAGATAAGATCATGGCGAGATTGAACATTGAGAGCGATCCCTACCACAACAATCACAGAAACCAATGATCTGATATACGCTTCAGCATCAGTGATCCTAGAGGTGCTTGGCTATAAGAGCAACCATGGGAGCCATGAGAAACAATACCCACCATGGAAACGAAGGTTGGAGGCAAAAATCAAGGCAGCTCGGAGGGAAGTGAGCCAAATGACAGAGGCCCAGAGAGGTGCAATGAAAAGATCGATGCCCAAGAGGTACAGCCAGATGCCCATACCTGAAGCACTCGAAACTGCCAAGCAAAGGCTACAAGCCTTGGCCAGCCGCCTAAAGAGATACACCAGAGATAACGAAGCCAGACGAATAAACCGGCTGTTCGCAACACAACCTGCGAAAGTGTACTCTCAATGGCAGGGTAATAACAACAGAGCAGACACACCAAGACAGGAAACTGAACAGTACTGGAAAGGGATATGGGAGAGGGAGGCATCACACAACAGCGATGCACAGTGGCTGGTGGATCTGAGGGAAGATCACAGCAACCTCCCTGAACAGAATTCAGTGACTATCACAGTGGCAGACATCCAACAAAGAGTCTCAGGTATGAAAAACTGGACAGCACCTGGCCCTGACATGATCCACGCTTACTGGCTAAAGAAGCTCACTGCAATCCATGAGCGCCTGGCAGCACAAATGAACCAGCTGCTAAGGGATGGGACTCACCCTGAATGGCTAACCGAAGGGCGAACAATCCTGATAATGAAGGATCCCTCAAAGGGTACAGTCCCATCCAACTACCGGCCAATAACCTGTCTCTCCACAACATGGAAGCTAATGTCAGGCATCATCGCAGCTAAGATAAGTGGGCACATGGGTCAATACATGAGCGAAGCACAGAAGGGCATTGGTAAGGATACCAGAGGAGCCAAACTCCAACTCCTGGTTGACAGAACAGTCGCCCAAGACTGCAGAGTGTGACACACCAACCTGTGCACAGCCTGGATCGACTACAAGAAAGCCTATGACTCAATGCCACACACATGGATTACTGAATGCTTGGAGCTGTACAACATCAACAGAACTCTAAGGGCCTTCATTGCAAACTCGATGAGGTTGTGGAGAACCACCCTTGAAGCCAATGGGAAGCCACTTGCCCAAGTATCCATCAAATGTGGCATATACCAAGGAGATGCACTGTCCCCACTGCTGTTCTGCATAGGTCTGAACCCCCTCAGCCAAATAATAAGCAAGACTGCCTATGGATACCGACTCCGGAACGGGGCCACCATATGTTACCTCCTCTACATGGATGACATCAAGCTGTACGCCAAGAGTGAGCAAGACATTGACTCACTGATCCACACCACCAGGATCTACAGCTCGGACATCGGGATGTCATTCGGGCTCGAGAAATGTGGGAGGATGGTGACAAAGAGAGGCAAGGTAATCCACACAGAAGGGGTCTCACTCCCAGAAGGAACAATAGCAGACATTGAGGACAATTACAAGTACCTTGGAATACCACAGACAAACAGCAACCTTGAACAGGCAACAAGGAATGCGGCAACTACCAAATACCTCCAACGAGTAAGGCAAGTCCTAAGAAGCCAGCTCAATGGCAAGAACAAATACCGGGCAATAAACAGCTACGCCCTGCCAGTGATCAGATACCCTGCGGGAATAATAAGGTGGCCAAAGGAAGAGATACAGACCACAGATGTTAAGACACGAAAGCTCCTCACCATGCATGGAGGGTTCCACCCCAAATCCAGCACCCTGAGACTGTATGCTAGCCGCAAGGAAGGAGGCCGAGGACTAGTGAGCGTGAGAGCCACTATCCGGGATGAAACATCCAAGATCCATAAGTACATCAAGGATAAGGCCCCGACAGAAGATGTGCTAAGTGAATGTCTCAGGCAGTGGAGAACAGAGGATGAGATGCTGGAAGAGGGACCATTATGGGAGGACAAGGAACGCCATAACCAAGTGGCTGGCATAGTATACAGGAACATCTGCGCAGTGTATGGACTGAAAACCCCAAGGTCAAAGTGGGAAACACCTCCCAAGGTGGTAGAGAACGAGCGAGCCAAGATCCTGTGGGACTTCCAGATCCAGACTGACAGAATGGTGATGGTGAACCAACCAGACATTGTGATGGTGGATAAAGAGCAGAGGAAAGCCGTAGTGGTGGATGTGGCGATACCAAGCGATGGCAACATCAGAAAAAAGGAACATGAGAAACTAGAGAAATACCAAGGGCTCAGAGAAGAACTGGAGAACGCTTGGAAGGTGAAGGCCACAGAAGTGCCGGAGCACTGGGGGCTGTGACCCCCAAACTGGAGGAGTGGCTACAACAGATCCCTGGAAAAACATCCGAAATCTCAGTCCAGAAAAGTGCAGTCCTAGGAACAGCAAGGATACTACGCAGAACCCTCAAGCTCCCTGGCCCCGTAGCTGAGCTACAGCTGTCACGTGACAAGTGAACGAACAAACGACCCATTGGAACGAGTCCCAAAAGAACTGTAGTACTTGGTGCTCGCCCACAGAGCCTGAGCTGTGAACGATGAACTATGAACGAGAACGAAAATGATGAACTAATTCGCGCAGCCCGAGCTGCCTTTTACATGACGGCTGGTATTTAGTGAAACTTTAGTTTTTAGTAAAACTTAAAACAAAAGTACTAATCCTTGAGGAACGACGCTCAGTTGAATCAGTCCTGAACGAATCATTTCTGTTTCTGGCCCTGCTGACTGAGCTTACAGTAAGTAGCTGCTGCCATGTGGCGAGAGAAGGTAGTGCATGGAACTAAACGAGTCGTTCATTGAGAGGACTCGTTCCTCCCGAGATATAAAAGATTAGTACATATTAAACAAATCGTTCACGAACGACACATTACTACTCCAGAAGACTTTGTGCCTCACTAGCCATGAACCTCACTGCATGCCACTGCAAGTTGCATATTATATAAATCAATAGATTAAAATAAATGTGAAAATGCCAGTTAGACAAACCTTGCGCCAGTCGAAGTGTAACTACTTCAACAGCCTCCCATTCAACTTCAGACTCAGATTTTGGATCAAACATATGGTTGAACTGAACTACCGGACGAGGTAGCCAGTTTCCCTGGCTTACAATGGATTCAGTGACCGTGACTTTTGATCCCTGCGGTGGGTCACAGCTATGCACTTCCTCAAAGAGGTGTGGCGATAAACTTGGCTTGCGACACACCCCTAAAACAGAGCGCTGTGAACGAGAGCTTAATACACACGTTACAGACACATTTTCAAGACATCAAGGTCCAATTCTTTAGCATTATTTAGCGTGGAAAAAGGGTGTGCATGGACCTTCAACACTGTAATGTCCAACACACCTTAAACACTGCAAGAATGGCAGAAGGATTCGGTCTCATTCAACAGGTTGAATCCGTCCCTGAAACGTAACTTCCATCTCACAAACAGGCCAATAAAGCTGCTTGGTTTGCTCACCAGTCTGTGGACCAGCGGAGTCTTTTCTTTTACTAGTTTGCTTCAGTTCTGAACTCATGTTTGCTTATTTTGGCTCGTCACAATGCTGGATGAATGCTGTAACTGTGCAAACTAGTCATGTGTCAATCGTGAACGATTTGTTCAATATGAACTAATTTATATGACTCGGGAGGAACAAGTCCTCTCAGTGTACGATTTGTTCATTTTAATGCAGTACCTTCTCTCACCACATGGCAGCAGCAGCATAAACTCAATCCAAAGAAAAGGAAACATAAATGATTTGTTCACAACTCACTCAACTGAGCATCCGTCCTCAGGGATTTGTTCTTTTGTCACGTGACAGCCAGGCCACTCAGGCTCTGTTAAACAACAATGGCAGGAATGATGCAGGACACAAGTCACGTCAATCTCATGCATTACTAATATTAATGTTATTATTAATAAAGCTGGCTTCTGTGGGCCCCTTAAAATTTGTGGGCCCTTAGAATTGTCCTAACTCCCCTTGAAAGTTCCCTTGAAATTTTCCCCCTTTCATCCGCAATGTCTCATTGTAATCCGAGCAGGAGCAAAGAAAAATAAATTGTAAAACTGGGATAGATTAAAGTCTGCTAAAGTAAAGAGGGAAATAAGATGAATTGCCACAAGTAGGAATTAACAGTGGCCAGTGAAATAAATCAGAAAGGGAGTGTCACTGTCAGGAAATAGTCAGAGGGAGAAAGGAGTAATCTGATTGCAATAGGACATTACTCTCTGTCCATGTCCTAGAGGAAGGGAAGAAAGCGGCGGTGTCCCCTCTTACTGTAAGTCTTTTTGCTATTAAGCCTTGCATCGTTTCAGAGATCAATGAAGCTCACACATGAACACTGCTACATTTGTCAGCTGTCTCATCCAATAAAACAGGGCTGCAAGCATGCATTCTCCTACCTCCACTTAAAAAGAAATTAAAATGTCACAGTGGGGAGTGAATGAAAAGGTGAAAAAAAAACTCAAAACGAAACTACACTATCTAAGACAAGCAGTGGGTTGTGTTATTCGCTTTTCTGTCCGTTTATTAAATTAAATCACAAAAAATTGTACTTAATCATTAACTGATTATTTGTTTGTTCAAAACATGTCAAAGCACAATATTTTTAAGTTCCATCTGTTTCATCTGCACTCATTGGGAACAGCACTTTGTTTGATCATGCTATTGTGCCACAACACATCCTGCATCTTAATGTCCCACAGAGACAGGGCGAGAGGAAGGAAGGGGTCCCAGAAGATACAGAAAGGCAGAGTCATACAAAGTCTGCCAAAAACTTAAGCCAGTATTTATTTTTCTCTTTCATTGCTAGTGATTTACGGTATCATAGTGGCTGGATTAATGGCTATTGGTGTTGGCTGCACCTCAGGAGAAGGACGACCATGTTTGACAAACAAACAGTTCGACCAGCAGACTTGCTCCTAAAAAATCTGGTCCACGCCACATTTCTTCGTTCATCTAATTGTGCAACATCTCAAAACAGCTTGCTAGAAAATATATATTTAGGAACACCACAGAACTGGATCTAGTGAGACAAGGGTCTTGTTTGCTTTTACCAGTGTGGCCGCAAAGGCCCTGTGTCATCTGTGTTGATAGCTGGTGGCTGCCAAGGCCACAGGAAAGGCAACCAGGCAGAAAGAGAAATTTTCCATTAACTCAGGAAATTGGTACAAGCTGTGCTGTCACACAATCCAGTCACCTTACCCATTTTACTGACAGGTGAGCATGACACATGCTTGTGGCTCAAGGGTAATTTGCTTGTAGGTCCACCATTACCAAACTTCAAAACAGGGATTTACCAATCTTTTCCACTTATCAACAGAAAGAAACTGCTTTTAAAAGACAGAGAATGATGGAGTTGTTTCTTTCATGATTAAAGAAACAAATACATAGTATATATTTCATTAGTTAAACATATATTTGTGTATCTAAAGTGTACTTGTGTTGGTTTTAAAGTCAGCTTGGGCACTTTAACCAGTCTGTGTGTGTGTGTGTGTGCCTGGTGTTCATGACAAGTATTCACCTTTCCTCTCTGTCATGATTGAAAATGGAAACCTACGAAATGCTAATCCAAGGTTTTGATGTTTTATTGTTTTTTAGTATTTCTACATCCTAACAAATGGTTCAATATAGTATGACAATAACAACCCAAATAGTCACAGTTTAGAGTGTCCTAAATCCTGATCAGTGTCTTAGTGTGCATGAATCATACAGGGTAATGCATTGTGAATGCACAGTGTTCTATAAGTGTAAGCTGAGTGCCACCTACAGTACATATCATTATAAGTAAGACATCCAAGCTGGTCATGCAAGCTGTCAAAACAAGGACAAGGGATTCAGATGTTAGATGGAGGAACATTTATGTTCTTGTCCAAGTTAAACAGACCATATACAACTTGTCTATTAGTCAGTGTTTGATGTGCATAACAATAAAATACACAAAAAGCACGAATGGAACAATTTATTAATTACTTAGTAATCTAAGAGTTGTTCCTGTCCTGTATGACATCACTCTCTTTTAGATGCTACTATGCTGCGATAATATGAAGATTTGAGCGAGTGCACCTACATGAATGAATTTCAGAATACCTGTCTGACAACCTACTGTACACAAAGGGCCTTCTTTTCCCCTGCAACACAAAAACCTAGACACTAGTAATGCCAAACTCAATGAAACCTCGTCCAAACCAGGGACCTTTAATTCAATTGATTATTCGTTTGAAATCAAGTCGAAAAATGAAAAAACAGGACGTTTTTTTCATTATTTTCTTTTTAACGTGATAATGAAAAAACAAACAAATAAAAGTACTTTTTCCGATCTTTTTCTGAAAGATTAGCAACTTCTTCTACGGTCAGAGCTACGTTATATATGGTGGAAATAAATGTGTGAGGCAGGCAAGCAAACTACGGCCCACAGAAAAAGCACAGGGTCAGAATATTACGCTGCTGAAGGGGAACAGATGCAGATCAGCAGGACCTGCTCTGACCCTCCAGCGTCTGCTAGGCTCGTGGGCTGAATGAGTGTAGAAGCTCAGCTATCTTTGGAGTTCACAGAGAAATAAAACGCATTTTCTGAGCTGAGCGAAAAGAAATCCAAGCTAACTTCATTCTCCAGACATGTTAAGCGAACTGTATTTAGCTCATTTCCCTACAATAGCCGCAGGAAAGAGGTGACACGAAGCACAGAGAAATAATCAAATCACAGGACACCAAATATAATGCTGCTCTCCATTTCACACATTGCCACACATCAAGTTCTATTTGACCGTAGAAGAAGTTGCTAATGGCTAATGGCAGTGAGCTCAGATCAACTTCCGACTTTCGTGATTCAGTAAAAACGTAAAAAACATAAAATTCTATATTTTTAACAGTGTACGAAATGTCAGAAAAAGTACCTTTATTTGTTCTTTCATTACCATTATTTTTTTTAATTATTAAAAATGAAATAATGAATAAATGGCTTGTTTTTTCATTTTTCAACTTTTGATTTCAAATGAAAAATCAATCGAACAAAGGTTACACGGACCAAGCTGCTCAAATAAAGCCTTAAATCAAAATCACTTGAGACTTTGTGTGCCTCTCTCCACTGTATGTGTTGCTTGAATATGGGTTTTTAAATTACACTAGAACAGAAATGTTCTGTTTGTGAGTCAGTGTAATTGAGCTACAACTGTGGTGTCTGGCTCTTACTTCTATATTGTCGTCTTGCATTGACTTTTTCCAGCAGTGTAAGTTTTTAGTTTTAGGAAAGTACTAACTCTGCATGGTCCTAAAATTCTCAATCCTCAATGTCCTATGTAATCTGCACATAGATTTATACTGTTGTAATTAACTAACCAACGGCATTCTCACACAGTGGGAGGAGATGACTGAGGCACGAATGAGGTCAAAGGCCAACGCTGTCAGACCATAAAGGATTGCTCCATTTATATTCCTCTTTAAATTACACAGTCTCTCTCTCAATTAATTCCCACTCTTCTTGCTCTCGTGTTCTGCCATAGGCTCTGTGTGACTTAGCATTTGTGTGTATGCATGTGCATCCATGTATCTGTCTTGAGTGTTTTAATTAAAAACCCATGAGAGCAAAGCTGTAGCCATTAGACTAGGTTAATGGCAAATTTGTCCGTGCACTGCAGAGGATTCCTCCTTGACATCAAGTGGAGACTTTCTTTTTGAGAAGGCGTCAGGGTGGTGAGGGAGTGGGGTCTTAAAGAAAATACTACTATGAAATATGAAATATGAAGGTTCTGAGGCAGAGGTAGCATCACAGGAATTCCTGATAATACTGATGATCTTTGTCACTGAGGAATCTGGGTGTGACTTATTAATTATTCAAGAGCCTTAAATTAATATTATTAATTGTTATTCAAGGGCCTTAAACATGTTGTTTTTCAATTTAACATTCCTTTAATTCTTCACATATGCTAACAAGCTCTTGATGCAACACCTTATTTTCATTATTTGATTTCAACGCCTCACAACAAGGCTTGGGACGAGCTTACATCAAGAAGACATTATTGCTACCAATGCTTCTTTAATTGTCTTAATACTTTCAGCACTTGCAATAGTTGAATGCAGCCCAACATAGTGTGTCAGTGTTGTAATCATAATGCAGGTGTGATGTCCAGAATTTTTAATGTAAAAATTTGCTTAATAGTGATACTTGGGTAAATAGTGTCTCCTTAATCTGTGCAAGAAAAAAGGAGACCTGTAATGCAGTTTAGGTATAAAAACACAAAAGAGGATAATAATAGATTAGATTGGATAGATACTTTATTCTTTATTGAGGGAAATCCATAAATAGTAGCTTACATTTATTTACTGACTATGCTTAAATATTGTAGACCAGATCTTCTACTCTTGAACTGTCAGGCCAACAAAATGTCCATTGTGCCTTTATGAACATCATGAGTTGTGGGAAACGCAGCTCAGTGAAACCCAGTGTCCCCTTTGATAGTGCCCTATTAAGCTAGCTGGTGACATGGGGTGGCCCAAATGCTTTCCCATTGATCTGCTAAGGCGAACATTAATTACACAAATCCTAGTCAGAAGACATGGCAACTTGTGTCATGTCTCTCCCCGGACAGCATACAGTAAGCCATTATCTGCTGGTTCATTAAAAAGGACCGTTCCGGCCTGACTCCATGGCTTGCTGAGTGTTGAGTAAAGTGATCTGACACAGAGAGCGATCTAAGCATGAAATGCACACTGAGGTAAAGCAGCTGTAACATGCAGGCAAAGTCAAAGTCCTAATCTTTACTCATCTACCATCAACCAAAGAATGCTGGAAGAAAAGGAAAACACACACATGACCTAATATGACACAGTACAAGAAAAACATCTAAATAAAATAAATAAAATAAATCTGATCTGAAGACAGTGTGTAATACAGAATTTCAGGAGCAAACATTTATTAAAAGGGATTTTAGCAACAGCAAACTACAGTGTTATTAGTCTTGTCAAACTACTTAATAACTACCATCTTGAACATACAAGTAGAGCTAAAATGACTTTATTATTATTACTTCATATGAGCAAAATTAGCAAAATAACTTACTGTTTATATACCCTTTTAGCGTGTTTAAACTTTAATCTCTTTTACTTACTGCTGCCACTTATGTGCCCTAAAGCTTTTTTTCTGTGGTTGGAACATTTCTCAGACAGACCCAACTGAAAAACAGCATGTATGTAATAATCATATTCAAAGCTCATGGTAAATTTCTAGAAAAGAGATACAACATAACCTACATACACATACACATAAGTGTGTTGTTTCCATTTTTCCATTTTCCCATAAAATGTAAACACACACACACACACACACACACACACACACACACACAAACACACACAAACACACACACACACACACAGTATCACAATTGTTTTGAATCAAATTTTAAACTCTAAGACCATTAATAATTGTTTTCAGCAGAACAGAACAAATCTGTTAAAAGTTATCACGTTTCTTACCTGCAAGACACTGCCATGGCTGCCCTCAGCATTCCCCGTCAAAACACTGATACTCTGTCTCTGGTCAGTTCCTGGATCTTGGGTCCCCCAGCCGTTGATAACTATCCAGGCCAAGGCAACTTTAGAGCAGTAAAAGAAAATATATTAAATATTAACAATCAAACTTTAACATTTACTAAGAGTAACTAGATCATTTTGATAACTGATTGGATTTGTAACTGTCTTACACAGTTGTGCACTGGCTCATCAAGGAAATACATTAGGACATTATGCACCATGTTTCAAAATAATTATAATATTAAATATTAAAATGAGGATTCATAACATTGGATCGTCTGAAAAAATATTTTATTCAAATACAGTATTTTATATTATAGATATTATTGTATATTATTTATTATATGTATTATATTTTTTGGCTGCAGAAAAACAAATATAATTTTCGTGTAGGTTTAATGTCATACTAATTTGTTCTGAATTCTGTGTCCTTTTCAGTGATACTAAGCTCAATGATGTGGCTCTTACCTTTTTTCCTTTTTAAACCTTTTTAATTTAAGTATGTATTTTACCAAGCTTTAAAACTACGTAAAGGACTGGACAGGTGATGCATTTTTGATTAACTGGAGCAGTATTAATCTAATAAATCACATGCTCAGAAAAAATAAACATTCTTTACAAATATTGAGTTTTCTTGTGGGAGAAACTACCTTTATAGTTTTGTTTTCTTTGCAATAAAGCATCCAAACTGAAAGAAGTGGAAAGCCTAAAAAACCCAGAAACAATGCCACTCATCAGTAGAACCTTTACATTTTGTTAAAGATGTTCTAACTTCTGCAAACATAAAAGCACTCTCAGCAGCCGGTGGACTTACTGTAAGCTTGCTTGATGTGGGGTTAGTTGGGCTTTTAGTTGTGTAAGGTCTTAAACCTTAGCTTGTAAATTCGCCTTGAGATAATTTACTGTATAGCTGCACCCATGCAGATTTATGTAGCAGGTGATCGTGATCAACTATTTACTATTTGCAACCAAGATAAAAAAAGTGTCTGGTACTGGATGTCTGACTATTACTTTTGCTATAAAATGAGACATAGTGATATGGGTGGTTGTCCTTCGGCAGGTCTAAACACCACTTCTCTAATTAAATTGCAAAAAGATCTTAACTACCATTATATATGAAGGGTAAACAATAGTTTCCATAGCTACTGTAGCCATCTAAACACTAAACACACATTTTCTGCTTGATAAAACCTTGTTCAATTTCCTTTGCTTTGTGTTGCCCCAGACAGGCCTGACAGGCCCACTTCTTTCACCAGATTCTCTTAATGTAAATTGCCAAAGAGGGAACTTCACAGTGAGTCGATTGGGTGCCCACTCCAGCTCGTGAATGAATTTACTTAAATTAGAGACTGGCAGTCTAGCACAAGGGGAGGAAGCGTGTCGTCTTTTATGAACATTTATTGTTACATGGCATAATGACTGTGTGCGCTGTGACCCAGACTAATGACACCATAGATTAACTCCAGTGGCTAGCCTTTGGGAAAGTCCAAAACTATTCCAAAAGTATTGATTTGGAGGCTTGCTGTGAAATTGAACTGTCAGGTGTTCCACTAGTTCCTGGTATGATATTGATCTTTCCTGCTTAGTGACCAACACCTACTGTACAGCAGCCAGATTCAGGACAGTGGCTGGGGATGCATTCGACTCCATTTTCTTATTGGAATTTATATAATAAATAGAAATAGAAATTTCATTACTCCAACTGCATAGGTAATGTGAGTCCTACTGTTATCAAGAAAGCTTCATATCGAGATACAGAGAACAGCCATTAATGGTGTTCTTACGGCTTTGCCGGTAAACACTGGTTAGAAGGAATATTTGCAGCTATTACCATCAACCTCCAAACAAAGAGAAAAGAGTATCTCCTTGAGCTACATTTAAAAGGTCACATTCTTAAAGGGGCAAAAAAGAAAAAAAGAACATTTTTCTTTGTACAGTACATACTCTCTTTTATACATTGTCTACAGCCAAGTTGAATAGTGTCAGCCAGTGTATATGTATGCAATCAGCACCCTGTGTGACAGAAATCACATGCCTTTCATCTGCTTGTGGAGAATGATCCACACTGACTGCGAGAGGTGTGTGTGATTCCACTTACTTCTACATGCCAACCAGCATGGTTACAACTGTGGCATACACCCACACGTCCCTCACTGCAACACACCTGCTGTGAGAATGTTAACAGCAACGTACTGTCTAAATAGACTCACTTTGCTGTTTTACTTGTCTTTACATTCATTTTACTCCTTGTGTAGCAATAATCACTCACATGCGGATGAAAAAATAAAATTATTTTAAAATTAGACAAATCCCCTTCCAGCAGTAAGTATGAGTTAAATATAGGATGATTGGCTGATGATGAAAACATATTTATTTAAGATAAGATATGTTTCAGTTTAACATGGACTTTCTCTCTGACTTTGCTAGAAACTGTAAATATCCAAAGCATATTGAAACGTACAGCTTCTTACCAAGTGTCCTGTTTCTTATTTAACCTTACAAAAACATATGCAAAGCCTTCAGATGTAGTTATTTCTGTTTGACTTCACCCAAGGCTACGCATGCCTTAATCCTTAACATAATACTGATTTGGAATTGTGTCTGACTGAGTGACAGTGTGCATGAGTGTGTGTCACTACATTGTTGCTCTGTTCTCTGGAGTTCATACGGTTATTGTCTCACCACGTGGACTGCAAATGGGTCAGAACACAGTAAACCAAAGGTCCAAACACTGCTGGGACAGAACTGCATCCATGCTGATTATGATAATTTGGTTGTATTCAAAGAAAACTTATTTTTAACTTGTTTGAGTGTAACTGTGTGTTGAATGTGTCCCGATTAGGATACCACTATGAATATAAAAACATGGTAACATCCACTACACCTTCCTAATAATAAGTTTTATTCAAAATTGAGGAAATATGTGAGGGACACAATTACAATACAATATTGTGACAAACTGCCGGTTCGTCCCCCGCTGACAGTGCAGTGGTTCTTTGCACACACCCCCCCCTCCACACAGAATTAACACATCAGCTCATTAGCCGCCGAGAGCGGGTGCACACACCTTCGTGCCGGCTCCTGGACATTTATTTCTTGGTGAAACCAAGGGCTGGAAAAATACCTAGGAACACAACCTCTAAGGTTGCTGCAGAGCACCCTGAGGGCAATGATTGACAGGTGCCAGTAAATATTTCAGAGTTACAGAGAGGGGATGTGATGTGATACTTATTTTCGAGAAAGCTGTGTCTGACAAACCAATTAACCTGTGTGACAAAAAATATGACATTGCGATATTTTGTACGTGCAAGCTAAAGAGAAGACTGGCCCTGTTGTGCCAACTAGTTGTCGCCCACTTGTGTTACATCTAGCACACTCACACAGTCCCATGGGCTGGTCATCTGGGCCAATAAAAGACATTTGAGACATCCTTCTTATCTTAAAGACCTCATAGTTCCTTATGCTCCCAGCAGAACGCTTCATTCTTAGAGCGCTGGGCTACTTGTGGTTCCTAGAGTGTTTAAATGTAGAACGGGAGGCAGAGCTTTTAGCTACCAAGCTCCTCTCCTCTGGAACCAGCTCCCTCTTCAGGTTCGAGAAGCTGACACACTCTCCACCTTTAAGATTAGGCTTAAAACCTTCCTTTTTGATAAAGTTTATAGTTAGAGATGGTTCAGGTCACTGGCAATTATTGTTAGTCACAGGAACCATCTCTTAGTTAAGCTGCAATAGACATAGACTGCTGGGGGACTTAATTTATACACTGAGCTCCTCTGTTTCCTTCTACCTCCTCTGTCCCATAAGCTCCCATCATTGTCCCATGTTTAACTAACCTTGTCTCTTTCTCTCCAGTAGTTGTGCTTCTTTCCTCCCCCCACCCACCCCCACTCTTTCTCCCTCTCTGTCCTCACCTACAGGTATCATTGGACTCAAAGTTTCCTGTCTGTGATGGGCAGCTGCGGATCCAACCATCCTGCCTGCATCCAGTCCCTGGTCCTACCATCCTGCCTGTGCTCTGTTGTTGCTTGTTGTTGCTTGTTGCTGTTGCTGTGCTTTCTATCTCTCTATCCTCTCACCCCAACCGGTCGAGGCAGATGGCCGCCCACATCCAGTCTGGTTCTGCTGGAGGTTTCTACCTCTTTAGAGAGGGAGTTTTTCCTCTCCACTGTTGCTGTCAAATTTAATGCTTGCTGTATGTGGGATTTGTTGGGTTAAGTTGTGTGAGGTCTTAAACCTTACTTTGTAAAGTGCCTTGAGATAACTTTGTTGTGATTTGGCGCTATATAAATACAAATTGAATTTATTTTGCACATGTTAGCTCACGGTTTCATTGGCTAACTTTGTATTTGGATGTAGGTACCTATTGCAACACCTGTCCCACATGTCAAAAGGCCTCAGCGGCACCACACTCTTTCTGTTATCACTGAACCTTTCAGGCGGATTGCAATGGACAGGCCCGTAGGCCCGTTGGAAAAGAGCAATGCAGGACAATGTTACATCCTGGTCATCAGCGACTACGCAACGAGGTATCCAGAGGCTTTCCCACTACGCACAGCTACCACACCCAACATCATTTGTGCCCTGGTACAGCTCTTCTCTTGGGCGGGAATACCCTAGGACATCCTAACCGACCAAGGCACCAACTTCACATCACGGCTGATGGGGCAGTTATACTGGCAATTGGGCTTCACAGCCATAAAGACGACCCCATATCATCGACAGACCGACGGTTTGGCGGAGAGGTTTAACCAAACCCTAAAGAACATGTTGCAGAAGTTTGTTGCAGACACTGTCATTTTCAGCGCGGTATCACCTTGTTTTTACTGCGTTGGAGTGTGTTACGTCTTTTTGGCCTATAGGTGGCGATCAGCCCCCACACTGGCCCCTATGATGCCGTACTAAGACCATGTTATATGAGCCCACGTAGAGTATGTCTTGGTGGTGTAATGGTTAGTTATTGTTTAACAATCTTAAATCGTCAGTTCTTTTGTCCCGGATTCGAATCTCGGTGAAAGCAGAAGTTGTAATTACTGAACAATCAGCGTTGTTATCTCATTTTTATAATTTGGCCTACAAGATAATAACAAATGACTAATAGGGCTGGCTGCCTGTATTATTTAGCAGACAATTGTAGTATTTAGTATAGTAGTATTTCCAAGTTACGGCAGTTCAAAACCGAAATAAGTAGCTGTACTGTATGCTTAGGCAGACCGAGTGCGCGCTCTCACATACAGCGTTCGATTTTATTATATTATTCCTGCAGGAGAATCAGATGTCGCAAATAAATCTTAGCAACTCTGGATTTTGCAGACTTTGAAAGCTCCGTTAAATGAATACGATTTACGAAGCGTCCACAGTCTGTGGCACTCTTGTGTGCTCTGAGAGAGCGTTCCACACAATAGGTGCAGCTGAGCGAATTGTCCGATCTCCCCTTGTGCAGGGAGTGCAGACGTGTTTTCTCTCTGCTCCCATTCTGCTTTTGCTTGCAGTGTCCTTGTCTTGTCTTTTTCTGAGCACCCTGAACTGCTATTCTGGAATAACATTTTTGAACATGGAGCTAATCAACTGGTCACTCAGCGCATTGGACAAAATGTTTTCACAAAGAAAAGAATCTCCGGGAGAACCACTCTGCCCCTTGGGGACATTTGCCTCCGGCGGGACGCGTGGGATTCCTGGTGCCCCGTGTGTCTGGAGCCTCTGTCCATCGAGGATGCAGAGGATCTATTCATATTTTGGACTTTGATAACAGGGCTACTCATGATTGGCTTTGGTGGTGCCCTGCTTTATCGGAAGATTGAAAAGATTGGAAAATCTGCGGCCGGCTCATTGACGTGTCCACCGGCCGTGGAGCTACAAACGCCGATAGGGGCCATGGTTACTCGGCTGACAAAAATACACCAGAGCATGGCCCGGATTGAAGGACTGACAATTTTTTCTTTTTTTTTTTTGTTCTGTCCAGCAGTTTAGCAAGCAGCATATATTACGCTGAATGCCATATTGTGATGGACAGCTTTGCTTTAACAAGATGGTTATGGTTTATTTAATGGTTTATTTAGCTAATCCAAAATGTGTGTGATGTTGCTGTGTTGGTGGACAGGTTAGGTTTCTGCTTTAGGGTGTGTATGCGGGAGGGGGGGTTCAACCAGCTGCTGAAACCAAGCAAATCTGTTAAGTAAACAATCGGAGCAAAAAAAAATAATAATAAATAAGAAGCAGGGTTGTACCTTAGGCTAACACATTCATAACTAAACAATTTTTGTACTGTGGTTTACCTTGGAGATTAACACTAATACCAATAATAGTGCTAAGGTATGTGCACATACTCATACAAACATATACATACAATACAATACATGCATATGTGCATTATTATACATATCCCATACTACTTAATAAAAGTCATGACATACAACACCACAAATTCCATATTCACACATTATTGATATTGGTAGTGATAAGTATCAATAATACTTACAGTTGGATTTGGAAAGTGTCCCACTACAAGGTTAGTCAGGCTGTAGCTTGATATTATTCACCCAAAGGGTGAGGCAGACGTTGGTGCATGAACAATGCCACTTGTGGAAGCCAGGGTGATGTGAGGGGCTCGGCCGCTACGCCCATCCAGCAAGCAAAGGAAGAAATCCCAGCAGCCAGAGAGCCCACACAGCTTTAGTTCCAGGAGGGCAGGTGTTGCGACCCAAGCCGCCCACACAGAGCCCCCCAGGCAGAGCTGCAGCAGTCACAGAGACAGCACCCGAGACCAGAGTGGGCCACCGGGGGTCAACGCTGTCCGCCCCATGAGAACCAGGGGCAAACACTCCCCCCGGCAGGAGGGTCGGCCTGAAAGAGTAGAGCCCGAAGACCCACGGTCCGTAGAGAGCCCGCCAGAAGATGCCCCCGCGCGCAGAGTGGGGCCCGCCCCCAGTCCACCACCCCCACACGAGCGGAGCGGGGCCTACCCCATCGGCCCGACCTCATCCCCTGGCGCCACCGCGGCCTGCAGCACAAGGCCAGCAATTGGTGGGGTCAGCAGAAAAGAGACCACCCAGGCAGACGATCATCGTACCCCGGGCAAAAAACCGGACCCCCCACACTTCAACCGCACCACACGCATACCAACTCACACAAACACCGACGCATACACCCACCCACATGTGCAACACACATCATCACATCAACACATACAAACACCATAGACTCTCTCACAACAAACTAGTCAATCATACGTGAACCAATGCACTCTCAGATATATTCTCGCACCCACACCATTCGCTTGATCACATTCGTGGGGAGGGTAGATCTCCGGCCTGCCGTCCATGTGGCCCCAGGCAGGGTCCGCAGCTCCTCCCGAGCCCTGACCAACCCCCCCAACCCGGGGGAGGCAGAGGGCAGCAGAAAAAGGTAACCCAGAACCCCTGCAACCCAGCTTGGACGTGCACTGAAGGTGGGTGACACCTCCAGGAGCACAACCGCTGGTTGGCGGTGTGTCCCCCGGAAAGTGCCCCCCCAGTCCTAAATGTCTTTTTGCAGTTAAAACTGGGTGGTGATCTCTCCACCGGGGCCAGTGGGCGAGGCCACAACTGGCCTCAGCCCCAGGCCCCAGTGAAGGAGCCCAACCCCGGCCCTAAATGTATGTGTATGTGGCTAAGTATGAGGAACTTTGGGAGATACCCAATTCTCCGAGGGGTCCAGCAGACAGAGCCATCAATGGGAAGGCTCCGTCTACTGGCCCCCCCGGAAGGAGCCCCCAGATTCCTGGACAAGTGTGTATGACTAATGCAATTAAAACTGCAGAGCATCCCACTTGGAAGGGACGGAACCACTTCCTAGTAGCCCCGGTCCCTCCATCAGCAGGACGCCCCTTGCAGACCTAAGTGGATGAATGCGGAGAAATGTAGTTGGGAAGCAGAGCACCAGGGTCCGCAGAGCCAGGTTCCCGACTGGCTCTGCTACCTACACCACCACCCCCCACAACCCCCAGCCAGGAAGGGACAGCCGAGACCCAGGGACCGCAGTACTACTGCCCAGGCGCCACACGCAGCACAGCCAGAGCCATCCTCACCCTTCTTTCACACTTACCCATTCTCTCGCTCAAGTATGCCCATGCTCGCCCCGTGTAGTGTGACACTCAAACCCACACACATACTCTGCGGTTGTGCATTGAGGGCCAGCCTCCGCCTAGGGCCCAATGAAGGTTCTAGCCTGAGTAGTCCGCCAACCCCCCCTGCAACAGGCCCGAGCAGTTACCAGAGGGCGTCGGACCGCTAGGGCAGGCAGCGCCCCACCCGAGCAGGGGCAGCGCCCCAGGGGAGAGACACCCCTCCGGGCACAGGCAGGCACCCCCAGAGGGAGTCCCCCGGACGCAGGTAACCCAGGTCTCCACCCCCAGGTCCGCCCCCACACACCGGCAGGGAGGCCCGCCTCCGGCTCCCCGAAGACAGGCACACGCAAACCCTCAAAATGGTCCCACTCGGGCACAGGGCCGCCGGTCTCAGCAGCCACCACACCCCCGCCGCAGGGGACCCATGCGGCCAGCCCAGAGTCCACCAACCCGTTGTCCTGGTTCCTTAGGCAGGCAGGCACCCCCAACCACCAGTCACCCCACCACCACTGTGCCAGACATGACGCAGTACCCGAGCCCCACGCATCCTTACCTGGAAATGGAATCAATCAGAGTATAGTTTTGGTCATTGATTTGATGAAGCAGACAATGTGACATTCAGCCTCCGCGCCGCTAGAGGCGCTCCTGGGACTTTTGGTGGGTCTGTGTTTGAGTTTAATTTCCTGTGTAATTAGTTGACCCACCTGTTTGGTTTGTGTATATAAGGGATGTCTTTTGTATCACACATTGCTGGTGTGTACTCTCGGTGTAGCTGGATGCTACCCCATTGTTACATTGAGGAGAGTTGTGATGCAAAGGAGTTTTGGTTTTGCTTATGTCCTGTCTCACCACGTAAGTTTTGTGAGTGTCTTATGTTTCATGTTTAGGTTTTGCCCGTGTTACGGAGCGTGTTTTGTTCATGCCTGTTAGACAGTGCTGTACTAGTTCTTAGTTGTCCTCAGTTTATGTCTTGTGTTCATGTGTAGGTTTCTGCCCGTAGTGTACGGAGCGTTTAGTTTATATTTTTTTTGTCATTCTGAATAAATTAGAACATATGTTATTCCAGAACGTGTAATTAGTGGTGATATTGAGATCAACTTCCCATTTAGAGATCAGAAGGCTCACTGTCTGGTCTACATTGGAAATTAAGATATAGATTTTGGATACTGTCCTTTTCCCTGATATATCAATAAATCGCTCTATTACTAGTGGTGGTTGCATGTGAATGGCAGTATTCTTACTTTTTGCATTAAGTATTGACTTTAGTTGTTGGTATTCTAAGAAATTGGCACTAGTGATTTCATAGTGAGACACTAGTTCTTCAAAAGAAGATGATGAAGATGTCTCTTGTGAACACGTGTTTCAGATGTGTTATCCCTTTGATATGCCAAGTTGGAAAGTGTATTGCCTTTTTGTTTTGTATGATGTCTGGATTGTTCCAGAGAGGTGTGTTTTGGCAAAGAGTAAGCGAAGACCCATTAATTTTAAGAAAATCCCACCAGGCTGTCAGAGATGCTTTTATGCTAATGCTCTTGTAACAACTATGATGTTTAACTTTGGTGCTGATAAAGGGCAGATCTGCAACTTTAATATTTCCACAAAATGTTTGTTCAATGTCTATCCAGGAGGAGTCTGCTGGCATGGGTTTTATCCATTTGTGGACATGGTTCAGTCTATTGGCAAGAAAATAGTGGTGGAAGTTAGGTAGTTCTAGGCCGCCGCAGCGTCTGGATTTTTGAAGAGTTTTTAAACTAATTTGTGGTGGCTTGGTTTTCCACAAAAACTGTGAGATGTAGGAGTCTAATGTCTTAAACCACGCCTGGGCTGGCTGAGTTGGAATCATTGAGAATATGTAATTAATTTTTGGCAGGATCATCATTTTTATGGTGGCAATTCTTCCCATAAGTGAAATGGGTAAGGACTGCCATCTTTTGAGGTTGGCTTCTATTTGTTTTAATAATGGATTGTAGTTTAGATCAATAAGCTCTGATAGCCTAGACGACAATTCAATGCCCAAGTATTTAATGTTCCCTGAATGGAGTGTGGTAGAGGAGATGTTAGTCACCTTAAGGTTAAGTGGTAGCACTATAGATTTGGTCCAGTTAATAGAGTACTCTGAAAGTCCTTAGAATTCATCTATGAGGCTGATAGTTGTAGGAAGAGACGTCTGTGGCTCCAGGAGAAACAGTAACACATCGTCAGCATATAAACTTATTTTATGATTTACTGATTTGGTCGATATTCCAGTAATTCCTTCATGCTGTGTTATTGCTGTGGCTAGAGGTTCAATAAATATTGCAAATAGTGATGGGGAAAGTGGGCAGCCCTGTCTTGTCCCTCTATGCAGATTAAACCTTGGTGAGATCTGGTTGTTTGTTCTGACTGCAGCGTTTGCTGAGTTGTATAATATTTGGAAGGACTGACAATTAACATCTCAGCTCGTTCGGATGATTTGCATCAGAGGATGACCCGGATTGAGGGACTGACAATTAACATCTCAGCTCGTTCGGATGCCTGGATTGCAGGACTGACTAATAAGATCTCAGCCCGTTCGGAGGAAGACAAGAGACAGACGGATAACATCTGCAGACAGACTGAACACTTGGTTACTATGGTGACAGCCTTGTCACACAGGCTTGAGGAGATGTCACGGGTGACCCATGGTCCCACAAGAGGCGATGAAGCCCTGAGTTCTGACCGATTGGAGTATTGATCTAGACAAATTAGTCATGGATTGTTAAAATGTATTAAATTTGGCTGTGTATTACTCTGTCCCTTCTCCCTCACCCCTCCCTTCCCGGGTCCAATCTAGCTTGTGACTCCCTTCAAGGACAACTGTTGGACTGACATGTAAACCTCTTGGTCGGCCTCGGTCATACTTCTATAAACAACACCTCACTACACTGATGCAGATACACCCCCTCCCACCCCACCTTACAGTCTCACTGCCTGCTCTCCGACCTTATCTATCTGTCCTGATGAACCCAAGAAAAGATTCCAGCAAGGTTTCCACTTGTACTGTGTGCCACTGTATGTGCGTGTTTTTTATTGTTTGTACTGCAATTGCTTCCACTGTCGGACTAGCGCCGGGTAACCTGGCTGCTGATGGGAATTTCCCCGCTGTGGGACTAATAAAGGCATTCTATTCTATTCTATTCTATTCTATTCTATTCTATTCTATTCTATTCTATTCTATTCTATTCTCCTTTTCCCAGCTTTTACTCTGGTGGGGAAATCAAACTTAGAACGTACACAGACCCGACATACCCGACAGTACTTAAACTTGAGGACATACTGCATAAAGAAAAGAATATTTTTAAGAGTTTGGTTTCTCCACCAACTTAAAAGCTGCTATAACGAGAGAACGACTTTTTTTTTTCGTTCTCTGCTTTTTTCTCAAAATGAAATATCATAAATAAATTCTGTGCCTTGTGTCGAAATAACAACAACACTTGAATTCCGTTTGTCGCTATCAAGAGAAACGAAAATAGTACAGATACACATATAAAATACATTTATAACACAGATTGATGTATAAATAAAGAATTCTATTTTATGTTATTATACTTATATTGTCGTATTGGATTGGCTGGAGGAGGGACTTTGTCTCTTGGCTGGCCTGGGAAGTGTGTAAAGACATCAGCAGCTTCGGCAATTGTCAACAAACACTAGCGCTATCACAATTTGAGCAGTTTCCTGTTTTATTTTGAAGGACTTCCTGTTCATTCCTCAGCTGTTTCACATCATCGCCACTCCTCATCATGCACACTGTAATCAGTAATCACTCTCCAGCATATAAGATCCAGTTCTCACACTAGCCAGTTGCCAGATTGTCGCGTGTACCCACCACCTTCCAGCATTACCGTGTTTGCTTACCTCATATATCGATCCTGTTCCTGATCCTTGTCTGAAGCTGGGCATATGGGTCTGACATCTCCGTGATTCTTACAGAAAAATCTGGCCAGAATTGGACCCAGGTACGTTCCAAGCTCGGTTTAGTTTTTTCGTTTGGAGGAGGTTTTTTTTCCCTTATCCATGGAGTTTACATGGGCCGACTTGCCCGGCGACCTCCGCACGTATTTGGAGTTTCTTGCGGAGGATTACCGGAGGGTGCCCAACCCGGAAGCCCAGCGGAGTGCCGTGGAAGTGGCGGTGTTCACCCTGGAGGACGAGGACAGTGCGCTAGAACGCCCCGATGTCCGCCGCCTCTATGACTGGTTGTGCGCACGGCTCGAGGAGTTAGGGCGCCTGCTCTGCGCCACACCTGCCCCTCGGATTACGCCAGTCCCGGTCGCAAAACCGATGTCCCCAGTTTCAGCTGGTCCTTCTGTGCCTCCTCCCGCACCAGATCAGCCTGCGGTCCCAGTCTCAGTTTCCGTTTCCAGCCACGTCTGACCGTTGCTGTTGCACCAGCATGCCCAGCTCAAATTTCAGTCCTGGGAGGAATTCTCGCACCGTCTCAGTTTGCAGCAGTCACTGCGCCTTAGCCTGCATCAGTCCCTGCCTTGACCTTAGTCAACCCAGCTCAAACTCCAGCTCAGCCAGGTCATGCTCAAGCTCCAGCTCAGCCACGTCACGCTCAAGCTCCAGCTCAGCCACATCACGCTCAAGATCCAGCTCAGCCACGTCACGCTCAAGCGCAAGGAGGAGGCTGCATGCGGCCCTGCCGGTCTGGTAGCAGTGGGCGTTCCTGTCCCTGTCGGTCTGGAAGCAGTGGGCATTCCTGTCCTCGTCGATCCTGGGGAAGCGGTCGTGTTGCCCACCGCTGTTCCTGGAGAGGTCAGTCTGGTCCTTTTCTGCCCTGAAGAGGCCGTTCCTGCCCCAGTTCCTGTCGGCCCTGAAGAGGCCATTCCTGCCCCAGTTCCTGTCGGCCCTGAAGAGGCCGTTCCTGCCCCAGTTCCTGTCGGCCCTTGAAGAGGCCGTTCCTGCCCCAGTTCCTGTCGGCCCTGAAGAGGCCGTTCCTGCCCCAGTTCCTGTCGGCCCTGAAGAGGCTGTTCTTGCCCCAGTTCCTGTTGGCCTCCAAGGGAAGGTCATTCCTGCCTCAGTTCCTGTCGGCCTCCAAGGGGAGTTTGTTCCTGCCTCAGTTCCTGACGGCCTCCAAGGGGAGTTTGTTCCTGCCTCAGTTCCTGTTGGCCTCCAAGGGGAGGCCCTGTGGGTCCGGAGCCCGGGGCCTTCTGTTTTTCCGTGCACACGAGTCCCTGGAAGTGCCGGTGGTCACGTCTGCTTCCGCCCCTGGGGGTTCAAAGGAGGCTGCGTCTCATCCCATCTCCCGCTCGAGCCACGGATCCAGGATACTCTAACTTAATGTGTGCAGGTGCAGCTCCTGGTGGTCCGGCTACGTCTGCGTCGGTTCCTGGTGGTCCGGCTCCGGCCATGTCCGAATCGGTTCCTGGTGGTCTGGTACTGACCACGTCTGCTTCAGTTCCTGGCAGTCCGGCACTGATCATGTCCGCATTGATTCCTGGTGGCCCAGTCCCAGCCACATTTGCCTCAGCTCCTGGTGGTCCGGCATCGATCACGTTTCCCTCGTTGCCTGAAGGTCCAGCACCGACTGCCTCCACCTAGGCTCCACGTCTGGGGTCGTCTCTGGACCTGGCCCTGGCTTCTTGTCTGTCTTCGTCTCTGGTCCTGGCTCCGGCTCCCTGTCTGGCTTCGTCTCCATGTCTGTCCTTGTTGGTGGTTCTGGTCCCGGCGTCTCGTCTGTCTTCATCTCTGGTTCTGGTCCCACACCTTTCCTGGTCTCTGATTCCGGCTTCCCGCCGGCTCCTGTCTCCTGTACTGTCACAGTTTGAGCAGTTTCCTGTTTTATTTTGAAGGACTTTCTGTTCTGTTCATTTCTCAGCTGTTTCACGTCATCACCAGTTCTCATCATGCACACCTGCCTGTAATCAGTAATCACTCTACAGCATATAAGATCCAGGTCACACAAGCCAGTTGCCAGATTGTCGCGTGTACTCATCACCTTCCAGCGTTGGTGTGTTTGCTTACCTTGTATATCGATCCTGTTCCTGATCCTCGTTGTTCCTGATTCCTGCCTGCTCCTTGTATGTACCTCAGCTGTGATTACCTGGTAATGTTCCTGATTGTTTTCGACTTGAGATCGCCTGATCCTTGTTTGTACCTCTGCCGTGCTTACCTGGTGACAATCTTGCCTGTTTTGGACCTGAGCCTCCCTGCACCTTATATGTACTGTTGCTGAGCCTTCCTGTGTTTGACCCTGCCTGACTGGACCGTGAATGTATCGAATAAAGCCTGCTACCTTTCAACCTTCATCCTTGTCTGAAGCTGTGCATGTGGGTCCGACATCTTCGTGGTTCTGACAATCACGCACTAGCGAGCAAAGGCATAATAATCTATAATATTAAAAAATGAACTACTCTACATTTAATGATACAATAACTGTCAGGCGCGGCAACTGTCTTGACAGACTGGACCCACATGCACGGCACAGAGTCCAACTGGTTTCAGTAAAACAGTGTTTATTGCACAGATTACAGAATAGCGGACTGGGGCGCTGGCTGTCAGAATGTCTAAGGCAGCGGACCCACATGCACGGCACGGACAAGCTGGGATATATAAAAAAGGATTTATTCCAACTCTAAGTCAGGATCAGGCAGGGTCATACACGGACAGTTCATACGGCCCTTTGCACAGGATCAGGCATGCTCGGTGTCAGAGACAGGCAAAGTTCATTCACAAGAGGCTGGGTTACAATACCATTCCGTCAGGCGTAACTCGTGGTCAGGCAGGCAAGCAGGGTCAGTATCAGGCAAGATCAGAACTCACGGCAAACAAGGATTAGACAGACGATGATCACGGTGGCCAGAAACAAGGTTCGGTACACAAGGCTTACGCAAAACAAAAAGACGCTGGAAAGTGGTGGAATAACACGCAAACATGATCAAACAATCTGGCAAAGTGCTAGAGTGAGAGGTGGTGCTTAAATATACTGAACTGATTAATGATGACATGCAGGTGTGGCTAATGACCGGTAGAAACAGGGAACAGCTGTGACACGACATGAACAGGAAGTCCTTTCAACATAAAAGCGGAAGTGAAACCAAGACGTGACAGTGAGTCCTTCAAAATAAAACCCGGGAAAAGACACAAACATTACCGAAAGGAAGGACTACAAAATAAAACAAGGAGCAGGACCAAAGACTGTGACACTGGCACGATCTTCGGACAAGGGACAGACTTATAACGACGGTCAGAAAGGCAAGGGTCGATAACAGAGAGATCGGAATACGGTACCAGAGGATCAGGCAGTTCGGCGTCAGTGGACAGGCGAGGGTCAGCAACATGCAGGCTCTGTGATTGGGTGGACAAGGGCTAGGCAATCTCACCGCCAGGTTAATCGCTTTGAAGTGCTACGACTGTACTTCAATGAGCAAGCTTCTGGCAAAATGGCAAGGTCCATATACCGTGGTCCAGAAGAAGGGTCCAGTGACATATGAGATCCATGCCCCAGACAAAGGAAAAGCCAAACAGATATACCACGTCAACCTTTTGAAGGAGTGGAAGGAGCCACCGGAGAAGGAACTGGTGTCTGCCATGCTGGTACGAAAGGTGACAGGAGAAGAGGAAGAAGACGTGTGGAAGGTGCAAGAAGGGAGACGTCGGTGTTGAACCTGACCCACACATCACTCAAGCGCCAGGAGTTGCGTGGACTGTTGAACCAGTTTCCAGCATTGCTTTGTCAGAGGCCTGGGCAAACAGCACTGATCCACCATGCCATCCACCTCATTGATAACACCCCATCCAGGCAGAGGCCATACCAGGTACTGGAGCATTTGGTGCATCCACTGGAAGAGATTGAGACAATAAAGGAGCTGGGGGTGTCGACAAGCAAGTGGTGCAGTCCTGTAGTGATTGTTCCAAAGAAAGATGGATCCATTCGCATCTACATAGACTTCAGGAACCTCAACGCCTAATCTCAGTTTGACGCATCCCCGATGCCACGGGTAGATGACCTACTAGAAAGAGTGGCAAGAGCAAAATTTCTAACTACTTTGGACCTTTTTAAGGGTTAATGGCAGGTTCTCTTGGATCCAGCATCAAGACCCGACACAGCCCTCCGGCAGGGCTGTATCAGTTCACAGTCTTCCGCTTTGGACTGCACAGGGCCCCTGCCACGTGCCAACGATTGATGGACAGAGTCCTACAAGGGTGTGAGGAGTGGGCCGCTTCCTATCTGGATGACGTGGTCATCCACAGCAACTCATAGAAGGAGCACCTTTACCATCTGCAACGGGTGCTGGAGAAGATTGCTGAGGCTGCCCTGACCCTAAACATGGGGAAATGTGAATGCGCAGGAGGCACAATACCTGGGGTACCACCTGGGCTACGACCCCAGGTCAAGAAAGTGGAGTCTATCGACTGAGGTCATTCCTAGGCCTGGTGGGGTGGTACCGGAGGTTCATCCTGGGCTTTGCATCCATAGCAGCACCCCTAACAGATTTGCTGGGTAAGGGGGGGGGGGGTACCGAACCACATCTGGTAGACTGAGGACCGTGTGACAGCCTTTAGGACCCTGAAGGAGAAGGGTGCCAAGAGAGAAGAGAAGTCAATAGCTTACCTTCGTCGACGTAAGAGAAACCCGCTATTCAGCGGTAGAAAAGGAGTGCCTGGCCATAAAATGGGCCTTGGAGAGTTTAAGGTACTACCTCTGAGGAAGGACATTTGATTTGGAGATGGACCATATGACATTAACTTGACTACATTCAACAAAGGACCACAATGCCAGGGTCATGAGATTGGGCCCAATAAATGTACCATCTGCGAGCAAGCCATCATCCATTTGTTGTTTTTGAATGTTTCCCCCACGTCTCCAGTGAGTAGTCAGAGTTACTCACCACGAGTATGTTGAGTCTTTTGCTTATTTAACAAAGCAAAGCAAATGCGGCCACTGGGCCTTTATTCACTATTAGTCTATTAACTTGGTTTTATATTCTTTGTCTTCTACTTCTTCTCTGGTTACTCAGAACCAGTTGATGTTTAAGAATTTCTAGTATTTTGTGCTCTCAGTGCTTCTTTTAAACAATCCCCAATTATCATCTCACCCAAAGTAAATTTCTACTTCAGACTTATGTATCTGTGTATATGTTTTTTAAGACTGAACGGCAAGTCTCAATGGCAAGACTCAATCCCAAACTATACAACCACAGGTTTTTTGTTTTTATAAAACCTGGCAAGAGCTAAGTGCCTGTGTGTCATGTAAAAAGTAAACACAAAAAAGGGCAAATATTTATTACAATTCAACCCATTTATTTCAAAACATTACAATAACAAGTCATGTATATACAATCATATTGCATATCGCCTCTGCTAGTTCACACACAAGCCTTGTGTCACTAGGTTTTGAGGAAATCAAACCACAGTAAAATACCTGCATCAGTGCTCATGTGTACATTTTAGGAAAATGAGCATTGTTCTGCCCAGACCTCCAAAGGTTTGAGGTTTAATAAGACTATGTTGTAGGGTGTGATCATGAGACTACACCTGTTTGTACTGTAAGCTAAACTACAGTTCACTACTTCTTTCTACTTTTCTGTTTTTGTAGCTACTTTTACTCATGTATAAACTGCCCGTATGGACTTAGACTGAAATTCTAACTTGTTTGCACTGAAGAAAATGCCTGAACTGTAAAACCAAAACACTGGTGGTTAACAATTGTGTTTAGAAACTTTTGATTATTATTAGTAATACACTGAAGCATGAATAAGAACTTTTTTTAAAAAAGGTAAAAGATTCACCAGGATATTGTGTATTTACTGTATACAGAGAGAAAACATAAATAGGTTATCTTGAAGAACTTCCCACTGGAAGATTTAAAAAGTAAAGTTACGACCTTTAAAAAAATAGAAGTATGGTAGGAAGTAAATAAGGTAATAACATGCAAAGCAATGGTGTATGATTGAAACAAACATTTTACCATTTAATGGAAAATATCAACACATTTTTTGTTTGACGGTAGCAACACATGTCAAGCACTTGACAAGTAATTAGGTTAATTGGCAACACGTCAGTAAAACAAGGGTAAAAAAAATAGCTTTTTAGAGGAAGTGCCTCGAATGAAAAGGTAGAAGTTCTCCTGTGACAAATTGTGTTTTTAAAACATTCAGAAAAACTGAACAATTTTAGAAAGAAAATTATTAAAGAAGAAAATTAGGTGCTCTGCGATGGACTGGCGACCCGTCCAGGGTGTACCCTGCCTCTCGCCCATAGCCAGCTGGGTTAGGCTCCAGCACCCCCGCGACCCCGCATATGGGAATAAGCGGCTTGGAAAATGGATGGATGGATGGAAAATTAGGTAAAGAGCCAGGCAGAGGGGGCAGAGCCAGGCTGAGAGGGGGCGGAGCGAGCCTGCTGGAGCGCAACTGCTCAGTCCGCCATTGTTTTTCATGCATATACAGAGGCAGCCGGTAAAAGTGTCTACCCCCACCGTGTTTGGGTTTCAAATCTGCTGCGTCAGTGCCGGGTTTGCACTGCGGGAGGAGTGTGCTACGTCCTTCTGGCCTGTAGGTGGCGATTGACTCCCACTTTTGGTCCTAAAACATCGTAGTTGCTTACGTGATATAGACTCTTGTAGAACAATCAATGATCAGGTTTTGGGTGGCCTAGTGGTTAACACGCATGGCTACAAAGTTTTTTTTGTCCGGGGTTCGAGTCTGAGTGGAAGCAGTCTTTTAATTTTAATTATTGGAAAAACAGCGTCTCATCATCATCATGTGATCACGAGATGACACCGTTGTATTACTTAGTGCATGGATCGCCAAGACCATGAACCGCTGGTCGCGTTATAGTATGAAGTTATGAACGTAAGTAAATTATGGCAAATTATGGCAGTTTAAAACCGAAAATAAGAAGCTGAACGGTGCGCCCTCCCGCGTGCAGCGATTTGTGGCAGACAAGCTACTGTAACGCTGATTTCTTACTGTTGGTACGGGCAATTTTCTTTACGTGGTTTTCTTCTTTAATGCACCACACGGCAAGACAGTACGGCACATGTACACTTTTTTCTTTACGCCGCTCTTACCCAACGCGCGTCACATTTTCCTGTCCCCCGTCAACAAGGACAGGTAGGAACTAATGTTGATGACAAATAAAATCACAGTAGCTGAAATGTCACGTTTCCCAAACATAAAATAAGAAAATAAAAAGGAATACTAACTAAGGTCACACTACTACAATTTAAAAAAGTGAATAAGAATGATCTAGACCAGAGGTCTGCCACCGGTAACACCCACGTTTTCAATGAAAAAAACAAACACTGGGAGCCGCGGAGGGCGGCAATATTATATTATTTGAGAACATTCAACATTTCCTTTTTAATCCAAAGAAGACATAAAAGTCAGGGCTCAGAGATCTAACCGATGATAAAACATTTCCAAGGCATCGACAAGGACAGCTAACTCGCTTTTCCCTGCTTCAAACAGCTGCTGTAACTGAGAGCAACCCGTGCGGCATCACTGATCAATCTGGAAACGTATTCATTGGTTCGGACGTTGTTCTGCCCGCTTTCATGTAGACACAAAACTCGTCAAAGCAAAAGAGCTTAGTGCAGCATTTACAAATCACATGTGAACGTTTTAAGTTTTTTTGTAAATAAAAATAATGTTTGCCCTGTTCAAACCTGGGGAATAAAAACGATTCTGATTCTGAAAGCGGCTCTAACACTAACAACCCAACGCAGCGAGGCTGTAGCAGCAGAGAAACGCAGATC
Organism: Betta splendens; assembly: GCF_900634795.4. Taxonomy (NCBI): domain Eukaryota; kingdom Metazoa; phylum Chordata; class Actinopteri; order Anabantiformes; family Osphronemidae; genus Betta; species Betta splendens. The sequence continues at coordinate 17,815,643 of NC_040899.1, read as the reverse complement.
TTTGTCCTGCATGTTGATGTGTGTTTCCCCTCCCCCCAGTGTCCCTGCTCTGGGACGTGGATGGCCACGCCCACTTTCATTCACCAGACGGACATGAAAGAGGAAATAACGAAATAAACAGCTGGTTAACTTCGTAGGAACATGGCTGTAGCTCTGCAATGACTTTATGTGGTTGGATTTACAGCTGATTTTTCGTTTTGAGAAAAAAGCAGAGAACGAAAAACTAATTCTATAATGACCTATAGTTTGCTCTGATTCTGAATGAAACTGAAAGAGCCCGAATGACAGATGATGTGTCCAGGTAGAGCTTAACCGGAAATGTATGCATGTGATAATGCAGGCAACAAGAGAATCGGGGAAGTGGCGTCACCGTCTGAAGCAGACAGTGATGTGACGTTCCAACGATGGTGCTGAGGAGCCACTTATTCATAGGCAGATGACCTGGATCAAGTTGTCAATACGCGCTAGTGTTTGTTGTCAGTTGCTGATGTCGCTGCTGTCTTTATACAGTATGTCCTCGTGTTTAAGTGTCGGGTCCGTGTATGTTTTAACGGTTTGATTTCCCCCTCCAGAATAAAAGCTGGGAAGACGAGAAAACAAGTCGTTTTAGAACGTTTTTAAACCCGGAGGACCTGTTAATGTGTCTGAACAGGCTCCCAGTAAGTCCAGTAACTTCGTATTGTAACGAGAAACCCCCACCATCTCGTTTAAAAAGGACAAACGGCATTTATTCAAAGCAGCGTGTTAAAAACGAATAAACGAGCTGAAAACGGTGTTTTCAAAACCAGACACATTAATGGATTTAAAGTTGTTTCCTGTTTTCTCGTTTTGGGGAAAAACGAATCGACTGTGGCATTGGAGCATTTTGCCAGAATGAGCTTTGCAAAGAAAGGACACTTTCCCACTGTCCCCTCAAACTCCACGTTTGGGGAATGATTTCTAGGGACTAGGACAGTGGGACGCACAGTGGCGCCATATATTAGAAAGTATTTTGAAACACGGCATCGGTTTTTCCAGGACAATGACCCCAAACATGTCGCTGCAGGAGCCTGTCTGGAGGCTGAAGGAATCAGCTGGGTGCGCACACCGACGGAGTCCCCTGATCTGATCTCCTACTAATTAAACAACATCTTGCGTCTAAAACCAATGGTCTTTTTCTTATACTCCTGATATTAAAAACCTTTCACTTCACTGCTTTAAACGCAGTTCCTATGGACGTTCACATAAAATCTGTAAGAGGATTTTATTTAATATAAATAAATACATTGTATTGAATCTTTCTCTATGGCGCGACAGAACGTCAGGACTCAGCAAATCAACAACGCATTAATGCAGCAGCTTGTTTGTTTTACATATGCTTATTACGCACGATAAACGTTTTTCACTGAATGAAAACGAAAATAACTCCTGCTCTGCAGCATAAACCACTTTGACCACTTTTAAGGTGGTCAAGTTAAACAGTTAAAACAGTAAGACATAGTCAATGTGTCCTTTAAACGGAAGCTGCATTATTATACTTTACCGTAATGACATTTACCACAATATCTGAAGGAAAACAATGTTTTATTACACAGGCAACACAGTGGATTTGGAACTCGCTTCGCGTGAGTTACGGCATCTGATGTTGATTCAGTTCCAAAAGCAAACTTTAAACCCCATCCCCTACTACGTATTGGCACAGAGACATTAACATATTGTCTCCACTCGGTCAATAGGTGTAAAATACTTTAGTTCCGAGACAAAGAAAAGCTCCATGGGAGATCGAGCGCGTGATCAGCTGCAGCTACAGAGGCAGCCGGTAAAAGTGTCTACCCCCACCGTGTTTGGGATTCAAAACTGCCGCGTCAGTGCCAGGTTTGTACTGCGGGAAAAGTGTGTTACGTCCGTTTGGCCTGTAGGTGGCGATTGACTCCCACTTTTGGTCCTAAAACACCGTAGTTGCTTACGTCATATAATCTCTTGTAGAACAACCAATGATCAGGTCTTTGGTGGCCTAGTGGTTAACATGTATGGCAATAGAATTTCTTGTCCGGGGTTCGAGTCTGAGTGGAAGCAGTTTTTTAATTTTAATTATTGGAAAAACAGCGTCTCATCATCATCATGTGATCACGAGATGACAACGTTGTATTACTTAGTGCATGAATCGCCAAGACCATGAACCGCTGGTCGCGTTATAGTATGAAGTTATGAACGTAAGTAAATTATGGCAAATTATGGCAGTTTAAAACCGAAAATAAGAAGCTGAACGGTGCACCGTCCCGCGTGCAGCGTTCGATTTGTGTCAGACAAGCTACTGTAACCCTGATTTCTCGCTGTTGGTACGGGCTACAATTTTCTTTACGTGGTATGCTTCTTTAATGCACCACACGGCAAGACAGTACGGCACATATACACTTTTTTCTTTACGCCGCTCTTATCCAACGCGCGTCACATTTTCCTGTCCCCCGTCAACAAGGACAGGTAGGAACTAATGTTAATGACAAATAAAATCACAGTAGCTGAAATGTCACGTTTCCCAAACATAAAATAAAAAAATAAAAAGGAATACTAACTAAGGTTACACTACTACAATTTAAAAAAGTGAATAAGGATGATCTAGACCAGAGGTCTGCCACCGGCAACACCCACGTTTTCAATGAAAAAAACAAACACTGGGAGCCGCGGAGGGCGGCAATATTATATTATTTGAGAACATTCAACATTTGTTTTTAAATCCAAAGAAGACATAAAAGTCAGGGCTCAGAGATCTAACAGATGACAAAACATTGTCAAGGCATCGACAAGGACAGCTAACTCGCTTTTCCCTGCTTCAAACAGCTGCTGTAACTGAGAGCAACCCGTGCGGCATCACCGGTCAATCTGTAAACGTATTAAATTTTTTTTTGTAAATAAAAATAATGTTTGCCCTGTTCAAACCTGCATGGGGAATTCTGAAAGCGGCTGAGCAACTTCGTAGGAACACATTTCATATGGTACAGGTGAAAGGGAGACTAACAACACAACGCAGCCGAGGCTGTAGCAGCAGAGAAACGCAGATCTTTGTCCTGCGTGTTGATGAGCGTTTCCCATCCCCCAGTGTCACCGCTCTGGGACGTGGATGGCCACGCCCACTTTCATTCAACAGACGGACATGAAAGAGGGAATAACGAAATAAACAGCTGGTTAACTTTGTGGGAACATGGCTGTAGCTCTGCAGTGTCTTTATGTGGTACAGGTGAAAGAAGTAATAATGAAATAAACAGCTGGTTAACTTCGTAGGAACACCTTGTAGTAGGAACTGGTATATTTAGAAAACCCAGTAGTCCTAGTGTTAAGGTGTGTGAACTGGGGAGGAGACGGCAGCAGCGACTGAAGAGCGACTGAATAGAGTTGATGTCTTCCCCGCTGACAGGCGCATTCATTTGATAATGCACGTATCTTGGCTGACAGTTCAGTCAAAAACCATACTGAATCTTCATTAAACCGTCCCTGAATAACAAATATGAACTGCAGTTTCTTCCTTGATTATCCATGATTATTATGAAAGAAGCGCAAATCTTCGCCAGTCCAAATTGTGCAATTAATACTGTGTTTACAATAAAGGTAATAAATAATAATATTAGTATTTTCATTTTAAAAAGCACTGCATATTTTAAACGAATGTCGAAGTGCTACAAATAACTTAGACCAGAAAGCTACGATAAATACATACGTTTATTTTTGCAGAGTAAACGTATGTAGAACAAATTACTTGCTGCATTAATGAGTCTTAGACCTGCAGCTGATCACGCCGCCTGATGCTGCCCTGTCTCCCACAGAGCTTTGTCCCGGAGCTGAAGTATTTCTCACCTGCTGATGGAGTGGTAGCAACACATTAGCATGTCTATGCGCCTCTACGGGGGAGGGGGGAGGGGTGTGTAGATTTCCTTTGCGACTGTGAGCAAACATGAGACAAGCAAAAGCTTGGTCGAACTCAGATCCAAGTCATCTGAGTACGAAACACATCACATTTCATTCGATCTCGTGTTTCATTCGAGCGGCAGTCGGGAGCTCTCTGCTACGACTGCTGCCCCGCGACCCATCCACGGATGAGCTTCGATTAAAAATTAAAAGCAGAGGTTTTTTGTTTTTCGTTTTTCTCTAAACGAAAAAAACAGCTTAAAATTCAAGTCCGTGTGTTTTTGTTAAAAAATATTTTTGTTCAGTTTATTGGTTTGTAATGCGGTGCTTTTATTCAGGATAGATAGACGGGTGGGAAATCAAAGTTTTGAAACGTACACGGGCGAATAAGTCACATCAGCCACTCATTCAGTTACAATGACACGCACAGTCAAAACAAATTCTCGCTACATTTCCCCGTTCCTCTCGTAGCCTGCATTTGCACATCCATACATTTGTGTATTGGTCACTCTCTGTCTGGACGCATGACTCCGAAACACGTCACGTGTTTGTGTAAGAGATTGATGTCTCCACCAAATTATAAGCAGAGGTAACGAGAGAAGGACTTTTTGTGTTTTCCGTTTGTCTCTAAACAATAAAAACATATTACCTCCAATTCTGTGTCTTTTTGTAAAAAACAAATATTTTTGCCTGTTTTTAATTGGTTTGTAAGGCGGTGCTTTGATTAAAATCCGTTTGCCGCTCATCGAAAGAGAAACGAAAACGCCGGTAAAAGTGGCTGGATGGACGGATGGGAAATGAAAATGTTGAAACGTACACGGGTCGAATAAGTGATCTCAGCCTCAGTTACAATGACACGCACAGTCAAAACAAGTCAAACTGCAGTTCTGCAGACACAGAGTAAACGCGTAGGAACAAACATGTTGCTTTAATGCGTCGCTGTAGATCTGCTGATTTCTGGCGTCCTGTCAAAATTACGATCGACAACTGCTGTAAAACAAATTCCTATGATTATTACGGTTATTTACGTAAAATCTACGACAATTGGAAAACCTTAATTAACAAGTTGTGGAAGTTTAAAACCTAAATAAGCGGCTGTAGTCGCAGATGGACTGCGCTCTACGTCTTTACTTGGCCATGCGCATTCAAATTATATTAATTAAACCGCGACGCATAATCATGGTATTATGTGAAGCCAATATGTTGTATCAGATGTTAGAGCGGTGGGTGTGTACATATTTTTAAGAGACGCCTTCTATTTAAAGACACGAAAATGCTGAGGAGAATGAAAACAAGAACATGTTGCTGTTGTGGCGCTGCCTGTTTTAAACCACACAGAACAATTAACTTTGCACAAATGTGCAATAAAAAATATAAACAGAAAACGCTTGAAAGCGTTTCCGTTTTATATTCCGTTTATTTCGTTATTATTCCTTTCACCTTTACCACATAAAGTCATTGCAGAGCTAGAGCCATGTTCCTACAAAGTAAGTTAACCAGCTGTTTATCTGGTGGGCGGCACGGTGGTGCGGTGGGTAGCACTGTCGCCTCACAGCAAGAAGGTTCTGGGTTCGATTCCCGGAGGCGGCCCTGGTGCCTTTCTGTGTGGAGTTTGCACGTTCTCTCCGGCTTCCTCCCACCTCCTCCAAAGACGTGCATTAGGTTGATTGGACTCTCTCCATTGCCTATAGGTGTGAGTGTGTGTGTGTGTGAATGGTTATGTGTTGCCCTGCGATGGACTGGCGACCTGTCTAGGGTGTACCCTGCCTCTCGCCCGTAGCCATTTATTGGCCATTTATACAGCTGGGATAGGCTCCAGCACCCCCGTGATTAAGAAAATGGATTGATGGATATCTGGTGAATGAAAAAATTAAAACGTTCACATGTGATTTGCCCAATTTGATGTAGACAAGCGTTTTACTTTACATTCCGTTTATTTCGTTATTCCCACTTACATATCTGTCTGATAATAATAAAAGTGGGCGGGGCTATCTGTCCCGTAGCAAAGGTAAGCGCTGACTGTGGGGGCTGGGCGCATCAACATACAGGACAAAGACCTGTGTTCCTCTGCTACAGCCTCCTCTTTCAGTCTGTTGTAATTGCAAATGCTGCACTGAGCTCTCTTTTACTTTGATGAGTTTTGTGTCTACATGAAAGCGGGCAGAACAACGTCCATGCGTGTGTCACGCTGAAAGCGGCTGGTGAACCTCTTGGGAACATGGCTGTAGCTCTGCAATGACTTTATGTGGTACAGGTGAAAGGGAAAATAACGAAAGAAACGGAATATAAAACGGAAACACTTTCAAGCGTTTTCTGTTTATATTTTTATTGCACATTTATTAAAACTGTACTGTCGTTTTTTCGTAATATAAATAACGAAATAAACAGCTGGTTAACTTTGTAGGAACATGGCTGTATCTTTGCAATGACTTTATGTGGTACAGGTGAGAGGAGTAATAACGAAATAAACGGAATATAAAACGGAAACGCTTTCAAGCGTTTTCTGTTCACCCAAACTGGATGGGTGTACTGTCATCTTTTCAGTAATTTTTAGCATTTGCATGTTGTTGTATATGAATAACGAAATTAACAAAATCTATGTTTGAAAAAACTGTGCAGAGTTCCGTGTTTACATGAAAGCGGGCAGAACAACGTCCGTCTATGACTCACTGAACCTCTTGGGAACATGGCTGTAGCTCTGCTAAATAATACAGACAGCCAGCCCTATTAATCATTTGCTATTTTCTTGTATGCCAAAATATAAAAATGTTCAGTAATTACAACTTCTGCTTCCACCGGGATTCGAACCCGGGGTAAAAAATTGACACATCAAGGCTGTTAACAATAAACAAACCATTACACCACGGAGGTGTTGACCCAGGGCCCTACATGGGCCTATATAACATAAGTATAGGACAGCGTCATAAAGGCCAGTGTGGGGGCTGATCGCCACCTATAGGCCAAATAGACGTAACACAGCTTCAACGCGCTAAAAACCCGGTGATACCGCGCTGAAAATGCAAACAGATTGCCGTAAAGGCTGACACTTTTAAGTCCTACGACTGTAGGAAACAAACCATCTGTGTGGATTTAATTTATTTTTACTTTTTTTTACTTACGTTGTGTGCTCAATGCAACAGTACACACAAGAGATAGCGAGGTGTAAATTACATGTGTTGTTGAAAAAAGTGAGCCAGGTGTTGGTGAAGGCTCAGGTTTATTAGGATTTTATAATTGTCTGTAAAGCGGCATGGTCCTGACAGGATAGAGTTTCTTGGACTTTTTTGGCATGTTCATTTAATATGAAATGGTCTGCAGCAAAATAGAAAACAGTTAACTGATCAAAAACTGAAAACTGAAATTCCTTTTGAAAGCCACTAACCGCAGGGAGGGGCTGTCCAGCTTGTTATCAGTGGACAGTTTAAAAGCCATCATCTCTAATGCTGCGGGGGGTGCTTTCACATCTTGAAAGTCACAATCAATGCTGATAGGTACATAAAACTTTTAGAGCAGTGGTTCTTAACCTTGTTGAAGGTACTGAACCCTACCAGTTTCATATGCACATTCACAGGACCCTTCTTTATTGAAAATTAAAATTCAATTTTTTTAAATTCAAGACATAGATATATGTTTTACTGGTTCACAAAATGAATCGTGCATTCACGTCAATGTTCAAAGAACAAAACCAATATAATGCATGAACAAATTACGTACCTGTTTTTTAACAAAGACATAACCTTTTGTATTACTACCACACTGAAATGGTTTTAATTTCTTACCTTATGTATTCTAATAGTGAACTTATAAATAAATTTCCATAGGCTACACCGCTACAATAATATTGAATATTTTATATTATATTATTTATGTAATGGCCAACACCCCTTGAACACCGCAGCAGCGGCAAAAGGATTCGGCCTCATTCAACAGGTAGACAGTCCCTGAAACATAGCGTCCAACTCACAGACAAGCCCATAAAGCTGCTTGGTTTGCTCACCAGCCTCCGCACCCCCGGAATATTTTCCTTTGCTTACGTTTGCTTATTTTCACTCTTGTCGCGATGCTGGATGAAAGGTGCAACTGGGAAAACAAGAGAGCAACATGAGCAGATCATCGAACCAATCAGCAGCGTTGCTGATCTGACTGACAAAAGGGGGGAGCCTATCAGCTATGCGTGAAACAGTTTCTGGTTATGTGCGTGTCAATGAAAACGAAATCAAAACATGATCAACATATGTAGTGGGATCATCTACAGTCAATAATCGCCAAGCGGGGCGTGCCATCACAAATCATGAGTTGGGTGTGTGTCTTGTGCCTTGACCTCCACTGAACCCCTGAGACAGACTCACCAAACCCCCTAGGGTTGGATCGAAACCAGGTTAAGAAACACTTTTTCACAATACACTTACAGGACAACATGAAAGGGGATGCTACACAGTTTTCTCACCAGGACCCAAACTGCTTTAGTGCATATAATTGATCCATTCACATACTCAATCAGTAGTAAGCATTGGCTTGTTCTATGTGCTGCTACTGTCAAATTCAAAAATACTATGCATACTTATATAACTCCTGATTCTCAGTCCCACCATGAAAGGTTGTGCTTTGTTCCAACTCTGACATCTGTCATTGCAGTTGATCTCTGTGATCCTGTGTGAGTTCCAGTAGAAGATTCAATGCTAAGATTTGCCTCCTAAAACATTTGCTTGCAAGATATAGACTTCTTATTCTCACAACATGGATTTAAACATGTACTGTAATAGTTGAAATAAAAAATTGAGCTACTATATATAAGTGCTTTAGTTACTTTACTGAAACTATTAGTACAACAGTCCACCTCACTAACTAAGGGTAACAACAACGTGTGAGTGAATCATCACCTTCAGACCAAGCTACAAAAGCCTTGATGTTGTTAAGTCATGGTTTTATGTAAAAAAAACAAAAGACTGAGCATCACTCAGAAGCTGGTGTCAGGTGTCGAAGGACGACCTGTGAGCTGTGAGCTTGGTAACCACAGCGTCATATGCTGTATTTTTGTGATTTTTGTGATATGATTGTATTTTTGTGTTTTAACATGAAAGACTGTTTTTTTTTATTGTTTTTTTTTTGGCCAAGCGTTTCTGCTCCTTCCTGTGTGAAGAATAATCCTTGCAGTCCAGAATTCAAAGAACATGTTTGTGCCATGAGAAGCATGAGCTGTATGTTTTTTATTTGAAGAAATCAAGCTGAATTACTCATAAATGTCTGAAGAATTTAAGTAAAAACGCTTACAGTAGAAGATGGTATTTTAATGACAAATGTATTTTTTTTGTCTGCAGAAAAGTAGTTCTGTCATTGAAAAATAAAATTGCATACAAAAAATACTATTTAAAGCTGAATAAAACAAACTATGATAATGTGAGTTCTCATTTGAATATAAATTATTAATAATAAATATGTTTGCTTTCACAGTTTCAAATAATTTTTTTTCACTCTGACATTGTTCCATTTTTTTCTTTTTTTACTGTAAGGGGGTGAGAGTAACATAAATGGACAGTAAGGACCTACTGTATGAAAATCATTGAAAATGGTCATGTTGCCTCCAATTTACGTGTTCCCCTGTCTTTCATGTATTATGAAAAGTTTATAACATGTTGCCCCGTATTTATTATTGTTGTTTCTTTGTTTATTTTTAAAACAAGGGTTGCTGAATCTTTATTTTCTGAATTAGCAGGCTAAAGCAGGACCAAATAAACACTAACTATTAAGTCGATATGGAGCCAGTAGATGGTGGATGAATCTCAGGGACATTGTTTTATCTGATTAAAACATCTGCTCCGTGGTGCTCCATTTCAAGCCTTGCTCAAACACAATGCTGACAGGCATGAGGTCTACTGCGTTTGTTCAGTCTCTGTGTAAATCTCTGCAGAGTCTTAAGACTGCATAGCTCTTAAGGGGGTCCTGTCTGGACCATTCAAACAGCAATAGCAGGGGTATAAATCTCTCTATATAGACTTTGACTTTGATAGTGAGACCTGACTGGGCTTATTTACCTAACTGTTTTTTCAGGGACCTTGCTGACATTTCCCTCCTTAGGCAAACACAGGCGGTGTTTTCATGGCACGGATTGGTGTGACCTGCGGACTTTGGACCATCTATTTTCTTCATTAAAATGGCCTCCTCCCAGAGAAGTTGAAAGGGAGGCTTAACAATACTAGCCTTCCAGATGGATGGGACCTTTATACCTCTCAGCAGAATGCTGTTTGCTTTCCAAATTAATCAACTAGTCTCTTTGGTTTAGTGCTGATACACATCCTACACATCAGGGTGTAAAGTATGTCAAAGTGCACAGGACAGGGTTTTTGTCCCTGTCAGACTTTTGAAAGAATGTGGAGCCATGGCCAGCAAGCTGTGTGAAGAGGGAGAAACACAGATCCTGTACTGATACATGAATGTACTTATATGATGCATATTTAGTAATTTTTATAATACTAAATGTGTTTTTCAAGGTGGGTTTGAGCCGGATAGACATCCAAAATAAATACAAAACCCAATAAATTCTAATTGAGTTTTTTGAGTCTTGTTTTCTGTAGTAAAACATAAACATATTACAAAATATAAATGAAAAACATCATATATGTCTATCAGAAAATTGTTTCTTGGTAGCGGATTTGTTTGAACAATTTGTTCCCTTTTCAGTCTATTAGAATCATATTTTAAATATGTCTTGGTCTATCTTACTTACTGTACACTACAGTGTAAAATTTTCAACAACAATGAACTTGATATCGACTATAAAAGAAGTATTTGTTTATTGTGTGTTTGAAATTACATCTGCAAAGTACATGTAGAAACCATAATTGTTTCATGTTACTGTTGTACAGCCGAGGAGCAGCACTTACTGTACATAAACATGTATCTGACACAATGTATGAAAAATCTATTCTTCTTGATTTGAACCCTAGTGTCCTGTGGTCCCACCAACCTCAGTGGTAGACAAAGTTTGTATTAGCAAGACCCTGTTGTCAAAAAAATCTTTAAAAACATACATCTATTATGTTTTTTCTGTGCACAAGAACTGCTATCGTTTCTTTCCTCTTGCCTACTGAGAAAGCTCTTTCTATTGTTCCTTTCTGAAGAGACTCCCCCAGCCTATATACACATTGTTCCTTCCCTGCCCATATGCCTAATTACATGCCTTTGATACAGTATGAACAGAGAGAGGAGCACAGTTGCTGTGGATCCTTAAATGCAGCCTCCAGTGGCCCTTAAATTGATCAGTATTTTTGTGTGCTTCCTTGACCAATGCACACTAGATCAGCATGGGCTCTCATAAAAGACAGCAGACCAACTGAAAAAGGGGCCCTTTTGTTTAATCTTCAGCTGCCAAGGCTGCCCAGCACCTGACGCTTACAGCTGGCAACGCTTAGGTTATATTTCACCCGCTACAAGTGATGTAAACTTGATGTTTACATGTTGATGTGGGATGAGGCTTTGTAAGGTACCTGATTTACAAGTTGAATTGCCAGAATCATTTGTTGCCTGTAGGTAGTGAGTGACAAGCACTGTATTTATTTTTTAGCAGAGAGTGTTTGGCTTTGCTGCAGCTTTCAGCTGGGCAAACTGGGCTGGAACAGGCAGGTGGCCAGGCAGGGGGGAGATTGAGGACTTCTTTGGATGAGCCAGCAGGCCATAGTGCCAGACAGTGATTGGACTGTGGCTGTTGTAGCATCTCTCAGGGGAAAGGTGCCAAGTGCTTGTGTGTTGTAACAGACTCTTTACTCTTGAGACATACCACCCTGTTCTCAGAATAGTCCTGCAGCACGTTATGCAGGTATGAACACTGCTGAACAGCCTACGGTAAGCATGGACATGTAAAGAAACAGCCCAAACCCCAAAGGGTTGACAGAGGGTATGTCATTTGGGAAACACACATGGTTCAGGTGCCCTTTTAACATCATTTGGTCCCCTCCATGCTGTTATTTATAAAACACCATCTTAGGTTATTGCTTACTCTCCATTATGTCAGTCGTGAAGGTAGTAAAGTCCCTCCTCCGTGCTGGTTTGCGTATGAAGATAAGAGTTTGACCTTTTGGTAACAGCTTCCAAGCCTAACCACTATAGAGTTATTTCTCTGTAGTAAACTGTCCGTAATGATTTCTAAAATAAACGGAGTTTCTGATGTGCCTTACATCAAGCAAAGCTGTTGGATTATAGACAGCATGTTAATGTATTATAGTCGGCACAGATTCTGTTACAGAAGCAAAAGGGAGACTTTAAGAGGTTGGATTACATAAAAATGTGGTCAGCTATTACTGCAGCAGCCAAATTAAACCATTAAATTAATAAATCTTATTTTTATGAGAGCTGTAGCTGGCACAGCTGGGCTATTTGGCAAGAGGGCTCATGTGTGTGCTCCTTGTGTTTCATGTATCTTACAGTATAAAATTGTGTGTATGGCAAACACGTTTAGATAGACAGTCTCACTGCAGCCTAACAATGAACAGAAGTCGTGTCGTCGTAGCTTCTGTGCTGTTTATGTAAGATTACCCTAAAAGTCGATAAACCCTGTTTAAAACTTGTGGACTCACTGATATTTTGCTCTGTGGGGCTCATCATGGCAACTCCTGAATCCATGCTCTCCATAACTAGGCCTTGAATTACTGTAGCCTGGTTTCCCTTACCCTGCTGTAACTTTAAATATGCTACTGACCAGACAGTGCACATTTAATTCTTCTGCTATCCACCTCTTCCCTCATCTCTTTTTTTCATTGATGAATCTACTTACTTTGAAGTTTAACTATGCTACTGACCAAATAAGAATAAGAAAACCTTTAATAGTCCCGCAGTGGGGAAATTACGTCTCACAACAGCAGTACAGATGAGCGAGAATACAGGTACAGAACAGTATGTGTTGGCACAGTACAAAGCAGTAAAGTACAGTTAGAGTGAGTATGAGGTCATTGCAGGGTTATTGCACAGTAATGGGTATAAGATTTGTACCGGTAACAATATACATGATTGTTCACAGATTTACACAATATTGTGCAGAGCAGGTTGCTATATAAATCACTGATGCAGTGGGTGAGTGACTGTAGTGGGACGTGGTCAACAGTTCTGAAAATAAGTATATATAAATATAAGTATACAAAATAAGTATACCAAACACAAAACATACAAATATTATCGGGAATTCTTAGAAGGAAATGTACAGAATACCCAAGATAATTGCCAGAAAAAAAGGGCTTGCTGAAATAAAACTCTATAAAAAAAAAACAAAAAAATTCCCTTCTCACCCTATGCGGGTGGTCTCATCCGTTTTCCAAGCTCGGGTCCTCTACCAAAGGCCAGAACGCTTGAGGGTTCTGCGCAGTATCCTTGCTGTTCCTAGGACTGCACTTTTCTGGACTGATATGTCGGATGTTATTCCAGGGATCTGTTGTAGTCACTCCTCCAGTTTGGGGGTCACTGCCCCCAGTCCTCCGATCACCACAGGCACCACTGTGGCCTTCACCTTCCAAGCCTTCTCCAGTTCTTCTCTGAGCCCTTGGTATTTCTCTAGTTTCTCATGTTCCTTTTTCCTAATTTTTACTATTAAGTATTTGTTGTTGCTCAAACGTGGGGAGTATGAAGGGCAACAACTTGATGATGGCTTAGTTATTTTCTGTTCACTGCAAAGTTATAATTGTTCTGTGTGGTTTATAACAGGCAGCGCCACAGCAGCAACACGTTCTTGTTTTCATTCTCCTCAGCTTTTTCATGTCTTTAAAAAGAAGGTGTCTCTTAAGAATATGTACACACCCACCGTTCTAACATCTTATACAACATTTTGGCTTCATACAACTCCGTGATTATGGTTCGCGGTTTAATTAATATAATTTGAATGCGCATGGCCAAGTAAAGACGTAGAGCACAGTCCATCTGCGACTACAGCCGCTTATTTAGGTTTTAAACTTCCACAACTTGTTAATGAATGTTTTCCAATGGTTGTAGATTTTACGTAAATAACCGTAATAATCATAGGAATTTGTTTTACAGCAGTTGTCGATCGTAACTTTGACAGGACGCCAGAATTTAACAGATCTACGCGTTTACTCAGTGTCTGCAGAACTGCAGTTTGACTTGCTTTGACTGTGCGTGTCAATGTAACTGAGTGGCTGAGATCAATCATAATCAGCCCGTGTACGTTTCAACATTATTATTATACATTATACATTATTGCGATAATGCGGAAAACGGATTTTACTCAAAGCACCACCTTACAAATCAATAAACCAGGCAAATTTTTTTTTTTTTTTTAACAAAAGACACGGACCTTGAGCTTTTGTTTAGAGACAAACAGAAAACAAAAAAGTCGTTCTCTCGTTACCTCTGCTTATAATTTGGTGAAGACATCAAACTCTTACACAAACACGTGACGTGTGATGGAGTCATGTGTCCAGACAGAGAGTGACCAATACACAAATGTGCAAATGCAGGCTACGAGAGAAACGGGGGAGTGGCGCACTAGATGTAGCGAGAATTTGTTTTGACTGTGCTTGTCATTGTAACTGAATGAGTGGCTGATGTGACTTATTCGGCCCGTGTATGTTTCAACACTTTGATTTCCCATCCATCCATCCATCCACCTTCACCAGCTTTCTTGTTTCTCTTGCTATGGGCGGCAAACAGATTTGAATAAAAGCACCGCCTTACAAACCAATAAACCGAGCAAAAATAGTTTTAACATAAACACATGGAATTGGATTTAAAACTGTTTTTTCGTTTAAAGAAAAACAAAAAACCTCTGCTTTTAATTTTTAATCGAAGCTCATCCGTGGAGTAGCATCCGAAGTGTAGCACTTCGACATTCGTTTAAAATATGCAGTGCATTTTAAAATGAAAATACTAATACTTAACATTAGTTCCTAGTTCCTACTCCTTCGAGTGCTTCAGGTATGGGCATCTGGCTGTACCTCCTGGGCATCGGTCTTTTCATTGCACCTCTCTGGGCCTCTGTCATTTGGCTCACTTCCCTCCGAGCTGCCTTGATTTTTGCCTCCAACCTTCGTTTCCATGGTGGGTATTGTTTCTCATGGCTCCCATGGTTGCTCTTATGGCCAAGCACCTCTAGGATCACTGATGCTGAAGCGTATATCAGCTCATTGGTTTCTGTGATTGTTGTGGTAGGGATCGCTCTCAGTGCTGCATTCACATCTTCCATGAGACTTTCTGATGGTACTTCACTTAGCCTCTGTGCTTATTGGGCTTCATGCCCAATTTCCGGTTGCCTCTGACCTGGCGTCCTGACTCCCCCTTGCTGTAGCATTTGTGTTGTATCTCGTCAATCTCAAGTTGTGATAGTAGTTTGTGGATGTTGCAACACTGAGCTACTAGTTGCTTCGCCGTCAGCCTTGAATGTGGGTTTCTCCGTTCCCATTCACCACACATTCTTTGCATGTAACCCCTCTGACTAGGGTTACTTGAGTAGTAGCATTCCAACAGTGCATACACATATACAGTGCTGTATATTACTTTGTAAACCTAGCTGCAAACTAAACTGAGAGACCATCATGTATACAGAAAGTGAATTATCTATTTGTGATGTGAATAATGGGTGTAAACAAATGAGTCAATGAATGGGTATGAGAAAATAATATTGCACAATTACAGGAATAATTTTTCGCTTGGCTTTGATATTTATGGATACAGCTTTCTCCTCAGCAGCAGCCTGCCTCATCTCCAGAGCTATTTTTGGTTCTCAGGTACGTGGACATGTACAGTACAGTAGAGTGAGTTCATGAGAAAACAGACAATAGAGACAGAAGAAAAAATATGAACAGATTGAGAATGAGGTAACAGGCAAATATGCACATTGTGGAACATATTAAATAGCCACATGTACAAGATACCCCCCCCCCACACACACATACATATAAACACCCACAATGTGTTCAAGGGGCTACTTCCAATTAGGTTTATTAGACAGACCACAGATGGACGATCTGTGTGCTGTCCAAATGAATCCACTGTCAGTGTCACTTAGATCTAAGGCAGATTGTACGCAAGCAAAGACAGTATTTGCATGTGATGCCTCACTCGATAGATACTAATCTAACCAATTAGTCACCTATTTCATTTTATGATTAAAAATCTTTATTTCTGATATAATATGTATAAAAAAGTTGAATTGTTACAATTCATGACAGAATAAAGAACAGTAGTAGTAAATTTCACTAAAAATCTGATGAATACATTTCCAGCTAAATATTGTTTTTTTTTGTTCAAGGCAGGAACCTCATTGAACCCACACCACTCCAATGAGCATATTCATTCTATTCAATTCCAATTCGTGTTTCGCCTCTTAATACTACTCAACCTTCTTGTTGACCTGTCTGCCATGCTTTTGTTACCATACCCACATCATGAGATCCCCAGATTCCTTGGCTGTTGTGAAAACTCTGAATTGATCTCTGGCCATAATTCTAAATTTCTTTCAACCTAAACTCACTGACAGATCTGTTCGGGACTGTGTTTTGTAGGATTGGATTTACTTTTGTGATCCTGACTTTGGTCCAGATGTTCATCTGGGATACGTGCATCTACATTGCATGTATGTGTCTCATTCCCCCCACTGCCCTTGTGTCCACGTGAAGGACACTGACTCTGAGCAAAGCCATCTCATCTCTCATCTCACCATATACTCCACCTACTAGCCCAGTTTTCACCTTAGTCATCTACTTCCCCACTAGCAATCTCCTCTAGCAATTTATTGCAAAAAAAGCTTTAAACAGTTTGGTATTTTGCTAAGACATTATAATAATATTCATAAAAGAACTAAGTTCCATTGTTTAATGATCACTTTACACTGGACATCATTGTCCTTGTGGAAAGTCCTGCATAAGGTAATGCATACCTCAGCTACATCCCTTTTAAACAGTGGTAGGATCAGAGAAGAGGTTTAGTACAGGTTCAGCACAGGCAGGTACTGTACTGTATGGCTGGAGCATGATGGCAAATCTGTCAACAATACTGTTTTGTTAAAGACAAATCCAGAAGGAATAATTGCTGCAGAGCGAGGATTTATTAGGAATGACTTTGCTGCAAAGCTTTCTTGAGAAGCCTGGGAAAGCAGCAAATGGACAGGTTTTCATCCTACATAAGTTTTTTATAATCACAGGCATGTTCATGCATGTTGTGGTTCTGGCACCTTAGTTCATTTCCTGAGGTGGGGAGGCAGAGTTTACATGTTCTTATTGGGGATGCAGTCAGTCACAAATCACAGGAATAAAGCAATATGGTCTCCTCATATATCACCATTCTGGACCGTCGTATGCTAAACTAGGTTAAAAAACATCAACATCCTCAGATAAAGCTACCTGCGACCCAGGAGACCCATACACATTCATACGAAAAGTATGGTTGAAGTCAACTGCTGGACATGGTTTCAAGGAACCGTTCCCACACAATTTTAAATTGCTTCTACAAACATTCTCTATTATGGAATGATCTGTATTGCAATATACAAAGGACATGACTATATGTCTGTATTTGCAAATACAATTTATCTCACACAAAGCCATATTCCTCTACAGTTGGTCAATTGTCTTTTCATTTTAGATCTGTAGCACTTTCCATCTCACTCTTTCTCTTCTCGTCCTTTCTTCATCTCACTGTGGAGAAGATCAAAAGAAATACAGGCACTGACTGTGAACTTTAGTAAACATGCAGATAATACTACTTGCATGTGTTCTTAGTGTGTCTGTTATTTCTGTACCACTGACTGTAAAACCAGAGGTGAAACAATCAGGACATACAGTAATAAAATTATTTTGTGCAGAACAATGATGCAACTAGTGATTCACAAGGACAGTTGGTGTTATGTTTTTAAATATGGGTTGTGTACAATTTATATGGTAGTGGCAGTGATATCTGGCCATTCATGTTTAGTTCAAAGGCTCAAATGCAGCTTCACCTAAGAAGAACCTTTCTATTACCATAATAGTAATACTGTTACATTGTTAATAAAAACTAGTATACAGAGTTTACTTTACATGAGTAATTTATAAAAAACACATGAATTAACACAGCTACTACAACTACTGTTGAAATGTATTTGAATTATCATGAGCTGGTTATTAAGTTTCCTTTGAAGTAAGACCACCCAGTTTTGTCAGCCTTTAATTGCAATCACTTAAGATTTGTCCTTATCACCTTAAGATTTTTTTGACTCCTCTTGGTAAATCAATGAATGAACTTGCTAATTAAATTCGACCTATCACAAAGTGTGACCAAGTTCATCGAACAACATACCATCTATGTGTGTTTAGTTTTAATTTATAGTAAACACATTTCCACCTGTGTACAGTAATCGTGGTTTGGACTTACTTAATGTTGAGTTTTACAGCCACTTCAATGATTGAACAGACAATTGTTACTGGCTTCTTTCATACAGTATGTAAGATATTTTCATACAACATTTTCAATAGGAAAATTTACAGCACATGCAGTAAATGATCATGTTAGGTCTTTTTTCACATTTTAGCACTTATAACACAGGCCTAGTGTTTTTGACACCCAAAAGCACAAAACGTCTAAGATCTTGTTCATGGGTTTCTGCTAATCACAATGGTTTTTCTGATTGTTTTCCAGGAATTAGAAGTATTTTTCCAGAAAAACGTAATAACTGCTGTATATTTTAACCTTCTTTTAATCAGTGGGTAAAAGCAACAGTCATTTACATCACTGAGACGGAGATCGCTTCCCCCTCAAGCCAGAGTGTGTTGCTTATTTATCCAGCATTTGAGGCTACGCTGGTTTATTTTATCTGACTGAGTGAAATTCCAGTATCAGCCCAAAGTTCTATGGGATGGCGGGCCGCATCTGGGCTGAGCAGATGTGGAGAAATGGATGTGAGATGGTGTGCGAGTTTAATGACCATGGAAAACCGCCCTCTGTGGCCTTACCAGTGGAAACATTTTAAACTTCCAGCTTGGTAGAGATGAACCCGAAAAGGTAAATGGTTCAAGAGAAAAAAAATCTGAAAATGAATTTGGTAAGACATAATTAATAAAAAAATAGTGGCACTGTATTACAGTATATTCTATGGTTTCTACATGAAATAACCATAGAGCGCTAAGTATCTAGACAATAATTAATAATTGCTTGCTGTATGTGGGATTTGTTGGGTTTAGTTGTATAAGGTTTTAAACCTTACTTTGTAAAGTGCCTTGAAATAACTTTGTTGTGATTTGGCGCTATATAAATAAATAAAAAAATAAAATAAAAAATAAATAATTAGGTAGTAAACACAAACCAAAAACACTCCTAATAACACAAGGTACAAACAAAAATAAAACAGGAGGCAGAAACCACTCAATGAACAGAATAATGGAAAAACAAACTAGGTAACTACCAAAGGAAAATGTAAGGTAAGGCATAGCATGAACAATTGAGGCATGGCATGTAGAAATGAGAGAGAGGCATGGCATGAACCAATGAGAGCTAGAGGCATGGCGTGAACAAACGAGAGCTCGAGGCATGGCATAGACAAATGAGCTAAACA
Source organism: Betta splendens (assembly GCF_900634795.4). NCBI lineage: Eukaryota > Metazoa > Chordata > Actinopteri > Anabantiformes > Osphronemidae > Betta > Betta splendens. The sequence goes on along the minus strand of NC_040899.1, from coordinate 17,796,241 downwards.
GAGCTAGCGAGAGGTGCCAATGCACGTCTTATATACAGAGCAACACATGACTAAGCAGAGGCGGTTTCCATCAAAAGTCCACATCTGTAGTAAAGGCAATGACCCAGCACAGACTGAACTGATTGCAAGAGGTCTATTGATGGAGAGAGAGGGAGTGGGCATTGTCCAAAGCAGAGGCGTGGCCTGGTTAGAGAGAAGGTGTTGAGCAGAGTAGGAGGAACAGAAGGGCTGGCAGAGCCATCCCAGGATCCTGACACTGCTTTTTTTATGTGATATTGCAGCTTTTAGGTAAACGCCTAGAGATGAACTTAGGTTGAGTGTGCTACATTAATAGGCCTAAATGTAGGATAATCATTCATTCACATTATTTCATTAAACCAACAGTCTTAGGACGAGGAACAAGCATAAATTAAGATCGATACATTTGTTCCCCACATTTGTTGTTGGTTGCAGTGCATCAGATACTACTGTAAATAATAGAATTTGTATAATGGAATACCTGTTTAATACTGTAGGAAGGTTGGTAGTAACCAACTATGCAGTTTTATTAAAACAATCAGTGACGCAACAGTAACATAACATAAGGCTACCACAAATGAAGCAGCATTTGTTCATTGCTACAGTAGACTGTAAAAGAAGCTGCCCTATGACCTACCGTTCGCATCCTAACCCAGCTGTGTTTGTGACTAACTTACACCAAATTGGTTAAGTTACTGTCTGAACTATAACTAAGACTTAAAACTTTTGCCACAATGACAACTTCATAATTTAAAATTTACAGAAAATACTGACAAATAGTGCCAAATGTGCATGTGCCTTTAGGTAAAATAAGAGCATGTGATAGGCGATAGAAACATTAGTATTTGATATATATATATATATATATATATATATATATATATATATATATATATATATATACACTCTATTCTCACCCTCCGCGGGTGGTCTCATCCACTTTCCAAGCTCGAGTCCTCTACCAGAGGCCAGGGAGCTTGAGGGTTCTGCGCAGTATCCTTGCTGTTCCTAGGACTGCACTTTTCTGGACTGAGATTTCGGATGTTTTTCCAGGGATCTGTCGTAGCCACTCCTCCAGTTTGGGGGTCACAGCCCCTAGTGCTCCGATCACCACAGGCACCACTGTGGCCTTCACCTTCCAAGCCTTCTCCAGTTCTTCTCTGAGCCCTTGGTATTTGTGGTGGAAATTTTCCATAAAGAAGTAGATGAGAGAGAGTTGTCCTTTTGTGCGATTTATTGAAATAATAAAGAAAATAAAAATAATGGGGAAAGCAAATAAAAAGCATGGATGTTGATCGTGCACATCAACAAACCAAAAACCAGCTGGGGAGATCAGTGCACACACCACGAAGGTGTGATGCAAAGAGCCCACGATCCTCAAGTTGCTTCTGCCTTTTAGCTTCTCTGTCCGACTAGGGTGGAATGTCTTTCCAACCCAATCAAATTACATGCACCATCTCCTCCCTGTCGCAGTGTGTGTGAAGATTTTTACTTTCTCACACCTGCATCGCTGACGTCCAACTATCTGTGAGAAAGGAGCACCAAGTCTCAACAGACAGAGACACAACTCCCCGACCTTGGGTTTGGGAGCTAGAGTTGAGAGTCTATCACAGCAGAGACAACCATTGAACAATCTAGGTGAAATGTCAAATGCATACAGTAAGACAAAACATAAGATATTAATTGCAGAACATAAGTCATAACTCGTATAATAACTGCATAGAAATAAGGAAGAGACATAGAAATAAGGAAGAGACAATTTTTGCCATAACACTCCCCCCTTTTGATTACACATTAATCAACCACTAAGAAGAAAAATTGTCAACATCACATTCTGTAATAATAAAAGATCCTTGCAAATGAAACAATAAGGGTATTAACTCATCAAGATTCAAAATACACCTTCACATAAAATGGAAGTAACTAAGGGACAAAAGGTTGGGAGCTGTTTTTGGTGGGTAGTTATACAAGAATAACCTCTGTATTGGCATGTGAAGAAAATAAGCTCATAATCATATTTGTATCAGATTATATTTTGTGATTAGATAGACTAAGATCATCGTCAAAGTCATTAAGTAAATTAGAGTTGGGGTTTTTGAACATAGTGCATTGTGTCATCTCATACGAGAGTGTTGCTGAGGTCGCACGCATGATGCGACCTCTAACCAGTGGGATAATGCAAAAACCAAACAAGAGAATCACAGCCATCTCAATTATAAAGGAAACAGCTGTGGACATGAGAACAGATTTCCATTTTCCAGACATTTCGTCTAGCCAATTCCAAGAGGAAGAATCTATACCAGAGTTAGCTGAGATTCTGAAGGCCGTGTAGCGCCTTCGCCACAATACCATTAGAATCAGTGTTATTCAGGATGTAAGTACAACATGCCTCTCCAAACATAACACAAACGCCTCTTTTCTCTGCTAACAACGTGTCTACGGCCATTCAATTGTAATATAATAAAGACAATTAATGTATGATAGCCATACGTTTCCGGTGGGGTTCTGTTTCATATATTCTTAAGATAGATTTAATGCTTTCGGATCTTTAATTGTACATTTGCGTCTAGAGCGAATAGGAGATTCAGGGATTTAACCAGAATGATGATGCATATTTCCGCTTCTGTTGTCTTTCATCTGTAGATGAAGGATAGAACTAATTGTAGCAGTGAATAAAGTGATTGTGAGCAAATTAAACACCAAGTCAACTTCAGGATATTTAAACTCAGTGTTGTTGTTGTTGTGAATTTTCTCATTCAAAAGTAGTGTGTAAAGTTACATAGAAACATCATATGCTAAAGGCAATAATCCAAGTAACATAAAATGAAGTCTAACAAAGCATGTTTACAATTGATGTCTCGTAACAATCTGCTTCTTCCTGTTGAACAGTAGCGTTAGATTGTTTCCAACCTGTGTGTTGAAGTATTGACAGTTCGTTGGGGTTCTTCAGGTTGTGATCAGCTGATCACAGAGACACTTGGGGTTCGTTATCACCGCCAGGTTTCCTCCCAATGTCGTCTGAGTCACTGTCACTCCCGTGATGTGAAGAGTCTACACGTCGTCCAGCGTCGGCAACTCAAGGCTGCTCGTGTGTGTGTTTTCTCAGAAACATGTGTGTAGATGTATGGTCTGATAGTGTGATTCACCGGTGCAGCTTTAGGCGGCGCTTGGCTCACACCTTTAGCTGAACGGTCAACGCAGCCTCGCCTCAGTGCGTGTGTGAGCACAGCGAGGGTCGTCCTTCTCTCTTCTTTTCGTCAGTGGTGGCTTTCTCGTGTGGTGTAGATGTAGATGGAGGGTCGTCTGTTGGATCTGGGACCTTCCTGCAGTGGATGGAGTGGATCCAAGTCACTCTCACTGCGATCTTTCAGCCGTGTGGGTCGTCAGAAGGACCTGGAAGGGGCCTCGCCATCGTTTGGAGTCCCAATGCTTCCTCCTGAAGTCCTTAACAATCGCCCAGTCCCCTGGTTGGATGGTGTAATGGTCCTGTCGCCTGTTTTCACCTGTTGGGAAATCTGAATTGTGGGGAAAAAGGTGTTTGGGCGGCACGGCTGTCATCAGGCCCAAACCAGACTCCATGGCTACAGGTGGAACCATGCGTCAGCCAGAGTCTGCGTTCCTGTGAGGTAGAAAATGTTTAAAGCACAGGGAGATGAGGAAGGAAAGGATAGAGAGAGTTGGAGAGGGAACAAGAGGAAACGAGGATCAGGAGAGGGAGGGGTTGTTGGGCAGCGACCTTCGCAGCAGCGTCTGCAGCTGCATGTCGGCAGAAACAAAGTCGTCACTGATGTTGGACAGTTACAAACAGCATTAGCTGTAGGCAGCAGGACAGCGTCCAGCAAAGCAGAACCTTATCATGATGTAAGATAGGTTTGCAATCAGACTTCAAAGATTCCCATGCTTCCAAGGAGAACCAACGTGTGACAAGCATCTGTGGAGTCTGTAGATGGTAACAGTCTCTCCTTCTGCTAGTTTACTAGCTTCAGTCAACGCAATCAACTCTGCAGCCTGAGCAGAGCAGTGTCTTTGCAAAGCGCCAGACTTCACGACGGACTCTTGATAGTAATTTTCAGCATGTTGAGCAAGGTGGTGTTGTATCTAAGCCATCTGGCTGTAGAAAGATGTGATCTATTCCAAAAGAATCAAAGACAGTATGAGGACAAAAGAACAGAAGTCGTACAACCTGATTTCTCATCCACTGTTTGAGTGAAAGGTCGCGTAGGGTCAGATCAGGAAGACCCAAGGTAGGAGCCGACTGAAGAGCAAGCTTGAGGTCAGTGAACGTTGTTCAGCCTCAGACGTCCACGTGAGACAAGAAGTGGACGATGAAGACGTCTGCATCAGAACCCTGAGTGGGGCCTCAAAGACATTTAAGTTAGGAACGAAAGTCCTACAATAAGAACAAAGACCTAGAAAAGACATCAGCTGTTTATACGTGCACGGTTTAGGCAGGTTTCAAATTGCTTCAAATCTGTTGGGTGAGATGGATTTGCCATCAGCTGTAATTACAACGACCCAGAAAATAACCTTTGTCTGAACAAAGTGTAATTTAGACAGGCTCTCTTTGTGGCCTGTAGCATCCAATGTTTCAGTAGCTTAGTGGTGTCTGCAGTAACGCCATCTATGGCTTCCTTTAAGAGGGTGTTGTTGTTCACATGGTCTGTGGTCAGATTTAGGTGTGATGACCACTGGTTCACATCCTCTGATTGAACCTACATCATGTCTGTGTGTGAGCCACAGGGAAACAGGGCTTCCTGTAAGGCTGAGTGTTGGCTCAGAGCGTCCTCTGAAAATAAAATAAAACAAAAGCATGTAATGTGGTTAAATACGTCACATGGGGTCAGAAGTCGTTCACCAGTCTCCACCCCGTTGACATCTGATCACGAAAGGACCCACGTCCTGCATCTGTCTCCATCATGTTTTCACAGAGGGACGTGTGGGAACTGTAGAATAAAAATCAAAATCTTTTTGTTCGTTAGGAAAAGAAATCGCAAGCGCAGACCTGTGTTCATCCCAAAAGAGGGAAGTTGAGGCCAGTTTGTCAGTGTGTGTGTGTGAAATCATAAACAAGCTGTGATGCAGCCTGTGTGAGGGCCTCAGTTACAGCCCCCCCCAGCAGCTAATGATAAGAGCACAGCTGAGCTGAAGTTAACACCAACAAAAGAGGGATTATTTAGAATGTCTGTAGACGTAACCTGCACTCCGTCTGGAGTGGAAATCAATCAAATATCTAAACTACATGAGATCTCTTCCTAAAAATTTAACTGGGCACAAGTTTGAAAGCAAAAATGAATGTTAAGGTGTCTTGCTGCAGATGTTGCACAAGACAGTGAAACAGTAAGTTTTCTTTAATAGTCTGGTACGTACAGTAATTATTATTACTTCTCTCTAATAGTCGTCTTCCCTTTAATAGTCATTAATAGTCTGTTTCAGTCAGTCTCAGTCTCCTATAGTCTGTTTTTTTTGTTTCTTTTTCTACCGTCTGTTTGTTTTCTCTATAGTCTGTTTTGTTTCCTATAGTCTTCTAGTCTGGCCAGACAAACCTATATTGTGCACAAACCCTTTTAGAAACATAGAGGATTTTATTACTGAATTTGTTGCAAGTTAAAATAGTTTGAACCCATCAGACTGTAAAGTCATGCAGCAGTTGTCATTTAGCTGTTTGTCATCATTTTAAAATCACTCTGTGGGATTTTTTTAAGCAAAAAGCGATTCTTCATTGCGAGCAGATAAGCATGAACATGATTTTGAGCGTGTATCAGCTGTAAGCGTGTTTCTTCATTGCGTGTATGAATGTGTGTGTGTTTGCGGTACCGTCTTGTACATCACGTGAAAAGGAACCGTCACCTTCCTCCTTCCCCAACCATCAGTCTGATGTGAGCGCCAGCGGGTGAAGCCTTTCAATGGGACAGTTGTTCCTCGATGACAGACCTTTCCTGGATCCTCAGGTGCAGCTCTTTTGGGCCGATCACGTCTGAAGCCTCTCCTGTTGTTTCAACCAGTGTCCGTGTCAGAGCACGTCTTCTCACTCTGCTGTTGCTCTGTCCTTGTTTTCCTTTGCTGATTGTCATAAGCAGGTGTCTGTGTCAGACACACATGCTTGTAGTAGCTGGTTCATCTGATGAGCCCAGAACGTGATGGCTGCAGACGTTGTGGAGTCGCTGAGGCGTCCATGCTGTGGTCTGTGTCCTCCAGCTGCTGTGGTGTCAGAGCTTCCACCCTGTTCTGGTTGTTGATCAGGCGCTTCTTCTCCTTCGGTTCTTCTGCTGATGGTGGGAAAGGAGTCCAGATCCGGATTTACCCTCATCGCGCTCGGTTCTGCATTAGAATAGAGAGCAGAAACAATGGGAACATTTGCTCTTGACATGACGTGTGTGTGGTGTATGTGTGTCTGTGGCAGAGTGCAAACAATTCTTCCCCAGAGTTGTTATCTCCTTTCTTTCCGTTACTTTCATCTTTTGTTTCTTTTAGGGCTTTAGTTTTGATAGTTTTGCTTTTTCAAGTATTTTCTTTTGTCTCTAATTTTTCTTTTAAGGTGCATATGTCCTTACACAAAGCGATTCTCCTTTTGAACCCATAACCAGTTTCCCACTCATGGAAACATGAAACGCACTAATAACCATATTTACTTTTTACTTTTATAATTACTTTTAATTTTGTAATGCTGCAGTCTGGTGGTGGAGACTTAGATCGCCCCGAACCCATCTTTCAGAGTCCCGGCGGTTTCCTGCCGTTAGATTTTATGTGTTCCGGCCGGAACCTTTTTTCGAAATTTCTCTTCCACGGACGTCTCCGTAGAAAGGGAACCGCTCAGATCAGCGACAGGGTTCTCGGAAGTGGGTCCCTCACCGTCAGGCCCCTCTAAGACCTGGGTCCCTCGTATCTCAAAACCACTTCCCCCTGCAAACGCGCTCCGTATTTCAGAAGCCGTCTTTTATTTCCTTGTCCACACCCTTTTGGACTGCGCTCAGATCTGCACACTGGTCTGTATCCTCAGTACAGACAAAACAAGCTCGGTCCCACGAGCCAACCCTTAGCAACCACCGTCTCGACCACCAGGGCAGACTTTGACCTAATTAATTTTTACCCGAATATTAAATTTTTTAATTAAAAAAAATTGTTTGGTCCTAATTATTATATTTTAGATGTTTTCAGCCACATAGTCGTTTTAGAAATATTATTATCTCTTTTCCTAGTTATATTTTCTTTTTTTTTTTTCCCAAATTAAAAGGAATCTCTCTCAACCGAGCAGCCGAGCCAAATTAGGATTTGAGTTTCAATCTGAGTTCGTGGATCTCGTCAGAGGCGATTCAGACGGGTGAGCAGTCCTCCCAGCTCTGAATGTCTGTAGAGGTTTGGAGGCTGAGCGACCCTAGTCCTCAGGACTATCGTCCCTGGTCACACCGTCCAGACGACCTGCCACGGGATCCTGCCGACAACGCCAATTTCTGTGGTGGAAATTTTCCATAAAGAAGTAGATGAGAGAGAGTTGTCCTTTGTGCGATTTATTGAAATAATAAAGAAAATAAAATAATGGGGAAAGCAAATAAAAAGCATGGATGTTGATCGTGCACATCAACAAACCAAAAAACCAGCTGGGGAGATCAGTGCACACACACCACGAAGGTGTGATGCAAAGAGCCCACGATCCTCAAGTTGCTTCTGCCTTTAGCTTCTCTGTCCACTAGGGTGGAATGTCTTTCAACCCAATCAAATTACATGCACCATCTCCTCCCTGTCGCAGTGTGTGTGAAGATTTTTACTTTCTCACACCTGCTCGCTGACGTCCAACTATCTGTGAGGAAAAGGGCACCAAGTCTCAACAGACAGAGACACAACTCCCCGACCTTGGGGTTTGGGAGCTAGAGTTGAGAGTCTATCAGGCAGAGACAACCATTGAACAATCTAGGTGAAATGTCAAATGCATACAGTAAGACAAAACATAAGATATTAATTGCAGAACATAAGTCATAACTCGTATAATAACTGCATAGAAATAAGGAAGAGACATAGAAATAAGGAAGAGACCATTTTTGCCATAACAGTATTTCTCTAGTTTCTCATGTTCCTTTTTCCTGATGTTGCCATCGCTTGGTATTGCCACATCCACCACTACGGCTTTCCTCTGCTCTTTATCCATCACCACAATGTCTGGTTGGTTCGCCATTACCATTCTGTCAGTCTGGATCTGGAAGTCCCACAGGATCTTGGCTCGCTCGTTCTCTACCACCTTGGGAGGTGTTTCCCACTTTGACCTTGGGGTCTCCAGTCCATACTCTGCGCAGATGTTCCTGTATACTATGCCAGCCACTTGGTTATGGCGTTCCATGTATGCTTTGCCTGCCAGCATCTTACACCCTGCAGTTATGTGCTGGACCGTCTCTGGGGCCTCTTTGCACAGTCTACACCTTGGGTCTTGTCTGGTGTGGTAGATCTGGGCCTCTATGGCTCTGGTGCTCAGGGCCTGCTCCTGTGCAGCCAGGATGAGTGCCTCTGTGCTGTCCTTCAGCCCAGCCCTTTCAAGCCATTGGTAGGATTTGTTGAGATCAGCCACTTCAGTTATGTTCCGGTGGTACATCCCGTGCAAGGGCTTGTCCTCCCATGATGGTCCCTCTTCCAGCATCTCATCCTCTGTTCTCCACTGCCTGAGACATTCACTCAGCACGTCATCTGTCGGGGCCTTATCCTTGATGTACTTATGGATCTTGGATGTTTCATCCTGGATAGTGGCTCTCACGCTCACTAGTCCTCGGCCTCCTTCCTTGCGGCTAGCGTACAGTCTTCAGGGTGCTGGATTTGGGGTGGAACCCTCCATGCATGGTGAGGAGCTTTCGTGTCTTAACATCTGTGGTCTGTATCTCTTCCTTTGGCCACCTTATTATTCCCGCAGGGTATCTGATCACTGGCAGAGCGTAGCTGTTTATTGCCCGGGATTGTTCTTGCCATTGAGCTGGCTTCTTAGGACTTGCCTTACTCGTTGGAGGTATTTGGCTGTTGCCGCATTCCTGTTGCCTGTTCAAGGTTGCCGTTTGCCTGTGTATTCCAAGGTACTTGTAATTGTCCTCAATGTCTGCTATTCTTCCTTCTGGGAGTGAGACCCCTTCTGTGTGGATTACCTTGCCTCTCTTTGTCACCATCCTCCCACATTTCTCGAGCCCTGAATGACATCCCGATGTCCGAGCTGTAGATCCTGGTGGTGTGGATCAGTGAGTCGATGTCCTCGCCTCACTCTTGGCGTACAGCTTGATGTCATCCATGTAGAGGAGGTGACTTATGGTGCCCCGTTCCGGAGTCGGTATCCATAGCCAGTCTTGTTTTTATTTGGCTGAGGGGTTCAGACCTATGCAGAACAGCAGTGGGGACAGTGCATCTCCTTGGTATATGCCACATTTGATGGATACTTGGGCAAGTGGCTTCCCATTGGCTTCAAGGGTGGTTCTCCACAACCTCATCGAGTTTGCAATGAAGGCCCTTAGAGTTCTGTTGATGTTGTACAGCTCCAAGCATTCAGTGATCCATGTGTGTGGCATTGAGTCATAGGCTTTCTTGTAGTCAATCCAGGCTGTGCACAGGTTGGTGTGTCGCAATTCTGCAGTCTTGGGCGACTGTTCTGTCTACCAGGAGTTGGTGTTTGGCTCCTCTGGTATCTTTACCAATGCCCTTCTGTGCTTCGCTCATGTATTGACTCATGTGCCCACTTATCTTAGCTGCGATGATGCCTGACATGAGCTTCCATGTTGTGGAGAGACAGGTTATTGGCCGGTAGTTGGATGGGACTGTGCCCTTTGAGGGATCCTTCATTATCAGGATCGTTCGCCCTTCGGTTAGCCATTCAGGGTGAGTCCCATCCTTAGCAGCTGGTTCATTTGTGCTGCCAGGCGCTCATGGATTGCAGTGAGCTTCTTTAGCCAGTAGGCGTGGATCATGTCAGGGCCAGGTGCTGTCCAGTTTTTCATACCTGAGACTCTATGTTGGATGTCTGCCACTGTGATAGTCACTGGATTCTGTTCAGGGAGGTTGCTGTGGTCTTCCCTCAGATCCACCAGCCACTGTGCATCACTGTTGTGTGATGCCTCCCTTTCCCATATACCCTTCCAGTACTGTTCAGTTTCCAGCCTTGGTGGGTCTGCTCTGTTGTTATTACCCTGCCATTGAGAGTACACTTTCGCAGGTTGTGTTGCGAACAACCGGTTTATTCGTCTGGCTTCGTTATCTCTGGTGTATCTCTTTAGGCGGCTGGCCGAGGCTTGTAGCCTTTGCTTGGCAGTTTCGAGTGCTTCAGGTATGGTCATCTGGCTGTACCTCTTAGGCATTGGTCTTTTCATTGCACCTCTCTGGGCCTCTGTCATTTGGCTCACTTCCCTCCGAGCTGCCTTGATTTTTGCCTCCAACCTTCTTCCATTTTTTTCCATGGTTGCTCTTGATTTTTGCCTCCAACCTTCGTTTCCATGGTGGGTATTGTTTCTCATGGCTCCCATGGTTGCTCTTATAGGATCTAGGCTCTAGGATCACTGATGCTAAAGCGTATATCAGCTCATTGGTTTCTGTGATTGTTGTGGTAGGGATCGCTCTCAATGCTGCATTCACATCTTCCATGAGACTTTCTGATGGTACTTCACTTAGCCGTTGTAGTGGGGTTCGGGGTTGCCTGTTCAATCTCGCCATGATCTTATCTTTCAGGTCAGTCGCTGCCTCGCTCAGCGTATCTGTGCTTATTGGGGCTTCGTACCCAATTTCCGGTTGGGGAGATGGTGAAACCTCCCCTCTGACCTGGCGTCCTGGCTCCCCCTTGCCGTAGCATTTGTGTTGTATCTCGTCAATCTCAAGTTGTGATAGCAGTTGCCGTTTGTGGATGTTGGAACACTGAGCTACTAGTTGCTTCGCCGTCAGCCTTGAATGTGGGTTTCTCCGTTCCCATTCACCGCACATTCTTTGCATGTAGCCCCTCTGACTAGGGTTACTTGAGTAGTAGCATTCCAACAGAGCCTTGTTCTCGCATCTCAGTCATTTCTTTCTTGTTCCAGTAGCCCACTTCTCGCCAAGGTGCTCTGGTTCCCCAACACCTGACGCAGACCTTGTTAGACCGGGCGACGTCTGAGCCGGTATCTCATGTGGTTCATTGTCTCTCATGATATGAGGTAGGCGGTAGCTTGAAGGGTCTTGCCAAGGACCCACACTGGATGCCTATTCGCCCTAACGGGGGATTCGAACCGGGAACCGGGTATAGTCTCCGCCTATATATATATATAATACTCAAAATATAATGTGTGTTTTGTACTTCTTAGTTTAATCCTCCCATATCAATCATTCATGTTTGCGGTATACACAGTGGGCTTCCTTGGGAAACACTGTAACTACTACTGAAACACTATCATTGTTCTGTATTTACACCAAGTAGTTGAAATTTAAATATTTGTTACTTAGCTCTCAGCTTGCACGGAAAAATGTAGTTTACAGTAACTGGCCTCCTCAGAACTGGCTCATACAGAAGTCACCTGACCGGCCAAGACAGACTAAATTATTCCTAGTCAAACACCAGTCACAAATGGGCACGCATACACATAATAAGAGGACATGTAGCCTTTGTTGGACCACGTACTGTACAGTAGATAAACGAGCCCCAAAAAAATTTTCAATCTTTCATTACTGTGGAAAAATGAAAGCACTTTGTGAAGTGCACAATAAAACAAATGATAAATAAATGCACACTCAAATACATTTTTTCTTTTATAGTTTACATGGATGCATCACACCGTAATCAGCTCATTGTTCCGGCCCTTGTTCATATCGGGTTCCAAATAGGGACAGTAAGTTTTTGATCCGTATAATAGAAGTTTTAAATCAGTTTGACATCTTCAATTAGCTCAAAATGTGATGTCTAGACAGTGAGACCGATGGCTGAGGAGCTTTCCTTCTCTTTGTTTCTGTCTGCTCCGTAGGACTCTAGAAGGATGTGCTACACATTTCGAAATACATGATAAACTGCCATTGTAAGTACTTATAATTTCATTGGTAATTATTTAGGATAATATTATCAATCTTTCTAATGTTTGCATTTTTTCCAACTAAAAGCATTAATTACTAAACAAATAACTAAATATTACCAATTGCAAGAAGCCTGATTCTGCCTTTTATTTTGTTAGCATTTTGCTTTTTTAGATTGTTTTCACAGACTGCAGCCACAAAAGCTGTAAACAATGCAGATATATTTGCCCATTCCCACTTTTTACATAGGGATTCTTCCTTTTTGTCACAAATTCTGGACAAATCATATATAGAGCATTTCCATATAACCATCTTTGACAAGTTTTGTTGTGATTCTTAATGAGTAACCGTCCTGCTGCTTGGTAAGGTAATGAAAGCTGTATCAAAAAACCTTGTGTAGCACATAGCTGGAGGATCTGATCAACAGAAAATGTCACTTGGACTAGCTAGCACAATAAAATTGTACTTAAGATTTTAAGAGCATCTATTGTTGGTGATGTCAGCCATCACTAAGAATAGGGAGCTAGTACTGTGACAGAGGAGGGCCTTTGCTGTATTCTATGAAAAACAGCAAAGCTTTTAGGCTAAACCTACTCAGGGATACAAAGCAACAAACACTAGAGGAGAGACAACTGAATACTTTATGATTTGTGGAAAGAGCAGCGGCAGGTTCCCGCTGCCACAGTAACAACTGTAAAATTCAATTTCTTCTGCCTTTCTCACTCAAACTGTGGAGGATTAAGGCCCTGAGAGGTAAATTCAGCTACCTGCTGGTCCCGTTTGTCTTTCTCACCACACCCAACATGCAGGAACCCTTCAGAAGTTGGCCATTCTTAATGCCTGACTTATGCCCATGTTGCCATTTTAGTGACATCTGCACAGCAGCACCCTGCAATCCTCTTTGCACTGTTTTTCCATTTATCTCCTTTACTGTTGTTTTCTTTTTGCTGTCTCTTTTAATAAATCTAATCGGAATGACATGTCTCACCTTTTTCAGTTCTTCTTTGTGCTTTATTTTCTTTCATGGCGTCGGCCCTGGTGAGCAAAGTCTAAATGAACCCGTGTGTTTACATTAGCGTGGTGCCTCCTCCCTACTGCGTCATTGATGTGGCATTACGGGGCCTGGAACTGAAGAGAAACAGAAAGGTAGACGGGGATGGGAGAGGCTAAAAAGATGAGTTTTCAGAGTGCTCAAGAGAGCCCAGGATTTACTGGTGTGCAGTTTGTCTCCCTCTGAGCGTGTTCTGCCTTGTCTTTAATAGGGGAGGACTGGATAGGAGGAAAATGAGATTAAAGGTGCTGTGTGTGCATGCCTGTCTCCGCCTGATTTTACAGACAAGAGCATCCCTGCTGGTTATTCTCAGGGCTGAGCACTACAAATAATCAAAGACAAAGTTTTTTGATAGACTTTCCACAAAACTAAATTTCCCATGATGCAAATACTATTGGGCAATGTGTCCCATTTCCTCCAGTTAGGCCATGCTGATGTTTATTCACAGACTGAGTGACAAGTTCCAGAATAGACAGTCCATAAGGTCAGTGCAGACTTTGATCATTTTCTGTCACAGAGACATTTGCTGGAAGAGTGTGCTGCATTTGATTTTCTTTCTTTTTTTGTTTATGTCTATTCATGTCTGCTTAATGTACAAATGCTGGTTCTTTGATTTACATTAATGAGTAGCTGGAATAAATGATGGCCTGAAAAAAAAAGTGGTTCAGCAGAGCATGTGGAAAAAAAAGAGGTCACTCAACAGAGTACGTCTAAATTCCAACATGGATGTTCCTTTTTACATGTACTGACATATTCTACTCATAGCCCGACTGGATTTAAAGTACAAAATTAAATAGTCTAATTTTAGAGTCTTTTTTAATTGTTGAAACCCATGTTTCACATTATTAAGAATCAATATGAAGCCTGTTGTGATGCCTCCCACTCCCGTCCAGTTGACTGTACCCAAAATCAGCAATATAAAAAACCCCACAAAAATACACAATATAAAATGTATAGAGAAAGCAGTGTGCCTTGTGGCAGCAGTAAAAGGGAATAAAAGCTGGCTAAAAATACAGTTGTAGAAGGAATTATTCCATTTGTCAGAATGCACTGATTTATTATTGATATCTGATACCAATGTAAGCAAAGAGGAGTGCAGCAAGGACATGTTTAGACATGTTATTTCTTTTTAGTACTGAAAACATTTTTGCACTGGTACAGAAGTCAAAGTTTCTTGATAACTGAGACAAGAACATGAGCTGTTTTAAAAGTTCAGGGGACACAAACAGCAGTGAAAATGGTTGCATTTACCCACTTACTTTAGATAAATAGACATTTGGAACTGTCCAAGATTGCTTTTTTCCTTTTTAAGAAAGTATTATAAGTTGGTATTTCAAAAGCAAACATTTAGTGGTGTTTAACAAAAATTGTTTAATTTAGTATTATTTTGTTTTCATGCTGTGGTGAATGTTTGTATGGATTTGTGTGCATGCAGTCATGCTGTCTAACATGTTTCAAGTGCCATCCCTAAAGTCTCCAGTTCCCACCATGCAAGTTTGTAAAACTGTAAAATTCATCTCTGGCAGATAACAAAAGAAGACAAATTTATCAAATTGATGCAGGCAAATTATATGAAAATACGAGTTGTTAATGAATAACAAATTTGAACTAACTGTTCTATTCTGTACTTGCTTGAGCTGTGAGGTCTGATTTGTATGAAGTCCACATTAATTATTCATGTTTGTCATAATTCTTCCTGGGAGATATTTTTCGTTTTTTTGTGGTGTTGGCATGTGAATCAAAGCTCTTTATGGTTGAGATGGCAACGAAAATCTGAAAATCACTGAATGCTGTATGTTATTATGTCTGACAGCTAAGCTTGTGATTATTTGGCAACATTTAAAAATAATAATCATGGATCTGACAGATGCAATTGTTAACTAATACATTACCATAGTAATGTTTTTAATTTGATTTGTAAGTAATTGTTGATTATTGATATAATTAAGCATTATGGGTACACAAAAAGGACTTAATGAAAGTCACAAACTGTGTTCTTCCAGTTGTTGTAAACAAAAAACGGGTTTCTGAAAACTGGAGTAAAACAGTAAAAACAAGGACGTGTCCAGGGTTTTGTGGCAACATTTTACATCAAACAAAGACATGGTGGATCCCATTTGTGCAAGCTTCAAGAAGCTTGAAAAGCTTTATGCTCCCCACTGCTGTAATTTCTTGTGTTCAATCCCTGCCAATGGCCGCCACTACGCGTTTAGGCTTCATTCAAAGGTTGGGGTTAACTAGGAAAAAAAACAAGAAAGAGACAGTGACTCCACCCCCCACCCCACACAACCGTTTAATTCTCACCAACAGTCCCTCATCCATAAACTTTTACCAGCTGTTGCCTCATGCTAAAGCCTGCTTAAGTGCTTAAGAGTAACTGACCTAAAAGTCCCAATCAGGAACATGGCTCTAATGTGGGGTTGTTGCGCCACCACTGTCTGTGGCTGAGCCTGACAATGCAGTGGTCTAAAGGAGGTTGTGACTAAAGTGTCGTCAGGGTGCAAGTTTCACTTCATTTAAATGCTGGGTGAGTGAGTATCCAGTCTGTACAACACAGATGGATCCACATATTTGAACAGTATATAAGTCTAAATGAAGACAATGATATAAAAATTTAAATCTGAAGATACAATAAAAAAACATACAAAGTGGTATTTTTATATGATGAGCATAAAACAGTCTGACTAGCATAGAGAAATGTATGCCATGATCCACTTCTGATACTGTACATGTCTAGTCTAAAGGTTTTGCTTGAAGGAATTTTGACAAACAGCGAGTATAAAATGAAGAGGTGGAGGAAACGCAAACATTCTTGTATCCAGCGAGGCTGAATGGATGTGGGGGATGGAGGGGAAGTGGATGAAAGCTTGTTGGGAGCAACAATCAGAATACATGTGACAGTTTGGGGGTGAGGAAAAGGCCTGTGGGACAGATGCATCACAGGTTCAAACAGGGGTTAGTGTGGCAAGAGGTGGGCACTAGCCCCCCTAGTCTGTCTCTGCCGCATCATCATCATCACCAACACCATCACCTTCATCTTTACCAACGGCTTCGCCAACGCTTAACATCATTGCTGACCTGCTCATGAACCCTGTAGAGTCTGTTAATTTGGCCACGAGGTCGAGAGGTTTTTAGGATGAGCTGTTTGTGTTTTAATCCGTAAATCGCAGGGTGAATTACAGGCCACGCTGACCCGAAATAACTTCACTATGGCTTTGAAGAACTAGATGTGTTCAACTTACTTTGATCACCTACATTTTAATGGTAATAAGATATTTTAAACTTTAAAATATTGTATGCATAAACCACATCTAACTTTATTTACATTTGTCTTTAATGATGTACAAAAATTGCAATAAAATAACATCTTATATGGTAAATAAAATAAAATAAATGTACAATGTAAATGATAATATTTTTACACAATTATATATAATTGCAATTTAAAAATAATAAAAAGACATAAAAGCATATAATTCTTAATTCAATTTAAATTGTTTTATAAATCATTATATTATTTTCAGTTTTGGAAAATCTGTATCAAAACGCTGAACACAATATTTTCAATAATAAACTAATTCTAAAAGTTTTAACAAAACAGAAAAAATATATACAGGCAATAAGGACATTTAATTTATGTTTCTGGATTATAATATGCAATAATTATTTATAGCGAATACATGTTGTACTATTTACCTTTTCTGTGTAAAGTAGATCAGGAGGTTAAACAATATACAGCCAGTTTTAATAAGAAAGGTTGTGTTTTGTTACTTATAAAGAACTTTAAGCCAGCGGCATGAGTTTTTATTTTTAATGAATGTCTTCTTGTCAAACTAGGTTATGGCAGATTACATTTGATGAGGTTATGTATACAATTGTAACTTTATTTCCAACGATAGGTAAGAAAATATCTAACATGTTATTTAATCTCTATGTCTGTGTCTACTATGGCTCAAACAACAAACTTAACCACAATTTACAAATTTTACAAATTGAACACACGTTTACTCAAATGCTCCCTTGTTTCTGGCTCTTTCATTTTCCAGATCTTGGCAACAAGACACAGCACATATTATGAGATAATTAAAAAGCCTGTGGAGCGATTAGGTTATTCTCACACGTGGGGGTCAGTGATGGCAAAACCAAAATTCTAGTTTTAGTAATCTTCCAAATATGGAGCACTGGTATTATCCAATCATGTGGCTCAATCTGCCCAGCTCCCACAGATACAGGCGAGTTCATAGGGAGTTCATCATGGACGACTTCTGACGAACGATCCATACAAATTGTGACGGCAGAAAGTCCAGTAAACTTGCTTTGCTATTTCTGTATCCGTGAAATACCTGTTGAAATAAAAAGGAGATGGGCTCCATATTATAATGATATTTGTTAGATTGAGCTTTTTAAACTATTCTAAACAGATTTGGGTAATACTTGTGCTGTATATTCCCTCCATCGTAATCTCAATGATATTACGATTGAACGATATTATTCCGTGCCATTGCAAACTCCAGCCCAGTTAATGAAATTTCTAATAGAGTAAGCTGTGTTTGCCCTGCTTTTGCTCACGAGGTTCTTCTGGGACACTGCTGCCATCAACAGGGCGCTTTGAATCAGGCCATCAGTCAGTCTAGCAATACGGGCTACAAATTCACCAAACAGCACTATTTTGCTTCCACAGTACCTTTTCGCCCCAGGCCCTATGCCACTGACACATGGACAGTGGCAGCTGAACAACAGACATGTGTCTTGGTTTGCAGAGCTGTCCTCCTTCACCTGGTCTTCGTCTCTCTCAAGAGCATTAAAAGCGTATTACCTTCAAGAGCTTCTGATGCTGCCAAGCAAAGAATGCAGAGCAATATGTAAAGCAGGTCACGGTGTGTTGCCATGATGTTATTACAGGATAATGTGTGAACGTAGAAGGTATTTCTCCTGAACACTGAGATTCCATTAACACACACCTACATGGCTTATGTCCATACATTTGCATTCAATCACAATGCATATAAAATTCTGCTAGAAAAGATTTTACATATTTGTAGTAGAGTTGGGGTAAATACCATAACATAACAAAAACCGTACATCATTCGTATACGTTTCAAAAAACTATTTATGCAAAACTACAAAATTTGCATCAAAGGTAAAAGTATTACTAAAGAATTTGCAGCTGTCCGTTTCTACTGTACTGTACCTCCAACTCTGCTTGATCCATTCTCATGACCTAGACCTTTCTGAAGCCCCATCAGCAACAAATCACCCACAATTCCAGACAGTGACCTGTCTCTTACACACACACACGCACGCGCACGCACGCACACACACACACACACACACACACACACACACACACACACACACACACACACACACACACACACACACACACACCTGTTTCTAGTTCCTCCATTTACCAAGCCAGTATATTATCCTGCTGCTGCTTTTACTGCTTACTGGAGATCACTGTGTGTCTCTTGTATCATAAACCTGTAAAGGCTGAATTCAAGAATTCAATCCCTTTGTCCGTAACAAATGTTGATGAAACTGCACTGGTACTTATAAACCTTGCTACCATATTAACATTTGGTCTGCCTGGATGATTGTATCACTACTGTAGCTGTGTTAAAAAACTATATGACATGGTAACAAATTAACCTAGGGGATGGAAGCAGTTTTGTTATATTGCAGTTCCAGTAATTAACACTATTAATGATTGGTTTCATTTATAACAATGCTGGCTTTTTTTGCAGGATTATACAGCTGTCATATTTTGTAACACAACACAAAAAAACACACGACCCTTATGGGACAAAATAACATAAAGTAAGTGTCTGCGCCCCTTACTAGGAAAGTGGGTCTGTGTTTTTTTAACTCAACCTAACTACAGTTTGTAAATGCGTCTATATTTTGTATGATAATTTATAGAAACATGTAACACTATTTAAGTTAAACTAAGACAAAATCAGAGAGTCATAAAATTTAACTGAATGTTAGGTCCAACTTACAGCAGACAAAAACACTATCTACTTTTCTTTTCAGTGATGCACTTTTTTCAATTTACCCAATCAAGAACTGGAATTTAAAAAAGACAAAAATTATAATGACAGAAATTTATATTAATTTTAAGAACATATAGCGGCCTCTCAGATTAGATTTCATTCATTAGATTGGTCAACATGTGAGCAACAATGGTTACACTGGTGTTTGCTTCTCTGTTAGTCCTTATAGGTCGTAAAAATTGTGAATGTGGTTTGTAATGGTATTGATTAGGTCACCACTTTATTCAGTATATCATAATGTGCTTGAGTGACTAAACTCAATACAGCTCCATCATGGATCTGTGTGATATTCCTGTAATGATCTGGGCCAATGGGACCAATTGAGCATCCATTGTGTTTATTTCTAAACCCCTCTCATCATATCTGTATTAAGGCGCCAGGTTGTTGAGGCGCCCACACCACCGAGCTTTAATGTAGGTTAGCTCCACAAAAGTGCTTTAATCCAACAGTGGAAATAAATAAATAATCTGTTTAGAGCGAGGTGAATGTTCGGTCAGTGCGTCTGCATAGCCCCGACACTGCCACAGTTGTGTCAATTCCAAGAGCAGCCATTAAGATTTTACTGATCTAATGTGGAACGAGTGTGCCGTCTACCATACAACCACGCCAGTGGAGAATCGGCAGCTGAACCTGTACCGTGTCATGTACAACTCCAGCAAACAAACCATCATATTACCTGTCCTAATAAGTTACAATGGCATGACTATAACTCAAGGAGTCTGCACTGTGTAGTGAACAGGAAATTACCCAAATTTTGATTAATCAACAGATGTTTGAATCTGAGCCCTAACTGTGTGAGTACTTAGAACTTTACCTGCATTGCTACGAACAGATAGAGATTATTTTTTTTAAATATTCATACTTATATCCTTCAACTAGTTTTGTTTGTATATGATCAGAATTGAATTTAATTGAATTGAATTTTAATTAGATCAACAATTAAATAAATATTCTGAAAAAAGCAAATATGTAAATAACACTGTTTTCTATGTTAACTTCACTCACTTAGTAAAAATAACATTTATTAATTTTACGTTTACTCTTTGGACTTTATATTAGGTATATGTCATGAAAAGTTGCATTTTATGCCGGTGATTAAGTTGATTTAAATTAAAATAAAGTGAAGGATTTGAATTTTAAGTTCACTTTGTAAGGAACTTGTAATATCAGTCCTGATATTCTGTTCAGGTTTCTTTCACACCAAATTCCACAAATTTTAAGATGAGTACTGCTCTAACACTTCACTCCCTCTACAACTGTAACTCTGGCTTACTAGGGCAAAAAAATGACCACCAAAGGCATATGAAAGGAGTCAGAGGTTTTCACTCCTTGAATCCTTCTTCTCATCTGAACAAGGTTAGGAGCCAGAGGCTATCATTGGTATAAAGTGTGAACTTTCCTCCGTGCAGGCTGGGACATAGAGAAAGCACCGGGGGGCACCATGTCAGAGAAAATACTGTTCCAGCGCTGCGATTGAAGTGTGGACTTAAAGTTGTGATGGAAAAGGGCAAAGCACTGCTCTCTCTAGCAATTGGCGTCTGAAATGCTATATTCGTATGGCACTGTGAAAGTGTATTACCTTTTTCCACACAGTCCTTTCAACCCTTTTCAGAGCCCCACTGCTGCAATGATATGAAAATGCATCAAGAAGTGTGTTTGATTTGTGTGCATCTGAGTGCACTTTCGCAATGTCCCTGTTATTTCTTCTCCATTGGACACACTGTAACTTCTCTCCTTCTCTATATATTTTTCAAACTCATTATATATATATATATAGATATATATATATATATAGATAATATATAGATATATATAGATATATATTATATATATATATAGATATATATATATAATACACACACACACACACACACACATATATATATATACACACATACATATACATATACATACACACACACACACACACACACACAGATAGATAGATAGATAGATAGATAGATAGATAGATAGATAGATAGATAGATAGATAGATAGATAGATAGATAGATAGATAGATAGATAGATAATTTAAATGTTCACAGTTTGTATTTTTCCTTCTGATTTTTTTTGGTTTTGGTCATAAATAGAGAAAGGCAGCACTGAAATGTTAGCGTGAAATGTTCAAGAAGCGATATATATATATTTATCTTCATAAATGTAAAAGGTTTATGACATATGACATTGATTGCGAAGATGCAAAGCTTGTCGACTCAGCATCTTGAACAACTTATGGGAAAAACAGGAAAAATAAAAACTGTGAACATTTTCAGAACATACTGATATTACAAATGTGTAATGCATATAAAAGTCATACTGTTCATGAGTTTTATGATTTTACCTTGTATATTTTGTCTTAAAAATAAAATGTGTAAATAAATAAAAATGTAATCAAAAAACAATTACTTCCACATTAAATAAATATGAACGTCACAAAGCTCTTATAGTAACACATATATTAGGATTTGAAGCATGCGTGCTTTAGGTAGATAACGTATTATTGGCAAAATCCTTGTATGACACATAATACATTATTAATAAAAATATAATATCCAAAATATAAAACTGAAAGGCACAGCTAAAGCCAGACACTAAAGCACCCTCTCATGTTTTTATTTAGATAAATCAATAAAATTGGTTTTCATATGTATTTTATTTAATTAAAATACATATCCTACTCTTTGTTCCTTCTATTCAATTAGTTCAGTATACTGTATTAGATTTACTTGCCATTACTATGTATTAATTAATTTAACCGTGTTTAAATAATCCAACAATAACAAATCACAAATCACAATTTCTTACAGCAAAACACATGTCATAGTTATGCACATTCATAAGTACAAGTGGAGATAACATTTTAGGGTCTTCAGAAACATTTAATTCCATTCATTATATTATATGGTCACATGAAACACTGACCTTCTATTCTCTCTTGCATTATGTACTTTGTCTTAATGTTAAAAAGTTTCTTGTTGAATGAACACAGCTAAAAACAAACACTATATAAAAACTGCATAGCAAACCCAGCTTCAGTTTGTTACAGAACAATATTGTACAACTCTGGCGAGAAAGAGAATAAGAATAGTGCATGGGCACTGCCTGGCACATGATGGTTTATATACATTATCTGAACTTTGTGAAAAGTTTTGTTGGATTCAGATATCACTGTCCCATATCTCCCAGTGTCCATTAGCAAAATAAAATACATTTTATATTAGGAAAGGCTGAAGATCAAGTGTGTAGAGTTTGTATTTTGGGGACTATATAAATGCTGACCTGCTGAAATGTGATAGTATGCTATCACATAGGTATTACTGTAATGCCTGGTCCTGCCTGATAATAATTGCCAGTTTGGATCTTTGATATACTTCATAGCTTACCCTGCAAGCACAGCATCTGCTTGGGAAAAAACAACCATTGTGGCTATGTGACCTTTGACCCTATCATTTTTTATTCAGTCATTTTATTATAATGTTATTCTCCCTGCAAACCGAGTGCAGGGAAGGCCTATGGTTGGGACTGATGTTAGTGATTATTGGTGAAAAGAATCAAACTCCAATGATCATGATTCACATCTGTAGTGTTTTGTTTCTTAGTCGGCTTTATTTTCATTATAATGCTCAATATAGCAAAGTAATGCTATAATTGATGATTGTTGTTTTAGTGTTGTTTTAGCGAGGCTGTGATAAAGCATGAATCTAAGCACATACTGTACGATTAATAAAAAGTATTCCTGTAAAACAGGAGTAGAAGTAGTATAGAATTATATATATATATATGCAGTGTAATAGGTGCAAGTAGTAGTTGTAATAGGGGTACAATATTAGATAGCTTCGTTAAGAGTACAAACCAGTTAAATAAGTGGTTAAAAGTCTTGGTATTTAATTGTTCAAGAGCATGTGTAGAAAGCCTGTAATATTTATCTAAAGCCGTGAGTGACAATGTTAATGTTCAGACAGTACAGGACTAACACATGGAAGAGTTTATTGCAGCAAACCGGTCAAACGTGCATGAACTTTTGACCTGGATAAGGTGGAACTCCTGTTTTAACAAAAGACCTGAGCTCTGTCACTGAAAACATTTTGCCCTTACATTATTGTTAATGCCTTCCTTTTATTGCTTTTAAACACACTATGTTACATACAGTATCACAGAAGATAAATGGGAAGCTGTTGAACTAAGAACTAATCTGATGTCTTCTATTTTGAAAACGTAGACAAATCTACAGTTTACAGCGCCATCTGTGTTGTCACTACACGCTACATCCTCTGCATTTTTTCATTTTTTAGGCCTGTTTGCGTCACAGCATTACACCTCCTCTGACCTCATTTCTGTCCAAAGTAAACCTCCATTAAGACAGAGCGAGCAGCTGTCCCGGGCAAACTGGAAACAAGATGGCGGTGTACAGTACCTTCTATGTTGTTCATCTTTTCCATTTCTTCCTCCTTAGGACCAAGACAAGGTTTCTGTCAGAAATACTGTATGATGTGTTGTTTTCACATTATTGTCTGCTTCATTGCAGGGTGCATTTCTGCTTGAATTTTCCTGCCTCAAAACTGAATATAAAAACTAGCAATTATTTCACAAAAACCCACTCTGACTGTGTCCTTCTCCCGCTTTTGCCTTTTAAGAGCTATTTCCAGCCCTTGTTCTGTCTGTGGTGGGGCGCATAATATCAGATTGCACAGCCGGTCTTGAACAAATGTGAATTTTATACTCTAGTGAACACAGGCTTTACACTTTCATTAGCTCACATTCTCCTCAGCAGTGCAAATGCCATGTCGCTGGTTCAAGGGGGAGGGAGGGAAGAGGAGGGAGGACGGATGGTGGGGGCCCTGCTTACTGAGCCCGATGGGGTAGAGAACTTAATTGAAGGGACAAGGAAAAAAGAGCTTCCGCAAAGTACAGTTTGCTCTCCAACGCTGAGCTAGTCATGGAATTTAAAAAAAGCTTCATCAGGCACATACATTACTGCTATGTCCAAGTCTGCAGAGAAAACAATATTCGGGCTATATTTCAGCCATACTTACTGTACACGCCATTCTCACAAAATATTTCCGCCACATCTTTCATTGGTGTTTTAAAATAAACAATATAGCTTTATTCTTAATGGGTTATCTCAACACTGCAGTTTTCATGCAACATAACCTATTTCTAATAAATTTGTTTTATTTATGTTTTCTGAAGCCAAATAGTGAAGTATACATGGATTGGCAAATAGAGGAAGAATGTGTGTGTGTGCTTGTATTTTTTTGGGGGGGCACACGACGAAAATCATTTGTGTCAGTACTCCCCTTGAGAGATGAAAGCAAATGCTGGCTGTGTCTTAAGCTATTAGAGTAAGGAGCGCTGTACTGGCCTCACACTCCCCCCTCCTTCCCCACCTCTCTGCCAGACATGGACAGACTGGAAATACTGTCCTGTCCAGCGCTGTCTTCCTAAGTTGACACTAGTAACTTTCATTTGGGCTCTGTGCAAACTGCAACATTCAGCTATTTGGATGGATTTTGGCCCCTGCTGAATTTCCAATAATCTGCTCACTGGACTGTGGCGACTGAGGCCACGTTTAAAGAGAGGGTGACGTCTCCACACGATTCAGTGTATTCTCTTCGGCTTCAATTCAATTCAGTTTCAATTTAGTTTTATTTATATAGCGCCAATTCACAACAGAAATCAATTAATAGGTCAATAAATTTTAATAGAAACAGTGGGGAGAAAAGAACTCCCTGAGTAAGAAAAATGTGGCTGAACAGTGTTGGATCAACTGGGGGTGTGAAGGGATAGAAAGGAGGAAAGAACCCAGGCCTGCAGGTGCACACTGGGGGCACACATTTCCCAGTCTGACGATGGTACCAGTAGAAAGATGTAGAGAGAGGGTGAAAGGAATTATAGCAGAAAAGAAACAGAAGGTGACATGTATGTATATGAATGAAGTCCCACAAAATAAAAATCTTTAGTAGCTTAACTAAGAGATGGTTCTAAATGACCTGAGCCGTCTCTTACTGTAAGTGTTAATAAGAAAGAACCTTTTACACCTAGTCCTAGAAAGACTTCTGGTAGACCCCAGGCACACCCCATCTTGTGTGCTTTTATTTTGTGAAGAAAAATCCCACGTCTTCTGAACAGGTGTAGACAAGGCAGAAACAAGAAGGGTGACCATGACAGGAGAGGGCCTGACACATAGGCCCCTGGGGTCAAGCAATACAAGCCAATTTTGCTTATTTCAGGTTTGTACTTTTTGAGCCTTTTTCGTGTTTGGTGAAGAGGAGCAGGTTCATGCAGAGGGCAGTGATTACAGATTTGAATGGAGCTAAAATGGAAACATCTTCAGGGCACACTCTGACCTGTCAGCCTAATTTGACTCGAGTAGATGTGCAAGCGGCTGTGCCATTTCTGCTTCCCTTTCCTCTGACTCCATCTCTATTTCCACTCTGGGCCTTTTTCCTGCACATTCTCTCTCTCTACTACAGTCCTGCCAGGTCAGTTTTGGCGTACAGAGACAACACACACACACACACACACACACACACACACACACACACACACACACACACACAAATACTATGTCTATTGTCAGCGACGCCTGTGGCAAATTTGCTCTATAAACTAATAGCCCGTTATGTGAAACAGACCTGATTACTGCCTGACAGAAGGAATTAAGGCCGTCTAAGCCAAACGAGTGTGCCAGCATCAATGACCTGGCACAACCACTTAGGGTGAATCTTATTTATACTACACACAGCAAACATATATTGTTATGCAGGAAACAGAAAAAAAGAATAACAAACATGTTTGTTGATACGTTATTTGATTGAACTTTCCTCAAAAGAGTAATTTACCAAATTAGGTATATGCATTCATATACCTTTTTTTAGACTTTTGAAAGTAAAATTTTTGGCAACCATAGCTGCCAGTATTTTACTGTAATCTTCACAGTAAAATTCATTTCATTTTTTTATTATACAGCACTGTACCTAACCCTAGCATAAGGTCGATAACAATTATAATTAGTAAAAACGTATTTTACATTTAAATCAACATTTGACTAGTAAATGTGTAGTAAATAATTCTAAACTGTAAATTTCAATGATTACACAGACAAAATTTGAAATTAAAGTAGTTTTTTAAATTAAATAATTAAAACCAAATAATATACAATAAAAATATACAATTTACAGTATTTACTTGCTTACATATGATTGCATAAAGTACAATCTTATAATTTTCAAAGTCATAAATTAGCAAACCAGTTATTAGGATGAAGACCCACAGTATGATAGTGTAATATGTCTTATCTCAGTATTAGGTAAAGCAAACAAAGCTTCCAAAGCAGTAATTTATTTTTTAAACGTTTGTTAACTCCCTCATCTCCCTTATCGTTAATGGCGTTTTCATATACCAAAATTTTGTATATTTATTACAGTAGATCCCTGTTGTTGTGTCTGTTTGTGGTGTCAGTCTTGTGTGGAAATTTAACAACCAATTTGAAAACCTAATACTAATAAATGTTTTCTAAATTATATGCAATTGTATATACTGTAAATATCTTCTGAATTTCTATTGCCTTTTTGTGGTAATATATAACTTTCATGTGTCTTAATGCTACACTATTAGGAGAAATATAGTCCTGGGTCCGGACTAGAAGCTGGGCGATCTGCATTTAAATCTGGGGTGTCGTCAACTGCAAATGGCCTTTGCAAAGTACATTAGTGTAGCCTCATGCAGCTCAGTTAATGTGCTTCAAAGATTTAAGTGTAAAAATGTATTTGTTACAACAGTCTATTAAGACAATGTCAATGGATTAAAAGTACAAAAGACCATACTAAGAATGACATCGTTCCTAAAACAGCAGCACAAAGTTGCCATGTCACAGCTAGGTTATTCTATACACCATTCTGTATGTGTGGGTGAAGCAACTGCATACTAAATAGTTGAGCTGTGGGTCGCATGCTGTCACTCCACATTCATCACCTTACTTCCACCTTGATAACACTAAAAGAGAAGGTGAGGAGGTGGAGGAAAAAAAAAGAATGCTCATGTTAGTGAACACATCCAATCACTGCACGCTGACCTCACAGGTCTGCAGGTGTTGAAATGGAAGTGATGTGACTTCATGCTGACCTGCACACACAAATGTAATGCCCTCTGTAGTGCACACACACACACACACACACACACACACACACACACACACACACACACACACACACACACATTATTATACATATATAGTTAGCCAAAATTTGGATGATGAAAAACAAAAGTAGAGGTTTTTTTTTAAACCTAAGTTGCAGTTCTAGTACAAACTTCTTACTGCAGTGTGTCTACAGGACACTTAGATTTCCAGCCTGTCACTGACTAAGTATTTTAATTCGGACCTGGCAGCAAAACGTCTAGTAACTGGAATGGTAAAAGAAGAGATCTTATAGAAATAAATACAAAACTCAAATGTAATTTATTTTTTTAAAGATTTGAAAAATGTATAGACAAACATGAAATTTTAAATGAATGTCAGCATGGATTAAAGAGCAAGTGATCAACGTTAAAGGGGTCATATAATGCAAAATCCACTTTTTAGACATTTTGGAGCATTCCTATGACTCTCTGGGTCACATTTACACACATTGAGCATGGTAGAAATGCGTTTCCTCCTTTTTTCACATTTTGTGACTTTATCCAATGGAGACAGACCTCGTCCTACTCAACTCGTCCTGAAACCGTTACACCCGTGTCGTCACAGGTGCAGTGTCAGGCTTTACTAGACGATGGACCCACATGCACGGCACACGACGATCACTGGTGACATTAAGTGGATTTATTTAGACAACCAAACGGCAGGATTAATTTCAGGCAAAGTCATTCACGGGTCAGCAATGGTTTACAGTACAGTGGATCAGGCAGACTCAGTTCCGTGGACAGGCAGGGTTCGATAACGTGTAGGCTCAGAATACAGTACCGTTCAGGGTGAGACAGTCTCGTGGTCAGAATAGCGTGTAAGATCGTTACCAGGTGAGCTTGGTTGACACGGCAGACAAAGCAGACAGGTAGTAGACAATAGGCGTTCACGGAGATCAAAAACAAGGTTCAGGTTCACGAAGCTAGACAAAGACGCTGGTAGGTGGTGGAGTTCACGCAAACACGAACTAAACAGTCTGGCAAGGTACTGGCTAGGTGACCTGATTACTGATTAGCTGCAGGTGTGGGTAATGAACAAGGAGCAGGACCAAAGACTGTGACAGTACCCCCCCAAGGGCGGATTCCGGACGACCCAACAGAATTAAAAACAGCCGAGCAAGGTGGGCGGAGGGAGGACTGGTGGAGGGCAAGAACCTAAATCAACCCGCCTGGAACACCAACAGGGCGGGCGGAGGGCGAACTGGAGGAGGGCACAACGAGAACCCCCCCAAACTCACGCCCGAACATGACAGGCAAGGGAACCCCACCGGACAACGAAAAGCAAAATGACCACAAGTCCAATGAATAAGGAAAACCCAATATGAATGTCCGCAAGGTAAGTCCAGGGTGCGTGGGCAACACAAAGCTCCAAAGTTCCTCATGGAGGGTGGAGACGAGGCGAGATCCTGCTCAGCCGTCGCTGAAACAGGGCGGCACACTCAGTGCCCATGAGCTGGGCCAGCGTCCTCGGGAACCACCCCGAACGGCGATGTCCTCCAGGCGGGCGACGATCCTGGAGGCTGAGGGGTCGAGGCGGACAACGGCAGAGACCGTACCACCGTCGCGGCAGGCGACGACATCCTCCAGGCAGGGAGCTATCCCAGAGGCAGGACCGCCGAGGTGGCCGACGACGCAGAAGGCAGCGCCACTCCTGCGGCCGACTGCGCCAAGGGCAAGGCCACCCGTCCGGCAGACGAGACGAGGACCGACGTGGAACCAGCGGCGAAGACACACGTGGAGACAGGGCCACCAGGAACCGATGCTGGAGCAGGGCCACCAGGAACCGATGCTGGAGCGACCCCCTCCTGGAGGTCGGCAGGAACCGATGCTGGAGCGACCCCCTCCTGGAGGTCGGCAGGAACCGATGCTGGAGCGACCCCCTCCTGGAGGTCGGCAGGAACCGATGCTGGAGCGACCCCCTCCTGGAGGTCGGCAGGAACTGCAGCTGGCGCCACCTCCTCCTGGAGGTCGGCGGGAACTGCGGCAGAAACTCCAGCTGGCGCGACCTCCTCCTGGAGGTCGGCGGGGACTGCGGCAGAAACTCCAGCTGGCACAACCTCCTCCTGGAGGTCGGCGGGGACTGCCCCTCCGAGGCTGACAGGAAAATGAATGGCGTCCTCGTGGTAGCCGACAGGAACCGGAACTAGAACGGCGTCCTCGCGGGAGCCGACAGGAACTAGAACGGCGTCCTCGCGGGAGCCGACAGGAACTGGAACTGGAACGACCTCTACAGGGTCGACGGGGACTGGAGCGGCGTCCTCACTGGAGCCGGAAGTGCTGCTCTCGGACTCCTCACTGGAGCCGGCAGGAACTAGAACGGCGTCCTCGCGGGAGCCGACAGGAACTGGAACTGGAACGACCTCTACAGGGTCGACGGGGACTGAAGCGGCGTCCTCACTGGAGCCGGAAGTGCTGCTCTCGGACTCCTCACTGGAGCCGGCAGTGCTGCTCTCGGACTCCTCACTGGAGCCGGCAAGGACTGAGACGGCGTCCTCTCTGGCGCTGGCATGGCTGCTTGCAGCTGCCAAGCTCGACGGAGTAGACGTCAGGCCTGATCGGGTGTGAACAGCACTTGTTTGACGGGTGGTGCCCTCTGGCTGGGACAAGGCCTGAACGTGACTCGACTGGACTGGAACCTGAACGTGACTCGACTGGACTGGGACCTGGACGTGACTCGACTGGACTGGGACCTCGACGTGACTCGACTGGACTGGGACCTGGACATGACTCGACTGGGCTTGGACCTGGACGTGACTCGACTAAGCTGGGACCTGGACGCGACAAGGCTGAGCTGGAGCCTGAGCAGAGCACGCCTGAACTGGGGCTGGAGCCTGAGCAGAGCACACCTGAACTGGGGCTGGAGCCTGAGCAGAGCACGACTGAACTGGGGCTGGAGCCTGAGCAGAGCACGACTGAACTGGGGCTGGAGCCTGAGCAGAGCACGACTGAATTGGGGCTGGAGCCTGAGCAGAGCACGACTGAACTGGGGCTGGAGCCTGAAGGGAGCACGACTGAACTGGGGCTGGAGCCTGAACGGAGCACGGCTGGGCCGGAAACTGAGCAGAGCACGGTTGGGCCGGAAACTGAGCAGAGCACGGCTGGGCCGGAGACTGTGCGGGACACAGCTGGACTGGAGACTGTGCGGGACAGGACTGGACTGGAGACTGTGCGGGACAGGACTGGACTAGAGACTGTGCGGGACAGGACTGGACTGGATACTGTGCGGGACACGACTGGACTGGAACCTGAACGGGACACAACTGGACTGCTACTGTCTGTGATTCTGTAGCGAGGAGACGTGAGACAGCGGACCGCACGAGTGCAGGAAGTCCTCCCAGCGGAGCAAAACTGGAGCTTGGCAGGCTGGTGCAGTAGCAACGGTCAGACGGGGCTGGGGAAGGGAAACTGAAAACGGGGGTATCGGAGACACGACCAGGGCTGGCGTAATCCGAGCGGGCAGCGTGGGGGCTGGTGTGGTGCGGAGCGCGCTGTCTAACTCTCTGAGTTGCGCACACATCCGCTCGTAGAGGCGACGGACACTGGGGCGTTCTAGCGCGCTGTCCTCGTCCTCCAAGGTGCACACCGCCACCTCCACGGCGCTTCGCTGGGCTGCCGGGTCGGGCGCCCTCTGATAATCCTCCGCAAGAATTTTAAAATAATTGCGGAGGTCACTGGGTAATTCGGCACATGAAAAATCCATGGCTTAATCCTCCTCCGAACGTGAAAAGGCGACAGCAAATTTCCCGACTGAGTCGGTACCTGAAAGCCGGCTGGGTCCGATTCTAGCCAGACTGTTCTGTCAGGCTTTACTAGACGATGGACCCACATGCACGGCACACGACGATCACTGGTGACATTGAGTAGATTTATTTAGACAACCAAACCAAAACCAAAAAAATACTGTATTACTATTACCAACATACCATACCAATCACCATATTTTAAAGTACATTCAGAATCAGTATGTTTGCCAGATATGTCAATTTGTATATACAGTACATTTGGTGTTCAGGTTTGCAATGCCACTTTCAGCTAGTTGTTGTGTAGTGTAATGTGCTGCAGTATCTACTGCCCTAATGATTACATCATATAGCATACAGTATATCTGTTTTTATTTACCATTTGTCAATAGCCATCCCACCCCACCTGAAACACAAAAATACTATATATAAACATATATTATGTGTTTTAAACAAACGACAGCAATTCTTAACCAGCAAAAATTTGTTATAATTCCCTGTCATTTTCTGCCTCTGAGTTGATAGCATGCAAAAAAATTCAACCTTAAATCTACTTAAATCTCCTTTTCGGCCCCAAGCCTATTTTCTGAAATTTTCTGAAAAATGGCATAGCTGCATAGTTCTCCGCACTCCTGCCGTTTGTTTTATAGACGCGACCTACTGTAACTCTTCTGTCTGTCTGTGTCTCTAAGTGCCTGTGTGTAAGCGGTGTGCCTGTGCGCCGTATGCCAGAGCGAAGCAGACACACACCAACACGCCCCCAATAAGCCCATGCGACTCACTACCTAGAGTGCGTCAGTGATGGCCCTCTTAACGTAACAAAAGCAGCTGTTCACAGATGATTCAGGGTCTCAGCTATCCGAGCAGATCATTTGAACACCTTGTAGTTGGAATGGGTATATTTAGAAAACCCAGTAGTTCTAGTGTTAATTGTCAAAAAGTATCGGTTTTGGTATCGATATCGGGAATACTGGCCCAGTATTCACTTGGCATCGGATCGACTTCAAAGTTTGCAGTATTGCCCACCCCTACCACAAAGTCTATTTGACTGCAAATAGTGTCATAATGTAGGGGACACTTTTGAGATGTGATATGAGGTGTAAAATTAGTGTAGGTGTTACTGATGTGACATTTATGAATAATAGAAAAGTAAAATGTTTCAGTTATATCTAAAGAGAAATGCACTTTTAGAATGAATATCACAATTGGTGAACATCAACTCAGCAAAAACTTGGTTACAATACAGTAAAGCAGGACCAAGTCATAACGATTTTGATGCAGAGGCAAATGAGCTTAGGCGTTTTATAGCATATTCTATATGTTTTTCTACTAATATCCACCTAAAAACACAATCAAAGTGATCAATATATCCAAATACCACTTACCTATACCAATAAATATACGTGAAGGTGTTCATTTGTGTCCACCGTTTCCAAATTTGTTGCTGTACAGGCCACTAGGGGGACAGGTGTCTGTGCAGCCATATCTCCGCCTAGCAACAACTGACTGTGGCAAGTGAGGTTTCTTTTTACTTGTTATAAGCAATTGAATTGGCCTTAAACACCAACACAAGATTGACAGGACTGGTAGCCAGTAAGAATGGCTGATCACGTTTTATGGCCCTGGTGCAATAAAAAATGTCACCAAATGGCGCCCCCTAAAAAATCACTTCAGACAAGCTTTGTAGGATTGCTAGAGTAACAGAGTGAGTGGGTAACTTTCCAGAAGGTAGAAATAACAGAATGGGATCGGTTCACCAGTAATATGGACTTTGTGTGATGATATTTGGACATGTACATTGTTTATTTAGCTTACCCTTAGCTTAGCGTATGTTATTGCTTGGCTCATAACTTACATGTGATAGCTAGTATGCATTGGTGCAGATTCCTTTAGATTATAGCTTTCATTTGAACCCTTATTTATGTGTGTTGCATAAAGTATCACAGCGGTAGATCCATAAGCGAGTCACAAACTAGCCGAGGGCTGGCTATAATGCTAACTACATGCTAACAGTTTTTATCATATCTTCGTTTGTGTTTGATGTACATGAAGGACACTTATACAGTGTTTTAGCCCTCAGCCCTGCTGTTTAATTTGATGTTAGGTATGTCTATATTCATGCATTTGTTTATTCTGTAAAACACACTGCTTATCCTGTAAAAGAACCCCCGGGGGGTGAATGGGGCATAAAGGGATATGGGCTGGTGTTACTCCTCTAAATGTGCAAGAATAATTCCATTAAACAAACCAAAGTTGAGGGTTTGAACTTGACCCACTGCTACATATACATTAGATACCTCGATTCATTGCACACCAACCATTTTAATAAAGGCATTTTAAATCAACAAACATTACAATATTTGCATCATTAGGACACATTGAGTGAAACAACAAAACTAATGCTTCTCACAGTAACTGTTAGGGGTGGGCGATACTGCAATCTTTGGAATTGATCCGATACCAAGTAAATACTGGACCAGTATCGCTGATATAAATACCAATACCGATACTTCTTGACAATGAATGCATTATTGAATATAAATACATTTTGTTTTAAATTGTATTCATTTAATAAAGCCCAGACAACGTTTAACAGTAAATATAAATACATCATGTAAATTGGTGGTGTTGCCACCGTATTGTTGCTCCATCAACGTTTATTCACCTTTCAAAATCTATACATAATCCAATGGTCATTTACTATGTAACTTTGCCTCAACTGTGAAATGCCTGCTGGGGTGTCTCCACTTACCAAAATCAAAATCATTTGAATCAGCTTTAAATGGTTACTCTGACTGCTGCAAAAGATAAATTTGTTCTACTTGCATTTGCTGTTTTACAATTATGTTTATTCTAAGCATTTCACTTCCCCATGTTATCAGCAAAATGCTGAATAGTTCTTCCATCCCATTAGCATGCCTGTGCTATACTGCATACTTGCTGTGGTTTGTCACATGGCTATTGGTGATTACCCACAGTCAGACGTCATGGCTGTGGGAGCTTGGCTGAATACCTTTGGCTTGTGATACTAAGATCCTGACCCTACCAAACATCACATGTCATATGCTTGGGCATAATTGGCAGAGCTGGACCAACTTAGACCAAAATAAAGCCTGCAGTGTCTCAATAACTTTTCTGTTAATTAGTGTCAAAAGAAATTAATATTTTTATTTTTGGTTGGTAACATTGTACGTTACCTTGTATTTCATTCATTTAATTCTTCTGCTTCTTTTTTCACTTGTTGTTTAATACACTTTAAATGTTGAATAATAATTACTTTGTTTTCTTTAATATTGCCTATGCAAACTATTCAAACCAGCTTCTTTAAATGGTGTTACCTTACCAATGATACTTCTTTGATACAGCAACTCAAGCCTCTGTCTGTAAATAAATAATTGATAAACCAGTAAGGCAATCAGCTCCATATGTGTCCTAAATACAGGTTTGTGGAAAGAAGGTCCCTTACAGTACATGTTTCTGCCGCTTTAACCTGATCTGTAAAGACAGATCTATAGCAATAAACACAGTATTCCCAGTTGAACACTGTGCAAACCTGTATGATCTTTACATAACACAGCTAAATATGCAAGTGCTGGAGCTAAAGGTCAATGATATCCACAGGTTTTTTCCATACACAGTAAGAAGCACAGTTTTTACGTTAGCGATGTCTGTTGTTCTTTTATTGTTCCTTTATGCTCTCTTGCTCTTTATCAGATGTTCAGTTTATATGATCCTATGTAGTTTGAATTCAGTCTATGTCTTTCATTGAATTGACTTTTTTTTTTGTTCAAAACAGTGTAAAACAGATATTGTGATTTACTATGTGTGTTACTAAAGAATGTGAAAAAGACAAGTCTGGCTTAGTTGTTTGTTGCGTACTGACTTATTTCTATGTGTGAACCAGCTGACAGCCTTCTGTTTTAGTCAAACAGCAAACATTGTCTCTGATAGTTTTACATATTTATTGTCAGGCTTTATAAAATCAAGAAAATTATATTTTCTTTAAGAGGAGTTTTCCTTGGGTTCAGTTTTTTGGTTGTTGAGGGCAACTTGGTTTTGGTACCATCTTCTGTGGTTGTATTAAGTCACTTCCTGTTTGTTTACGGCTTCTTGTGTCAATCACCAACACCTGTTTGCCCACACATGTGTTTCTGTATTCAAGTTCTCTGTCTTCAGTCACTCCTGGTTGGTTTGTTGTGTGTGTTGTTACGGTCATCAGTACCCTGCGTTTGGTAAGTACTGTCTTGCTGTATGTTTGTCCATCCATGTGCCTTGTCCTAGTCCATATATGTTCTGGGTCATTTTTATTCCGTAGCTAAGCTAAGCTAGTTAGCTTGTTGACTGCATTTAAGCAGTGATTTAATGCGGTGGAGCGTGTGTTATGTCTTTTTGGCCTATAGGTGGCGATCAGCCCCCACACTGGCCCCTATGATGCTGTCCTAGGCTCATGTTATATAGACCCATGTAGAGTTACGTAACAACGTCTCTGTGGTGTAAAGGTTAGTGTATTTCACGGTCGTAGCAGAAGTTGTAATTACTGAACATTTTTATATTTTTGCCTACAAGATAATAACAAATGACTAATAAGGCTGGCTGCCTGTATTATTTAGCAGACGATTATAGTATTTAGTATAGTAGTATTTTCAAGTTATGGCAGTTCAAAACCGAAATAAGCAGCTAAATGCTTAGACAGACCGAGTGCGCGCTCCCACGTACAGTGTTCGATTTTTTTATGATACTAGAAAAAGTAATTTCTCGAGAAATTACGTGGGAGAGCTGATATGCTACCGCAACAATGGCAAACGCTGATTAAGCTGCTGATGTCACAAAGTTGACTACGACAAAACAATGAAAATGACAAAACGTTGACAAAGATTAAAACGATGACAGCGATTAAAAAGATGACGATCATAAAGGTGACCAAGGTGAAACAATGACAAAATGAAAAAGATGACAATGATTCAAAAGTTGACCAAGGTAAAAAGATGTCAAAGATTAAAAAGTTGACCAAGGTGCATTATTGACAATCATGAAAAAGCTGTCTAGCTTTTTCAAATTAAAAGAATTTGAAGAAGTATTTGTAGTTAATTGTTTAACTGTGTAATAGTTTAATAGGTAGTCTAAATTAACTAGTCAGAACCACAAATCTTGCCATTTAAGGTAATAAATTACATTGGTCCTTTTATTTTGAAAGGATTTAGAGGCCACGTCTAAGTGATTAATAAACCATAAAACAGTCGTTAAATAGTCAAAACTTTATTCATCATTCAAAAGCAAAAATAGCCCTATTAAAGCAAAAGATTTAAGATTAAGATTTAAGCCCTTTCAGAATAAAAGCACCATAGTAGGTGTGTTTGTGTTTATTTGCTGAACTGTTAAATAGTGTAATTAACGATTGGCAAATATTCCGTCAGAACCGGAAACTTAGCAAATAAATTGCATTGGTGCTTTTATTTTGAAAGAATTTAGAGGAAATGTGTGGGGGTAATAACGTAACTGTCAATTCGTCTTTAAATAGTCATAATGAACCATTCAAAGTCAAAAACAGTGCAGTTAAAGCTAATAAATTGCATTGGTGCTTTTATTTTGAAAGGACAAGGGGGAAGCATATGTGGGTAATTAGTAAATTGTTGATATATTTTTAAATAGTCATAATTACCCAGCCAAAAGCAGAAATATTGCTATATCTCAGTGAATGACTTGTTCAGTTCCGTGCAGTACCTTCTCTCCCCACATGGCAGCAGCTGCATAAGCTCAGTCAGCAGGACCGGAAACAGAAATTATTTGTTCAGGACTGACTCAACTGAGCGTCATTCCTCAAGGATTTTTTTATTTTGTCACATGACAGCCAGGCAGCGCAGACTCTGTAGCGGCAAACGCTCCAGTTCGTTCCTGATTCGTTCCTATGGATTTTTATGGATCGTTCATTCGTTCTTTTAGCAAGTGACAGCTGTGGCTCAGCTACAGGGCTGTGTGAACTGATAAACGATGTCTGACTTCTGATGTTTATTCAATTGTCACCTGACAGTTGACATAAATTATTTATTCATGGAATCATGGAATGCTTTTTGTGGATGTGTGTAGTGTTATTATGTATATAATGTAAAGTGTGTTTGTAAATAAATACTAGTGAACATTATTTCAACATGTTGATTTTGTGGTCCTGTATACTCTGCCACAATCATAAACTATGATAATAATAATAATAATAATAATAATAATAATAATAATGTCACATTTTGGCGAAGATAAATGCACCAATGCACCAGGTAAATATTGTAGGGAACTTATTGTTACTTTTTGCTTTAAAATTGTCAAAATAAGTTTTACTTTCATTTTACCATGAAAATGGCAGTTCGGCCTGCACGGTTTAGTTTATCGTTCTCGTTCATCGTTAACAGCTCAGGCGAGCACCAAGTACTACAGTTCCTTTGGGACTCGTGCTTATGGATCGTTCGTTTGTTCACTTGTCACGTGACAACCAGGCCGCGCAGGCTCTGTAGCGAGCAGCAAGTGCTCCAATATCAAAATGTTCAGCTTTTTCAGGAAAAGTGTGCTATTACTTTTCTCATTCATATGTTTCATATTTTTTACGTTGTTAAGCTTTTTTCAACTTTTTTTCCCAATTGAAATGAATGGAAGAAGCATTTCAAATCCTCTTCAGCTTTTCTCCTCTCAGCTTTAACTACTTCAACACACTTTAAGCTACAGACACCATTTAAACTACAAAACAATCTTCAACTATTCAACTATTAATCAACTAAATACTCCAATGGAAAATACTCTGTGACTTCTGGGTAAAATCACAGAGGGACAGGCATTTTTAAATCGTGACTGTGGCCACAATTTTCAATCCTCAAGCCTAAAACATACACCAGTTGCTCATTGAAGCCTTGGGATTCATAACGTGAAGTTCTTTTTGTGATAATGTTTATGGTTTTGGTGTAACAAGCCTGTTAAACTGGGGTGGAAATCAGCCTCACTACAGCTCGTTGTGCTGATCAGTGGAGGTTCCTGCCTTTGGAGCGCCATCCCCATGACAACGGCGCAGCTGCAGCAGACAAGGGATTGAGCCCATTAGCACTTGGACTTACAAGTCAAACTCCTTATACTCAGTGAACTGATATGTTCATTACACTATTGATTTCCCATAAAAGCAGTTGTAGACATTAAGCTTTTTTTAACTACCTGGGGCCCGTTTTAAGAAGGAGGTTTAACAAACTCTGAGTTAAAACGAAACTCTGAGTTGATTTACTCTGAGTTTGCAAACCTGGAGTTTTCGGTTCCAGAACAGCTGAAAAGAGTTGGTTTAAGCAACTCTGAGTTATCTGACTCAGAGTTAAGCGCGTGCACCGCGACGATACAAAGCCCTGATCAATGGAGTGAAGATATTACGAGTCACCATGGCAACAGGACAACAAAAGACGTCCAAAAATAGATACGATACGTCAAGCAAATAGCGACTACGAGCCTATATTCCGTAGAAAAAGCAACACGGCTGCAGCGGCGAAAGAGAAAGGATTAGCTTGGAAGAAAATAGCTGCTCGAGTCAATGCGTAAGTTTACATTTTAATCATACAGTGTTCAGCGTAACTAAATACTAAATAATTTTAGTATTGTTGTTATATTTCACTCGTAAAGTAAGGACTTGTAAAGTAGTTTTTCACTCATCTAAGGAGTTACTTCAGTAATTGCATAAAATACCGATGTTTGTATGAATTAAAAGTGCAGTGTTATGTCTATGCATTTTTAAAATTCCTTTTGTGGTTGATGTGGGATTTGTAAAGTAATGATAATTCAATAATCCAATACGTTTTATGGATAGCAATTATTACATTAATCTAATTAGGTTTTTAAAAGTTACCCAAAACACGTAATAATATAAGAATTTATTTCAGTTTTTAAAGAGGCAGCCGGTAAAAGTGTCTACCCCCACCGTGTTTGGGTTTCAAATCTGCTGCGTCAGTGCCCGGTTTGCACTGCGGGAAGAGTGTGCTACGTCCTTCTGGCCTGTAGGTGGCGATTGACTCCCACTTTTGGTCCTAAAACATCGTAGTTGCTTACGCCATATAACCTCTTGTAGAACAACCAATGATCAGGTCTTGGGTGGCCTAGTGGTTAACGTGCATGGCTATAAAGTTTTTTTTGTCCAGGGTTCGAGTCTGAATGGAAGCAGTCTTTTAATTTTAATTATTGGAAAAACAGCGTTTTTCATGTGATCACGAGATGACACCGTTGTATTACTAGTGCATGGATCGCCAAGACCATGAACCGCTGGTCGCGTTATAGTATGAAGTTATGAACAACACAAGTAAATTATGGCAGTTTAAAACCGAAAATAAGAAGCTGGACGGTGCGCCCTCCCATGTGCAGCGTTCGATTTGTGTCAGACAAGCTACTGTAACCCTGATTTCTCGCTGTTGGTACGGGCTACAATTTTCTTTACGTGGTTTGCTTCTTTAATGCACCACACGGCAAGACAGTACGGCACATGTACACTATTTTCTTTACGCCGCACTTACCCAACGCGCGTCACCTCTGTCCTGTCTCCCGTCAAC
This sequence comes from Betta splendens, assembly GCF_900634795.4. Lineage (NCBI taxonomy): Eukaryota > Metazoa > Chordata > Actinopteri > Anabantiformes > Osphronemidae > Betta > Betta splendens. The sequence goes on along the minus strand of NC_040899.1, from coordinate 17,756,655 downwards.
AAGGACAGGTAGGAACTAATGTTGATGACAAATAAAATCACAGTAGCTATAATGCCACGTTTCCCAAACATAAAATAAAAATAATAATTTTAAAAAGGAATACTAACTAAGGTTCACTACTATATTTTCACTACTTTCAATGAAAAAAACAAACACTGGGAGCCGCGGAGGGCGGCAATATTATTTGAGAACATTCAACATTTGTTTTTTAATCCAAAGAAGACATAAAAGTCAGGGCTCAGAGATCTAACAGCTGATAAAACATTGTCAAGGCATCGACAAGGACAGCTAACTTGCTTTTCACTGCTTCAAACTGCTGCTGTAACTGAGAGCAACCCGTGCGCATCACCGGTCAATCTGGAAATGTATTCATTGGTTCGGACGTTGTTCTGCCCGCTTTCATGTAGACACAAAACTCGTCAAAGCAAAAGAGCTCAGTGCAGCATTTACAAATCACATGTGATTGTTTTAATTTTTTTTGTAAATAAAAATAATGTTTGCCCTGTTCAAACCTGGGGAATAAAAATGATTCTGATTCTGAAAGCGGCTGATCAACTTCGCAGGAACACATTTCATATGGTACAGGTGAAAGGGACACTAACAACCCAACGCAGCCGAGGCTGTAGCAGCAGAGAAACGCAGATCTTTGTCCTGCGTGTTGATGCGCGTTTCCCCTTCCCCCAGTGTCCCTGCTCTGGGACGTGGATGGCCACGCCCACTTTCATTCACCAGACGGACATTAAAGAGGAAATAACGAAATAAACAGCTGGTTAACTTCGTAGGAACATGGCTGTAGCTCTGCAATGACTTTATGTGGTACAGGTGAAAGCAGTAATAACGAAATAAACAGCTGGTTAACTTCGTAGGAACACCTTGTAGTAGGAACTGGTATATTTAGAAAACCTAGTAAAGGTGTGTGAACTGGGGAGGAGACGGCAGCAGCGACTGAAGAGCGACAGAATAGAGTTGATGTCTTCCCCGCTGACAGGCGCATTCATTTGATAATGCACATACCTTGGCTGACAGTTCAGTTGAAAAACACACTACAGATGGAGCGGCAAATTTTCGTTGCCTCGTTGCTGCAGGATTTCACACTGATCTTGTCATGACATTAGCATGACTTAGGTATCATTCCACCAAGCCCCCCTACACCAGCCTTGTTAACGCCCCCTAAACCTTTTTTAAGAAATGACCTGCAATTGCACATTCATGCACCAGGTGGAGCAGTGATGTGTAATGCAGGCCCATAGGCAGATTAGAAGTGCATGAGGTTTGTGTACTTTATTATATATATATATATATATATATATATATATATATATATATATATATATATATATAATATATATATATATATATATATATATATATATAAAAACAGAAATGAGCGTAGTTATAACTGAACTTAAAGTTATTTATGTCTAAGCAAGAAGTAGAAAATTACAGCTGTTATGAATACAATGCCCTTAGTCAAACATTCAGTCAACATCCACATGGATATTTTATTTGTTTTAATTATACTGTATCATATGTATTACTGTATTGTAAGGTTTAGCTCTAAATTTACTGACATTTTTTGACAACTGACAAAGACCAAAAGCTTTCTCAGTCTGAGGGAAGTTCCATATTATCTTCCAGTTTGGCTTCACTTCACACTTGCAAAGAACTGGCTCGTTACGTGAACAAAAGACACAAAAGTGAGTAGGTGTGATGAACCCTCCCCCAAGAAGGAAACCAGACTGAAAGAGTTGACATGACTCAACTTCCACACAACTTCACCTGAGCCATAAAAACTAGACATATTTGTAAACTGCTTAAAAAGAAAATTCTTCATGGATTCATAACTTTAAAGGTTCCACTGAAATCAAGGCTCTGTTAACATAATGCTGTATGAAGGAATTTAGTTACTGGCCATACAGTACGTCTGCCTCAGAGGACCAACAGCCTAGTGGTTAAGGCACAGAAGCTCCCTGCTAGAGACTCCTGGTGTAAACTTGCCTCTGGTGTATTTTGTTTACCACACAAATTCAAGTGACACAAAATACAGAGATCTGCATACATATGTGTTATGAGTTATGCCAGCTGATATTCTTTCAGTTCTGTGTCATTTCAGTCACCTTTTACCGCCAAATGTCACCGCAAACAGCTGATTGTGACTGCTCAATCATTTTCAAGTTAACTTACAGACTTTTCTTAAAGCAGAAACATTACCAAAAGTGCAGGAACCTTCAGTCTGAGTAAAGTTGGGCACTATCCTCTATTTACAATAGGCTTCACTTCACACCTGTAAAGAACTGGCTCATCAGTTGAACAAAGGACTGTGAGAAGGTGTGAAGACCATGTCCCCATGAAGGACATGGGAAGCTCCTTGAGAAACATTTCTGCTCTAAAAGAATGTAGTGACCCAACTTTCAGACAACTTGGTTTAGAAAATGGTCAAATGAACTGGATGTTTATAAAATCTGTAAATAAAACTTGTTAAAAAGAAAGTGTTAAGTCTATGGCTTTAGGATATAAAAGTTTCTTATTTTAAACCACCAACTAACAAAAACAGTTTAATTAAAAACTGTGGGTGAGAAGTTGTGTGCTTTAACCACTAGGCTCTTATAAGTGATGGATGGATGAAGTAGTTCACAAATGTATCTGGTTACATCAGGTAACAGCACTGCAGGACTCTGGTGCTTTGGGGAGAAGGGGGTGGTGTGAAACCAGTCTAACTGGTGCTGTGGATTGGTCGTTCTGTCTGAAAAGAGGCTCTCTATTGTTATGTTCATCTAAGCTTGATTAGAACATTGAAATGTTCTTTTTTTAATTTAAAACAGCTCCTGAAGCAGGCAGACTGACACACACTACATTCAAGTGAATAAGAATAATATATAGAATGAGAATTTATTAATTTCATTTGTGAAGTCCAACTCAACCTAATACAGCCAGTAACTGATAAACCTCCAGAAGGTAGTTTGGCAGCTGTGGCAGCGTGAGCTGCCGATGCTTATCTATGATTAAAAAAAGTTAGTACAACATTCAATTCTGAAATGAAGTCAACTTTTCAAGTTTTCTCAACTTTTTAGTTGACTGTTTAGACAGACTATTGTCTGTCTGTCTGTTTGTCTGTATGCCCTAGCAAGCAGTGTAGAACTGACATTATCAGATCTATGTCCTGTTCTCAGAACTCTGCCTATACTTGCTGTTTGACTCTAACTCTACGGGTCAGATACTAAAGCTCCACCTTTTGGTTTTACCCTGGAATTGCGTCTTTGGTGCTAAAATGGGGGTGGCCTCATTAAAATTTTTAACACCTTCCCCAGACAGACCAAGGAGGGGGGCTGCTGACAGTTGGCTGATGAGGGTGTGATAAGTGTGTGATCAGCGTCAGAAAGGTGACTGACAGTCGACTGAAATCAGCGAAAATGAACCGCTCCATCTGTAAATCTTTACAAACCGTCCCTGAATAACATCTATGAACTGCAGTTTCTTCCTTGATTATCCATGATTATTATGAAAGAAGTGCAAATCATCGCCAGTCCAAATTGTGCAATTAATACTGTGTTTACAATAAAGCTAATAAATAATAATAATAGTATTTTCATTTTAAAATGCACTGCATATTTTAAACGAATGTCGAAGTGCTACAAATAACTGAGATCAGAAAGCTACTATAAATACATACGTTTATTTTTGCAGAGTAAACATATAGAACAAATTACTTGCTGCATTAATGAGTCTTAGACCTGCAGCTGATCACGCCGCCCGATGCTGCCCAGTCTCCTACGGAGCTTTGTCCTGAAGCTGAAGTATTTCTCACCTGCTGATCGAGTAGTAGCAACACATTAGCATGTCTATGCGCCTCTACGGGGGAGGGGGAGGGATGAGAAGTTTGCCTTTGCGACTGTGAGCAAACATGAGACAAGCAAAAGCTTGGTCGAACTCAGATCCAAGTCATCTGAGTACGAAACACATCACATATCATTCGATCTCGTGTTTCATTCGAGCGTCAGTCTGGAGCTCTCTGCTAAGACTGCTGCCCCACGACCCGTCCACGGATGAGCTTCCATTAAAAATAAAAGCAGAGCTTTTTATTTTTACGTTTTTCTCTAAACGAAAAAAAACAGCTTAAAATTCAAGTCCGTGTGTTTTTGTTAAAAATATTTTTGTTCGGTTTATTGGTTTGTAAGGCAGTGCTTTTATTCAGGATAGATAGACGGATGGGAAATCAAAGTTTTGAAACGTACATGGGCCGAATAAGTCACATCAGCCACTCATTCAGTTACAATGACACGCACAGTCAAAACAAATTCTCGCTACATCTAGTGCACCACTGCCCCGTTCCTCTCGTAGCCTGCATTTGCACATCCATACATTTGTGTATTGGTCACTCTCTGTCTGGACACATGACTCCGAAACACGTCACGTGTTTGTGTAAGAGGTTGATGTCGCCACCAAATTTTAAGCAGAGGTAACGAGAGAACGACTTTTTGTGTTTTCCGTTTGTCTCTAAACAATAAAAACATATTACCTCCAATTCCGTGTCTTTTTGTAAAAAACAAATATTTTTGCCTGTTTTATTGGTTTGTAATGCAGTGCTTTCATTAAAATACGTTTGTCGCTCATCGAAAGAGAAACGAAAACGCCGGTGAAAGTGGCTGGATGGACGGATGGGAAATGAAAATGTTGAAACGTACACGGGTCGAATAAGTGCTCTCAGCCACTCAGTTAAAATGACACGCACAGTCAAAACAAGTCAATAATATAAAATGCGTAGAATATTATGGTCTTATACGTGGTCCCTTACAACGCTGTAACAAATGAAATGTTATTCATGATGACTGGTCTTGTCTTATGTAACACCCAGTAAACACTAAAACACACACAAATAATAAATGCAAGCAAAATCAAATTATAAATGACCTAATCTGGAAATTACTAATTAAACAATTGTAACACTTAAAAAGGTAATACAATAATGAGGTTCCCTAATTGTAGCTGGTGGAGATAGTCTATGTGTCTGTTGCACAGATTAAAAAAAGTTGAGTATCTGTATTTCAACTTTGTGCCTTCACACAAAGGAAAGCATGGTGATAAGTTAAAGTCCCTTTGTAACTTTAGGAATTTCCTGGCAAATCTGTAGATCAGGCATTAAACATCACACAGAAACCAATCTAATATCAAATGAAAACATTTTGTTCACAGAATACAATGGCATCAGTTTCATGGAAGTTAAAGGTTTTGGTGCATCTGAACCAGAACTTGTGTCAAAATGAAGTCTCTTGTTCTCTTGATGAGCACATTCCACATTTTATGGCTGGTGGTCCCAGTTCTGGGAGAGACAGCTTCTCGGCGATAAATGTGACAGCCTGTCCTTTTGGAATGATAAGCAGAGGTGGAATCCTGTGTGATTTACAGGTAGATCAACAAAGTGGACTCATGGTTCTTTGATATGGACATTTGAGATGTTGGCGCCAATTGGTGCCTTTTGTGATAGAAACCAGTCTCCTGTGGTGGAGAAAGATTCAGGGTCCCTTATCTCTCGGGACTGGAAAGGACGTAGAGGCTCCTCAATGGAGGGAGTTAAGTTCACATGTAGGTCAGGTTACCTCAGTCCAGACGTGGATTGCTACATGAAGCAAATTTCAGCTGTATTACAAGAGAGTCCTTCCATTAATTGTTGATAGACAAGGAGGGCATAGTGGACGATGATGTTGTAAACTACAGTAATAGTTGTCCATCATGTAAAAATACAATATTCATATGATGTATCTTGTGTGTACTACCAATTAAAAAAACACCTGGCTTTTAAAAGCAATGGTCTTTTTCATATACTCCTGACATAAAACCTTTCACTTCACTGCTTTTAAACGCTGTTCTTATGGACGTTCACATAAAATCTGTAAGAGGATTTTATTTAATATAAATAAATACATTGTATTAAATTTTTCTCTATGGCGCGTCAGAAGGTTGGGACTCAGCAGATCAACAAAGTATTAATGCAGCAGCTTGTTTGTTTTACATGTGCTTATTACTCACGATAAATGTTAACGTTTTTAACTGAATGAGAACGAAAATAACTCCTGCTCTGCAACATAAACCACTTTGACCACTTTTAAGGTGGTCAAGTTAAACAGTTAAACCAGTAAGACATAGACAATGTGTCCTTTAAAGCTACAACATTTTACTTTACCGAATGACATTTACCACAATATCTGCAGAAAAAAAAAATTTTATTACACAGGCAACACAGTGGATTTGGAACTCGCTCTGCGCCGTAAACACTGCATCTAATGTTGGTTCAGTCGCTAAAGCAAACTTTACATCCCTTCCCCCTACTCCGTATTGGCACATAGACATTAACATATTTTCACCACTTGGTCAATAGGTCTGAAATACTTTAGCTCCGAGACAAAGAAAAATCGGGCAGCATGATCAGCTGCACCTACGTAGGCTGTGGAACGCCAAAACTTTTCACTTCACTTTTTTAAATGCTCTTCTTATGGTATTTCACACAACCAGTCTGGCAGACTACCACTGCTAACTTGTAGAGAATATTATATAATAAAAATAAAATAATTGTAATAAACTCTCTCTGTGGTATGCCACAACGCCAGGACTCAGCAGATCTCCGACTCCTTAATGCAGCAATGCAGCATTTTCCATTTATGGTTTGCACTTGCTGTGCCTTATAACCCCATTGACAGGTGCACAGACTTCTAACCACAGGTTTTCAAGTATTGTCATATACGAAGAACAATTTTGTCACATTTGCCATTTGCTCTGTGCTCCTACGCAGGCGTAGGGGTTCAAAACCACAAGAGGGGCTGCAGGAGTACTGCTATGCCTAATGTGTGTGTTTCCGCATGTTCAGCAATGATGTGATGATGTGATGATGAAGGCGTGTACAAGCTTCAATAAAATGTTGTGCTTTGGGGAAGTTCGTTGGAGTTGGTTGGTCTCTGAGTGAAGCGCTTACAACGCTAAGATCTCAGGCGAACTCCCCTTGGCCAAGTAAAATCTCTGGTTGGCTCTCAGTGTGCTATATTGTTCTCGTCTCTGTGTGTATCAGTGCTGTTGTGGTATTTTCAGACCCAACATGTTGATTTGTAATCCTACATGGGCTTATATAACATGAGTATAGAACAGCGTCAAAGGGGCCAGTGTGGGGGCTGATCGCCACCTATAGGCCAAAAAGAAGTACCCCCCCAACGCGGTAAAAACAAGCCGATACCGTGCTGAAAATAAAAGGTGATTGTGGTAAAGGCTCACACTTTTAAGTGCTACGACTGTAAGTTAATAAAGTGTGATTTATTAAATTTCAGATCTCTCTCATCTAAATCCTTGTTAATAAATGACTTGGTTGACATTGAAACTGGCTACCTCGTCCTTGTAGTGGAGTTAAACCATATGTTTGATCCAAAATCTGACTCTGCAGTCAAATGGTAGGCTGTTGAAGTGGTTACACTTCGACTGGCGCAAGGTAAGTCTAAATGGATACTAATGGTTGCCAATAAGCAGCCTGAATTAATACAACAGAATATTCATGACACGACTACAGCTTGTTTGGGAGCATAGCTCGATAAACTAATATAAACTCATTTTTACATGTTTTTTTTTTTCTTTCTTGTGCTGCTGTGTGTCAAAATAATTTCTCCATAATGGGATCTTCAGCTGCAGCTTATATTTTGCCGTATTTGTCTCTAATTAAGTGCCATTGTGGGAACAGTGAATGCTTACAGAGGCATGGTCTGACATCAACTGTTGCTGTCAAGATACTGCATGTGTTTAATACTTTTATTAAGGTGACATGGTATTTAAAATTTAAATTTTGATAAGTCTCACCTCAAGACGCCTGAACCAGTTGCCAAACCTACTGTCTTGTATGGCTGATGATCCAGGACTGGAGCCAGTATGATTGAATGTGTATTCATTACAGAACACATTTAATATACAGTATATTAGACAATTGCACATGCATGGAATAAATCAGTATCTCAGAAATTCATAAACAAGTTTAGAACATTTTACTATTTACAGATGAATCATAACGTACTAGGAACGTTATGATTTACAAAAATAGTTTTGGTTCTTTTTAATTGCTTTTAGTAAGGTGTATGATATATCAAGTGCTAATATATAACTAATAGAAATGTAGTTATTCTTTTTTTTTTCTTCATAAATTTGACAGTACTATATCTGTGTGTATCTTAAGTCGTTGCAGGTATCTAGCCTAGAGAAGTCTTGTCAGCTGGTGCTGGGGACTTCTAGGGTGAAGAGTCCAAGTAATCATCCCATCTTCCCTGGTCTAGATCAGGGCAGTGTTTCCTGAGGGACAAGGCACCTATGTTGGACTTAGACCACCTGTGAAATACCTAAATTATTGTTTTCGTGGCAATAGCTCAATAAAAGTTGAAATATTATAAAACATTTGTCTCTTTTCCCTCATAAAAAATAGTTCAGTGAAACAGCAATAGTCAAAGCCAACCATTGTCAACCAATGCACCAGCACTAATGCTGGATAAGTTACCTTCACAGTTCAATGTGCAGACCACATAATGAACTAGTAGGATTCATAGTTATGTTGAAAGCATAGTTTTTGGAGTGGAACAGGCACAGTCATGGTCAGTTTGCTGGGGAGATGTGAGGATGTTGTCTTCATCGCATTTTGGAAGACATCGGAAGCAGTGCACCTGCTGTACAGATGGAGGATGCAGCTGCTTTCCTTGACACCACTCTAGATGATATCGAGAATGGAATAGTAGTTTAATGAAATGTCCAGTATTTCCTATGTATCTCATAACCTTCACAAATGTAAACATTATATAGAGGTAGTTAGATCAGTTGTAATGGTGTTTGGAGCAAACTCATTTTCAACTTAGCTTTTATAGTACTGGTTTGTTGCATTGCATTAATGACCTCCTTTCTGTCAGGTTGCTCAGATTCTGCTCAGAGAGCTGGTGGAAGAGGGATGTTAATAAGGTCCTCCATATAATGACCTGGGTCCAGTAGGACTTTATTGAAGATAGTCTCCATCAGCTTTTCCACATAATCTGCACCATACCACAAGAATTACAAATGACAAATTACCCATCAACAGACTAAAATATCAAAATAAAATAAATTGACTGCATACAGAGTAAATATATAGACAATAATATAAATCAGATTATAAATACTTCAACCACAACTACTGAAATGTGAAATCCAAAATCTCTATCAAATAAAACTGCCTATTAGCCAACAAATTATCATACTGCTGTTAAATGTACATACCTTTACTCCTGAGGTGAGCAACAACTCTTCTACAAGGTAGCCGTGTGCCCACAGTCTGCAGTGGCGTCAGTTTGAGAAACAACCTCATCGCGTTTCGGTAGCTGGGACGCGTCAGCCTGTATAAAACAACAATGTCATATTTATAGTTAGCTGACTAGTTAAGCAACACTTACGAGACAGCAACAACATACATGTTAGACTTAGAACTTGCCATAACCCAAAATTCACAGGTCTACTTGGGCTAAGGCATACACACAATGGGCTCGGTAGTAATTAGAAAGACAGCTGACTCACAACTTACTATCGCAACCAAACCCAAGTTTTACTGAACGTTGGTGACTCATCCCAACAACTCCCAACAACACCCCCTCACTTCACACCACACTTAGACACTCCCTCAACCCCTATCCTTCTCCAGCACCCAGGTGAGAAGTGAGCTCAGGAAGATCAAGGCCAGGAAAGCAGCTGGACCAGACAGCATCAGCTCCAGACTCCTAAAGTCCTGTGCAGGCGAACTGTGTGGAGGTATGGAGCATGTCTTCAACCTGAGCCTCAAGCTGAGGGTGGTACCACAGCTCTGGAAGACCTCCTGCGTGGTACCAGTGCCCAAGACACCGCACGCCAAAGACCCCAGCAGCTTCAGACCAGTGGCTCTGACATCACACTTGATGAAGACGCTGGAGAGACTGGTCCTGGGTCACCTCCGCTCTGCGGTGGGAACCTACCTGGACCCGCTGCAGTTCGCCTACCGACACGGCATAGGAGTAGACGACGCTGTCATCTTCCTCCTACATCGAGCCCTTTCCCACCTAGAGAAGCCCTGCAGCACTGTGAGGATCATGTTCTTTGACTTCTCCAGTGCCTTCAACACCATCCAGCCGGTGCTTCTGAAACACAAACTGGATGAGGCTGTCGTTGACCTTCATCTGACGGAGCGGATTATGGACTATCTTACAAACAGGCCTCAGTTTGTGAGAGCCAGGGACTGTGTGTCTGACTCTCTGACCTGCAGTGTGGGGGCCCCACAGGGGACTGTACTGGCCCCCTTCCTTTTCACCCTCTACACGACAGACTTCAGACACAACATGGACAGCTGTGTTCTGCAGAAGTTCTCTGATTACTCTGCGATCGACTGATCACCGATGATGATGATGCAGAGTACAGGGGACTCACTCAGAACTTTGTGGACTGGTGCCAGCGGAATCACCTCCTGATCAATGCAGGGAAAACGAAGGAGATGGTGGTGGATTTCCGCAGACAGCAGCCTGCTGTCATACCACCGATGCACATCCAGGGAAGGGACATTGAGAGAGTGGACTTTACAAGTACCTGGGAGTGCATCTGAACAATAAACTGGACTGGACTCATAACACAGATGCACTGTACAGGAAGGGTCAGAGCAGACTCTACCTGCTGAGGAGACTGCGGTCTTTTGGAGTGAGAGGGCCACTCCTGAAGACCTTCTATGACTCTGTGGTGGCATCAGCCATCCTGTACAGTGTGGTCTGCTGGGGCAGCAGCATCACAGTGAGGGACAGGAAAAGACTGGACAGGATCATCAAGAAGTCCAGCTCTGTCCTGGGCTGCACTCTGGACACGGTGCAGGAGGTGGGTGAGAGAAGGGTCCTGGCTAAACTGACATCCATCATGGACCAGGTCTCTCACCCACTGGAGGACTCACTGTCTGCTCTGGAGAGCAGCTTCAGTAGCAGACTGATCCACCCTCGCTGTGTGAAGGAGAGATATCGTAGATCCTTCCTACCTGCTGCTGTCAGACTGTATAATCAGAACTGTTGACCACGTCCCACTACAGTCACTCACCCACTGCATCAGTGGTTTATATAGCAACCTTGCTCTGCACAATATTTGTGTAAATCTGTGAACAATCTTGTATATTGTTACCGGTAAAAATCTTATACCCATTACTGTGCAATAACCCTGCAATGACCTCATACTCACTCTAACTGTACTGTACTGCTTTGTACTGTGCCAACACATACACGTACTGTTCTGTACCTGTATTCTCGCTCATCTGTACTGCTGTTGTGAGACGTAATTTCCCTACTGCGGGACTATAAAAGGTTTTCTTATTATTCTTATCTTATTATTCTTATTATGTGGAGGCTAGCAGTAGTTACTAACGCTAGCCGCTAACGCTGCAACGAATGCTGGAGAGGCTTGTTAGCATCAACTGTACTAGCCATTAGCATTACGTAAACAGGAGGGGAGCTAGATTATAACCGAAAGAAGAGAGAGTCTGGAGTACATACATCAAATAAGTATCAAGCATGTAATTACGTTTGGGGAAGCAGCAAATGGATCACGTCTTGTAGCAACGGAGCGCTTCTTCAACCTCAAGCCCAGTAATAAATATACCCTTGTTTTTAAAGCAGACGGAGGTTAAATGGTGCCTACACACAAAGAAGCATTTAGCCTGCGGACAGTGGATGCTGGTTGTAACAACCAACAACGGAACACTTTCTGAACCCCAATGGCCCCAATGAACCCCATTTGTCTTTTGTCTTTTAAATGGCAGGTGGCAAACAACTAAAAGGTGCATTACCGCCACCTATTATGCTAGAATGCACAGTGAGTGACTGAAACGCAATGTTGCAGGTACATTTTGGTGCCCAGGTTAATCTGGGTGGGGCCAAACCTGGTTCTGTGTGTGCAGACATATAGTCCGCCAAATTTGAAACCGATGGTTCTTCAACTGAATTGGATAAACTCGCAAAAATGTAGGGAGTGTACTTCTAACACACCAGGAGTGTCTTAACGTGAACCAGGGAGTCATAAAAATGTACCAAAATGTCCAAAAACTGAATTTTGCATGTGCAGGGACCTTATTCTATAACGGTACTATTGTTTTTACTCAGCGGGTAAATGAACCCACACATTGTTCAACCATAACCTCAATTTTGTCCTGACATATGGGGTTGAAATTAATAGTTAATAGTCCTTCCCCAAAACGCTCTGTTATCTGACCATTTATTATTAACTTTTGAATTTACCATAATTGACCTTGCAGCAGCTGGAAAGAAATTTTGCTACAGAAGATGTTTATCAGATGATGTTGCATTCAATGTTAGACACAGTGGCTCCTCTGAAGAAGAAAACAGTGAATCAGAGGAGGTTAGCTCCGTGGTATAACTCAAAGATCCGCAGCCTAACGCACAGGACCAGACAACTAGAAAGGCAGTGGCGTTCCAACAAAATAAATGTAAACTGCATAAAACTGAAGGACAGTCTAATAATATATAAAAAAGCACTTTGTGCTGCTAGAAAAACATATTATTCCTCCTTAATTGAGGAAAACAAAAACAAGCCCAGGTTTCAAACACTGATCAGCGTCTTCCTCCAAATGACAGAAATCACCCTCTAGATCAATCAACTTTAAATTTTCCAAGTCCTCTGTATTACCTAGACAGGTTCTTCCCCATAACTCACATGGAGTTAACCTCCATAATCAACTCTTCCAAGTCATCCACATGTCTTTTAGACCCAATCCCAGAGAACTAGCCAACTATTGGCCAATTTCAAATTTACCCTTTATTTCTAGAATTCTTGAAAAAATCGTAGCTAAACAATTATCTGAACACCTGAGTGGGAATAACCTGTACGGAGATTTTCAGTCAGGATTTAGAAAACATCATAGCACAGAAACAGCTCTGGTTAGAGCTTATAAGATAAGCTAGACCTGTATTCGTCCCACAATGGGGAAATTTCCATGTTGCAGCAGTAGTATAAAACAAGAGCAGAATCAAAATTACGTACAATTTCAGTAAAATAGTTAAAGACAATAGTCTGGTCTCTGTTCTTGCCCTGTTAAATCTCAGTGCTGCATTTGATATAATTGATCACAACATTCTATTACAGAGACTAGAATATAGCATCGGAATTAAAGGAACAGCAGTGGGATGGTTTAAATCCTATTTGTTGAACAGATTCCAGTTTGTTCATAATAATGACAAATCCTCCACATGCACAAGGATTAGCTATGGAGTACCACAGGGTTCTGTGCTTGGTCCGATTCTGTTCAGTCTATATATGTCTCCTCTAGGTGATATTGTTAGGAAGCATTGTATAAATTTTCATTGTTATGCAGATGATACTCAGCTATATCTGTCCTTTGAGCCAAATTAAACTTGTGGACCAAATCCAAAGTTTTTTTAAAGACATTAAATCCTGAATGTCCCAAATTCAAATTCAGATAAAACCGAGGTTCTTATTATTGGCAACTAAAAATCACAGAGTTGTTGAGACAAATAGTTACTTTGATAGTTACTACAGCTCCTTAAAAACGCTCCAGCTAAATCAAAATGCTGCAGCCAGAGTTCTGATGGGACTCTGATCGTGAGATCTTAAAGCAAGGGCGGGGGGGTGTTGGTGTGTGTCTGCTTCGCTCTGGCATACAGGCGCAGGCACGCCGCTTACACACAGGCACAGGATGGTTCAGGTCACTGGCAATGCTTGTTAGTCACAGGAACCATCTCTTAGTTAAGCTGCAATAGACATAGACTGCTGGGGGACTTAATTTATACACTGAGCTCCTCTCTTTTGTATCTCTTCTATCCAATAACCTTCTATCAGTATTTCATGTTTAACTAACCTTATGTCTTTCTTTCCATTAGTTGTGCCCCCCTTATTCTCCCACTCTGTCCTCACCTACAGGTATCATCGGACTGTGTGGAGCTGTGTCTGTGATGGGCAGTCTCTGGTCCAACCACCCTCCCTTTGCTCTGTTGTTGATTGTTTCTGTGCTTTTCTCTCTCTCTCTATCCCCTCACCACAACCGGTCAAGGCAGATGGCCGCCCACATCCAGTCTGGTTCTGCTGGAGGTTTCTTCCTTGTTAGAGAGGGAGTTTTTCCTCTTCACTGATGCTGTTAAATTGAAATTATTACTATAAAGGCTTTCTGTATGTGGGATTTATTGGGTTTAGTTATGTAATGTCTTAAACCTTACCTTGTAAAGTGCCTTGAGATTGTTGTTGTGATTTGTCGCTATACTGTATAAATAAAAATGAATTGAATTGACTTGAATTGAATTAAATATGTTGTCGTTCCTGTTTTGACTCAAGCATCCGTGCCTCCAGGGGGTTCTCTGGCTCTCTGCTGTTCTTGTTGGTCTTCTGATTTCCTGTCTGTGATTAGTTGATTATTATCACCTGTTTGTATGCGTGTGTATAAAAGGTTTGTATTTTGTCTTTGTTGGTTTATGTTCCGTTACCATGTCCATCGTGCTTCCTCTGTCAAGGTTTGTTCGTGTTCTGTGTGCCTCATGTTGGCTTGCATGTTTAGTGTTTTGATTATGGTCAATTTATTCTCCTACTCAGCAGTGGTCTTTAGTTTAGTTATCTATGTGCTGTAGTTTTGTGTCACCAGTCATTGACAATCCTGCATGTTCAGCACCCTTAGTTTTTTGTTTCCCTTTGTGTTAATTTGTTCATTTCTTAAACCGCTTATTGTTAGTCATGTCTCTGGGTCATCACATTTGGGTCCTCCACTCCAGTCTTGGTCAGTAGGCCTCAGCAGCCGCTCTTAGTGGGCACTTCTCCAGTTTAGTTTACCCCCGTACGTAACAGTTTCATATCTTCAGATGAAGATGGTTTTGCCATCTGATGCAGAAATGTGCGTTTACAATGCTACTCGTCCACCATGCTTTATTTAAATCATCTTACTGTAACACCCACTATCCCACTAGGGAGACAAATACGTTTCTAGAGTTCTCAAATCCCCTGTATACTTGTATAATACAGGTAGACATGCTGCAGTATACAGCTTGGCTACTTCCAGCATGGGCCTGTATTCATCCACTTGATATAGTACAGTATGTACTGGTTTGGTCCCTCTTGTAGTTGCTAGTGTATCATTTCCTGGTGCAATTAGATTGTTGATTTACATCATACAATAAGTAATGAAAGCAAAGATCACTTTGGAAAGAAACCAATAATGTAGATGCAGTATTATTACTTATTACTACAGTATTATAATGTGAGATTTTACTTTTTTTTCTCTCTTTGTCTGAGAGTAGACAGTTGCATTCAATCCAGCCAGATTGTAACACTGAAATCCAAGTGATGACCATTGTATAGAACAAAACTGCTTGGAGGTGGAATTTGCAGATACCTTTGCCGTCCACCTCCAGACATAAAAGCAGACATGGTGTCCATATTGAATTGCATTACTCACTTCTCATTTGCACAGCAGTGCCGAGTCTCCTTTTTCACAAGGGACAAAAAATCCACTTTACAAGCTTTGGAGAGCAGATGCTGCTCAGATTCCCACAATTTTACTGCAGCATGGGTTAGGGTGAACCCCTCTGCAATAAACATTTTACCGTGCAAAAGCAGGCGCCGGAACTGTTACAGTTTTCCAAAAAATAAAACAGTCTAATACAGAATTTAAATGTTCTTAACACATGGAAACATTTGAATACAGTTAAATGTAGATCTTAAAAGTCTGATTCTTTGCTCAATTTATTAGGTGCTGTAGTATAGATGTGTTGAGGGACCTCATGTGTATAAACTGTTATTAACAGAATTATTATTCAGGTCCCACATGCTCAGACAAAGGAGACACTGCGGCCTGCATGTAATGTCTTCATCCTGATAGTAGTGAGTGGAAACAAAGAGATTTCAAATCTGAGCGCCAAAACCAGGCGCCAGGCTGGGGAACCATACCTGGCAACCCGCCCTGGCAAGACGTCTGGAACCCCCGCTGATACAAGCGACAAACGGAGGAGGAACTTGGACGTCAGCCATCCTGATTGGACCAAACAATTGGACGGGCGTGACCGAAAACGCGGTTATAAAAGCCGCCGTGACAAAAGACTCGCCCCTTGTTCTCTTTGTCCCTTCCTCTTGTTCTCTCCACGACAAAACGACTGACCTTCTCACCAGGATCGAGCAACCCTTGCTCTCCTCGTCCTCTCTGTCGCCTCCGTCCACCTAGAGCTTCCCTCTGCATCGGCACGCCTGGAGTAATTGTTTTATTGTTGTGTTGTTTTCTTTTCCGGAACACGCAAACTGATCACTGTGTATTTCCGCGATCACGTGACTGTAACGCTGTTATAGATCTGCGTGAATCTAAGAGGTGCACATTGAAGTGTTGTAATCTATGATCGTGCTAGCTTAAGTGCTTTATTGTGGTACTGTGTGGTTGTTCTGTTTCTGCTGTGACCACGCCAAGCGCATGTTTCAACCGCTGCACGTTTCAATCGCTGCACGTTTCAACCGCTGCACGTTTCTGCGATCACGTGACTATATCGCTGGATATAGCCCCACGTGTTTGTGTGACCACAAGCCTTATTCACGCTAGTCCCACTTCACACTCCTTTACATGCTTCTTTCCCTGTGAGCGCCAGACACGCGCGCTCCATTCAAAGGGCTCACCGGCACACGCGCGCAGCTGTGCCACCTCACCACACCCTAAAGGGGGGCGCGCTTTTCCTCCTTCTCTCTCTCTCTCTCTCTCTCTCTCTCTCTCTCTCTCTCTCTCTCTCTCTCTCTCTCTCTCTCTCTCTCTCTCTCTCTCTCTCTCTCTCTCTCTCTCTCTCACACACACACACACACTTTTATCTCCGGTAATGCGCATACACATACAGTATTTCCAGACGAACACACCACACAATTAAGTTGTGATTTGCTGATTTATTCAAGATATTGTTGACACTGGAGTTAATATTAGTTGTTTAATAAAGCGTTAATAATTTAATTGGTTGTTGTCTGTGATTATTTGTATATGGTTTTGCAGCACTGGTAAATTGAGTCGGCTATGGTACGGAGTTAACCCTTCAACTAACTTAAATACAGTTGAGACTGTATTGGCTATTCCAAATTGGTTATTGGTCCCTGGTAACAGGGTTGTGCCCCGTAAATTAATTAATTATTAATTCAGTTAATAATTATTAATCAATAATAATTAAGTGTTTCACTTACCAAACTATAGACCTTTGTCATATAGTTATATATATATTTAAGTTAATAACCAAAATTTGTAAATTTAAATTATAAACATAATTGGTATCTCCACTCAGGAGCTATAAATCCAATTATTATAATTTGTGCTCCTTGCATATCCCCAACATAATTGGTGCCCCGTGTGAGGCTAATCAAACTCAGCCCTTTTTAAGACTAGGTGGTGTTGCTAATTCATTTGCCAATACCACAACCCTCACACTATCCAACAGATGTATACAAAGGTTTATTGTTGTCACGATCCGGTTCCTGTTCTGCTTTTATTTTGTAAGGACTCAGTTTGTCATCCATGTTATCATGTTTTGGTTCCAGTTTTCATTTCCTGTTTTATTTTGGTAGCACTCCCGGTTTCTGTTTCTGTTCTAGCTTTACTTCCGGTTTACGTCTTGTCACAGCTGTTCCCTGCTTCACCCGGTCATTATCCACACCTGCACTTCATTAGCAATCAGTTCACCGTGTATTTCACCTCTCACCCCAGTACCTCGCCAGATTGTCGAGTTTCATACCACATTCCAGCGTTGCCGTCTAAACTAACTTGTTGCACGATCCTGTCCGTACTCGACTGCCGATTCCTGCCAACCCCCTGCCTGTACTTTCGCCTTGGACCTTGTGGTAACTTTACTGACCGTCTGACCATCAAGTTTTTGTCTAGCCCCAGTCTGTACCTCTGCCGCGTTTAACCGTGTACCGAACTCCTGCATGTTTCCCGGACCTGATCCTGCCTGCCTCTTTTGTGCCTTTGAACTGAGCCTTTGTGTGTATGACCTGGACTGCTTAACTACGCCTATACAAGAAACACAGTTTATTTCATCAAGCTCTCGAGGGCGCTGTGCATTTGGGTCCTCCTCCGTGTGTTCCTGACAGAACAATCTGGCCAGACTTGGACCTAGCCAGTGCTCAGTCTCCATCCAGGTCAGTGACTGTTTTTGTATTTTGTTTTTTCCCCCCTTGCCTGTTTGGCTGCGAGTATCATTCGCTCGCAGGGAGAATGGAGTTTACATGCGCTGAACTACCCAGCGACCCTCCGCAATTATTTTAAACTCCTCGCGGAGGATTACCGAAGGGCGCCCAACCCAGAAGCCCAGCGAAGCGCCGTGGAGGTGGTGGTGTGCACCTTGGAGGACGAGGACAGCGTGCTAGAACGCCCCAGTGTCCGTCGCCTCTACGAGCGGATGTGTGCGCAACTCAGAGAGTTAGACAGCACGCTCTGCACCACACCAGCCCCCACGCCGTCTGCTCGGATTACACCAGCCTTTGTCGCATCCTCGATGCCCCCGGATTCAGCTGACTCCTCTGCTCCTCCCTCCAC
Source organism: Betta splendens (assembly GCF_900634795.4). NCBI lineage: Eukaryota > Metazoa > Chordata > Actinopteri > Anabantiformes > Osphronemidae > Betta > Betta splendens. The sequence continues at coordinate 17,738,108 of NC_040899.1, read as the reverse complement.
ACCAGATCAGCCCACGGTCCCGGTTTCAGTTTCCTTTTCCCACCCCCGTCTGACAGTTGCTGCTGCACCAGCCTGCCCAGCTCCAGTTTTTCCCCACTGGGAGGAATTCCTGCACCGGTACGGTTTCACGCCTCATGCCCACGTTCTAGCCACAGAACTGCAACCGGCAACCACATCAGTCCCCGCGTCTCAGTCAGCCCAGCCGTGCTCTGCTCAGTTTCCAGCCCAGCCGTGCTCTGCTCAGTTTCCAGCCCAGCCGTGCTCTGCTCAGTTTCCAGCCCAGCCGTGCTCTGCTCAGTTTCCAGCCCAGCCGTGCTCTGCTCAGGCTCCAGCCCCAGTTCAGTCGTGCTCTGTTCAGGATCCAGCCCCAGTTCAGTCGTGCTCTGTTCAGGATCCAGCCCCAGTTCAGTCGTGCTCCGTTCAGGATCCAGCCCCAGTTCAGTCGTGCTCTGTTCAGGCTCCAGCCCCAGTTCAGTCATGCTCCGCTCAGGTTCCAGCTCAGCCTTCTCACGCTCAGGTCCCAGCCCAGCCTTGTCACGCTCAGGTTCCAGCCCAGCCTTGTCACCTTCAGGTCCCAGCCCAGCCTTGTCACCTTCAGGTCCCAGCCCAGCCTTGTCACCTTCAGGTCCCAGCCCAGCCTTGTCACCTTCAGGTCCCAGCCCAGCCTTGTCACGTTCAGGTTCCAGCTCAGCCTTGTCACGTTCAGGTTCCAGCTCAGCCTTGTCACGTTCCGTTTGTTTCAGGTATGTTTCCCGGACCTGATCCTGCCTGCCTCTTTCGTGCCTTTGAACTGAGCCTTTGTGTGTATGACCTGGACTGCTTAACTACGCCGATACAATAAACACAGTTTATTTCATCAAGCTCTCGAGTGCGCTGTGCATTTGGGTCCTCCTCCGTGTGTTCCTGACAATTTCTTAAGGTTACACTGTTTCTCCATATTGTGTCAGAGATTATATTTTTAGACCTTTTGGGACTTTTATAGGACTGCAGTTCATAGAATTAAACTTAAGCTAAGACACATTTTGAAAAAAAGGTCTTTACAACAATATGACAGTGTATGAGGAAATAACTCAAAACACTATCAGTTAGAATGTTAGCACAAATATAACATTTTTGTTTAAATTAAAAGTCAGACTATCTTACCGAGGACTTTTGGAGTTGGTTGTAGAAGCAAGGTTGCAATTGTTGTCTGTTTAGCTCCTGTTTATCTGATGACAGGCAAAGATAAAACCGCTATTATAACAAATGTCACACATATAACGTGACTAAGGCCTTCTAGGGAGTATTACAGTATACATTCTGTCACTGGCACTTGAAAGAGCACAGCCTCACCTGTTTAACACTTTCATTCTGCACTGCTGCTGAAACACAGGAATTTCCCCATCGTGGAATTTAAAAAAGTAATTTTTTCAGACACAAAAATTACACTTTGCTAAAGTGATGAAATACTCACAGGTCAACTATTTAAAGGTCCATGCACATGCAAAATCCACTTTTTGGACATTCTGGTACATTTACAGTATATGACTCCCTGGTTCATGTTAAGACACTCCTGGTGTGTTAGAAGTACACTCCCTACTTATTTCACATTTTGCTACTATCCAATCTGTCTAAGAGTCTAAGAACGATTGGTGTCAAATTTACCTAATAGTCTACGTCTACAGTTTTAGACCACTCACAGAACCAGCTCCAGACCCACCCAGACAAATCTGAACAATCTACCTGTAACATTGCGTTTTAGTCACTCACTGTGATACAAACTGACATGGCGCCATTAGGGTTAAGAAAGTGCTCCGTTGTTGGTTGTTCCAACGCAGCCTTTACATTTTACCAGTGGAGCAATAAAGGAGGACTTTATGAATATATTTTATTGTAAATGGATGGATGCAGGCGCCGCCGCCTAAAAATGTATTCGTCTGTGGACACCACTTCACCTTCAACTGCTTCGAAGATGAGGGTATATTTAATGCTGTGTTTGAGGTTGAAGAAGGGCTCTGTTCCTACAAGATGTGATCCACTTGCTGCTTCCCCCAAACGTAAGTACATGCTTGATACTAATTTGATGTATGTACTCCAAATGTTTCTTAGTTTATTATAGCTTCCCTCCTGTGTAAGGAAAGTTAATGGCTAGTACAGTTAATGCTAACAGCTACAGCTACAAAGCCACTGTTGAAAGGTGCTGCTGTACGATTTGGATGAATCCAAGCTTCTTCAGCATTTGTCCGGTTCGAATCGTGTGATATATGGCACCGAGGTCATTCACCTCATGTCAGATTTTAGCTGCTAGCGCGTTGTTTGAACGTTGTTAGTGCAGCGTTAACCACTAGCGTTAGCGGCTAGCGCCAGCCCATATGATGTTCAGTTATTGGATTTGGCTGCAACAATAAGTTGTGAGAGTGAAGTTGGGTTTCCAATTACTGCTGAGCCTGTCATGTCTATGCCGTAGCCCAAGTAGACCTGTGAATTTGGGTTTTGGAAAGTTCTATCAAAGTCTAACATCTTGCTGTCTACTTATAACGTATAAATGTTGCTTATATAGTCAGCTAGCTGTAAATGTGACATTGTTTTTTTTATACAGGCTGATGCATCCCAGCTATCGAAACACAATTTTTTTTTTCTCAAACTAAGACACCACTGCAGGCTGTGGGCACACGGCTACTTTGTAGAACAGTTGTTGCCCACCTCAGGAGCATGTATGGTATGTACATTTAACAGCAGTATGATAATTTGTTGGCCAATAGGCAGTTTTATTTGACACAGATTTTGGATTTCACATATGAATAGTTGCAGTTGAAGTATTCATAATCTGAATTATATTATTGTCTATATACAGTATTTACTCTGTATGCAGTTGGTCAACTAATATTTTAGTCTGTTTGTGGGAAATTTGTCATTCACTTGTGTTATGGTGCAGATTATATGGAAAACCTGATAGAGACCATTTTCAATAAAGTCCTGCTGGACCCAGGACCTTGTGAACATCCCTGTCCCACCGGCCCTCTGAGCAGTATTTGAGCAGCCTGACAGAAAAGAGGTCATTAATTCCATGCCAAGATTTAACAAACCATCACTATAAAAGCTAAATTTTAAACGTGTTTGCTCCAAACACCATGACAACTTATCTAACTACTTCTACATATTGTTAACATTCATGAAGCTTGTGACCTACAGATGGAGCGGCAAATTTTCGTTGCCTCGTTGCTGCAGGATTTCACACTGATCTTGTCATGACATTAGCATGACTTAGGTACCATTCCACCAAGCCCCCCTACACCAGTCATGACCCCCCACTGTGATATACTTAATGCGTGGCTGCCTTGTTAACGCTCCCTAAACCTTTTTAAGAAATGACCTGCAATTGCACATTCATGTACCAGGTGGAGCAGTGATGTGTAATCCAGGCCCACAGGCAGATTGGAAGTGCATCAGGTTTGTGTACTATATATATATATATATATATATATAGAGAGAGAGAGAGAGAGAAAACAGAACAGAGAGAACAGAGAGAGAGAACAGAAATGAGCGTCTTAAATGTAAAGTAGTTTATAACTGAACTTAAAGTTATTTATGTCTAAGCAAGTAGAAAATTACAGCTGTTATGAATACAATGCCCTTTAGTCAAACATTCAGTCAACATCCACATGGATATTTTATTTGTTTTAATTATACTGTATTGTATGTATTACTGTATTGTAATGTTTAACTCTAAATTTACTGGCATTTTTTGACAACTGACAAATACCAAAAGCTTCCTTAGTCTGAGGGAAGTTCCATATCATCCTCCAGTTTGGCTTCACTTTACACTTGCAAAAAACTGGCTCGTTACATGAACAAAAGACAAAAAAGTGAGTAGGTGTGATAAACTCTCCCCCAAGAAGGACACCAGACTGAAAGAGTGTCACGATCTGGGGTTTTGTTTCTTGTTGTGTCCCGTTTTAGTACAGTAGTTCCTGTTTTATTTTGGTAATTTCCCGGTCTCTGTTTTTGGTTCTAGCTTCACCTTCCGGTTTACGTTACATCACAGCTGTTCCTGCTTCATACCGGTCTTCATTACACACACCTGTTTAGTATCAGTGATCAACTCCCTGTATTTAACCACCACCTGTTTCCCTCGTAATTTGCCAGATCGTTGTTTCGTGTGTCACCGTTGTTCCCCCAGTTCGTTGTTCCTGTCCGGCTGTGTTTTCATGTATCCTGGTGATGATGATCGACCTTGTGAACCTTGCCTTTCCCTGACGCTGTCTCTGCCTAACCCGGAATAAACCACCCTTTGATCACCGTCAACCTGTGTTCCGCTGTGCATTTGGGTCCTCATCCGAGCGTTCCTGACAAAGAGTTGACATGACTCAACTTCCACACAACTTCACCTGAGCCATGAAAACCAGATATATTTGTAAACTGCTTAAAAAGAAAATTCTTCATGGATCCATAACTTTAAAGGTTCCACTCAAATCAAGGCTCTGTTAACATAATGCTGTATGAAGGAATTTAGTTACTGTCCATACAGTAGGTCTCCCTCAGAGGGCCAACAGCCTAGTGGTTAAGGCACAGAAGCTCCCTGCTAGAGACTCCTGGTGTAAACTTGCCTCTGGTGTATTTTGTTTACCACACAAATTCAAGTGACACAAAATACAGAGATCTGCATACATATGTGTTATGAGTTATGCCAGCTGATATTCTTTCAGTTCTGTGTCATTTCAGTCACCTTTTACTGCCAAATGTCACCGCAATCGGTTGTAACTGCTCAATAATTTTCAAGTTAACTTACAGACTTTTCTTAAAGCAGAAACATTACCAAAAGTGCAGGAACCTTCAGTCTGAGTAAAGTTAGGCACTATCCTCTATTTACAATAGGCTTCACTTCACATCTGTAAAGAACTGGCTCATCAGTTGAACAAAGGTCTGTGAGAAGGTTTGAAGACCATGTCCCCCATGAAGGACATATAATGTAGAAGCTCCTTGAGAAACATTTGTGCCCTAAAAGAATGTCGTGACCCAACTTTCAGACAACTTGGTTTAGAAAATCGTCAGATGAACTGGACGTTTATAAAATCTGTAAATAAAACTTGTTAAAAAGAAAGTGTTAAGTCTATGGCTTTAGGATATAAAGGTTTCTTATTTTAAACCACCAACTAACAAAAACAGTTTAGTTAAAAACTGTGGGTGAGCAGTTGTGTGCTTTAACCACTAGGCTCTTATAAGTGATGGATGGATGAAGTAGTTCACAAATTTATCTGGTTACATAACATCAGGTAACAGCACTGCAGGACTCTGGTGTTTTGGGGAGAAGGGGGTGGTGTGAAACCAGTCTAACTAGTGCTGTGGATTGGTCGTTCTGTCTGAAAAGAGGCTCTCTATTGTTCTGTTCATCTAAGCTTGATTAGAACATTGAAATGTTCTTTTTTTGAAGTGAATAAGAATAATATATAGAATGAGAATTTAATAATTTCATTTGTGAAGTCCAACTCAAACTAATACAGCCAGTAACTGATAAACCTCCAGAAGGTAGTTTGGCAGCTGTGGCAGCGTGAGCTGCCGATGCTTATCTATGATTAAAAAAAAGTTAGTACAACATTCAATTCTGAAATGAAGTCAACTTTTCAAGTTTTCTCAACTTTTTAGTTGACTGTTTAGACAGACTATTGTCTGTCTGTCTGTCTGTCTGTTTGTCTGTCTGTCTGCCCTAGCAAACAGTGTAGAACTGACATTATCAGATCTATGTCCTGTTCTCAGAACTGTGCCTATACTTGCTGTTTGACCCTAACTCTACGGGTCAGATACTAAAGCTCCACCTTTTGGTTTTACCCTGGAATTGCGTCTTTGGTGCTAAAATGGGGGTGGCCTTATTAACATTTTTAGCACCTTCCCCAGACAGACCAAGGAGGGGGGCTGCTGACAGTTGGCTGATGAGGGTGTGATAAGTGTGTGATCAGCGTCAGAAAGGTGACTGACAGTCGACTGAAATCAGCGAAAATGAACCGCTCCATCTGTGCATAGGAAATACTGTATATTTCATTAATCTACTATTCTATTCTCTATACCTTCTAGAGTGGTGTCATGGTGTCAAGGAAAACAGTTGCATCCTCCATCTGTACAGCTGATGCACTGCTTCCGATCAAATTGTCTTCCAAAACATGGTGAGTTCAACAAAGATCCTCACATCTCCCTAGCCAACTGCCCATGACTGTACCTGTTCCTCTCCAGAAACAAAATGCTTTCAACATAACTATGAATCCTACCCATTCATCCCGTGGTCTGTTAACCCTACTTCCTTTCATTAATCCATCAGGCTACTCCACCTGCACATTGGACTGTGAAGGTGTTGTGTATTTCATGTTCCGACCTTTCTAGAGATTTCACACGGACTAAACTTCAATGCTCAAATTAACACATGAATTTATTACATAGAATGAAATAGTACAATCACAGAATAATCATGAGAGAGGTAGTGGCCGAATTCACCTGCTGGTTCTTCTGCAGAAAGAACTGAGAGGTCGAAAAAGGTCAGCTGGGTGTCTGCAGCAGACCCTCTGCGAAGCACTCTAAGAACACATCTCCCAATGCTCTCTTTTTAAAGCTGTGTTGTTTATCACAAGAACTACTAAAGGACGTACACCTTTACATATACCCCTAACAACGGCTGGGTGTTTATTTGTCCGGCACGCTCCAGCTGGCACCCTGCCAAGAGCCGCTTTTGTTACGTAAAGAGGGCCATCACCGACTCACTCTGTGGGGTGGGACGGTTGGGCTCGCTGACCCTGCTGCTGCCTGCAAGGCAGAGCAGGGTTCCTACTCAGGTTCCTATGAGTCTATGAGTGACATCCACTGCTACAATGTTCCACCACTATGTTCTTGGATTTACAACGTGAAAGGACGAGTATCATTGTTACGGTCTCACTGAAGGAAGCAATAAAAAACATCAACAATACTGCTTTGCTTATTTAAAAATAAAAACTAAATAAAGTTCACACATTATTGCACTGTAACATTACCAAAAATTACAGAAATGACGACAGTACACCCATCTAGTTTTAACAAATGTGCAATTAAAAATATTAAAAAAAGGCTTGAAAGCGTTTCAGTTTTATATTCCGTTTATTTCGTTATTTCCCCTTTCACCTGTACCACATAAGTCATTGCAGAGCTACAGCCATGTTCCTACAAAGTTAACCAGCTGTTTATTTTGTATACCCTCTTTCATGGCCGTCTGATGAATGAAAGTGGGCGGGGCCATCCACATCCCAGAGCAGGGACACTGGGGGAAGGGGAAACACGCATCAAGGACAAAGATCTGCATTTCTCTGCCTGCTACAGCCTCGGCTGCGTTGGGTTGTTAGTCTTCCTTTCACCTGTACCATATGAAATGTGTTCCTACGAAGTTGAGCAGCCGCTTTCAGAATCAGAATCGTTTTTATTCCCCAGGTTTGAACAGGGCAAACATTATTTTTATTTACAAAATTTCCCCAAGACTATGAACTGCTGGTCCCCTGTGGCTGACAATTATAGTATTTAGTATAGTTATGTGCGTAAGTAAGTTATGGCAAATTACGGCAGTTTAAAACCAAAAATAAGAAGCTGAACGATGTGCCCTCCCACGTGCAGTGTTCGATTTGTGTCAGACAAGCTACTGTAACCCTGATTTCTCGCTGTTGGTACAGGCTAAAATTTTCTTTACGTGGTATGCTTCTTTAATGCACCACACGGCAAGAGAGTACGGCACATGTACACTTTTTACTTTACGCCGTACTTACCTAACGCGCGCCACCTCTTTCCTGTCCCCTGTCAACAAGGGCAGGTAGGAACTAATGTTAATTACAAATAAAATCACAGTAGCTGAAATGCCACGTTTCCCAAACATAAAATAAAAAAAAATAAAAAGGAATAGTAACTAAGGTTACACTACTACAATTTAAAAAAGTGAATAAGGATGATCTAGACCAGGGGTCGGCCACCGGTAACACCCACGTTTTCAATGGAAAAAAAACATGCTGAGGGCAGCAATATCATATTATTTGAGAACATTCAACATTTGTTTTTTTATTCCAAAGAAGACATAAAAGTCAGGGCTCAGAGGTTTAACATTTTATATTTTATTGACAGAAGATCGTAGCAATTAACAGCATACCTATTCAGTCCTTGTTCTCTTTTATATTGAATACGAGCAATGATCAAAGTAAGCGTCATATTACGCCTTGTAAAACTATAAAAACTGTTCAGATCGTTTACAGACGATGAAACATTGTCAAGGCATCGACAAGGACAGCTAATTCGCTTTTCCCTGCTTCAAACAGCTGCTGTAACTGAGAGCAACCCGTGCGGCATCAACGGTCAATCTGGAAACGTATTTATTGGTCAGGACACTTTAGGTGTGTGAACTGGGGAGGAGACGGCAGCAGCGACTGAAGAGCGACTGAATAGAGTTGATGTCTTCCCCACTGACAGGCGCATTCATTTGATAATGCACGTACCTTGGCTGACAGTTCAGTTTAAAAACACACTGAATCTTTAGCAAACCATCCCTGAATAACATCTATGAACTGCAGTTTCTTCCTTGATTATTTATAATTATTATGAAAGTAGTGCAAATCATCGCCAGTCCCAATTGTGCAATTAATACTGTGTTTACAACAAAGGTAATAAATAATAATAATAGTATTTTCAATTTAAAATGCACTGCATATTTTAAACAAATGTCGAAGTGCTATAAGTAAATTAGACCAGAAAGCCACGATAAATACATATGTTTTATTTTGCAGAGTAAACATGTAGAACAAACTACTTGCTGCATTCATGAGTCTTAGACCTGCAGCTGATCATGCCGCCCGATGCTGCCCAGTCTCCCATGGAGCTTTGTCCCGGAGAAAGTATTTCTCGCATGGTGATCGAGTGGTAGCAACACATTAGCATGTCTATGCGCCTCTACGGGGGAGGGGGAGGGATGTGAAGTTTGCCTTTGCAACTGTGAGCACACATGAAACAAACAAAAGCTTGGTCGAACTCAGATCCAAGTCATCTGAGTATAAATCACATACATATCATTCGATCTCGTGTTTCATTTGAGCGGCAGTCTGGAGCTCTCTGCTTAGACTGGTGCTCATCCACGGATGAGCTTTGATTAAAAATTAAAAGCATTTTTTTGTTTTTCGTTTTTCTTTAGACCAAAAAACAGTTTTAAATCCAATTCCGTGTGTTTTTGTTAGAAAATATTTTTGCTTGGTTTAGTGGTTTGTAAGGCGGTGCTTTGATTAAGTTCTGTTTTTCGCCCATAGCAAGAGAAAGGAGAAGCCAGTGAAGGTGGATGGATGGGCGAATGGGAAATCAAAGTTTTGAAACGTACATGGGTCGAATAACATCAGGCACTCATTCAGTTACAATGACAAGCACAGTCAAAACAAATTCTCGCTACATCTAGTGCACCACTCCCCCGTTTCTCTCGTAGCCTGCATTTGCACATCCATACATTTGTGTATTGGTCACTCTCTGTCTGGACACATGACTCTGAAACACGTCACAAACGGCGATGGAGAAAGGACCCAAATGCACAGCGTCAGCTTGGTTAAGATCAGTTTAATAATCGAGGTCAGGCAGAGGCCGTACATGTAGCAGGCAGAAACTGGATCCGACAGGGAGCAGGCAAAAACAAGGTCAAAATACATGCGATGGTCAGAACTTACGGCACTGGATTGTCGGAGGCTGGGCTAAAGGCAAGGTCGGTAATAAACTTGGTCAGACACGGAATACTGGAAACGAGAATGCTGAAATGCTGGTCAAGACACGCAGACAATCTGGCGGTGGACCATGGCAAGAGGCGATGATTAAATACAGGTGAGTAATTACTAACAGGACACAGATGAGTGAAATAAAACCGGAAGTAAAACTAGAACTACTGATGTTGATGCTGGAACAGGAAGGGGTGACAAAATAAAACCGGACATGACTGAAAAACGTGACTCAGAAACATGAATCATGAGACACGTCACGTTTTTGTGTAACTTTTAAGACCAAAACCAATTATAAGCAGAGGTAACGAGAGAACGACTTTTTGTGTTTTTCCTTTGTCTCTAAACAATAAAAACATCTTAACTCCAATTCCATGTTTTTTGGTAAAAAACTATTTTTACCTATATTTTATTTTTTTGCCTGGTTTGCCGCTCATCGCAAGAGAAACGAAAACGCCGGTGAAAGTGGCTGGATGGATGGATGCGAAAAGAAAATGTTAAAACGTACACGGGCTGATTAAGAGTGATCTCAGCCACACGTGCAGTCAAAACAAGTCAAACCGTAATTTTGCAGACACAGAGTAAACACGTATGAAAAAACATGTTGCTGTAATGCGTCGCTGTAGATCTGCTGATTTCTGGCGTCCTGTCAAAGTTACGATCGACAACTGCTGTAAAACAAATTCCTATGATTATTACAGTTATTTACGTAAAATCTACGACTATAGGAAAACATTAATTAACAAGTTGTTTAAAACCTAAATAAGCGGCTGTAGTCGCAGATGGACTGCGCTCTACGTCGTTACTTGGCCATGCACATTTAAATTATATTAATTAAACCGCGACGCATAATCATGGTATTATGTGAAGTCAATATGTTGTATCAGATGTTAGAGCGGTGGGTGTGTACATATTTTTAAGAGACGCCTTCTATTTAAAGACACAAAAAAGCTGAGGAGAATGAAAACAAGAATGTGTTGCTGCTGTGGCGCAGGTCTGTTCTAAACCACACAGAACAATTATAACTTTGCAGTGAACATAAAATAACCAAGCCATCAACAAGTTGTTGCCCTTCATACTCCCCACGTCTGAGCACACAACAGATACTTAATAGTAAAATAGGTCTGGTGTAATATATGTGTGTTACAGGTAGAAATGAACAGTCGGACCTCAGTTACGCTGTAGTGCTTTGGAGGCTTCTAATCGACGCTGCGCCACCTGGTGGTTAAAACGAGACTAGCGTCCTGATTTTTTCAGCCGGCTGCAGGATTAAAAATCTTTAGTCAGCGACGCACTCGCTGCACCGTGGCGACGCGTCGGTACTGCAGTAAAAACGCTAGTCACTTTGAACCGCTGCGACTGTATAATACGCAACTTGATTAGCTGCTAACACTAATGGTTGCCAATAAGCAGCCTGAATTAATACAACAGAATTTTCATAACACGACTACATCTTGTTTGGGAGCATAGCTCGATAAACTAATATAAACTCATTTCTACATGTTTTTTTCTTTCTTGTGCTGCTGCGGTGTCAAAATATTTTTTCCTTAATGGGGTCTTCAGCTGCAGCTTATATTTTGCCGTATTTGACTGTAATTATGCCAATGTGGGAACGGTGAATGCCTACAGAGGCATGGTGTGCCGTCAAGATATTGCACATGTTTATTACTTTTATTAATTAATTAAATTAAAATTTCAATAAATCTTACCTCAGGCAACGCCTGAACCAGTTGCCAAATCTACTGTCATGTATGGTTGATGATCCAGGACTGGAACCAGTATGATTGAATGTGTATGTATGTATGTAACACCTTTAATATACAGTATATAAGTATATAAGCAATTACACATGCATGGAATAAATCAGTATCTCCGAAATTAAACAATTTTAAAACATTTTACTATTTACAGATTAATCATAACATACTTGGGAACTAGTTTTAGTAATAGTAATATTTTAGAAATAGTTTTGATTCTCAATACATATTGACCTAATATATATTTTTTTGCTTTTAGTAAGGTGTATGATTTATCAAGTGCTAATATATAACTAATAGAAATGTAGTTTTTTTTTCATAAATTCATAAATTTTACAGTACTATGTCTGTGTGTATTTCAAGCGTTGCAGGTATCTAGCCTAGGAGTCTTCTCAGCTGGTGCTGGGGACTTCTAGGGTGTCGAGTCCAAGTTGTCATCTCATTAGACCACCATACTTAGACCACCTGTGAAATACCTAAATTATTGTTTTCGTGGCAATACCTCAATAAAAGTTGAAATATTATAAAACATTTGTCTGTTTTCCCTCATAAAAAATAGTTCAGTGAAACAGCAATAGTCAAAGCCAACTTTGTTGTCAACCAATGCACCAACACTATAATGCTGGATAAGTTACCTTCACAGCTCAATGTGCAGACCACAAAATAAATGGGTAGGATTCATAGTTATGTTGAAAGCATAGTTTTGGAGTAGAACAGGTACAGTCATGGGCAGTTGGCTGGAGAGATGTGAGGATCTTTTTGTCTTCATAACGTTTTGGAAGACCTCGGAAGCAGTGCAGCTGCTGTACAGATAGAGGATGCAGCTGTTTTCCTTGACACGTTACCTTCCTAGAAGGTATAGAGAATTGAATAGTAGATTAATGAAATTTCCAGTATTTCCTATGTATCTCACAATCCTCACAAATGTAAACAATATATAGAGGTAGTTAGATCAGTTGTAATGGTGTTTGGAGCAAACACGTCTTCAACTTAGCTTTTATAGTGCTGGTTTGTTAAATCTTTCTGTCAGGTTGCTCAAATTCTGCTCAGAGGGCCGGTAGGACAGGGATGTTCACAAGGTCCTCCATATAACGACCTGGGTCTAGCTTGACTTAATTTAAGATGGTCTCCATCACATTTTCCACATAATCTTACCCTTCAACAGACTAAAATGTCAAAATAAGTTGACCAGACAATAATATAGATCAGATTATGAATACTACAACTACTGAAATGTGAAATGCAAAGTCTCTGTCAAATAAAACTGCCTATTGGCCAACAAATTATCATACTGCTGTTAAATGTACATACCTTTGCTCCTGAGGTGAGCAACAACTCTTCTACAAGGTAGCCGCGTGTCCACAGCCTGCAGTGGCGTCAGTTTGAGAAACAACCTTTTTGCCTTTTGGTAGCTTGAATGCGTCAGCCTATATAAAAAAAAAATGTCACATTTACAGCTACAGTAGGCTAACATGATGCTTGCAGCTAAAATGTGAGCTGAGTTAATGACCTCAGTACCTCATATATCACACAATTCTGAAGTACATATATCAAATAAATATCAAGCATGTACTTACGTTTGGGGAAGCAGCAAGTGGATCACGTCTTGTAGGAACAGAGCGCTTCTTCAACCTCAAGCCCAGTAATAAATATACCCTCGTTTTCAAAGCAGTCAGAGGTGAAATGGTGTTCACACACAAAGAAGCTTTTAGTCAGCGGTGCCGGCCCCGGTCCATTTACAATAAAATTATTCCATAAAGTTCTTCTTTCTCGCTCCGGCGGTAAAAAGAAAAGGCTGCGATGCTGGTTGGAACAACCAACAACGGAGAACTTTGTGAACCCTAATGGCTTCATGTCAGTTCGTGTCACAGTAAGTGACTTCTTCTTTTGTCTTTAAAATGGCGGGTGGCAACAAACTGAAAGGTGCATTACCGCCACCTACTATGCCAGACTGCACAGGGAGTGACTTCGTCTTTTGTCTGTGACTGAAGTGAGTGACTGAAATGTAATGTTGCAGGTATATTTAGGGGTCCAGGTTTGTCTGGGCGGGGCTGAAGCTGGTTCTGTGAGTGGTCAAGAGAATGCAGACGTACCCAGTCCGCCAAATTTGATGGTCCCAACCCATTTTAAGTTTCATTTAACCTTAGCAAGGTGGATACATAAATCAATTTAAATAGCCAAATTCATCATCCTGCTAATACAGGACCTCTTAGGGCAGCCAGCTTGATGCTCTCAGAACGTTACACAGGTGAATCCGGTACCAGCCTCTAAAAATAAACACAAAATTATTTACTTTATAGTAAATAATTAATTATATCATTACTGACAAGTTTACAAACACACTTGGACCCTCATGGCAGGTCAATTAGATACATTATAACAAACAACACAGGTATCATTACTCATACAACAATTAACCTGACTATCTTAAACCATTTTTACTGAACATCAATCTTAGGGTTCCCTGTTTCCCCCTCTGATACTTTAACACAGTGACTCAGATGATACCAGATGGGAGAGCCTTTAACTTGAATTGCTCTTGAGGTTGCCTTGACCAACATGTAGGGACCTTCTTGTCGGGCATGGTCCCACTTTCTCCTGAAGCTCTTGACATACACCAGATCTCCTGGATTCAACTTCGGCTCCAGCTCGTCCTTTGACGTCTCCTTATGCCTAGGCTCTTCTTTCAGCTCCAACAGGTGATCCTCACACGCAGCAACAGTCAATCATGAAGGTCTGTGCTCCCACGTCGTTCAGCATCCTATAGTCGTGTTGGTAAGCGCAGCCCCACAATATTAGGTGGGTGAGAAGTCTTGGTCTAGCTGGAATTGAATTAATTGGACTCTCCATCGGCTCCAGTGGCTCTTCCATCATGGTTTTACTGGAAGCTGTGGCACTGCACCCTCTGCGTTGTCCTGGGAACCTCATCTGATGCCTAGCCTCTCTGCTAGCCGACCCAGTTGGTTCAGCTCACTTGTGGCCCTCACACCGAACACAGAGTCACTCGCTTCCAGACTGTCCAGGGCTCCAGCACTCCTCTGCTGCATCATCCTCTGTCCCCCTCAGACTGGTGCTCTAGCTGGACCCTGAGAGCTAATAGCTGAGAGGCAGAAAGCTCTGCACCATAGTGCAGCATAAACCATCCTACAGAGCTAAAGTTAGGCTGAATAGAACATATAGTTTGCTTTTTGTCCCAGGCCGTCGCTGTACAAATCAGAAAATCAGAGAATATAAAATAACCGATTTTGTAGCAAGTCAGAAAACAGAAGATAGAAGACCCTCTTCTGATACTGAAGTAACCTGTGGACGGAGGTTAAAGGTAGGAGAGAAATCGGTAGGAAAGAAAATCAGTTTAAGCAAGATGTTTATGCTGACACAGTTTCTCCACTGCTGCTCTGTCTAGAGAGAAGGGTTGAAGTTGTTAAGGTGAGTTTCCTGTGTACAACAACACACTGAGATGCAGAATGAAAATGGTTAAACCCTCATTATATAAAAACAACAATAAAACATCATTGACACGTGTCAGGATCAGTCTGTAGAGCATGTATCAGTCAGTCATGTCACTGTCATGAGCTCAGGGTTTTTATCGTGCAGCTAAGAGAGTAGCCTCTTGCTCTATGAGAACTATAATTTAGAAAGGCTAGCCTGTGACCTTGTTTTGCTAAATGAGTTAGCAGTGTCACTCAGGGGCCATCAGTGCTCCGGAGTTTTATCTTCTTCGTCCTCTTCTTTCCTGCAATGGAAGCACACAGCACTCCTGCAAATATATATATATATATTAAAAGCATTTCTTACACTTACTTATCTATCCTTACCGGGAGTTAATAGAACTGAAAAGTGAAATCAAGAACCTTATACAGCAACTAAACTTCAAGGTTACACCCTCGATGTCAGCTGACAGATAAACAAGAAGGATTAAGCTTTAGTAACTAACCTGAGAAGTGAAAACCCAAAGTGGAACAAAGCTAACGTCTCCGGGCCCAATTTGGAGTCCCAATTCACGCCTCCCCCCTTTTTCTTTTTTAACCAAACCAGGAGGCTGCGACATTAATCAACCTAATAACAGGACATGACATGACAGGAAATGACAAAACAAGGAATTAGAGGGCCTTAATGCAACGTGAACCAGAGTGCCCTCTGGCGGCATGGAAGCGGACTCGCAACAGTGCCTTGCCCACAGGAGGGACCACTGCAGGCTGGTGATTTGGTGTGAGTGAGTAGTATTGCCCGTTAGAAAAAAAAAAGAAGGGGACCTCATTTGGCACTCCCTTCGCTCCCATGGCGTCCCAGAGGCTTATGTCAGATGGTACAGCTCCTTTACGACAATGTCACCAGCAACGTCCGATGCGCAGCCGGGCTGTCGCCACCATTTCCAATCACTGTCGGTGTCCATCAAGGATCGGCCCTCTCACCCCTTCTCTTCGTCCTTTGCATGGACACCATCACCGCCGACCTCCAGAGACACCATCCCTGGTCGCTTCTCTTCGCCAACGACGTCTTCCTTGCCAGTAGGGCAAGGGCAACGACCCACATAGGACGCTCCGCAGTGGAAGGACAGGCTGGACGAGTATAGTCTGCGGCTTAACATCAAGAAGACAGAATACATGGTGTGCGGATCCCAAACCGATGGCACCGTCAGCATCGACAACGAGGAACTGAAGACCGAAGCGTTCCGGTATTTGGGGCTCCATTATCAGCAGCAACGGCAGCATCACACCCGATGTCCGGGCAAGAATACAAGCTGCGTGGCTCAAGTGGAGGCAAGTGACAGGGGTCCTCTGCAATGGTCGGATGCCAGACCGACTCGATGGCAAGATCTACAAAACGGTGGTCCGCCCAGTAGCCCTGTCTGGCTCTGAGTGCTGGCCCACCTCGACCACACATGAGCAAGCCCTCAACACCATGGAAATGCGCATACTTCGCTGGAGTCTCGGCCTTACAAGGTGGGATCGTGTCGCCAATGAGAACGTCCGGAAGAGGCTGGGAATGGCCCCCATCAAGGAAAAGATTATCGAATCGCTCCTGCGATGGTATAATCATGTGACCCGAAGCACAGAAGAGTGAGTCGCCAAGACAGCGTTGAGAATTGACCCTCCCGGCCGTCGCCCCGAGGAAGACCGAAGATGGTTGGCCAGAATTAGGGAAGACATGAAGATCGTCAGCGCGTCCCCAAAAAGACACCCTAGACCGAGCCAAATGGAGACGACTGTGCCGAAGAGCCAACCCTGCAACAGCGGGAACAAAGCCAGGAAACCAGCAGTACTCTCTCTCACTCAGGGAGATTCTCATAAGGAGATACTATGAGGGGACACTGACCAGCCAAGGAGTTGTACTAACTGCCCTTGTACTGTTGATTGATGCTAAGCCACTCCCTAACTGAGAGACCTCCTGATCAGTATCACACTAACTCCTGGTATCGTTACATGAAGTTTCTTGCCAAACAGAGCACTCATAACTTTACTGAAAGTGGCTGTTATGTGTGTGGAAACATGCCAAAATCTGTTGCGAACCCTGATGTACAAAGTCAGCCTTTAGACCCACAATGAGATCGATTATATCCAGACACTTTACGTTCACTGGTGTCACCTGATGCTTTCTATGCCTCTTTCTGAGGTCAAACGAAAGGACTAGTTCCACATCCTTCACCATACCAGGGTCGTAATTATAAAGTTTTTGAGTGCCAACTTCTCCACAGACATCTTATTTGATCATGTTTCTTTTCCTCCTCAGATCAAGGGACACTGTTTCCAGAGCAGCAGCTTTTCTCTTTTAAAGAATAAGGATTTCGCCATCTCAGTAGGGGAAGTTCCCATGAAACAGTGCCAGACTGTGAAGATGCCTTGCACTCGTAGTGCCACCCATTTCAACACTTCTGAGGCACCAAAGGGAGTTCAGTGTGTCTCTTATTATGATGGTCCTGATTTCATGGGGACCCTCCCACAGTCTGACATCAATTATGTTTGTGGGCACACAATCTTTGTGCATCTTCCACCCAATTGGGTAGGACACTGTGCTCCTGTTTCCTGTAACACCACAGCAGACGACTTCCAAGGGACAGCTACAGAAGCAAGGGATCGACCTGAAGGAAAGTGATCAGATCTGGGGATCAGACGTTCCCATGGACAAAAAGCTGGACTACAGACCAGAAAATGACACTATCCCTATTTCCATGGTTGAGGGTTGTTGTGCGTAATTCCCTGTTTGAGGGCCATAAACATCAGGCTGGTGAATCAAGGCCTTCTCAGGGTGTGCGCAGTCATGCACTCTCGACAATTACAATATACACCTTTGAAGCTTGATAACTGTGAAAAGAACCTCCACGATGTCCATGGAAATGGACGCTAAGCTGTAAATATTGTGCTTCTGTTCTTTTGACCCCGCCTACGATGTTGTAACATTTATTCCATGTTTTATCATGACTGCACTGAAAATTGAAAGAAGTTGTGCTGTTCTGATGTATGCATGATTTTTTAATGAATATTTCAATGTCAAACAGGAGGGAATTGTTGGGAAAATAGTGCATTTAATCATTAAAACATTGTTGGAATTTATTTTGCTGATCTGCCGAAACCTCGGTAGCTGTGCTACGGCTTTGAAGTTTTCTTCTCTTTTGCTCTGCAAGAAATAGGGAGTACCGGTGTGAAGCATCCTTATCTGATGTGCCCAATGCTTGCTTTGTGCAGAAAATATTTCCCACGTAATGTGTGACTATGCACCTCCCAGAGTGGAATACATATTATGAGCTGAACCCTTGTCTTCTCTTTAGTGAGAGGAAGTTGCCTTTGTGGTAAACTACTCACTCCTTGTAAAATCCCGAAGAAGGTCTGCAGCTGCTGCAAGATCAATTATAGTAAATTCGAAGTTTAATAAGAAATGGTCAGATAAAAGAGGATTTTGGGAAAGAACTTTAAAATTATAAATTTAAGTCAGGACACGATCAAGGGTATGATCAAAGAGATGAGTGGGTGCATTTATATGCTGAGTAAAATCAAGTGTCTACATGAACTTTAAAGTCGCCC